>NC_136069.1:360547164-361196331 GCF_964261635.1 Lissotriton helveticus
ATTTTATGTCTGATTTTATCTTGTATCTCATTGTTCCCTGCGTTTCTTTTTCCTAGACGACTATATACTTTTCTTGAGACTGTATTTACATACATTGAAGTCATTGTGGATGAGAACTTTATAGAAACTACTGGGTGAGTTCCTTTATATATCTATGACTGATTCATCTCACATACCAACTAATGGATATGGATCTCGCCAACTATTGCATGGGTAAATTAACCCAACCTCTATATCTCATGCACTTATTCAGGATAAACTGCAGCCTTGGTATAGCTGTAGAATTGGATAAACCTCTTGTTCTTATGGTGTACTTATAGTCTCTACTTTACCTACCTTTTCCTTCTTGGTGTGTCTTTAATCACTTGCATCTCTTTTTCACTTTTTGGTTTTCTGCTCCTTCTCATTTTTATTAACCAATTCCTAGTATTATTTTTGGTTTATGTTTAATGGGTGTTTTTAGTATATTAATGGACCCCTAACCTTTGACATTTGAGGTCCTAAATGTAGTCTCATTTATTGTTGACTGATGACTATTTGAATGTGCAATGGAGTACAACTTATATGGTAATTTTCTTGTAATTGTAGCCCTGAGGAAGTCATTGGGTGATTTACCCCAGGACGAAACACGTGTTGGCTGTTTGTCTATTTGGCTACATTGGATGACCCCAACTATACAGGATCAACTATTGGAATAAACTCTTCTAAAAGAAAATAAAGACTTTTCTCATTTTAATGGCATTATCTGGAGGACTCTTATTGGACTGAAATTTTTCTAAAATATTGTGTGTGATTGCTCGGGTACAAAGTTGTGTGTTCAGTTATTTTTTCTGTTTACAGGAGAAAATGTTGGCATGTTAGTGGTCATTGCCTATGTGTTCCCTAGAGCATCTATTACTATATAACCTGTTCTCTCCATTGCTATTGGTTTTGCGCAAGATATCACCCAGCCACGCTATGTAAGTTTTCATACAGCCAATCAAACACCCACTCACAGACCCATACAGACACTCACAAATCCACTCACTCACTCATACAGGGTTGAAGTTCTTATAAGTAAATCTTCTTTATTTCAGGAATCATATAATAAACGTCCCAGCCACAAGTGATACAACAGCAACTGTTTCACTAGAGAATTCTGTTCCTCAGCATCAACACATTCTAAATTCTAGACTTGCTCAACTAAATATAAACACACAACATTAAAGGAATATTACACACCTTTCCCAAAACAGAAACAAAAGAATTACTAATAGCAAAATTTAGATACAGACATAATGATGCAACTTTGCCGGAACATAACAGGTGCGAGAACTCCTACTCAGAGGAGATATATGTTGTGAAGAAGAAGATTGTAGAGTATGAGAATGAGAGGAAGGTAAACAACATACAGGAGCAATTCTGTTGAGATTCCAAATGCGACCATCATCTAGTTTTACAGCATTTAGAAATAACTTGACCACCTTACGCGAAATAGAGAATTTTTTACTTCCAGATTTTTGTGGAGACCGAACTCTAACCCAATCTCCTACATTAACTAATGTATGAGTAACAGCATGTCTGGCATCAAAGGTTGCTTTCATCTTTTTGGACTTGATGTCTTGATGAACCCTCCATTGAGGATCCTCAGGAAAACTAATATCAGCTTAATACCCTCTCATCCAGGATTGGAACAAATGAGTGTTAGGTGTACGTCCACGAAATAACTCAAATGGAACTTTTTCCATAGTGGAATGAGGGGTTAAGCGATAGGCCATAACCTTTTCTAACATTGCATTTCACCCTTGTTCTTTGGCTGACTGAATTGATTCTTTTAGAACACGGTTTAATCTCTCAACCATACCGTTGAATTCGGGATGGTAAAGAGAACATTTTCTATGAACAATACCTCTCCTACATAGAAAATCTTCCATCTCTTTTGAGACCAGTTGCACTCCATTGTCAATCAACAGAGCCTCAGGAAGACCCTCTCTGTAAAAAATGTTCTCTAAGAATGTTATTATGTCACGAGTTTCAATACTCTGAGTGACCTTGACCTCTGGCCACCTAGAGTACATATCGATAAGTACAAGGACATAAAACTGACAAGACCTGGAATAAATAGGTCCTAAGAGATCAAATGCAACGTCTTGCCAACACCTAGTGGGAGGATTATGAATAACCATTGGTTGAGTCCTAGTCTTGCACACTTTTTTAGACATTCTACATTCAGAGCAGTCTCTAACTAATCGTTCTACTGAAATATCAACACTTGGCTACCAGAAGTGTAAATAAACTCTCTAGAGAAGTGTCAAAGCTTTGCAATGAAGAAGCTGCCTTAAGAGCTTCCTTGACTTCTTCAAATTCTAGTTCACACTGAGGTGTCCAAGAAAACTTTACACCTTTTTTGAGAGGGACCTGAGGGCATGAGTACGGTTAACAAAATGTGGCACAAACTTTTTATAATATTCAGCCATACCCAAAAATTTAACAAGTTCCTCACGTGACTGTGGAGCAGGTAAATCATCAATGGTCGTAACTAAACTTTCTTTGGATCTGACACCATCAACCGTTAAGCGGTGTCCAGGTTAGTCTATTTTGTTGAGGTTGAATTTACATTTGTTTTCGCGAAGAATTAAGCCTCTCTTGAGAAACTGTTCAAGAACACACTTTAACCTCGAATCATGCTCAGTTTGTGAGGAACAATGAATCAACACATCGTCCTGATAGATCTTGACTCCGTCTATACCCTTCAACACGTCTTCCATAACTCTGAAAAACAGAGGCGGCGGAGTATAGGCCAAATGGAAGACGAGTGAATTTGAAAGTCCTAAACAGGGTTATGAAGGAAGTCAGATCCATGGAGTCATTGTCTATTTTTACCTGGTGGTAAGTGGCACGTAAATGTAGTGTAGAGAAGATGCAAGAGTTCTTTAATTGGGTAAACATTTTGGAGATGTTAGGTAGTGGATATTTGTTCCGCAACCACTGCACGGTTTAGTGCGCGCAAGTCCACACATAATCTTACCTCACCTGAGGCCTTGCGCACCAGAACAACTGGGGCCAACCATTGGCTTGCCTAAGTCTCAACAATAGTACCATCTTGTTGTAATTTCTCAAGTTCTTTGCGAATGGACTCTTACTCATACTCAGAAAGACAACCTAACTTCTCGTTAAAAAACTCTTTGAATTTAGTTTGTGAATTTGATCTAAAGTTATTTTTACAATCAACCTCTTTTACACACAAATCTACACTTTTAGCAGAAGAAGATTGTGGTAAATCTTTCAGTATAATGCAAGGATCAGCTCCTGGAACTAGAGAGACACCAAGATCAGACTGGTGGAACCAGCTGATAATGCTGTCTCCTCTACAGGATATGTACATTTTCCCAGGTGTTAGCCTCTGTTTGTATTCCATGTTACCAAGAAAATAACCGAAGAGCTTTATGGGCTGACCCCCATAAGCCAAAGGTTTGATATCAAGTTTATACACTTTCACTTTGCCTTGGAGTTTTAAATCAAAGAAATCCTTTGGAATAAGAGAAATCTTGGCACCTGAATCAAATAACATCTTAATGTTACAATCATTTTACAAGGTATGAGTCAAGGGGCCCTTTACACTTGTTAGACACACATGAGGAAATAATTTCTCCACAATGTAGACTTTCTTGTTTGTATTCATAGTCATCGTCTTCAAAAAAAAATTCTTTGACACGTTTGCTTGACTTAGGCTTCCTGGCTCTACATGCTTTGGAGATGTGACCAGTTTTACCACAGTTGTGACACTTAGATTTCAGGGCAGGACAGGATTTATTGTTAGCAAGATGACCATAGAGATCACAGCAGAAGCATTTGACCCTAGAGTCATCTTTCCACATGGAACCAGACGAGAAGTAATTAGGAGTGCGACCCCTCCTGGTTGGATCATTTTCTCTCAAAGAATGCTTTGAAGAGGAAGGTTTTGAGGATTTTTTTTCGATGACTTGAACTTTCTCTTGATGAGTTTCTTGAAGATTTCCATGCTCCTTTTTCTTTATAACACACAAGCCGAAGAATGTTAAATTCTTTTAGCTAAGATAATTACTTCATCAAGATTAGGATCGCCTTTTTGCCAGAGTTCATCTTTTATCTTATCAACGTTACAACCAAGCATAAATTGGTCACTTATGCATTCTTCCATTGAGTTTTCAAATTTGCAAGTGGCACCTAATTTGCGCAAAGCTGTGATATATGATTCAACTGATTCATCTGGTTGCTGAACAAGTCTCCCAAAATGGTATCGTTCGAGAATGGTGCTAAGTTTTTGAAGATAAGGTTTATCTAATTTTTTTAAAGCAGTTTCAAATTCATTGAGATTGTCCGATTCCTCATCATTTGGATCTGGCAAATGCTCAAACATGTTTTGGCCTTCTGAACCTAGACAGTGTAATAGAAGGGAACATTTTCTTTCTGAGCTTAAAGATACACCACAGACTCTGGCATAGTTGAGGAATACTTTTTTCCACTTCGACCACCTAATGTGTGGCTCACCAGGATTAGAGAGAAAGAAAGGTGCTGATGTTACATTTTGCATTTTGGTATTAACAAACAATATACAATATTTGCTTTCAAAAGTATAAATAAGTTGTAAATTAAGAATGTTAGTTGAAACTGTGTCAGACTACGTAGAATACTAAACAAGTAATAATTAAATATAAAGAAATGATAATTTCTGCAATATTGTGCTTGTCAGAATGTTTTAACCCCTTGGGCGCAGCCGCGATTCTGCGCCTGTGCGGCCGTTTTATTGAGTGGGCGGGGTCATGACGGCCCCCAGCCGTCATCAGCACACGCCCACCGTGATGCATGACGGACGGGGCCGTCATCAGCATGGAAGGGGTTAAATGACAAAAAGATCCATGCTGTGCTGTGCTTGTCAGCGTATTTTAATGATAGGTGACACCAAGTTGTGCTGTGCTTATCAGAGTATTCCAAATGATAAGCAACACCAAGCTGTGCTGTGCTGTGCTTGTCAGCGTGTTTTAAATGACAAGCAACAGTGGTATTTCCACAGAGTTGTTTTTGATATACCTTGATATATTGGTCAGCGTTCTAGTTGTTCTGCAAGGTATCTTTTAGAAAATAAACTATTTCCTGTAGTCCTTCTTCTAAAAGATTGTATTTCCTGTAGTCCTTCACCCTTTTTTTAGTTTCTACCACTTCAATTGAGAACAAAGTAATAGACTGAAAGTCAGGTGACCCACACTGAAAGTAAGTTAAACCTTTTTGTTAGCTTGAAAAAAAAACATTCTCCCTTAAGCTTTTCTCCTTTGTAGTTGACTGGATTCAAATACTGCAGACTTTATTTGTTTTAATTTGATGCAGATAAGGCCGATGCTGGTGCTCGACTTCACGTGCACACACACGGCAGTCTTTTCAGTCAGAGTTAATTCTGTTTGTTTTATAATTAAAGTCCATTTCCACATCTCGCTTGACTAGGCGCGCACTACATAGTATGTTTATTTAAGAACAGCAGTCAACTCTAGGCGCGCACTGCTGGTCTTGTTTATATAAAGCCTCCTGTTAATTTCAATTTCGCTTGACTTAGTGCTCACGGCAGAGTATGTTTATTTAAGAACCGCAGCCAACTTGAAACGTGCACTATGCTTCACGCGCTCAGCTTATTTTCAAGAACACGCGCTAGGCTTCACGTGCTCGACTTATGTTTGAGAACAGCAGTTGGAGGTGTGCAAGTCTCGCGTTTTCCTTAACGCGCACAGCAGTAAGTATTTACTTTACAATATCAGCTTCTTTGATCAAAAGTAAATATTTGCCTTGTAGGACTGCATTTATTTAATGAAGTTGAAATGAACAAATGAGAGCTGTTGTAACTAAATTGTCATAAGCGTCTGGGAAAGCAGGAGGAGAAAATGTTGAGAGGAAAGTAAAACGATAAAAGCTTTGTGGAAACTTCTTAGAGAGATTTGCTTCCAAGTAGCATTATATAAAACAGTACCTTGTTTCTTCGCCTTGTTTTGTGCAGCTCAATGTGTTAGGACGATTGATAAGAATTCAACAGCTCAGTCTCACCCTCAACGTTGAACAAAGCTTTCCTTTACAATACAGGCTCGTAAAGATGTCTTCATGGGTGGTTTTATTCCTGATCGTCGCCAGTGTAATGAGGTGAAATGAAAGGTTTAAGTTCTTATAAGTAAATCTTCTTTATTTCAGGAATCATATAATAAACGTCCCAACCTCAGGTGATACAACAGCAACTGATTCACTAGAGAATTCTGTCCCCCAGCATCAACTCATTCTAAATTCTAGACCGGCTGAACTAAATATAAACACACAACATTAAAGATATATTACAGAAAATAACACAAAACCAACAAAAATCCAATAGGTGGACCCATAGAAATTAATTGTTTACAGTTTTAAATAAATATTTCATCAAAGAGTGCAAAGCACCAACCACAGGCAACTGGTCACTTTATACTGGGACAAGTCTTGACAGTGATAGAGTATGGGTCAGATACATAGATCAGATTTGTCGTGAGTACAAAGTAACCTTCCTACTTTGAAGATTTTCAAAAAGATATAAGCCTCAGTGGATCTACGGATGGGCTCATCGACGACGAGTTGATGAAGGATAAGGACTTGGTGAAGCCGTCACCAATGGTGTTCAGCGGTGAAATCCATAACTTCTGTTGTGCCGCACAACTCAGCTATCAAATTGTAAATAAAAAATACTTACATTGAACTGAAAGGTAACATAGATGTTTGTTTTCTAATTGGTATTGTGTCTTTGATTAGGTAATTTTTGATTTTTCCTAATTATTTAGCACTAGGTCTGCATATTATTACAACCACTGGAGCATTGTTGACATTTTCCTCACTCGATCTTATCAGTTGGAAACTAATATATATAGAGACACCAATACACCAGAGTTTTCTAGTACTGCCAAAACTAATAAATAACACCATGCTCTTATCCACAGTCAGAGCAAGTGATGTCCCTTGTGTAACTTAAAAAACTCTGGAGTATTGGTTTCTCTGTTTATAATGGTTTCCAACTGATACGATTGAGTATCTTCTAAGGTCTTGGGTAACAAGTGATGTTGACTGCCTCAACTTGTATTATGTGATATAGCGTTAATAATGGATTCAGCCACTTGGCTGAAATCGCCAAACAGACAAAAACAGCAACAAGGCTCCCCCCGTTTTATTACAAAACCCACAACACACACCTAAAATTTAAATGAAAAAATTGAATTGCAGAATTAACATAATTAATTATAGATTAAATACGTATTATTAATTAAAAACAAAGGGGTCCATTAGGATGGCGGACAGATTGCCACCGCCATGCAGGCGGTGTCGATCCGTCCGCGATCCTTGCCCGTCCGCCACCTTTTTTTCCCCGCCATATTACAATGGCGGGGGGGACCGTGGAGGACGGGAAGACCGTCCGCCGCTTTTCCGTCGCGGTCGGCTTGCGACCGTGGCGGAAAAGCTCTAATATGGTGGCGGTGGCTATCAGACACCACCAGCCATATTAGGATGGCCTGAGGGGAATGCCTTTCCGTGGCGGCAATGCCGCCACGAAAAGGCATACGGTTCCTGATGTGAGGGCCCGTTGCGGGCCCCCAGGGTGAAGGGGGGTGGGAGGTGCACATGGGGGGTACCTATGGTACCCCCCTGCGTTTCACAGCACAACATGGCAGGCACCGCTCGATGCCTGTCATGTTGTGCTTTGAAACGCACAATAAGCATTTTTCACATTGCGGCGGACGGTGCTTTAAGCACCGTCTGCCGCAATGTTAATACTGCGGGATGCACCCGCCACTGTGGCGGGTACATCCTAATTGGGGGCACGGTTCCTCCGTCCTTGTGGCGGATGGTACCTGCCCCCGACAGGATGACGGACGGACTTTGTCCGTCCGCCATCCTAATGGACTCCCATGTATTCATTGCTTATAATTAATTTACTTCCCACCATGTACCCCTGTAAACCCCACAACCCCACCTAAAATTAAGAATAAAAAAAATTACACAACTAGTCAGTCAGTCATAATTACTTTATTCCGTTAATTAAAACCATAAAAGTACACTACAAAAATCTTATAAAACCAGCAATAAAAATATACATCATTAATTCTGGATATTCTCATACATCATGAAGTATCAAAATAATATCATCTCCATCTTTATAATATAAAAAATGTGCCTTATGCTGATGCCTTTAAAACTTAATCTAATGCATAAAAAACATCCAAATAAACGATCTTTTCATTACAGTTGTAAAAGAGCTCAAATATATCATATCATGAAATCCCTTCTTTTCCTTTTCCTGACCACCCGCCACTAAAAAACTAGCGATGCTAAAACGTTCCCATGTATTATTCAACATCTGTAGATATACTAACACAGTCATAACCTGCATAAAGCCTTTACCCTTTAGATTAGGTACTAAGAAGCGTTTGCGGATATAAAGATTATGATAGCAAAACAAAGTAAAGTGCAAATAGAAACTGCAGGTGGTTGAATCTAAATCTTGTTAAGAGAAAGCGGTGGTAGGGCTTTGTTATTTCATTTAAATATGGTTCTATCGCTACGTCTGTTTTCAGAAGTAAATAGGCTCGTACCATTGGTTTCATTAACTCTCTGGCCTCTCTTTCAATTTGCATCATAAATAAGAAGTGTTTTTTGACCCACAGTAAGTCCTCCTTCAGCAACTTGTTTGGAAAATTAAATTACTGAGGGCGCCCTATTTTCTTTGTTAAGTTCTTAACATAATCTAGCCAAGAAATACTACTGCTCTATCCAGGGATAAACAATCCTTGACAATCTCATGATTCAACTTTAGTTCTGTTCTGGCCCAGATCATTATCTATCTCAGTAGCAGGGCCACTCCAATCAGATCTGGCACAAAACCAAAACCTAATTCTTGATGAATGGTATAGGAGGGTGTTGATTGCGGGACTGAGGACAGATTTCTAAGAAACTTATTCTCCACTATTTGAAGTTCCTCAGTCTCCTTATATCTCCTAATTTCAGACCCACAGTTAGAGATGGCAATACATTTGGCTCTGTATATATTTAGCATGGCTTGAACCGGCTTGGCCCCTAACTTACGCACAAATTCAAGAACCGCTACTGTTGATCTTACCATAGCATTTCTTTTTACTTTCTTTTGCGGTGCCCATGTGCCCCTTTCATCAAACAATACCCATAGGTACGAGAAAGTGGTCACCCTTGATATTTCATTTCCTTCACAGAGATACGTTTTGAGTTTTTGGGGTCTAGGGCCCATAATCCTAGTGTGCGATATAGAAAAATGAACACTTAGATCCAACAATCTCATAAAATCTGCTATGGAACCTAGGAGACACTTGAGCCCAACCACTGTTCACGCTAATAAAATTGCATCATCTGCATATAAGAGGGCAGGTATTGACTGGTTCCCCGCTCGGGGGATATCTTTACAGGCTGAACACAAGGAAGAGTCTAAGTTATTGATATATAAAGTAAACAGTAGGGGGGCTAGAATACATCGCGTCTGACTCTTCTTGTAATACGGATACACTGTGTATGGTTACCCCTTTGGTCGTATCTTCACAGTAGCAGGGAGGTCCCTATGCAAATCAGACAAAAAATTTACAATATTCAGGCCCATTCCCATTTCAGGTAATAAAACCCATAATTTGGATCTGTTTACTCAGTCAAAGGATGAGGACAGATCCATAAAGGGCAGGTGTAGTGTCCCCTTCTTAGCAATAATGTATTTCCCAGCTAGCAGAGGTAAATATAGGCATTGATCTGGGGTACCCCTACCTTTCCTGAAGCCATACTGCAGGTTTGATAGTACATTACACTCTTCCAACAAGTCTGTTAATTTTTTAAAGGATCACTCACCGTAATACTTCGACTGCTGAATCAATCAGCGTTATGGGCTGATAACATTATGGCTCTCCTCTCTGCCCTTCTAAAAAACTGATATGATAGTAGATAGAGACCAAGACCTTGGCAAACCTTAAAGACAAGCCACATTGAACACATGTGTTAATATTTTAGACCAACGTGACACGTTTAACTTAAACAGATCGGTCGGGACACCGTCTGGTCCGGGGGCTTTATTACTTGTCATTAGTGTTATTACCTCACCTACTTCTTCTTCATTAAAAATCAGACTATATGTATTCATGTCCGAAGGCAGGGCACATAGGGTCCCTCATTGTCCTGATCACCATATATGTGTTTAAAATGGCTAAACTACTACTCCTCTGGTATATTACATTCTAGTGAGCAATTACTAGCACCAGAGAATAAAGGTTTATTAACAATCTCCCAAACCCTAACACTATTCTTACTAACAACCACAGACAGTAGATCATTCAAGGCATCTTGTTTAATTTCAGCTTTGCGTATTCATACAGCATACTTATATGTTTTCCTAAGTACAGCTATTAGAGCTGTATCTTGGGGTAATTGCTTTAGAGCAGAAAGTAGCTTTTGGTGAGCATCAGTATATTTATGATAGAACCACCTCCTCCTATGATTTCCCTCACTGGTTGTGAGAGAGCTCTATCCACCTGTTTACAAATCCTTTCACAATTAACATAATTAATTAGTAACTAATTATTAACTATTTAGAACTAATTTACTATCTCGTACCCCTATAAACCTCAAAACCTGCACCTAAAATAAAATTAAATATTTACACAATTAACATAATTAGTTATTAATTAAATAAATAATATTAATGAACAACTAATTATCAATTTTAATCAAATATAAATTACTTCCCACCCTGTACCCCTATAAACCTCACAAACTGCGTCTAAAATAAAAATAAATTGTGTGCATAATTAACATAAATAATTACCAATTAAATAAATAATATTAATTAAAAGCTTATTGATAATTTATTATAAATAAATTGTGTGCTACTCTGTACCCCTATAAGCCCACACCCCACTACAGTACTAAGAATCACATAAATTGATTACATTACATTTCAGGACTACTAAACATTTTAAAACTATATTAAAACAATAAACAATAATGAAACACAAAATTTACATCATATATTCAATTAAAATTCAGCGTTATTCGATTTTAGGCGTTTAAAATCACAAAAGCATACACAGGCCTAAAAAACATTGAAAAACATTTGATATGATCTTTACGTTATCTAGTGCAAAGTGCATATTGTACATTCAGTTAGCTTAGATAGTAATAGTGGCCAAGCAATAATCACATAAATTTAATTAATTTGAGCTTTTCCTAACTCTAAAAATATTTTTCAAAAGACCAGACAAAGCAAACATAGTTAAAAAACTATCTAAAAATTGTAAATATAAAAAAGATGGTCTACATTGTCTCAAACCTGTTTGTTTTAGTAATGGAAGAATCCATTTAATTCTTTCCCTTTCATAAAATTTACAGAACAGTATCTCATGAATGGTAGATTGGGATGACACTTTATCGCAAGGGCAAGTTCTCTGGACCAATCGTCGGTGAAAGCTGTTAAACATGAATTGAGTCAGGAGATATCTATCGTATCCCTTGATACAGCATACAAGGTAGGGTTGAATGTTAAACGTAATCTGGGTCATTTGATGTTGGATTACCGACCCTTTATTCATCTCTTAGCCAGCTCTGAGAGACTCTAAGTGGGATAGACAAAATATTTTGAGCTCTTTCTAGGATGGCACACATTTTCTCTGGTGAAAAATAGTAGTCAGGATGTCCTATGTCATAAAGACATTTTTTAACATAGTTCAACCACGTAATTTTAACAGCATGATTCAGATTCATTGCGTCCCTGATTATTTATCTATTTAAACTTGCGCAGCTAGTGGTCCATACACGATGCCATAATAATACGGGTTGCATTTTTAAAATATCAGAGACATATGAAATATCCAGCTTGCTGTGACAGTTAAAATCTTGAAAACTAGCTGGAAGAGCTAAAATAAATCTTAAAAGAGAATTTTCCACTCGTTGGATTATAGAAACATAATGGTAGCCCCACACACCCGACCCAAAAATCGCAATGCTAATACATTTGGCCAGATAAATCTTAAGAAGTATAGCAGGGGGCCTATTTCCCATTTCCTTAGAGAAATTAACGACAGCAGCGGTTGACTTCATAAATAACAGGCTCTTACTCCGCACCGCCGGGCCCCATGAGCCTGAATTTGCGAATAAAACACCCAGATTTGTAAAAATGTTTGTGGAGTCTACCCTATTAACCCCCAGAGGAATGCTGTTACATTTCTTTCTCCCCTTCCCACATGTCATTACAAATGTTTTTTTAGCATTTAACTTCAGTCCTAAGTTATCCATGAAACAGGAATAGGTTTTAAGGGCTTTCTGCAAACCCAGCTTCATGCGCGCCATCAGGACTGCGTCGTCCGCAGAAACGAGCGCAACTATCGGGCATTTACCAACATAAGGGGGATCCTGCGCCGCTCCTTCAAGCTCCTGCTCTAAGGCGTTGGTATATAGGGTAAAAAGGAACTGTGCAAGGACACACCCCTGTCTCACCCGCCTGTCTATGGCAAATGGCACGGTGCATTCACCGTTTGTACCATAACGCACCTTAGCTGAGGCCCCAGAATATAGTTGTTTTAGGAACTGGATTATGACCGGGTCAATCTTCATGTTTTTTAATATACTCCATAATTTATTATGTATTACGCAGTCCAATGCAGCAGTTACGTCTGCAAACGCTACGTAAAGTTTCCCACCCTTAGCCTGAGTGTATTTTCCTATCAAGATGTTTAGGTTCAGGACTTGCTCGCTTGTCCCCAACCCCTGTCTAAAGCCATATTGTACATCGCTTATTATATTGTTTTTTCCGGCCCAAGATTGTAATTTATTCAGAGCGATTCTACCCATGACCTTCATTAGGGAGTCTAATAGTGATTTCGGGCGATAACATGCCGGATTATCACATTCTCCTTTTTAGGTTGAGCCTAGACAAAAGCAAATGCGAAGCATTTGCTGTCTGGGTCGACAACTATAGTCATCCGTCTGGTGGGAATGTGAGACAGGGGCCGGGCACGAGCGTTGACTTCACCTCGTGGGCGCGCACGCCCAGGCCGGCGCCGAGCCCGTCCCCTGCCTCAGATTCCCCACAAACACACATACACGCAGGCACGCACACAGACATACACGCAGGCAGGCATACACACACATAGGCAGCCACGCGCGCGCACACACACACACACACACACACACACACACACGCACGAACCCCCCTCCCCCACAACCAGCACTACCACTCATGGGCTCACGCACGCACACACAGATGCACACAAACACACATATCCCCCCCTTCACTCACCGTGCTCTTTTGTGGCGTCGCCTCGCTGCGCTCCTTTTCTCCGGCGCATCTCCACACGCGGGGCACTTCTCTTGATTTTCACGCTACCGTGGGGCTCTCCCTCCATGATGGGAGCCCCGCATCAACGAGCAACATCGGCCTCTTCCGGCCGCGTCACAGGCCCCGCCCATGTCAAGGGCAAGGATGACTGACTTCCTGGTTTCGCCCCCACCTGCAACACTGCTTCTTCAGCAGTGGCGTAACATGGACGGGCTGTTTGTTTTAATTGAATATCCTTTTCGCTGCAACGCCAAACTTCAGGGGTCAAGGTGCTTGCGTGGCTTTAGGTCAGAGTGAGCAAATTATTTCATTATTGGACAGGTACGATTGTGTTTTAGAACTCCCAGTCCACACGTATACGGGTCTTGTGTGTCACGTGTGTCTTTCCACTGCGCTTCATTTCTTATTTTTGACCATCACCACAATTTATATTACCGTCTTACGCCACGTTGTGACCCCCCACTATAGTTCACGGCTCTTATCACCAATAGATAGTACTTCGAGGTTTAATACGTAATCAGGCCCCACTCTATCTAAGCCTGTCTGCGTGTGCGTGCATGAGGCTTTTCTGATTAAGGTCTAAGAATCCGCCTCGAGCACCACACAACCCCCCCCTTAACGCCTTAACGCCTTTCACAGCGCAGCAGTAAATGGAACAAAAATTCCTTGGAAACCTACACGCGTCCCCGGGCGATTCGGGCTGGGTCAGTACCGCCAGCATTCAGCAGGGCCCAGGCCTAGACTTATTTATGGCTGTGAACCTATAAAAGACATTCACACAGGACGAAAGTCTTCAAAGCAGCCGAACTTTGCAGCGTCGCCTTGGGTACAGGTGTCAACACTGTGGCAAACTTTCTTCAGTGAAGTGTCCGGTAAGGGTTGAGGCAGGGGGGTGACTTTCGTTGTTTTTTATAATTTATTCATAGTTTTGTTGCACTCAGTTCATGAGTAGGAGCCTCGGTACCTGTATCTGGAATAAGGCTAAAACTACATGTGCCAAAATCAGACAGTGTACCCCGCTGTGATTTCAGAAAGAGTAGTGCTTGATTTAGGGGGCGTGGCTGGCCATTTCCAAACAGCAGGGAGGGTTACATGGGGGGTGCGGTGGCTGTGTTACTTGGTCTCCCCCCTCGAAGTATACTCACTGCAGTGCTGTAAAATACTTAGGATGTAGGCGCTGGGGAGGTGACGAGAGAACGTATTTTCTGCACCCCAGAACTCCGACAAGGGGTCCATCATGGAACCTGAACTGGGAGTAAATCTGCCTACAAAATCAAACTCCGCTAGCACACCGATTTGGCAATGACGTCAGCGCAATTACTCCCCCAACTCAGATATTTTAGATACGAGGGGGCGGGGCGAGTTTAGGGGGTCCTTTAAGAGGACTAATTTGCTGTTTAACAGGCTGACCCTGCTTTCGAATGACTGCATTATGCGCTCAGTGGCTTTCCCAAACCCTGGTATGACGCGCACACCATTTACGATTGGGCACTTATCTCAATGTAAAAATAGATATATATTTCGGGTGGTACAGCTGAAAGATGGTGTGGAGCAGCGGCCAGACCTGCCGACCCAGGGCTCCTGGTTCGAAACTCGCAACGTCCTAAGAGTCTGGGCAATTCACGTAACCTTCTCGTGCCTGGATGCGCTCACCGGGGATAAGCAGAGCTGTATACAGCTTCAAATTAAACCAGTTCAGGTACACACATTCGTTACCTAAGCCACACTATTATTGTTCAATTGCGGAACAGGACGGCTCACTTGACATGAAATTCCGTGCTGGTGAATGAAACAAACATTAGAGGCACCGACACCGCCCCCCCGCAATCCCATCACGGCAGCCCAGCCATCGAAGTCACCAAGAAGCATTAATTAAATGCAATGTATTTTCTTTACGGTGTCTGACTCGCTGCGGAGCAATGCCAGCTAATCAAGGGGTGTTAATTGGGGCCAGCCAGACAATTGGCGTCCCATTAAACACTGCCAGCACTTTCTGCAGGGAGCAGGTTTGTGGGGGTTAAAAGACAGATAAATAGCAGTTCAGGCGGGTCCTCGGAAGATGCTAATTCTTAAGCTGTATTCGTGTCTGTATTGTGTCTTTCTATGTGTGCGCCAGTGTGTGTCTGAGTACTTAATTTTGAATGTATTTCTGTGTGTGATTCAGGGTGTATTTGTGTGACTGTTCGTGTGTGCGTGTGCTTTTAAGTTTGACGGTATGTGTGTGCGTGTGCGCTTGTTTTTTTTTGCTTTCACACGTTCAACTCGGGTCAGCACTGCCTCCTGCTCTCCTTAGGGGCTTTGTGCAGAATCTCTGTCTCTGCAATGTGACAGTGACCCTTGAGGGCTATATCTGTAATGCTACACATCTGAGACGCAAAGCTAAACAGCTACACTTTATTCACACCGAAGTTGTCACCTTTCTGTGAAAAAACAGCTGCCATTTGCAGCAGTAGAAGTGCCAACTGTTGGAATGTAAAAAGAAATTCTATAAAACCCAAAATATTCTTTCGTACCATAGCAATCATCTTTCTATTTGTTTTAATAATTATCTCGATATTATTTAGACAACTTTAGCAAACACTTTTAATTGATTTCTTCATACTGTTTTGGGTATAGATTTCATAAGGTATAAAATACTGGCTTAAACTGTTAGGGACATAAAAATATGAGCCAGTCAGGTGAAGGGCCATAAATGGCCAGGGTGCATTCCCACTGCTGTTCTTAAGCTTCCAAATTCTTCCTTATAGTGCGTCAGGGCGTGTCATTTTAAAGTAGTGTACATAGTACTTAATCATCCTTGCTAATTTATCCTTAGTTTACAAGTGTCACTCTTCTTTTAATTGTTTTCACTGGCCTGACGAACAAAAAAGGCTCCATTGAGTTTAATGTGGTCGCTTGTTTATATTTATGTTCGGTTTTAATGGCCATCTGTCTATCTATCTATCGCCCTCACTCTATCTATCTATAGCCCTCACTCTATCCATCTATCGCCCTCACTCTATTTATCGCCCTCACTCTATCTATCGCATCACCACAGCATCACTCAGCACCACCACAGCATCAATCAGGGGCACCACAACATCACTATGCGCTACCACAGCATCACTGAAAGCCACAGCATCACTCGTCGCCACCACAACATCACTCAGCGCCACCACTGCATCAATCTGTGCAACCATTCAACAACAACTACTTCACAAATGTTCTCTCAATGTTTCAAGCTTTATTACAAATGTCTGAGGTTCTTTAATTTTGACTCCATCTTACATTTGTCATCAATTTGTGTTTCCTTTACACAGACTGCTCTATTCATGAAGTGTTTCTGCCCTTTGGACTGCAAAGTGTAGAAAACCCCCCTCTGTCCTTGCTTTGAAAGCAATCTCAGACACTAGCTGGCCTAACTGCATACAGACACGTTCTGCCATTACTGATTGACCTATAAGTGCTGAAGTTGATTAACTTATGGGTTGGGCAGAAACACGACATAAGGGGGACATTCTGGTTACATGATGTATTTCTATTGGCTAACATTTTGCAGATCTTGTATGTCCATATTAGGTATTTTGTAGGCTTGCAGAAGCTAGGACTGCCCCTTTCTTTATGCTGAGTTTGTAAATCCTAAGCATATAAAAGACCTCTGTGTTCTGTATTCTTTAGACTACCTCATTCACTTGCTACGGCTTGTGTGTGACGTGGCCTCACTTATTAAATTTAATAAAGATGTCTTTTAATATTTCAGCTTCTGTGCCAAGTTCTTTTGTATTAGTGAGACCCCTGAG
Source organism: Lissotriton helveticus (assembly GCF_964261635.1). NCBI lineage: Eukaryota > Metazoa > Chordata > Amphibia > Caudata > Salamandridae > Lissotriton > Lissotriton helveticus. Next base: position 360,564,298 of record NC_136069.1, read on the forward strand.
AATGAAGATTTCAGTTCTTCAAATGGCGCGGCCAACGTGGGCTTCATCAGAGAATTGACTTTCTGTGGGAGTGATCTTGTCAGGAGACAGAAAGCTACTGAGGAAGACAAGACAGGATTCTACTAAGAAGGTACTCTGTGCACAGGGATTTTGGGGATTCTTCGTCTCTGCGGCTCAGTGTATTTCTGATCTTCCTGATTTTGATCCTCCACATGATGTCACTCCTGACTGAGAACCTTTTTGGCGTGAGTATTAAAAAAAAAACAAAGAGACCGTTAGGTCATTTAGAACTTGACAGTTAGAATTTGGATAACCTTTGTGATTGGTAAGAGTAAGGTAGTTTAGTAACCCTTACTGTAGCTTTGGAAGAGTAAGGTAGTTTAGTAACGCTTACTGTAGCTTTGAAACTTTGGAATTTGTGTTGGCCAACTTTTGGATTTGTATAGGTTTGTATACGCAAATTGCAATTTGTGTAGACAGGTAATGAGGAGAATTTTCTCTATTTTGTTTAGTTGAACGGTGCACGTACGAAAAGTACATTAAGCACTATTTTGATTATAATGTTGTATATTTTGCAATATATTTGGGCATGCCTGTTTAAAAGCTCACATGAGAATGTGTTGCTTTATATTTGGAAGGTACCATGTTGTGATGTGAAGTAAATTAGCCGGCTTCCCTAGAGGGAATATCTAAATAGGTTTAGGTATATAAACATATTTCTTCCTTGGTGATTTTGTATCCCCAGGGAATTAAAATATGGACATAAAACATACAAGGATCCTTTGTTCTGCGCAATTTTATGAATGAAGATATGCAAAGCGATTTTTGGTGTTCTGCTAGTCAAAGCTAGTGAATTTGAGTGTATTTTCGGTTCTTGTACATACATCAGTCTGTTGGGCTGTTTTTGCAGTCTTTTGGAACACAATTGGGAAGCGTTTCTTGTAAATATGACTTGCAACTAGTATTTACAAATGGTTTGGTTTAAGTACAGTCTGTGGGCTGTCCTTTATTTCTGTTTTGAGTATTGATATGTAGGTTAAATGTGTGTTTAAATGTCTATGTGGTTTTCCCATTAGTGCAATTTCTGTAAGTACATAGCGTTGGCGCTATTCACGAAATGCATGGCTAAAACCGCGCCGTATTGTGTGTCCTGAGTGTTTGACCCCTTTCTGTTTGTCTGAAATTAGCTCGAATGTGTGTTTGTGTTTTTTCTTGATGTTTTCAGTCTATTAAGCAAGATGTCTTAATGTTTTAAAAACTAAAATGTAAATTCACATTCACTAGGAATAAAAAAGCCCCAAAAACGAAATTGGGAGTTTTGCAAATAAAAAAAATAAACTTACAGCATTTTCCTTAGATACATTGTGTTAGGTATTAACAGGTAAACAGATCAGCTGAAGTAAATTCCTGCTGAACTCAAAATAATATAGAACACGCATTGATATGTTTTAGTTTGAAAAAGACTGCCAGGCTCAGTTGCTAAGTAATAATTAACCCATGTAGTGAAGAAATAGTTAAAAAGAGGGAAACCGTAATAGATGCTGAAACCAGATAGGGCAAGTCCAGGGAAACTAAAAAGTTAACGATGTCTTGAATATTGATTGGCAATCTCAGATAAAGATCAATCAGGGAAATTGGCTTTGCAGGTCAGTTTCGGGTGACGAAAGTTAGTTTCTTACAGTTTAATCTGGTTAATGTGTACATGACCTGGGGAGGCCAGGCCACTTTGTTCGTCAGCCTAAGTGGCACAAAAAAAAAAAAGAAAAAGAAAATGAAGTCAGATTCAAGGATTATCAAAACTGATAGGGTTATAAAATCAGTGCTACAAAATTCGTTTTTTACTATTCATGAAGATTAATACTTATACTGTGACCTCCTAGCATTATAATTTAATTTAAGTTATGGTATATTGCATAATGAGGAAATTAGCATATAGAATTTCACTTGACGCAGGCGTGAAAAACTCATTTTTCTCAGGATTTGCAAGAGATATGTTTAATGCCCAATCTCTGCAATTTGTGAAGAACATTCTGAGGATGATTAATATGTAACATTATTATAGGATATTTATTTTTAAGTGCCCCAAATGTTAAAGTCGAATTTGGGCAAAATGTGGGCATTTTTGCCATTTACAATAGCTTTAAAAGTGCTTTAGGCTTCAGTAAATTCATACATTTAGGTATAATACAAATTTGCAGGTTATTCCCATTTGGGTTTCCTTTTAAATAGGTCAGTGAGTCAATGTGCCTGGTGCAGAGGTTTGAGTTTAATATCAGGGTGAAAGGTTTTAACTTTTGCTGGACCTAACTGAGACCTTCATCATTTTAAGGTAGATGAAATGAGTACCATTGCAAACAAGCATTTGTTCAAAAAAACTGGTATGTGTGTTATGTTCTGCGAATTAGTCACAGTAACTGTTTTAATAATCTAAGTATAGAAATAAATTGTAGCCCCTAACATGAGTAATATATATCATGTGTTTTTAAATAGGGTTGGTTATTGCAGGTTAGAAAGAGTTGGGAAGTTTTTTTTTGTCTTTTTCAGCCTTAGAGTGAGATGGGAGTTAGGAGTAAGTGTAAAGAGATGGAGAAATTATTGCTTGGAAAAGCAGGGCCTCAAAGGGTGTTGGCGCACGGGACACGCAGAGTATCTGTGAAAAAGTTTTTGGAAAGTTAAAAAGGTTCAGCATGGTTGTTACAGTTGATATTTTGTGTGTTATGTGCAGAAATGTTCGTGTGTTTTACATATTTTTGCATTTTTATCCTTTTATGAATTGTTCCTGCTGGTCCTGTGTGTCAGAAGCAGCCTGACAAATTAAGCAAGCCTGAATATTCTGTTTTGGGCTGCAGGTTCACATTGCATAAAAGTGCATGCAATAGTGTTGTGTGTCACCGCTTATTTACATATGCTATTGTTTTGTCTTTGCTTTTTGTGCTTGATATACGCAAGTATATCTGATGGCTTGATATGTTCGTTTTGTGTGTGTTTTTTTTAATGCATATTTTTGTTTCATGTTGCTGCTTTTTGATACTATTACAAGTTTACCACAACAGTTGGGTAGATTTTCTCTGACACTAAATTTCACAGATACTCAGACAACACTTCATCAGTGTATGTCAAATTTGGCTTTAATAGTATTTGAAGGAAAATAAAAAAGAGATATACAGAATTAAAGTGTGTCATCTGCAATTAGTCACGATACTGTCCTCTTCCTTTAAGGAACAGGCAGACCTAAAATTATGTATCCTTGATTGGACGTAAGGATAAATTATAGATTTGTGACTCTTGTACATGGTGACCTAATTTCTATATTACATTAGTCAGTTTTGTTCCGCTTCCTAAGTAGTGTATGGCTTTGTACCATACCAAAGGCTTCATTTTTACCTAGTCCCATTTCCATTTTCCAAATCCCTTCCACAAGTTGGGGTATTGCTCAGGTTCACACTTCCAGACTGCAGTAATGTACCAGCGACCCCATATTATGTATAATTCCCTTTTGTATGACCAGACTGGTTTTCTACCTCAATAGGAGACACCTTACGTTTTTTTGAATATGACAAATTCAATGCCTATTCTAATTTGGTTTTTAGTTCCTTTTTTCTGCTGCTTTAATTTTCGATGGACCAGATGTATTTTAAATAATGGAAATACCAGGACCCTCTAGTGCTTGTCTTTTGTTTCCACATTTTGATCATTAGCTTTTGTATTGTATGGTCCACCTGATGCACAGTTATTAAGGGGAGGTATCTACATGTCCCTGATAGTGTGTATGATGTGATCTCTCTTTTGATGTGCTCTAGATAAGGAATTTAGGAACACCTATATGTAATCATTGAGAAAAAAAATGTGTTTGCCCCATTAGACAATGTCACTATGTGTGAGGACATCCATTCAGATAGAATTCCCATGTCGCTATCTACCCTTAGATGGTAGGGGATATGCTCTCACATGAAACCCAATTAAAGAGGCTAGAGGCACTGTTTTGCCTACTGCCTTTGTCTTTGTATTGCCTTTGAGAATGACAGTGTGTTCTAGACCAGAAATGTCCCATGACGTATGGCCACTCCTTTAAAGATTGCAGGCCACTTGCTTGCAGTCCCTTGTTGTACAATGAACTGTTTTTGTACTTAATTGAAGGAAACAACTGTATCACATTTTCTACATCACTAGGTTCTGCGGGATCTTCCAGAGTCAAAGGGAGAATGATACCCTGCAGAACGGTGATAAAGATGAGTTCTAATTCCCATCAGTGTCAGCTACAGATGAGGGCTACATACCTTGGCCCTAAAGTCCTAGCACACAGACAGCGATCGCCAGCGTGCCATCTGTGATATCTCCAACTATTGTACTTGCTTCATCAGAAGGTGTTGAACATCAGAAAAGAAGGAGGATATAGTTTTGCCACAGAACCAGAATTTCAGTGCAAAGAGCGAAAGAGAAGGATTCTTGTTGTGTTTGCGACTTCAGTTTTCCACCCACCTGTCATGTGCTGGTTAACCTCTGACAGTGTGCAGTCCCTTGAGCCCCTTGGCCTGAGTTTTGGCCACACAACCCCTTTTCCTTTGCTCCAACGGAAGTGCAGTGCACCTGAGGATTTGAGATTGGCAAAAGGCACTACATTATGGTGCCCATGAAAGAGCAACCCGAGCATATTCTGACACTGAATAAGAGAGTGTTGGAGCCTGAAAGTGTTGCTGAGAGTGACAGTCTGTTGCTCTTCCCCGATTAATAGTACTTGGGTCTGCATGAGATGATCTGTGCCCTTGATCAATGAAGAGCGCGCTATCTGTAGTGCCTGCAGCACAGGAAATATTGGTGCACTGCATTGAGACATTGAGACTTTCAAGTGAGCTTTGAGTGTTTGCCAGGAAGGCACTCCAACGGATACTGAGTAACATCATTTTCATGAAAGGCTTGAATGAAGAGGCCCATGCGGAAGAAAACAACAGAAACAGCATTTGATGGACAATAGAAGCCTGCCAGAAGAGGCTTTGACTGACTCTGGGTATTTCCCGTGCGATTGTATAGAATTGGTGTTTGGAGACTGATTTTCTACCACAGCATCACTGAAAGCCACAGCATCACTCGTCGCCACCACAACATCACTCAGCGCCACCACAGCATCAATCTGTGCAACCATTCAACAACAACTACTTCACATATGTTCTCTCAATGTTTCAAGCTTTATTACTAATGTCTGAGGTTCTTTAATTTTGACTCCATCTTACATTTGTCATCAATTTGTGTTGCCTTTACACAGACTGCTCTATTCATGAAGTGTTTCTGCCCTTTGGACTGCAACGTGTAGAAAAACCCCCTCTGTCCTTGCTTTGAAAGCAATCTCAGACATTAGCTGGCCTAACTGCATACAGACACGTTTTTCTGCCATTACTGATTGACCTATAAGTGCTGAAGTTGATTAACTTATGGGTTGGGCAGAAACACGACGTAAGGGGGACATTCTGGTTACATGATGTATTTCTATTGGCTAATATTTTGCAGATCTTGTATGTCCATATTAGGTATTGTGTATGCTTGCAGAAGCTAGGACTGCCCCTTTCTTTATGCTGAGTTTGTAAATCCTAAGCATATAAAAGACCTCTGTGTTCTGTATTCTTTAGACTACCTCATTCACTTGCTACGGCTTCTGTGTGACGTGGCCTCACTTATTAAATTTAATAAAGATGTCTTTTAATATTTCAGCTTCTGTGCCAAGTTCTTTTGTACTAGTGAGACCCCTGAGAATGAAGATTTCAGTTCTTCATGTCACAAAAAGATGTTAATATTTAACTTCTGTTCTTGGATTTTCGTCACAATAAAATACACTGAACATAATCTTCACAAAAGTTATTTACAAACGTTTAAGCTATTGCCATTAAAAGTTACAATAACTTTTATATAAGTATTCATTAATTAAAAAAATTAAAAGCCATTGTTATTTTTAATATCAATACATCTAAGTCGCGTAAATACAACACATATTGCATTACAAATGCTATAGGTGTCACATTTGCTAAAGTTACAACTATTGGCATTGTAAATGACAAAGCTATTAATTTAGCTATTTTCAAAACCAACACATAAATAAATAATTTGTCATTTACAATACCAATAGCTCAAACTTTCCTAATACGAGACCTATTGCATTGCAAATGCTTGTTTAAATATTGGAATAATTACTGACTCAGACTATGTTTTTAGGAAGCCCTTAGCACAACTAGCTTGTAGGACCCTGGTTATCAAGGGTGACCATAGGGAGTGGGTAGATTTAAATAAATCAATAGGTATCCCATCGGGCCCTGGCGCATTACCTCCCTTGCTTGCATTTATTGCTTATATCACCTCATCGTGAGAAAACTGAAGCTTGAAGCTAGTTGGGGTTTCCTCCTGATTGGATAAAAGACCCGGAGGGGGTTCCTCTTGTATCTGGCTACTCTAGACATTAGAGAAGTAGTCCACCCATGTCTTTTCATCTATTGCGACCGCAATTGTCGCAACATCCTTTGTTTTGAAAAATGGTGCGTTGACTGCCCGCCAAAATAGGGAACAGTCTTTACTCAGTGATGCTTCATGTAGTGACGTCCATGCCTGAGTTTTTAGCTCTTTCTTTCTATTAGTACGGGCTAAATTGTAAAACGTCCTGCACTCTTTAATTTCGTCTTGGTCTCTCGGTGACCTGTGAATAGCCTCTTTTAATCGGGGTATGCCTTAGTGCATTTTGAGTCAAACAATCCGTCATTCTGGTTTCGTCTATTTTTATTTATATTTGCACCACTAAGGAGGTTTTGAACGACCGAGGTAATCTCCATGAAAGCGTTTAAAATCGATTCATGGGTGGAGTCTTCCTGCAGACAGGTTAAAATAGGGTCATAGGACTTTGGTATAATTTGTTTATTCAACTGCTTAGGGTCACAGTTCGCCCAACGCAAAGTATAACCATTTTGACTGGAAAGGTGAACATCTTTAGATCAGGTCAATCTATGTATTACTTTCTCAGCGACGGTGTCTGGGCATACTATATCAATACTTTGCGGCAAATGGCCACTCATAACATTTGCATGGGTTTTATAGTTTGCTATCCAGTTTGCGTTACAGTTAGGAACAGTAATACAATCTATTATAGATTGGCAACCTCTGCCTATAAAAGTATAACTAAAATCCACTCTAGGTGAACATAATTGGTTTGCAAAACCAAGATCTTGGGAGAACATAAATTCATTAAACTTTTCTCCCCTTTCTGAATGATCAAGGTGAATCAGTGGATCGTCTTTTAATATCATCAAGTCACTTGCCCCTACGTCTGATTTAGGACATAGATTAACATTAAAGTCCCCTCCCCAAATAGTGATCATATCGAAGTCATTAAGGGGAACTCAAGTTTGTTAATATCTTCACTAAGCTGTTTTAGGATATCCCCCAAATTTGCCTTCTCTATATTATTATAAAAATTAATTATATTTAACAGGCATTTTAATTTCATATGCATAGATACTATTTGGTAATAGTTGGTATCGTTTAGCAAAAGAATCTTTTGCACCACCAGTAGGTTAGAAATGTAGATGCAGAGTCCATCCTTATGTCTACAGTGTTTTGAGTAGATTTCTGGCATATGGTAAGTTTTGAAACCTTCAACATGGAATTCCTCTAACAACCAGATCTCCCGAAAAGTCAGGATTTCAAAACCGTTGATAAAGTCATACCCGTCTAAATTATTTTCTTTTGTACGAAGGACAGCCACATTCCAAAAGAGAACTCGTATGACCTTCTGGGTTGTTAACTCATTGGGAAACAGTGTTTCTAAAACAGGTTCAGTATTCAAGAAGTACCACTCACATATCAGTAGTCTTCATGCACTACCCTTTCCAAAAAGAACAATATTGAATACTAAAATTGGCATAAAATAGTCTCCGAATGATATAAAAAGAAAGGTTAACCACTAAATGTAGTATTCAACTTCGGTAAGGGCTGTCACTGCCGGGCCTCCAAGGCCAGGACTCCTTGATAGACCACAGTCATGGCTGAAGGCCACAACACCTTCACAAATGGCTACACACTGTCCCCTGTGGACCGACAGATCTTAGCATGTCCTCCACATGCAGAGAAGGGGTATCAGTCATATATGATGGGTCCCTGCTGCCAAGAATCATTCTTGCTGAGCGCAGTTCCGTGCTAGACTGACATCTTGGTTGCCTGCATGACCACACCCTTGTTTGTTATTGTTACTTAGCTTTGAGGGTTTGTGGATAGTCTGTTTCCCACCTTTCTATCTGCAGTTGATATATGTGATATATTTTTTGTGTATTTTTTAATAAATGTTGATCTTTGCGACTGCATTTTCTCACGATTGTAAATTAAATTTGACAGGCAGATAATGTGAGTATCATCACTAGTTATTGCGTAGAATTGAATATATGTGAGGAGGTTTGAGACACAGAAAAAAACAAGTCATAGAAATTTAAAAGTTTTGGAAATAGCTCCTTTTGAGAGCATCCTTGAGTTCACCTTTAAAAGGAAATTATACATTTTAAATTGATGGTACCTTTAAAATTAAATGTAATCATTAAGAGGAAGGATTCAGAGACCCTTCTGTTCCAAAAGACCTCCTTCAATAGTTTGACTCACCATCGGAGGACTCCTGTATTAAGATTACTTTTCTGTGGAGCATTCGATTTCACATTGTCTATTCCTTGACGTTGATCTTTGACAAACTAAATGTCTTTTAGGATGGCCAAATCCCAAAGTACTTTATTTAGCCAGCTGCTAATGTGAAGGGTGTGAGTTGCCCTGGCTGTTTTTTCACAACATATCTTTCGCATTGAGGGTCATCCTCTGGAGAGAAAAATGGAAAGCTTTGAAGTGCTAACAAATTACGTTTATCTTTTATATGGATGATTTATGAATTTCTGTTAATCTCTAAAGATAGTTTGTAAGTCTAGGGGCCAGATGTAGGAAAAGCGTATTTACCGATTCATAAATACCGAATTTTACCGATTCGGTATTTATGAGTCAGTAAACATGAAGGAGGGAGATTTAGGAAGATTCGGTAATTGAAATACCGAATCTGTAAAAATCGGTATTTACCGCCGATTCGGAAGTGCCCATTAATTCCTATGGGCCTTGAAGCCCATAGGAATCAATGGGCAATACCGAATCGGTATTTACCGATTCGGTAAATACCGATTTTTGCAAGGGTGCAGGGGGTGTCACTTTGAGCACCCCGAATACAGGCATGTGTGCCATGTGGCACACAGACATGCCCTAAGGGCATGTCTGTCTGTAACATGGCATAGGTGTGCATGCACACATGTGCATGCACACCTGGATTCGGTATTTTACCACCCAATTGGATTGGGTGGTAAAATACCGAATCTGTAAGGCTTGTGGGACTCAGAAGAGTCTCACCTACATCTTGCAGTTATCGAATCGGTAAAAATACGATTCGGTATTTTACCGATTCGGTAAATTTACCGATTCGGTAAATTTACCGAATCGGTAAAATAGGGCCCCTACATGCAAATTCTTAAATACCGGTCGGTAACGGCCGAAATCGGCCGTTACCGACCGGTATTTTGGCTCCTACATCTGGCCCTAGAGGTGTTGGCACTCGGCTGCTAAATATTCTACTGTGAGATAGTTGCCAGGATTTGTTGAGGTTCGATAAACTAAGGGAAAGCTGTATTCTTAAGCAAAAGTTAACGAATCAGAGGTTCGAAGACAAATTAACAGGCCCGGACTGGCCGTTGCGGGCACCGTGCAATCCCCCGGTGTGCCGCAAGAGTGGAGTCCGGTTTTGGGCCCCTGGGGGGCGTTTTTGTTACAGGGCCGTTTATGCAGCATAGCTGCAAAATCGGCCCTGCAACAAAATCGGCCAAAAAACGGCCCGGCAAAGAGCTCATACCTCCCCACCAGGGGCCGGCCGAGCACCTTGCTGGGGCCGGTTTTGGTTCCCAGTTCGGCCCTGCAAATGAAGGGGCATATTAGTAAGAACCTCGTTAAAATTATCGCTGTTTTAGAGGCAGAAAACTGCCGCTAAAACGGCGATAATGGGCTTGCTAATATGCGTTATAGAATTCCAATAGAAGCCCAGGTTAGATGTCCTGTAATTAAACACTGTGGGGCTGACTATGAATTGCTCGTAATATTCCAACTCATGCGTAAACTCCTGTTTACGCATGGGTTGGAAATACAGGTTTGAAGATATATAATGCATCTAATAATTATTGGAAGCATGAAATAACTAAACATGTGGTAAATTTTGGAGGATTAAACCTGCCAAAATTTAACAGGGAAAAACATAGGGTATTTACCATATCATGCAGATTTTGGTGCACTATTATTTATTTATTTATTTATGAAATTTATAGAGCGCAAACAAATGCCCGAAGGCGTCTTGGCGCTAAAAATTCAATTCATGACTCTCCTGATGTTGGGTACCAGCAGGGTTATTGGTTAAACAACCAGGTCTTTAGATGTTTCCTAAAGGACAGAAGAGTGTGACACATCCTGATTGACAGGGGAAGAGAATTCCAGAGTCTGGTTGCTGCAACAGTAAACTGTCTGTCTCCCCAAGATACTGTTCTAGTACGGGGGACATTTAGATAATACTGATTGACAGATCTCAGTTGTCTTAGCAGACGGTATGGAATTATCTGGTTCTTAAGAAACCGTGGGCCTAGATTCTGCAATGTCTTAAAAACCAGGCGCAATGCCTTACATTTTATTCGGTTTCGAATTGTCAACCAGTGAAGATTCCTAATAGATTGGGCAATTGGCTTGAATTTGGGAGTTTTGGTTAACAATCTTGCAGCGGCATTCTGTACTGATTGCATTTTGTTAATAACCCTGGTTTGTGCACTGGCAAATAGTCCATTGCAATAATCAAGTGACGATAATACAAGTGTACTCACCAGGGTTTTACCTGCGGTATCAGGTAAAAATGGAATAATTTTTTTAATAAGTTTCAGCTTATGGAAAGCTGCAGCCGCAGTTTGATTAGCATGAGCAGCAAAATTAAGATTTTCATCGAATACCACTCCCAAATTCCTGACCTTTGGGACAGGAGTTGGGAGAGTTACAAAAGTTGAGGGCCACCAAACTGGAGACCAGCAAGGAGAGAGTTTCCCAAAAACTGTGACCTCAGTTTTTTGAGAATTTAGTTTAAGGGAACTGGCAGACATCCAGTCCCCAATCGCCAGCATACCCTCCTGAAAACGTTTCGCCACATCTTCTCCATCCTTATTGATGGCTAGAATTAGCTGGGTGTCATCAGCATAGGAGGTAAGGCCCATCCCATATTGCTTGATGTCTTTAGCTAGGTCCGATACATAGATATTAAAAAGTGTTGGACTAAGGTATGAGCCTTGAGGTACCCCACAAGGTAGAGAAAGCTCACTGGATTTAAAAGGACCCAGGGTAACTGCCTGGGTCCTTCCCTCTAGGAAGGAAGTAAGAAGGTTCTTTGCTCCCTGTTGGGTTCCCATCTTTCCGACACGGTCGATCAAGGTGGAATGATCGACCGTGTTGAAAGCGGCAGATAGGTCCAGCAGTACAAGTACTGCCGTTCCTCCTTGATCTTTGATGGATCTAATATCATCAGCGGCTTTAATTAGAGCCGTTTCTGTGCTACGATGTTTACGGAATCCAAACTGGGTATTATCCAGCAGGGCCTGTTCTTCAATATACTCCGAAAGCTGGTAATTCATAGCTTTCTCTACCACCTTAGCCAAGAATGGAAGACTGGCTATAGGTCGATAATTTTTTAAATCATCTTTTGCCAGATGTGTTTTTTTCAGGAGAGGTTTTAAAAACGTATTGTTCAGAGTGTTGGGAAATACTGAAGATTTAAAAATTCCGTTACATATTTGTGTAACAACAGGAGTTAATAGGTCCAAGACCGGTGGGAAATTTTTTGGAGGACATGGATCTAAAGCAGATTCTGATTTTATGGTATTAATAATTTCCAAAATGTGTTGCTCTGTTGCACTACCAACATCCACATAGTATTCTCCATGAGCTCATAATAGGGGTTATTTATTGCACCAGATAAATAAAGTACCCCATGGTATCATTATTTTTCAGGGGTAATAAATAACGCCTTAACTCGTATGCAGCCCTACTGTCTAGTCTAGTGTATTCATCAGATCAAAAAAAATATAATCTTTTTTAGCTAAACTTATGTAAACACTATGTCATAACAAATTACACACATAATACAGTGCTACTGTGATTCATCTCCACTAAATAAGAAACACAATTAAAAAAAGGTATATAAATTTGTTGTTGTAATAAAACTGCCGTAACTTAGAGATTCAGTAGTGTAACAGTTACATTTTAATAAATGTCAGTGAGGACACAATTAACAACAGCACATGAAGTCCTTGTTATTGCAAACAAAGAGGCATTTCAATAACTCACATCTATATCATTTTAGGACATGTTATCCAATTAGAAAATATCTGTTAATAAAGTCAATAATGAATAGTACACTTAACTCAACTTACCCTGTACATACAAACTGATGCTTGGTAGGGAAGCAATGGGCCACCAGATATGAAAGATGAAAGCACCGAGATTACAAAATTATCATAAATTGGTCAAACCTTGTTTTTAAATAAAAAAAGATATTTCACCCCAAATGTGCATACCTTGTGAGAAAAGTGTCACCATCAAACAAGACAGCAAGTTTAGCCTTCTTGAAAGTGAACTTGCCTTGTAAATTCCTTGTCCCCACTGATGTTTTACGAGAGAAAGCCCGGTTGCCATTACCAGACTAAATAGCTGACGGCTCAAGCATGGACCCATGACAGTCTGCTCTTCCAGATGGTGTCTGTAACTCTGTTACCATCCTCATCAGAAATGATGAGTTCTGTGAATTATCATAGACCTGCCATGTTACTCCTGGAGATGTTGTCTCCTGACACCTGCCAAAACTTGAGAAGCAAACTGTGGATAAGAGTGATGAAGTGCTAGGCGAATCAGAACCAAAATTACAGATTTGCTCTATAATTCCACATTACTCAGCAGACTCAGGACCAACCAATAACATTAAGGGGCCGATTAGGATGGCGGACGGACTTGCGTCCGTCCGCCACCCCAGAGGTGGAGGGACCGTCCGCAGGGGCAGCGGCGGTCCCTCCGTGCAAATTAGGATGTGACCGCCACCCTGGCGGTCACATCCTGTATGTTTTAACATTGCGGCGGGTGCTGCTTGAAGCAGCACCCGCCGCAATGTTAAAACTGCATGTGTTACATTTACATGCACAAAGCGGCAGGCACCGCGCAGTGCCTGCCGCTTTGTGCATGTAAATGTTGGGGAGTACCATAGGTACCCCCCATGTGCACCCCCCACCCCCCGACACCCTGGGGGCCCGCAACGGGCCCCCAAAAGCCAAAGTCCACATGCTTTTCCACGACGCAGGTATAATGTAGCGCAGGGGTTTACAAAGTGACGCATCTACCTAGATGCGTCACTTTGTAAATATGGCGCAACAAGGTGCATTGTTTACGTCACTGGTGCGTCACAAAAAGTGACGCACCGGCGGCGTAAAAGGCACGCATGGCCTCATAAATGAGGCCCCCTGAGTTTCAGCTGATTAAATAATCTTGGAAACATTTACCGCTCACAAATGCACCATTAGAAAGGCCTCACAACAACAAGGCAATGTTTCCCGGTTTTATCTCAAGTTACTGTCGTTTTCCCTAATGCTCGGCACCACCACTTACTTGATCAACACCGACATTTATAACAGACTACCACATATAGGCTCTGTCTCTCTAATTTAGAGCTGAGCACTACACAGAGTTTAATAATTCAATATACATTAAAAAATAAATTATACCAGCCGCCCACGCATTCTTGTGGCTTTGGGTGCCCTGAAATAGTCTGAATTGACAGACTTGTGGGGTGTGATGGTTAGTAGCTGTGTTGCTACTGTCATTGGCACTGCTGGCAGGGTCAATGGGTGGTGCAAGTTGCAATGACCTCCTGAGAAGGGTACTTGCTTTGCTTTATAAACTAAGCACTGGTTCCCTCAATATGCTACAGTTCAATAGGAGGCAGGCACTTTGCAGTACAAAGACCATTATAGCAATGCACGTAAATTGCATTAAGCCAGGTTTCTGATGAGGAAACAAAGACAAAGGGGAATATTATCAAGGGGGGGGCGATAGGCACTTTTCGCCGGTTTAGCGGCCGTTTTCGTCCGCTAAGCGGCGACAATTCCATTGCCCTATTATCAAGCTGTCGCTAACAGCAGTTAGCGACAGCTTGAAGGCTATAGCGAGCGGTTTGGGGCCCGATTTGCATGTCAGCGATATTTATCGCTAATGACATGCAAAGTGGGCGTATCCTACCCGTTAGCGACTGAAAGCAGTCGATAACGTCGCTATCGCCTATTCACAAGGCTCGCGTAGCGATGGAAATATTCCCGCTATCGCCAACAACTAACGCCTGCTCTGACCAGTTCTTAGCCATGTTATCCAATGGGAGGTGGATAACATGGCTAAGAGCATTTCGTCGCTAATGAGAGAATATCGCTATATTCTCAGCGATATTCTCGCATTACGCCGCTTTCGCTGGATATTTTAGCGCTATGGAGAAAAACTTTGCTAATAGCATGTTTCCTCCGCTAAAATATCCAGCGATAGGCAGCGATTGATAAATATCGCTAGTTGTTGGTAATATGCCCCAAAGTGTTTCCGAATCATTTGTGCACCCAAAAATATCGCTAGTTGTTGGTAATATGCCCCAAAGTGTTTCCGAATCATTTGTGCACCCAATATTACTTACCAAGAAATGCTATGAGGCAATTCAGTTCCAATAGCCATGCTACATAATTATCTCATTCATTATTAATAGATAATGCCATTCATTCATGTGTTCAATAATTCAAACATCTACTTACGAGAGGTACTGAATACTCTTTCCTCTCAAATGGGCACAATAGGGGTAACAAAAAAAACTTCAAAGAACAATTTCCATCTGTTTGTAGATACGTGGCTCGACGTTTACAGAGGGAGACGTCACTTACAACCATCAACACTTCAAGGGTATTGATGCCGGTCTGGAGGGTGCCTTTAAGTCTGACATATGTTGAAATAAATAAGCTGTCCTAAACAGTATCTTTGGTTTACTTCTACCTCGTAATGCTCAAGTACAAAACCTATTCTGATGGAAATTTGTACTAGACAAATCTTCATTGCAAAGTATGTTTTTCTCTCTCCTCTGACATAGATGTTCATCTCTTCCCTTCAGTTGTCTTAGACAACAGGTTTATCCCAGAACACCTGACACGCCAAAATCAGGGAAATATCTAGCAGCTGTCTTTGTGAAAATATACCATGACACCTGCATCCTAACTCACAGGGGCAATAGGTGTCAGAAAAGGGAAATGTGGAATACTATAACCCTTTCCAAAGTAACAAAATACTACAAGTTCCTAAATTAGGAGACATCATGCTCATATTTTTTTTTAAAAATCATGAAATGTTCTTAAACTAGATATCACATGGACATGGGAATCAGGCAAAATCTTTGCGATAATGAACCCACTTAGCAAAATACTTATTCCAACTAGAATAACAAAATCCATAGAAAATGAATAAATCTAGGGACTCTCATGAGATTGGGCATAAAATGCTGTTAGTTTGATAGAGCTGCCAGAGCGGTCATATTTTTCATAAAGAAAGAAAAGTATTCTACTTAAATAAATTTTAAAAAACAGAACTGTTAACTACTTCCAAAGTAGTGGGGTAGGAATGTGTCCAGGAAAGCTGCACAAGTCTTATGGCATAGTCATATAGCCGTTGTTGTCTTTGGCGTTTCAAAGTGCTGTGTGGGTATCTAATTGGAGGCAGCCTATAAGAACATTATCCAAATAGATAACCCCCTCAGGAGTGCATTTTATGCTTTGATTTGTTGTAAAGTAGTCGGGGTATTGTTGACATTATTGCCCTGGCTAGGAGTGGGTCGGAAAAGAGCGATCCTTTATAATCGGGGCCATAATGTTTACAATACCCCTGCTGGATTTCAGCACTTACTTAAAATATTCAAACATATAATGGACTCCTAAGTGGGTCGGTGTTTTCTGACCACTGCCAAAAATGTGTTTGTACGGTGGTTAAAGTTCTGAGTCGTGTGGTATTTTATGTACCCGTAAATTACCTAGAGGGTTCAATACCTCAATCTTCATTCAATTTTGGTAGCTCAAATATGCCAGACTTAATGGGATAAACTGTACGGGAATCCCAGTGCTGAGATGTAAATGTGTAGGAACAATGGTATCTAAGGAAAGTACTTCATAGTTCTGCATTTTGGTACCCCCTATTAGTAAAGCAGCTTGTGGTCTTACTATTCTGCAGACCACTCAATTGATGATAAAGAGACCAACTATGATGTACATATGGAAGCTGCTAAACCAGAAAGAGCTGTCTAAAACCTATGACTTAAAGAATGTAATTTAACATTCCCCAGAATAAACCGTAACACTTGGTGATCATTATCTAACACCTAAAGACAGATCATGCATAACAGCTCGTAGCATTGTAGTGTAAGTCTTTCTTCTATCTGTATGTACGATCACTGCCACTGTCATGTAACCATCTAAACTGTTCCACATTCTACATGTTGCGTCCTCGCAGAGAGTGTATCTTCAAACATATTTATGTTTGAAGATGCATCATTCGTGGGCATCCTTACAGTTAGTTCCACACTTGTTGTAGAAAGTCATTCAGCTGTTGGATTTACTTGCGGGCGGCAGCACTCCCGTGTTTTGCCTACTTATTTGGAATAAACCTCTTCTTGGATTTCAACCTGTTTCAGCTTACTTCTATTCTTGGAAACATTCACTACTTTACATCTGGCGATGGGATTTGGAGGTTTTATCGGAAATTTTGGCATTTCACAAAAATCCTCCTTTACTCAACGATCTATTCAATATCGTCTGAGGATTTATTTAGTCACTGCTGCGCATTTCATTGCCGAAATTCAAAGATTCTCACCTTTCCACGAACGAAATCGGAGCAGGATACACCGACTTCTTCATTTTTATTCAATTTCCTGATTTCTGATGCTTCCGTTCACTTCACCAACGCGAGATGAGAACGTGATTACATCATCACGCAAAGGTGACGGCCATTTTGGGTGTGTTTTCCCGATCATCCAGGTTTCACACACCAGTTGTTGAGGTATTGCAACGCGCACAGTTTGTAACGCGCGAGGTGCTTCGTTTGAGAAATATTATTCACTCGTTGTGCACCTCCTCCAACAGGCCTGCATTCGCTGGAAAGAGACTTTATTTATATTTCAGAATTGGTATGTACATTTCATATATGAATATTGTTCGTACAATTGGCAATCATACTTTCAAGCTTTTAAAGAAGCCTATTTAACTTTAAAGGAAGCTTATTTATAATTTACAAGGAACCTTAAAATACATATTCATTTTGGAAATTGGAAAGGAATATATTATTTAACTGCCATTACAGGGAAAGCATTAGAAGAAGCTCAAGTAACATTTTAAAGTATTTTCAAAGACAATTATTTTTCATTGACTGACATTCAAAGTTTAATATACCCCTGTTTAACATGGCTAATAATCAACAAACAATTCTCTTGAATCACTTTCTTCCTCTTAATGGCAAACCAGTGGAACCATGGAAAATATGGTTTCGGAGCTTTGAGAACCATTTAGTTGCCATTGATGCAGAGGAATATTCTGCCAATAGGAAATTAGCGCTTCTTTATAGTCATATTGGAAGAGCTGGCAGACAGATTTTTGACAATTTACCGGTATCAATTCCACCTTCTGGAAGAGGAGATGGGTGGAATGTTTACACTGACGCTGTTCAAAGACTTAATAAGAAATGTTTAGAACAACCAAACGTCATGCCCGAACGTTTCAATTTTACAAAAAGAAAACAGAATCCTGAGGAGAGCGTAGAGTATTTCATTTCAGTCTTAAGGAACATGTCAGCTGAATGTAATTTTGGAGCTTACTTGGACACTTATATTAGAGATCAATTTGTGTATGGGTGTTGTCACAAAAAAATTCAAGAGCGTATTTTGAGTTGCAGGGATCCAACGTTAGCTGAAGTAATTGATATGGCAAAGAGCATTGAAAGGAGTATTATTTCATCGAAAAGTATTGTGAATGATAATATTTCACCTGTCAATTTTGTACAGAATGATGTATCAGTTAATGCTGTCTCTTTTAAAAATAGAATTACTAGGCCACAACAAAGAAGAACCAACACTTTTTGTTTCAGGTGTGGGTCTAGAACACATCTTAGTAATAGTCCCATTTGCATTGCACTAGGTAAGAAATGCACCGATTGTCACAAGATTGGGCATTTTAGTAGTGTATGTAGAGCGAAACGCACTGTTCATGTTAGATCCATTGCTACACATGAATCTCGTGATCAGGATGATGGTGTTTCAGGATTTGCTGTTGTTTCACTTGAGTCATCTGTACAAAATCTCGATATCAATACCATAGATTTATCCTCAGTTTTTCATGAGGAAAAAGAGATTTTGGCTATTGATTCAGGTGAAGCTTTCTATGATCATGAACGTGCGCCTGAACCTACTTGTAAAGTTTTGATTTGGATCAATTCACTTGATATGATGGCTGATTCTGGTGCCCCAGTCACCATCATTTCTGACAGCTTATTTGATGAATTGTGGTCTTCGTCTACTAGTCTATCTAAAATTGACATCATCCCAAAAGCATATGGGGATAAAGACATTGATATGCTTGGTTTCTTTATGTCAGAGATATCTTGCCTTGGTAGGAGCACCTATACCAAAGTATATGTAGCAATTAAGGGTAAAAGTATAATAGGTTGGCAGGATCTTCCTAGAATGATTTTAAAACTTGTCCCTGGGTCCAAAAATCCCGTGCAACTGAATATCTTTGAAATTTCATCAATAGATGAGGACAATCATTTAATTATTAATGATGTTATTAAGCAATTTCCTGAAGTTTTCAGTTCAAAAATAGGTAAGATTAAAAAATGTGAACACCTCATTAAACTTAAACCAGGTGTGATACCTGTTTCGCATAAATTAAGGTCCACTCCCCTTAGTGTCAGAGATGACCTTAAGAAACTATTGGATAATATGGTTTCAGAAAAGATAATCAAACCCACAGATTCATCTGAATGGGTTAGTCCCATTGTGATTGTACGCAAGAGAGACTCCAGCATTCGCCTATGTGTGGTTCTTCGGTCTCTCAACCAAAATATCTTCATTGATTGCCACCCCTTTCCCAAAATTCAAGATCTCCTGACCGGTATTGATGGTTCAAAATTTTTCACCTTGCTTGATTTGCGCAGCGCATATCATCCGATTCCCCTTTCTCCCCAATCTACTGATTTGACAACTTTTATTACGCCATTGGTGCCTATAAATATCTAAGGCTACCATTTGGATTAGCCTCTGCGGCTAGTGTATTTCAAAAGTTTATGGACTCCTTACTTAGTAACGTCAAATCCGTTCAGACCTACCAAGACGATATCTTAATCTTTTCTAACACACAAGAGGAGCATGTTAAAACACTGAAAGAAGTTCTTTCACGTTTTAGAGAGGTGGGAATTATCTTGGGTCAAGACAAATGTAAATTCTTTAAATCAGAAGTAGATTATCTTGGTCATTCTATTTCCTCAAAGGGTATTAAGCCTAAACTTTCCCTCACAAAAGCCATCTCGGATGTTCAAGTACCCATCAATAAGGATGCATTAAAATCTTTCTTAGGAATGACGGAGTATTGTTCTAGGTTTATCCTGGGATACTCACAAATTGTTCAGTCTGTACGTGAACTTCTTAAGAAAAATATGAAGTTTATTTGGTCTGATGTTGTGGATAAATCCTTCAAAACAATCAAGAAATCCATTCTTGATTCTCCAGCATTGTCTTCCTTTACTCCGGGGGTAAAGTGCACCATCTCAGTTGACGCAAGTCAGTTAGGTTTAGGTGCAGTTTTGTGTCAATGGGTTGGTGCAACTGAAAGAACAATAGGTTTCGCATCTAGTTCTCTCTCATCTGCAGAGAGGAACTATAGCACCATCGAAAGGGAGGCCCTGGCATGTTCATGGGCTGTTGAAAAGTTTAAAAGTTATATATGGGGCTCACATTTTAATTTGTTAAGTGACCACAAACATTTGCTGCACTTGCTTAATGGTAATGGAACTGGCAAGGCTTCAGCAAGATTGGTGCGTATACTTTCCAGGCTACATGAATTTAATTTTACCATTCGTCACATTGCAGGTGGACTTAATGTCAGGGTGGATTGTCTCTCTAGGCTCCCACTTCAAGAAAGTTATTCTGACACTACATTTAATGAGGTTGAGTGTGTCGTAGCATCCATTAATGATTCTAGCATTGAATTTCCATTTTTGTCACAGGAGGATTGGATGAAAGCTTATAAGAATGATAACATTTTACAAGCTGTGAAGAACATGATTATTTGTGGTTGGCCTAGAGAACGTTCGTTACCTGGTTCTCTTAAGTCTTATGCACAGGTGTCCCAGGATCTTTCCATTGTTAATGATGTCCTTATGCGTGGAGACCAATGTATTCCTCCTTCTTCAATTCGCTTGAAGTTGGTTGAGTTCGCTCATGAGGGTCATCTGGGTATAGGAAGCACTTCTAGGAAACTCAAGGAGCAATTTTGGTGGCCTGTTTTAGACAAGGATGTCTCGTTATGGATAGATAAATGTGTTTTTTGTTTGCTTTCGGATAAGCATTGGAAGATCAGTAAACCGCCTCTTCATCCTGTATCTACACCTGAAGAAGCATGGTCTAAAATTGCTCTTGCTTTTGCAGGCCCATTTGATCTCCTGTCAAGCAATGAAAGATATGTCATTGCCCTCATTGACTATCATTCGAAATGGGTGGATTTTGAGTTCTGTGACTCGCCTACTTCTTGTTCTGTTATTAAGTTTTTGAACAGAGTCTTTCTTTCAGAAGGATTCTCATTTTTGTTCTTCAACTGTGCAAGATTATTTTAAGAGTCATGACATCAGGCATTTGAAGGTGGCCCTTTATTCTCCTTCTTCTAATGGGCTCATTGAGAGGATGAATAAATTCATAAAGGAGGGCATTCAGACAGCTTTGGCTTGCAATTTGCCTGTTGAGTTATTTTTGAGAAAGAACATTTGGTCATATTTGATCACACCACATTCTACAACAGGGATTTCTCCTTTTAGATTGCTTAAGAAGAGAAATCTAAATGGTGTTATTTGTCCTAACTGGTTAAAAGATCTCAAGAGTGACAGTTCATCTTGTGTTGCATGTAAGGATAAAAGTATTTTTAAGGAAAATGTTTTGATGAAACAGGGTTTACAAAAAAAGTACTTTGATAAATCATCTGCATCAGTCATGAAGGACTTTCAAGTAGGTGATTGGGTGATGTTTAGAAATCCCAATAAGTTTAAAAAAGGCCTTTCAAAATTCTCATCACCTATTCAGGTTGTCAAACTTCAAAAGGGTTTGTTTTTCTTGAGAGGAAGGGGTGGTGGAGTAAAAGAGCAGTTGTTAAAATTTCAAATGAACAAGCTAAGAAAATACTTTTCTACAAGCCTCCCTCTAGTGATCATGATTGTTCACATTTTCCTTTAGGGACTGATTCTGATAAAGTTTTAATTCCTGTTTTACCTTCTACTTCTTCTTCAGATATGGATTTGCATGGTACACCTGTAACTCACCAGATTACTTCTTCTGCAAAAGAAATGTCTGGATCACATAAGAGTCATCGTAATTGTTCTGTTCCTACAAGGTTCAGAGATTTTTATATGCATTAAGACACTTACCATTTTTAGGTTTTCTGTTTATTATATAGGAAGGGAGATGATGTAGTGTAAGTCTTTCTTCTATCTTTATGTACGATCACTGCCACTGTCATGTATCCACATTCTACATGTTGCGTCCTCGCAGAGAGTGTATCTTCAAACATATTTATGTTTGAAGATGCATCTCTCGTGGGCAGCCTTACAGTTAGTTCCACACTTGTTGTAGAAAGTCATTCAGCTGTTGGATTTACTTACGGGCGGCAGCACTCCCGTGTTTTGCCTACTTATTTGGAATAAACCTCTTCTTGGATTCCAACCTGTTTCAGCGTACTTCTATTCTTGGAAACATTCACTACTTTACAAGCACACTCAACAATAGATGCCTCTACCTTTTAAATTCAACACAGTGCCTTTGCATACTGTACTCTGTGGAGAATGGTATTGATGGAAGATAGCACCCATGGAGGACTCTGTCAGGCAGCTAGCAGCCTAAGTGGTCTGTGGGGTGTAAAGACTTGGTCTACCGCAATAGACAAATCATTGCAGACCAAACAACTCTGATGTAAGAAAAAAACCATTGCAAAGTTTGCAGGTTCACTGTTTGCCTTGAGTTC
This sequence comes from Lissotriton helveticus, assembly GCF_964261635.1. Taxonomy (NCBI): domain Eukaryota; kingdom Metazoa; phylum Chordata; class Amphibia; order Caudata; family Salamandridae; genus Lissotriton; species Lissotriton helveticus. The sequence continues at coordinate 360,586,698 of NC_136069.1, forward strand.
CCAAAAACGTTCTCACTTTTCACTACTTTCGCCTTCCTTTCCCCTTGTTTTTTGAGTGCCTTCTTCTTGCTTTTCCCTCATTCTCACTGTTTTTTCATTGCTTTTTCCCCTAGTTTTTGGGTGCTTTATCCTTGATATTCCCTCGAATTCACTGTTTTCCCCTTGTTTTTCATCTTTGCTGCTCCAGCCTGCTGCCTGTTTTCCCAGCGCCCCTCTGTTCTCACAGGTCCTACTTAATAGAGGCCGCAGCGCAACCCACACCCACAATATGATGCGTACAATGTTCAAAACTACACTAGATATTTCAAATGGGCTTTTCAGTCATAACATGGCTCCTGAGAGCCCAGAGGCAATATGCGAGACCACCTACGGGGTATAAGAATTTTTTGCAGAATCTATACTGTCTCTTTTGTATTATATTGATCCTGAGGCTTTCTCTTATGTCAATGACATATACCTGACAGATGATGAGTTAAATCCCCGTATTGCGAGAGTGGATCACATCATTACGCGATTCGGTGCACTTGGCTACCAATTCAATTTAGCTAAATCGAAAATTGCATTTCTTTCCATTCCTTTTCTTGATTATGAAGTGACGAATGAGGTTATGGGTTTGGCACCCCCTTTTTTTAAAAGATGCTCTCAATTGCAACCTCCATCTACCCTTAGAAAACTCCAGTCTCCGCTTGGTTTTCTGAACTTCGGCTGGACTATGCTCAGCGTATCAAACCTCTGCATACTCTGATACACCCATCTTTTCTGCTTCCTCCTGGTTTCTGGAACACGCCGTGGTGTTACTCGCTTTACAAGTAATGGTGTGCTGTAAACTCTGCTCCGTGGGCAGAGTTTGCTGAGTTCTTAAAACACCGCGCTCCGCTTTGAGGGCGTAGTTTGACAAAAACTTCGTCAACCCCTGTTGCGTAGCGGAGTTTTACTGGCACAAATATTATTTAAAAAACATAATCCTGATATGTTAGTGCCTGATCCTAATATGGCGGTGGAGAAGGCACTGCTACTCATTGGTTGACTTGTGCAGGTCCGGGTAAGTTCGGAGTATGTTCTGCCAGCCAAATGTGTCCTTTCTCAGTTTCTCCCCCTGGCCCTGGGCCAGGGGGAGAAGGTTTTCCGGCATTTCCACTGCTGTTGGTTGGTGTGGAGGTAGTGTTGTCACAGGTCAGAACTGGAAGATGTCATCATATCAGTGCTACACACTCCCCCAGCCGTGGCGGTTGCCCGTCTGAGCTTGCAGGTGTCCCTGTCTGCTCATGCAACAAGAGAAGAGGAGAGTGGAGGATACCTGACCACCATCATGTCTTCTGCCCCTGACACACACTGAGCATACGAGGCTGGAAAGATCGAGTAGAGCAGAAACCAGCACCCTGCACCCCCGATTCCAAAAGCAGCCCCACCGGGGGTGGGATTTAGAGGAGGGGACCACCAAGGGTTCAAGGTAGAATGTGGAGTCAGCCAACGGGGTGTTGGGCTGAAGGCACTGGCCAGCCCTCTCTTGTAGAAACCAGCCATGCAGCTTTGGTGGAGAGAAAGCGAGCAGGACTGGAGATGCGGTGTGAGCGGACTGGCCTATAGCCCTTCAAACCCCTGCCCCCGTGCACTGGACCCAGCCACCGACAGCCCCTCTGGGACAGAGAAGGTAAGGGCAGGGCTTGTGTGCCCGCATGACTTGGCCAGCAGGAGCCGGTGCAACGAAGGGTTGATTAATGTTTCTCTTGCAGGGGTGGCAGGGGCATGGCACGTGAGCTGTTCGTTGCTGCATGCATATTGCCAAACTGCTGCCTGGTGTGTAGCCTGAGGTGCCCACCGCTGCAATGTGCCTCTCACAACTCATCTTGACCGCCGCTGCATGTTGAAGGGCTCGAGCCCCCAGCCTACCTTCCCAGCTGCCAGTGCATCTCTCTACTTGCTCTCTACTACAACATAAACAAATCTGGAGGCTGGACTTTAGCAAGGTAGGGCGAAGCGGAACTCCGTGGAATTCCACAGAGCTATTATGCCACTCTGCGGAATTCCACATAGTGCAACTCCGCAAACTCCGCCCACCCTTATTTACAAGCTGATTTGCTTGCTACGCAATACTTACAGACTAGATTTAATACTACCAATGTGGTCATCCGGATTTTGCCTGGTGCGATCGACTTCACTTATGTGACATTTATTGAAGTTGGCACTGTTCTGATTGCTTATAAATCACACCTGTATACTCATGCATAAATGCATTTCACTTCCAATGAAAAAGTTCCTAAAACTGTACAGATGGCTATTCTAAAAGAATGCGCTCTCAATTGTTTTGTCGTTTTGCCTGTGCCGGCCTTGGAGGCGGTTACAAAGGGCATCTTTAACATCCGTTGATGTCAGCTAGACAATTTGACCTTTCATTGCAAATGCAAAAGATTCTTCATTATGAACACGTTCCCCCTCTGCCTTCTTTGGTTCTTCCCCTTGATCAGTATAAAAGAGTCATTTAAACTGAGGTTTTGGCTCAACCGCCATTGGTTTTAAACAGGCTTACTCCGCAGCTTGCACTATTGTCTTAGGTTCGATGAAAGATGGAGTTTTTTACTCTACCCTGGTTCATATCCAGTCTCCTGGGGACTGCAGGGCCCAGCTGGCCGAATTGAGAGCTCTCCCTTTAGCTTTTGAATATGATGATCTTGAATTACCACCCTGTTGTGTGTGATTCTTTAAATTGTGTACAGCCCTTCAATGACAATTTGTTTTTTATGACCCAAAATTATTTTCAGGATTCTAAAGGCAGCACAATAAAGCATAAAATGCTTTGGGTTCGAGAGGCCACTCTTAAAGAATGTTTGCCACCTACACATGTTTTACACACATTGAGCAATCAACGTGTGAGAGCGCACACTGTTGGAAATTCATTGGCTGACGAAGCAGCCATATCTGCAGTAGCCATAGTTAAAGTAGCTACAGTTACGCATTCTATGACTTCAATTGATGATGACATTTTGGCGGCCATCGCCGCAACTCGGAATGGTACTCGCTTTCCTCTGGAGTATCCTTATCCATTCCTAAGGTTGGTGATTGTCTGATTCCCAGACTTGACCACAGACAGTCTTTGATAGTGGCCGCTCATGAAGCTATTGCTTCTGCACGTCCAGGAGTGGCTGCCGCTTTTTCTCTTTTACACCAGTGCTATTGGTGGCGTGGTTTATACCAGTCACCGATACTGTGTTGCGACGGCTTCAGACATACCTTTTTATTTACAATCAGACATTTGGCTGTATTTATCTAGATTGTTGCACCTCTCTTATATCTGATAATGCTTTCAAATATATTTTGGTTACAGCGGAATCTTGTACTAGGATTCTCTGGGTCTGGCCACAGTGCTTGGCTTACGCTTGCACTGTTATAAAGAATTTGCATGTCTTTGTTGGGACTTATGCCTGTGGCACTTTCCATTCAGACAAGGGTGCGGCTTTTGCCTCTAAGGCACATCAAGATTTGATGATGTCGATGGGAGTGCAGGTGCATTTATTTTCTCCATATACCCCTGAGGGGAATTCTGTTGTGGAGTGGACGAACTGTGACTTAGAGCAATCTTTAACAGCTAGGGTACTAGGTACGGGCTGTGGCTGGTTAACTCATCTTTTTGGGGTTCAACGTGCTCTCAATAACCTCCTCAGAAGATCTCTGGGTGAGCGGACCCTGTTCAAAATGCTCTTTGGCATCAAGATGTTTGTTCCAGACCGTGATGGTCTAGACATTGTTCTGGCTGCTGCAACCTTTGACACATTCTGCTTGCTATGCCAATTTGTCCTGTTATCAACATTATGGGCACCATTTTTTTCATGGAGCTAATGGGCAGCATCCCCAATTCAATTATACTCAATGGGAACATTACCCAGCTCCATCTCAGGGTAGTTCGACTACACAAAAGAGGAAGTACACCTATTTTACCCGTTATGACCTTTCAGACCCAGCATCATACTATTTTCTGCACTTTCTTCTTCCTTTCCTCCTAATTTTGAATATATGATATTACAAGGCATGCAATAACAATGCTTGCTTTTACAACGCAGTCTTTACATCACCACTACCATTACATTGCATGATTTTACAACGCATGCCATTACAACGCATTTTTTAAAACTACAATTACAATGCATTCCATTACAACACATACCATTACAACAAACTATTATAAGCATAATACTTAAAGAGCAACAGTAGGAAAAGTGTTGGATAGTTCAGGGGTAAAAATTACTAAGTGTTGGATAGTGTAGGGGTAAAACGTACTATTACCTCTCCAGTGAGTGCAATAGTAGGGAGAGTGTTGGACAGTGTAGGGGTAAAAATCACTACTCCCATGCACCCCAAAACCCATACCCATCCTAATACTAAAAGAATCTCCATTACTTACCTTATAACACATTGTAATGTCATGCGTTGTAACGGTATGCGTTGTAAAGGCATGCATTGTAGTGACATGCGTTGTAATGGCATGCATTGTAATGGTATGCGATGTAAAGGCAGTTGCGTTGTAACAGTGGCGTTGTAACGGTAGGTTATTTTAATGACTGTGTTGTAATGGATGTTTTCCCCTGTTTTTGAGTGCTTTTACCTAATCGTGTTTTGTTCCAGGCGTTTGGTGATTTGCTGGTTGATTGCCTTCTCGAGAACCTTTGCAGGGAGATCACAGCACATGGGCACTGTTCTACTCTAATTTTCATACTAGAATCTCTCAGACGACTCAACACTTGTGATAATTCATCATGTTCCAACTCATCCTTCCCACTCACTAAAATGTAATCTTAGAACACGACCACACATCTAGTACTGGCAATTAGTTTCGGCATTATTCGCTGGAATACAGCAGAAGCACAAACCAGCACAAAAGGCAATCACAAACACCTGCAAGGATCCTTAGGCATGCACAAAAGATATTAAATGTCTTGAATCAGGATGCAGTACTATCTCATGATAAGTCCTAGTCAGGTCGATGGTGGAAAACACCTTGCCATGTGCTAAAGTGCTCAACATTTCATTGATGTTTGGCAATGGGTACCCAAATACAACTATTTAGATTATGTAAATCAATACACATGCATATTTTTCCATCAGTTTTTTCAGTCAACACAATCAAACTTAACCCCCTCGCTGCTAGGCCTTTTCCCCTCCTGTGCTAAGCCTTTTTTTGGCAATTTGGGGTAGTGCGCGCTTAGGCCCCTGTAACTTTTTGACCACATAAGGTATCCACGCCAAATTTGCGTCCTTTTCTTCCAACATCATGTGGATTCTAAAGGTGCCCAGGGTTTGTGGATTCCCTTGGAGGGGTCCCAGAAATTAAGCAAAATACAGTGAAATTTTAGTTTTTTTCAGAAAAATTGGAAAAACGGGCTGCAAATGAAAGCCTCTGGGTTTTTCCCTGCAAATGTTATCAAAAATGGGTTTGTGGGGCTGAAATCTCCATTTTCTCAGCTTTAAGGGAATGACAGTCTTTTGTCAGAGAACCAACATTTTTCACACAGTTTTGGCATTTTTCTGGGACATAGCCTTTTTTGGCTATTTTTAGAGCTTTCAATCTCCTTCCAGTTAATGATAGAAATGAGTTTGAATGCAATAATGGATCCTGGAAAGCTATACATTTTTGAAAAGTAGTCTAAATTCAGAAAGGGGTAATTTGTCTAAATCTATGAAGGTTTCTTTATAGAAACTAACAGTTACATTTTGGAATAATTGAAAATTTGTTGGAAAAAACAGCCTTTTTTCTCAACGTTTTCACCTATAACTTCTTGTAATTTTGTTAACTCTTGGAAAGCAATATACCGTTACATTTGTTAGATCTTCCTGGTTGTGGGGATATATAGGACTTGTAGTTTCACCAAGAACCCGAAGAACCCAGAGCCAAAAACTGAGCAGCAACTTGCAATGGTATTTTATTATTTACTGGGTATAGAGCACTTATTCTTGGAAAATGTATACATGGAAAAATCTGTATGAAAGACACCTATGTATTTCTGAATTGGGTACAAATTATAGAGTTTCGAAACAGTATATATTTGCACATTTTCAAAATTGGGAATACTCATACTAGCATGAGAATTATTGGTCATTTTTCAAAAAGATTTTTTTTTACACAATGTCTTTCATTGGGAAGGGAGAAATGCATGAAAACTCAATTAGTATTAACAGTTGATTTACAAATCTGAATTACCCTAAGTCTCCCGATAAAAACGATACCTCGCTTGTGTGGGTCGGCATTGTGCCTGCGACAGGAAACGGCGCAAAATGCAACATGGTCACACCTCAATTTTGCAGTTAAAAATTGACCCTTTTATGGCAAAGTGCCTAGCTGTAGTGTTCGCACCCTAGATCTGCCGGCATCTAGGGAAACATAGCAAACCTATACATTTTTGAAAACTAGACACCCAGGGGAATTCAGGATGGGGTGACTTGACTGCCTACCACCAGGTTCTGTTACCCAGAATCCCTTGCAAAGCTAAGAAATTGACAAAAAAACGCATTTTTCTTACATTTCTGTGGTGGAAAGTTCGGGAATCTGCGTGGATCAACCAATTTCCACCCACCCAGCGTTCCCCTGGGTCTCCCGAAAAAAATGGTATCTCACGTGCCTGGGTCTGCCTAGTGCCTGCAACAGGAAACAGCGCAAAACACAACGTGGATGCAACTCAATTTCGCAGTGAAATCGTGCCCTTTTTTGGCAAAGAGCCTACCTTTCGTTTTTGAACCCTAGCCCTGCCGGCACCTAAGGAAACCTAGCAAACCTATACATTTTTGAAAACTAGACACCCAGGGAAACTCAGGATGGGGTGACTCGACTGCCTATCGCCGGGTTCTGTTACCCAGAATCCCTTGCAAAGCTAAAAAATTGACAGAAAAAACACATTTCCCTCTCATTTCTGTCGTGGAAAGTTCTGGAATCTGCGTGGATCAACAAATTTCCACCCACCCTGCGTTCCCTCGGGTCTCCCGAAAAAAATGGTACCTCACTTGCCTGGGTCTGCCTAGTGGCTGCGACAGGAAACAGCGCAAAACATAACGTGGTTGCACCTCAATTTCGCAGTGAAATTGTGCCCTTTTTTTGGCAAAGAGCCTACCTTTTGTTTTTGAACCCTAGCTCTGCCGGCACCTAGGGAAACCTAGCAAACCTATACATTTTTGAAAACAAGACACCCAGGAAAATTCAGGATGGGGTGACTCGACTGCCTACCACCAGGTTCTGTTACCCAAAATCCCTTGCAAAGCTTAGAAATTGACAAAAAAAATGCATTTTCTTCACATTTCTGTGGTGGAAAGTTCTGGCATCTGCGTGGATCAACAAATTTCCACCCACCCAGCATTTCCCCGGGTCTCCCGAAAAAAATGGTACCTCACGTGCCTGGGTCTGCCTAGTGCCTGCGACAGGAAACAGCGCAAAACGCAAAGTGGTCGCAACTCAATTTCGCAGTGAAATCGTGCCCTCTTTTGGCAAAGAGGCTACCTTTCGTTTTTTAACCCTAGCTCTGCCGGCACCTAGGGAAACCTAGCAAACCTATACATTTTTGAAAACTAGACACCCAGGGGAATTCAGGATGGGGTGACTCAACTGCCTACCACCAGGTTCTGTTACCCAGAATCCCTTGCAAAGCTAAGAAATTGACAAACAAAATGCATTTTCCTGACATTTCTGTGGTGGAAACTTCTGGAATCTGCGTGGATCAACAAATTTCCACCCACCCAGCGTTCCCCCAGGTCTCCCAAAAAAAAATGGTGCCTCACTTTCATGGGTAGGCATAGTGGCTGCAACAGGAAAAGGTCCAAATCGTACGGTGGAGAATTTAAAATAACCTATAGCAAAACTACCTTGTTTTTTGGGGGAGGGACTTGAGTTTTTGGCCCGGGGCTCGGCGGCCATCTTTGGATACTACCAAACCCAAACAGTTCTGAAAACTAGACACCCGGGGGAGTGCAGGGAGGTATGGCATGCGTGAGTCCCCCAATGTCTTCCTACCCAGAATTCCTTGAAAACCTTAAAATTAGGTAATAAATCACTTTTCCAAACTTTTTTGCGTGGGATCTCCGTGCCGGCAATAATGTCCTACCACCCAGTGTTCCCCTTGTTCTCCCGAGTAAAATGATACCTCACTTGTGTGGGTGCCCCAAAGTAGAATAGGCTAAAAATGAATTTTCTAAAATTATAGTGTTTAGAATTGACAAATTAAACACCTCACCTTAGTCACAGGCCTTTGGCCCATCCACACAAGTGAGGTATCATTTTACTCGGGAGATCAAGGGGAACGCTGGGTGGTAGGACATTTGTGCCACCACGCAAAAATGTATGGAAAAGTGTTTTTTTAACCTAAATTTAAGGTTTGCAGTGATTTCTGGGTAGGAAAACATTGGGGGACCCACGCATGCCATACCTCCCTGGACTCCCCGGGTGTCTAGTTTTCAGAACTGTTCTGGTTTCGTAGTTTCCAAAAATGCCCGCCGAGCCCCGGGCCAAAAACTCATGGGAAACCCCTTGCAAAACCAAATTGTTTTGAATGAATTAAGTTTTCAATTTGAGAGCGTGCGATTCTTGGGACAATATTGCATGGAAATTGTGACAGACAAGTTCAAGTTTGCAGGAGATTGTGGATAAAAAAAACAATAGAATTCACCAGAAAGACATGACCATATACTCTCATGGTTTAACAATAATATCTAAATTTAGTAAGTTATTTGTAGCTTTAATGTACACCTTAACAGAGGTACTCAAAAGTCAAACATTCAAGCACAGCTATCTATTCCTCAAAGACATACACATACAGGTTGGATTTGGCACGAGGGCCAGTGATGGTTCAGTGCATAACATTTTATTAACAAGATATTTCAACAAAATGAAATGCTCTGTCAATAAATAAATGCATAAAAACCGAACCAGTGACTCGCAGCTCGTGAGCTGTAAAGCCACGACAAGGCACCAACCGTTTTACAGGCCATTCACGCACAATTCATACCTGATACACATCAGACCATTGACACCATCCGGAAGGAAAAGCAACACATTACAACATTCACAGTAAGGGACAAGGTACACCCTACTTCAGAAAGAGAAAAAAGACAAATATTACTGCACAGCCATCTAATCCGCAAGCACACACACATACTGGTTGGATTTGGCACGAGGGTGAGTGATGATTCAGTACATACAATTGTATTCGCAAGTAATTTCACAAAAATGAAATACACTGCGTATAATTGAAAGTATGATAAACTGAACCACTGACTCACAGCTCGTGAGCTGTAAAGCCACGTCAAGGCACCAACCTCTTTACAGGCCATTCATACACCTTTCGTACGTGTGACACATACAAAACATTCACACCGCCAGCCGCGGACCCATCACATTACAACACTCACACCAGCAGACAGCGCTGTTCAAGGGCCCATCACTTTCACATGCCCACATTTCTAACACTGTAACTACACAAAATGATGGACTGCGTGGAGTGTCACTCAACTAGCAGTGTGTGTAGTGACCAACAGAAAGTAACTACTCACACACCGCCAGTGGAGCGCCAGTCCACCCACACCACCATCCAAGCACCAGACCATGCACACCGCCAGCCAAACACCACTCAGCGGGCCCCGACAGCCAAGTACCACTCCACACACACCACCAGCCAAGCACCACTCCACGCACACTGCAAGCCAAGCGCCACTCCACACACACCGCCAGCCAAGCACCACTCCATGCACAGACAGCCAAGTACCACTCCACGCACACCACCAGCCAAGCGCCACTCCACACACACCACCAGCCAAGCACCACTCCGTGCACAGACAGCCAAGTACCACTCCACGCACACCATCCAGCCAAGCGCCACTCCACACACACCGCCAGCCAAGCACCACTCCGTGCACACCATCCAGCCAAGCACCACTCCACACACACCGCAAGCCAAGCACCACTCCGTGCACAGACAGCCAAGTACCACTCCACGCACACCATCCAGCCAAGCGCCACTCCACACACACCGCCAGCCAAGCGCCACTCCACGCACACCAGCATCCAAGCACCAGACCATGCACACCGCCAGCCAAACACCACTTAGCGCACACCGACAGCCAAGTACCACTCCACAGACACCACCGGCCAAGCACCACTACACGCACACCGCAAGCCAAGCGCCACTCCACACACACCGCCAGCCAAGCACCACTCCGTGCACAGACAGCCAAGTACCACTCCACGCACACCACCAGCCAAGCGCCAATTCACACACACCGCCAGCCAAGCACCACTCCGTGCACAGACAGCCAAGTACCACTCCGTGCACACCATCCAGCCAAGCACCACTCCACACACACCGCCAGCCAAGCACCACTCCGTGCACAGACAGCCAAGTACCACTCCACGCACACCATCCAGCCAAGCACCACTCCACACACACTGCCAGCCAAGCACCACTCCGTTTACACACAGCCAAGTATCACTCTACGCACACCACCAGTCAAGCGCCACTCCACACACACCACCAGCCAAGCGCCACTCCACGCACACCACCAGCCAAGGACAAATCCAAACACAACACCAGGCAAGCGCAAGAGCACGCACACCGCCAACCAAACACCAGACCACGCACACCGCCAGCCAAGCACCAGTCCACAGACACCGCTAGACCAGCACCAGTCCACAGACACCGGCAGCCAAGCGCCAAACCATGCACACCGTCAGACAATGGACACTACACGCAAACCAACATCACACTTTTGTATTTTTTTTTAAATAAAAGAAAAACAAAAACAAATTGCAAATTGATACAAATCTACTAACACAACAACTAAATCTAAAAAGACTACACAAATGCCAACTTTGAAACTGAACAATAAGTTTTAAAGAATAAAGACCAACCAGTTCACTTTACCACTCATGGATGCTCCCAAAAATTCTTTTGCATGTGGTACAATCTAAAACAAGCAGGTACACACAGTCCGGGGTTTCAAGGGCAGTCGGGGCAGTACATACGAACCTCCTTCCGCAAACCTCTTCGCCAACAGACTCTACATCTCCGACTGGGAAAGTCTTTTGAGGTTGTAGGAGGAATTGTATCAGGAATGTGGCGATCTTTCAATCTGGCAAAATTCTCCACCACTCCAACTCTAGGAACACTTGCCTGTTCCACTAAAACAAGGCTGCCTATTACAGACTCCTGAAACTTTACAAAAGTCATCTTTGACTGGGGACAAGATTTCTGGAACACAACAAAAGCATTAAAGGTTGCCAAGTGGAAAAGATGGATAACCAACTTCTTGTACCAAATGTAAACCTTACGAAGAGCAGCATACGGTTCCAACCTCTGATCTACTCTGTCAACACCACCCATGTACTTATTGTAGGCCATTATGTACACAGGTTTGCGTGCTTCTGCAACCTGACCCCAAACAGTCACCAGTTCAGTGCTTTCATCGTGTATGGAAGTCAACATGTAGACATCTCTCCTGTCTGAAAACTTCACAGCTAGAAGCTCCTCATAACACAATGCACTGCACTGTCCCCGAGCAAGCTTTTGACAAACAAGTTCTTTTGGGAAACCTTTACGGTTTGAGCGGATTGTGCCACAAGCAACAGTGTCCACTTTGGCCAATTCCCTGAACAACCGCACACCAGTGTAGAAGTTATCGACATACAAATGATGGCCTTTGTTAAAAAATCCATGACCAAGTTCCCACACAATTTTCTCAGTCACTCCAAAAGTCGACGGACAACCAGGGGGTTTAATCCTGGATTCCTTTCCAGTGTACACCCTGAAATTAGAGACATATCCAGTCTCACTGTCACAAAGCATATAAAGCTTAATTCCATAGCGTGCCCTCTTACTAGGAATGTATTGCCGAAAAACCAAGCGGCCCTTGAACAGCAGCAAAGACTCATCTACTGCAATTTCTTTCCCAGGATAAAAGATCTCAGGAAATCGATCAACAAAATGATCAATGACAGGCCGAATCTTGAAAAGACGGTCACAATCAGGGTGATCTCGTGCCAAAGCAGAACTATTGTCAACAAAATGCATCATCCGAAGCAGAAGCAAATACCTATCACGACTCATGACTGCTGGAAAAATAGCTGTTGCCATCAAGGGACTAGTAGACCAATATGAAGCCATTGATGGTTTCCTAAGCAAGCCCATCAATAAAGTTAAACCCAAAAACTTTCCACCGGGTAGCTCTAGCGTGGGGCTTAAGGCTGGCACTGTTCACCCTCAAAAAAATTTCAGCATACAAATTAGTCTGCTCTACAATCTCTGCCAAAAACACATCATCCATAAACAACTTGAAAAAAATCAATTGGCAAAAAGTTTTCAGTGTTCACCCTACACCCTGGAACACCAGTAAATTCAGGCAATGCTGGCTGCACCATGCCTGGTGCAACCCAGAGGTCAGAACTTTCAATGTCAAGTCTTGCAGCCTCAGGCTGCCGCCCAGCTGCCTCTTGTCTCACTACACCAACTGGAAGTCTAGCAGCCCCAGGCTGCAGCCCAGATGTCTCTTGCCGCACTATTGGCAGAGCAATGTCCTCCGCAACCACAGGCACTTCATCCACACCAAAAGTAGCTTCATCAGCACCTCAGAGTGTCTTCATCATCAGATGAAGCCATGTGTAGGGAAAACTCACTACCTGAATCTTCACCTCCCACCTCTGGCTCAGAATCAGAGTCAGTCTCTGGACAATGGTCAGAGGAAGAATCAAAAAGCATTCCAACAACTTGCTTAGCAGTAATCCGGCGGCTAGCCATTATCCTTACAAATAAAGGAGTCTGCACAAACAACTCAACAACCCCAACACTGTGCAAAGTAAGTTACAAAATGTAAGCCTTTATTACAAATATCTATATTTAGAAAAAATATACAATTCACTTACAAGAGACAACTATACTCACCAGTACCTACTCTGCAAAGACACAGCAAATAGGCAACGATATCCGACTAGAAAGAAGAAAAAAGAAACTTACATCTACAGAAGTACACATCAAAAACAAATGCAAAACATGTTTTACAATCACAAAAAACAGAAACCAAGCATACTCGTATTACTACACACTTTGCAAAATAAACAATTACATTACAATTGAACAAAAAAAGGTCTCTTACCAAACACATTCAACTACAGAAACAGCAGAACAACAGAACCACCAGTAACGGAACCGCACACTGCAACAATCTAAAGAGAAAATTAAACAATACACATTAGAAGAAACAAAAACAACACACATTACAACAGGCTATGTCACAAATGGGGTGTCTGTCCCCATGGGGGGCAGAATATGAATCATTATGAACGTGGGCCCCCTGGAAGCAACCCTACGGAGGGCAGAGAGGCCAAATAAAGACACGTCAGAACATACTTTTGAAAACAAATGGGCCCAAGGAAGCAACCCTTGGCCAAGGGGTCGCTCACTATAAAAAAAACAATCCCTGGAGTCTAGTGGGATTTTCTATCCCCCCCCTGGGTCCAGAAACGGTAAAAAAAACAGCCGATCTGCCCCCAGGCGAGGCAGAAAAGTCTATACTAAATTGTTATGCCCCTGGAAGTGACCCTTGCCCAAGGGGTCGCTTCCTTTGCTAATATAAACACAATCCCTGGTGTCTAGTGGGCTTTTCTGCCCCCCCCCTGGGTCCAGATTCCCCTAAAAAAGGGCAATTTGCCCCCGGGGGGGGCAGAAAAGTCCAAACTAAAATAATATGCCCCAGGAAGCGACCCATACCCAAGGGGTCGCTTCCTATCAACAACAAAAAATAATCCCTGGTGTCCAGTGGGATTTTCTGCCCCCCCCCCCCCCTGGGTCCAGATCACACTCTAACATGGGCGATCTGCCCCCAGGGGGAGCAGAAAGGTCCATACTGAATTTTTATGCCCCTGGAAGCGACCCTTGCCCACGGGGTCGCTTCCTTTACTAATAATAAACACAATCCCTGGTGTCTAGTGGGCTTTTCTGCCCCCCCTGGGTCCAGATTCACCTAAAAAAGGTCGATCTGCCCCCAGGGGGGGCAGAAAAGTCTAAACAAAAATTACATGCCCCAGGAAGCGACCCTTACCCAAGGGGTCACTTCCTTTCATTACAAAACATAATCCCTGGTGTCCAGTGGGCTTTCCCCCCCCCCTGGGTCCAGATCACGCGCTAAATCGGGCGATCTGCCCCCAGGGGGGGCAGAAAAGTCCATTTCAAATTATGAGGCCCCTGGAAGCGACCCTTGCCCATGGCGTCGCTTACTTTTCTAAAAAAAAAAATCCCTGGTGTCTAGTGGGGCATTCCTGGTGCAGGATCGCGATGCTGTGCGCGATCCTGAACCAGGAATGCCCTGCATTGGGACATCAGGGGAGAGGAAACAGTGTTTCCTCCCCCCTGATGCCTCAAGGCACCGAGAAACGGCCCCCCCGCCCCACCGGAGAGCAGAAAACACACCTACCTGCTCGACACGCTGGAAGCAAATGGCTTCCAGCGCGTCTAGCACTTCCTGATGACGTCGGCGCGCGCCACAGCGTGCTGACGTCACCATGAAGTGCGGGGGGTGGGGGGGCAGCGGAAAAGTCTTCCGCTGCCATCCCCACTACTGGCAAAAAGATCGGTGCCCCAGGGGGGGGCAGCGCTCCCCCCGAGGGCTGTGATGATGACGGAACGGTACCGTCATCAGCACAGCCCAACCGATGCTGATGACGGAACCACTCCGTCATCAGCATCGAAGGGGTTAACCTATCTGATACCGCTATGGGTTTTATCACACCACCTAGACGCACTCTTTATAATTCAGACTTCAAAGCAGCTCTCAAGAATAAGGTACTCTTATCACCTTGTGGATTCTAGGCACCGATCCTTGCTTCAGAATTATACAATGGGGGAACCCCATTCAACTTGCACAAACCACCACAGAATACCCCTGGAATTTCTGCTCTCCACCTGCCATCCTCAGCTATCTCTATCACCACAACTTTTGCTCGATGGTTTGGATCCAAAAATATGCCTAAACCCTTCTGTTCTCTTCAACCTAGCAATAATCTGCCTTTCCAGACTACATACAGTTAAGATGAATACTTCTGCCCTTGAACGATTAAACCGTTGACCGCAGCGGGAATTCCGCCACGGTGTGGGTGAAATAATGATTCGGCATGGTTCAGACGGACCCCCGCCACCCTCCGCACATGCCCACCGTGATGTCGGATGGCATCGAATGGGTTAAGCAGATTCAAAACACACTACTATGGGTAACTTAACACCAACAATATCCAATAGTATTTTCATCAGGTTTCTGCAATTCAACATTCTCTAACATCGTCCATGTTCTCCAGTCAATTATAGTGTAAGGAGAACATGAATTAGTCCACATCTCCACAATAACACCATGAAAGGATACACTTCTTCTTATCGGGTTATAGGCTGCTACAATATTTAACACTAGTCATTTTCATCTGTAATGTTGACAATTTCCTCACCATCATTGATATCTAGAAACTCATCCTCCTACTGGACTCTTTTTCTACCAGCTGTTGACTTTTACTCAATTTATTATTGATGGACTTTCATTAAAAAAAAAAAACATCTGTAACATCTTGCTTTACTTGCAGGGCAATTTGCTGAAGAAGCAAGGGGGCTGATTTTTGACGACTGCAAATCAGCAGGGATGCGCCAGGTATGATGCGTCACGCAAGTTTACCCTTGTTCCACCACAGATGCGCCGCATTTACTATGCTGCGTTTTGTGGCACAAGGATAAACAGATGTGCAACGCATCTCCCGTTGGAAGGGTGGAGCATTGCTGGAGTCATGTCGCAAGAACGACGCAACTCCAGCAATGCTCATCGCCTGCCTATGAATAACGTGGTGTCTCACACATTACGCCTGCTTCAAGCAGGCGCAAGGTTTTGACGCAGCGGCGTCAGAAAAGTAACATTAGTGGAATCATGTAGGTTTCACTCAGGCACTTTACCGAGGCTTTACTGCGCCGGAAACCCCCCCCTGCGCCAGAACGCCCACATGAAACCTGACGTTGTATATAGGGCGCAAGGTGGCGCATGGTTTACGCCAACGCTGCATCACAAAAGTGATGTAACGGTGGCGCAAAAGTGAAGCAAGGGGCTCGTAAATCTGCCCCACGATGTATAGCACGCCCACATCTGTAGCAAGGATTTTTAATTTTGACATCATCTTCCCTAGAAACATTGGTACTTTTGTTTCTAGGCTTATCCTGTACTACATTCAAATCTGCACATGTATCTCACTAGTTTTGCTTCTCCCACATGCAACAGCGCTAGCATTCAGATTAAGATGGGCTACTTTCTATCCTTTATGCCATAATTATTGCTTTTTCTAGCATGGATTCTTTAACACTGAGAGACTTTTCCGGAATTTGCACATTGTTTGTACGGTTTAGCAATCGAGGGTTGAAAAAGCTTTATTCGAGTTATACACTCATAAAAGCACACACATATAAATTGCATACATTTCTTAAAAACATCAAACAATCTATAACAATTAGTTTATAGTTAAAAATACATAATACACAAACATAAAAATTATTTATCAATTGGGATTAAAATAAGCTTTTTCATAATGTGCGGAAACTAAATGCATGTTACAATGTAGAAACCTCCGCGTTACGGACCATTCCCGGGTTTACACAATAAAACTCATACCATACATGTTAACCGCATTTTGAAGTTAAAATTCATATATATCTCCCAGTTGCTATCTGCAAGTAGAAATCATACATAGGAAATTGGGAAAATGTAGAATTCAGAACACACTGGTAGCTAGAGCCCTCCTCCTTAAGGACCATGCCCACCCCAAATATTTGGCAGTTCCGACTACAATGAACATTTCAGTGGAGGAACAAATAATTCTTAGCCCCTCAACACCACTTAGGACACCGAGATTCCTACAAACTGGGGCCAACCAAGATTTCCTTGGGTTTACATAAGCCACACATGAAAAAAGAAAATGTGCGATGCTTTCATTGGGGGCCCCACATGACGGACAACACGCGCTACCTCCAGTTTTCCACCTGGACGTCATACACCTCAAGGGGAGAGAGCCTGCCCTTAACTGGAAAAATAATTTCCTATCTGTTGGGACAGTTATACTGTCCCAATACTTTTCTAAGGATGGTTTATGTTTAATTTCCATGAATCTACCCCCCAAGGATTCCGAGGTTACGCTTCTCCAAAGTTTTTGATCAATGTGGTTCCAATATAGTTCTTTAATACTGGATTTACTAGGGAATACTTCCCCAAGGGGGTTTTCCCACAGTTTGGAGAGCCCAAGCTCAACAAGAGCATCCCTTAACATTTTTAGCCATGTGATTTTATGAAAAACATCAAGTTTGGCTAATGCTAAGAACCCCTCGGCGTAGTGTCTTATTTCCACGGTTGTCCATAAACGTCTCCAATAAAGGATAGGCCTCAATCGGGCACGGTCACTAAGCGATCTTCTACCTAAATCTAAACCAAGCGGTATAAGTGGGGTGCTTTGAGGGAGACTAGTTATCCCTCTCACAAACCTGTTCTCAGATCTTTGAAGGGTGGTAAGACTCTCAAAGCCCCAGACTTCAGCCCCGTAAAGGGTTGCGCCCAGGGCTTTTGCGTCATAAACCATGAGAACAGGTTTTATAGGCCTGGTTTTAGATTTTATTTGCTCAACCCTGAGTGCACCAGAAATCTGCTGGTGTTTCAACACCGCCTTCTCTATGTGTCGTGACCAACCCGGTTTACTTGATATCTCGACCCCAAGATACGTAAAAACATTTACCAACTCAAGATTGATATTGTTCAAAGATACATTGGGTCGAGAATGGCACTTTTGCCCAAAGGCCATCAACTTGGTTTTGTTTACATTAACCTCGAGACCCCGTTCTTTGCAGAATGAGTCGAAAATGTTCAAGGCTCTCTGGAGGCCCGACGGGGTTTTAGACACGATCAAGGTGTCGTCAGCGAACATCAGAATTGGAACTCTGATGCCCGCTAACGAAGGTGCGTCGACCATTGCGTCCAATATCCTATCTACAATGCCATTAATGAACAGGGAGAACAGCAGGGGTGCCATAGCACATCCCTGCCGGACCCCCCGCTCAACTGGGAAGTTAGTGGTGGATTCCCCATTCCTCCCCCACTGGACCTTTGCATAATTACTTTCATGCAGACGCATTATCAGCGTGAGCAAATCAGGTGGGACCCCTATTTTATACAGAACCTCCCACAGCGTGCGCCTGGGCACCAGATCGAAGGCGGCCCTGAGATCTACAAATGCTACATAGAGCCTGCCTTTGCCCAGGAGTACAGTCCCCCACCGCAGCATGGTGAAGCGAAAAATTTGGTCGACCGTACTAGTTGCACGTCTGAATCCTGCCTGGAAGGGGGATAACGCATTGTTATCATCTACCCAGGCCATAAGTTTGTCAACCAACATCTTCCCCACCACTTTTTGCATGGTGGCCAACAAACTTATTGGTCTATAATTTGCCGGGAGTGACCGATCGCCTTTCTTAAAGATCGGTATTATTATTGCCCCCTTCCATATATTTGGGATTTTAGCCCCTTTCGCTAGGCCATTTCCCAACAAGGTCGCGTATTTTGCCCACTGGGCCTTGTCGTGTTTAAAAATATCTGAGGGGATTCCATCTAGCCCAGGGGCTTTCCCCCCCTGCAAACTTGCTATTACGAGTTCCGCGTCCTTGCATGAAAATAAATCACCCTTGCAGAATACCATAGGGATTGGTTCTATGGCCATTAGATCCCTACTCTCAGCATACTGGGGTTTAAAATACTCGACCCACAATGCCTCATCGACATTGTTGTCGGGTTTGTTGGGGGCGCCCCCTCTTCCCCATTTCACGATTTTCCAGAAAAGTCTGGAATCCTTCTGCCCTGAAGCATCGAGTAGCTCCTCCCAGTACTCCTCGTCCCACAACTTCTTGGCCATACGGATACTGTCATTATAGTATTTCCTACTGGCGCTAATCGAGGCCTTGACCCTGCTTTTGAGTGCTCTGCCCAACTCCAGTCTGGCTACCCTGCACTGCTTGTTGAACCAGGTCGCCATAGTAATTGGCACTTTTCTGTTAGACTTTGATGGCTTGGTAAAGTACGGTTTTATCACAGAGAAGAAGGTGTCGTGTATATCAGTTAATTCGACCGAGTCTGGTGTTACAGGGTCTACTTTTGTCATGGCAGCAATAGCATTGTCTGTCTCCAATTTAATGGACTCCAAAGTGGACAAATTGGCCAGGACATATGGCCATCTCACCCGTCTTAAGTCATTAGTCATAACAGGTACGTTCCCACTACCTGATACTAAGTTAGTTCGTGCGGCCCTCCACCATGAGTGGGAGACACAGAGGGGGTTGTGATCACTTTCTACTCTCCCCACAATTTCCATGTCACCCACGCCACACCATAACTCAAGACTACAGATGACGTAGTCGATCCTACTTTTGTTATGTCCATTATCGAATGTACAATTGCCACCTTGGTCGCTTTTTGTCCTGCCATTGAGAGCCCTCAAACCATACTCTAGACATAACGCATTCAACAATAGAATGTCTTTTGACCACCGCTTCACAGGTACGAGGTTTAGATTTGGGATGCCCCAGAGGGCATCTTCCTCCATTCCTATTGGGTATGCAGTATTTTCTAGAGGCTCAAATGTCCTATTCAAATCACCAGCCAAAATTACTCTGTTTCCAAGTGACTGGGAATCAAGGGAGGCGGATAAGACCTCTAGGGTGGCAGAATTACCAAGACTCATGCCCCTGGCATATATATTATAAATGTCTATCAAGCCACCCTTTCCTACAGATAATCTTAATAATTGTATGTCCTTGCACCCTAGATCAATCACTTTTATTTTAACCTTTGAATTTTGCTTGATCCAAATTGCGAGGCCGCCCATGGGTCTACCCCTGGGGCCTCTCGTGGCTGGTATACAAAAATTTAAGTAACCTGGGAAGTATATTGGGTCGCAAGCCCACGTCTCTTGGAATAGGCACATTTCGAACCCACTTACAAAATCAATCCATTGCTGTGACAATAATCTAGCCCCCAGCCCCGCTATGTTCCATGACAGAAAGCTCTCCAGGGTATTTTCAATACAAGTCCCCTTTTCAATAGATACCATGGGCAACAAATCAACCAGCGTCCTACAATCACAATCCTCTCCTACGACAGTATTTATGCAATTAGCAACTATTCCCTCCTTGATGCAAATAGTGGTTGGGATAGCTAGTTCACCCACATAGCCCACAGGGCTTGCAATAATACTCCCATCACTCATATTCTCTGTTTCCGATGTTAAACTCGTTTCATCTTCATTATTTATCATTTTTCCAGCAAGGTTACTTCCCCCAACCATTTCCCCCTCCAGATGCAATTGTTCATCTGAGCTCTGTCAATATCCCCACCTCATCTGTCCCTGCCCATTCTGCGGGATAAATGCCGGTATATAATAATTGTTTGTTCTTACAGTGGGCACAGCAATGGGACCAGCCTCTACCCCAATACAGAGACTAGATCTCGATTGCTCCCTACAACCCCCTAACTGGGTGACAGGTCTCGGATAGAAGAAAGTTAGGTCCACAACCCCAATCCCTCCAATACTAATATTCCATCCTGGTCCCGTTATCAGCCCCACAACCCTTGGATCCTGAAAGTTAATTATGATACACTCACCCCCCTGCTTTTTTAGGGTATTCCCTATCCAATTGACTCTTCTTACCCCAATTATCAGGCCGTCCACTCCCCCTGGCAGAGGTCTATTGACACGAAGCCAATGCATGGCTTTGTTTTTTAGCATGTCAAAAGTTTCTTTTTGGCCCTCCATTAGGGGTGGGACATTAGTGAGTATGGCCACATATGGGTAGGAGTCCGGGGTGAGCTGTACTGGAGGGATCCTAGTCAGAAATTTAGTTATATGTGGTTTTGTGGATGCTTGCTCTGGGGGAACACGGCAATGTGTGAGGATGTTTTCCACTGCCACAACAGTATTGGTCCTGTTCCCAATACTAGGGGCATCCCTCGTGGGACCACCACCCACTACTATATTAGTCGTAGGCCCCACCTTGTTCCCATTGCCATTACTAGAAGGGAGTTTATCATTTCCTGGCCTTTTGGCCATAGTTTTCCCCGGCCCGATCGGCAAAAGTGTGGTATTTTTACTAGTTGTGGTGGGTGGGTTTTTTACACTAACCTTGCAACCCCCATTGGTAGTGTTAAAGGATTTAGTGTTCCCACTGTTAGTAATAATTTTAGAGGGAATTGGATTAGATACATTCTTACTGTTCTCCCCTTTGGTTTCCTGAACAGGAGTAACACTTGCAGGCGGGGATTGCAAGTCTACCAACACGACTCCCTGGTCTTTATTAGCTATCTGTGAGTGTTTCCCATTCTCACCCAATCTATTGCCAGACTTGATTAAAGATTTAATAGAAAAAAAATTATCTAAGCTAGCTTGTTCTAGATGGTCAAGTTGTTCGGCTAGCTTTTGCAGTCTAAGCTCTACAGGGTGTAGAAGGGAACGCATTATTTTTCCCACTTCTACCAGGAAATCATGATTAGGAGAGGATAACCCCGGGGGTTCTGAGAGAATTGGATCATTGACTGAAACTGCTGATGTTGTAGGAGGCACCAAAATTATTGAGTCCACTTCTAGTTGGACTGCTACATCCTCCCCCATCGGCATTACTACTTCATTCTTTGCAGGGACATGGCTTAGGAATGATTTAGAACCCAACTTCCTATGCTTTCTCACAGGTTTTTGTGGTTGCGCTTTTTTGGCAGTAACTCCCCATTTCCTTTTAACACCAGGCTTGGGTTTAAGCGTTTCCAAATGCACACAGGATTTTTCTAGAACTCCATTTTCTTTAGATGATTGACTGAGTGCATCAGAATGCTCAACAGATAAACCAGTTCCTACAGTGACTGATGAAGAAGTATCAACTAGCTCAATCAGGGGGGGTATATCAAATAGTAAGTCCTGGGTGACTGGTAGAACAATAGATGACAGTGGTGTAACCAGCGCAGGAAAGTTCAGACCTTGGTTTTTTTCAGGCGGGTTTTTCAAGAGCTCAATCGAGAGCCTACGCCCAGCTCGTCTTTCCGCCAGGGCAATCTCTTTGTCAATATCCTGTGGCAAGCGTTTGAAATAAGAATCAAGAGGGCCCATGACAGCCGGTTCTGACTCTGACATTGATGGCAGTAATGTAGAAGTGCTTGTTGTGCCAGCCATAGTATAAAGAACCCCCCTACAAATGAATCCACAAGTCACGTATCAATTAGTATATCAAACGGTGGAACAATACCTGGGATCTAGATGTTAATGGGATGGCCCAGCCCGGCCTCCAGCGGCCCCGGACGGCCACAGACGGTCCCGCCCTTGTCCCGGGCTTCTCCCGGCGCGCTCCCGCGCGCTCACGCGCAGCGGGGTACGGTATGTGCACAAATAGGTGAAGAGGGGGGAGGGGTCGGGGAGAGCGGCCCAGGTGTAACAGGTCAGGCAGGCAGGCGGGCGCTCCTGGGATATGCAGTCCCAGTTGAGCGCGCGCACTCACTCGCAGCCCCGGCAAATATCCTTCCCTCAGCGTCCCCTTTGGAAAAAGCAGCAGGCAGCACTCTTAACGCAGCGGGACCCGCGGAGCGGGTTCCGCAAGAAGTGGGCTGGTGGCAAACTCCAAACTCCAAGCAGGTAACAGCAAAATGCAGAGAGGCGTCCCACTTGCCAGGTCCAGAGATGCAGTTAATAAGCACTCGATGAAAGGGGGGAGGGGTCGGGGAGAGCGGCCCAGGTGTAACAGGTCAGGCAGGCAGGCGGGCGCTCCTGGGATATGCAGTCCCAGTTGAGCGCGCGCACTCACTCGCAGCCCCGGCAAATATCCTTCCCTCAGCGTCCCCTTTGGAAAAAGCAGCAGGCAGCACTCTTAACGCAGCGGGACCCGCGGAGCGGGTTCCGCAAGAAGTGGGCTGGTGGCAAACTCCAAACTCCAAGCAGGTAACAGCAAAATGCAGAGAGGCGTCCCACTTGCCAGGTCCAGAGATGCAGTTAATAAGCACTCGATGAAAGGGGGGAGGGGTCGGGGAGAGCGGCCCAGGTGTAACAGGTCAGGCAGGCAGGCGGGCGCTCCTGGGATATGCAGTCCCAGTTGAGCGCGCGCACTCACTCGCAGCCCCGGCAAATATCCTTCCCTCAGCGTCCCCTTTGGAAAAAGCAGCAGGCAGCACTCTTAACGCAGCGGGACCCGCGGAGCGGGTTCCGCAAGAAGTGGGCTGGTGGCAAACTCCAAACTCCAAGCAGGTAACAGCAAAATGCAGAGAGGCGTTTAGCAATCGATCTCCTACCATATCAACTTGCGGCTCTATAAACTTCCAAGTAGCTGCAAGAATGTGCAAACAACTCAGATATTGTTCTACGGTTTTGCCAGTAAATTATGCCCTTGAAATAAATTGAACAATAGTCTTCGTTTATTCATTCATTTATTGATTTATCTATCTATCTATTTACTTATTTATTGTTATTGTTAATGTAGTCATGTTTTTGTGTTGCTGACATAAAGAGTCTGCTGCAATAACCAGTGAGGAGAAGTATTGCTTCGGTTTTTTTTCTTTTCCTGAAGCAGTCCCACTGTTATGGCAATGAAATGAAAGCTCCGCTGATCAGCTTGTGGCCCCTTGAGGATCCCGTGCTCTCAACTATCAGAGTTGCCTACTTTGCTTTCGTTGCCGTTAACCGAAGCTCAAAACCACAGTATTTTTTTTAATTATTTAACCTGTCGTGCCTTTACCGAAATCACTTTGCCCCTGCTTGCAACGCTTTATTCGGTATTGTTCTACTACCCCGTTCCTTGTGACCTCGAGCATTGACCCCTTTGGATTTTTGCCCCTGGTCGACACACCGCACTCCTACAAGTGCATGACCTGGTCCTGATGATAACCTGGTTTCTGTACCGGTCGAAACGCCGTCGACCCTTTAGCGCAACTCTTGGAGCTACTTTCATGGTTCAATGAAACTAACTGTACTTTTAACTATGTACTAATGTATGCGAACCATCAAAAGTCCTCTGTATATATTGACATTCATGTGTATGTCTTTTTCATGTGCCGTTGTATCGCTGTGTATAGTTTTTCACGTGTCACTTGCACTGTTGACTTTATTTTTTTCGAGAACTAATGTGCACAAGTCTGTACAGGTTACATGTACATTTAATGTAACTGAGTGCTGCCATATTGTCCTTCCTTATTTTTGCTATTTCTGCTTAATACAGACTAGTTCTTGCATTTAACTGCTATAACTATCTTTGTCTCCCTGTCTCCTTCATTTTGCAACTTTTATGTGCATGCTTTTTTTTTTTAAAAACATTGGGGCATATTTTCAAGCACGCTGTTAACATTATCGCCGCTTTAGCGGCAGAAAAATGCAGGTAAAGCGGTGATACTGGTCTTGATAATGCTCCGTAGAGAATTCCCATAAAAGCCCATGTTCACACCTTATATGGAAATTCACATGGGCGTATTATCAAGCTCATTATCGCCGCTTTAGCAGCAGTTTTCTGCCACTAAAGCGAGGATAATGTTAAAGCTGTTTCTTGATAATATGCCCCATTGTCCTTTACTAATACCTTTTGAGATGTTGTTTGCCAAACAGACTCCATTTGACAGCCCGCCCTCTCGTTACCATCAGGTCAAGAAGTTTTAGAAATATGAAGAAATATATATGATTTGGAATCGTCAACCTACACGTTTAGCAGGCAGATTATAATGCAATAAAAGTGGTGGCACTGCAGGTTAGTAATGCTACTGTGGGTGTGATTAATCTCCATAACAGATTACCGATGATGCACTCAATGAAAACCAGAACAGCAGCCTGTGATAGCACAAGGATTCTGCTCCAGGAATTTATATTTTTGAAACAAGCTCTGTGACAGCTCGTGCGATGAATTGCTTACTGCTCGCAAATGTTCCCCGTTGAGATAAACTCTGTGAGGGCTCAGGTGATTTCCTTGCCACTCCAGCGCTGCTTACTTTATACATACTTTGACAAGCAGAGGAAAATATATGGGTCAAAGGCTGCATGCGGAGGATGCTCAAACCAGAGAAAAGGAGCAACATTGTAAATCGTCAATGCCAGTATTATGCGCACCAACATTACTAGTTATTTAAAGCACTTCAAGTCCCACTAATGCATGCACCATTAGCATATGAGAGTTGAAGATGAAGTGAAATTCTTCCTTTTTGCTGTCAATTGTTTCCAGCCTTTACCTTCCTACAGGGAAACGACAAAGTGAGGTCTTGAATCCAAACTCGCTTGTCGCCTGTGAAAGGAAGTTGCCAATAAAGCCAGGACTGCAGCATGAAGCATTTATTAACAGAAAATGTAAAGCAAGTCAAAGGGGTAAAACCCTGACAGAACATCACGTTTCAAGTGATTATATAAGAATCACTTTCCTCTGTTCTCCCCCAACATTTCATAAAGAACAATCGCCTGAAGGGACATAAAGATCCAACAAAAACAAAGGTTGAAGTAAAGGAAGGTGCGGTCACCCCAAGGACAGACTTCCACTCAACTCATGAAAATGATTGAGTATCAGAGAAGGAAGAAACCAGGCAGTTCGCTAATAAAGATTTCGCAAACTTAGAGCAGACACACCCGTCAGAGATTTTGGTGATATAATTTAGAGAAAGAGACGCCGCCCTCATTTAATAAAGGGTGGATGGTAACCTTTCTCAAAAGCGAGAAAGATCCAGTGAGTTGAGGGCCCTCTCAGCCCATGAAATTAGCTGAAGATAGATGATAACATTTTTATAATAATCTACATGTAACATTTAGCGAATTTGATCCACAAATGAGTCATCAAAGTAATAAAGATCACCATGAAATATTAAAATCGTACGTAAAACATACATATATTAATAACCAATGAAATGAAAAAAATGAAAAACAAACTTGTCTTTCAAGTAGGTTTTATTCCCTATACACTTCTACTTCCAAATATCCATATTTATATGAGAATCTACATATTGTGCTTACCCAATTTGATACACAAATTGGTAATCAATCTCATAATAATCATCTTGCAGTGTTAGAATCTTACGTAAAACATACACACAATAATAACCAATACAATGAAGAAATTGAAAAACAAATTAGTCTTTCGAGTAGGTTTTTAATCCTGGTAGAAGTCTACCTGCAAATATCCATTGCTATTGGGAGACTATAGATTGTGCTGAGGTCAAAAATGAACTTCTTGCTCTTTGATTCCTAAATGAAAAAATGCTTTTGACTGGACAAACTGGGTACTAAGGTAATATACTTTCCTGTCCACTTCACCGGGGTATGACTCTGTGTTTAGTGCTGGAGATGCTCTGCTGGCACCATCGTCATTAAATATGTGACCCGTCAAGAGTGTTCTCTGTCAGTCACCCTTATTATTCACCATATTCATCAAATCACTCTCTAGATTTATAACAAGGAGTGAACAAGTTGGTTCTAACCCCTGTATAATCTCTGCTTGGAATTTCATATTGCATGCAGATGATGTACCACGCTTTCTAGATAAGGAGAACAAAAAGGTAGCAACAGTGTTGCTGATAGTTGGGCGATTATCCAAAATATCAGGTTAATAGGTGAAGGAATCCAAATCAATCTGAGATCAAGAATGGGAAATACAACAAATAATAACATGGGGACCCGTTAGTTATCTGGGTTTCCAAGTGAACAGTCAGGCTGCAGATATGTATGTGCTTAACTGTATTGCTGCACAACTAGCAAACATCGAGAGGCACAATAGGTTGTGGAAACATTGAAAATCTTACCAGAATGCTTGTTCCCTTTTCAATGTTTACCCTATCAGCTTGAAACATATTTTTTAGTAAAACTGAATGGGTTAGTCCCTTACTTCATTTGGGCAAACAGAGTAGCCAGAAGAGCTCTGCTTTCATGGTGCAAGTTAAGTGGGCTGTACATTGCTTCGAACTTTATTATTAGGTTACCTCGTCTGTCTTCCTTCCGTGTATAGTTTTTCCCCATCCTTGAAATCCACTTTCTTCAGTAGTATTGACTGAAATGACTGAAAATGACTGAGAAGCATAGGCGGAGAGGCTTTGCTTGAAATTCCATGGGCAATGTTTTAAAATGGCATTCAGGACCATGGTTGCAGTTTGCAAAGGATTTGTCTTCTAGAAAAAACAACTAAACTATTGAGTAGAGCTCGGATGTGTGCTGATTTTCGGCTGCTCGACCAGCCCTGAAAGGTTAATAAGGATGGTTAATGGCATGTACGATATAGGGGAATTATGATCTCGACCAGTTCTTACTCAAGGAAATGTTGTCATGTTTTATTGATGGTATTATCTCCCAATTAAACATTGACCCACTGCCTTACACATTCCCTTTGTTAGTTGGTATTTATTTGAGTTATATTGAGTGGTGCTGGGCCCACCAGATACATATTTCAACATACGAGAATAGTTCAGATGGGATAAGGGTGTGGTTGTATAATGGAAGTAAGTAAAGCTAAATTCTCTTCAGGTAAATTGATCTATCTTTAACCAACAATCAATCTGGCACGTACTCGACAAAACTCTGCGTTCAATGATTTGCCTTTCGTATCTCATAAACCGCCGTCTCCGGCACCTTCTTTCGTACTACTCTGACACCAAACGCCGTGTTTTGTCGAGTCATAAGGAGTTACGGGAGGAACATTCCCCTGACGAAGATGCTGAAGCATCGAAATGCATTGGGAGTCGTCGCGAGTTTTGATGAAGTTAATTTGACATTTGTGCACTAGTTTGGTATTTGTTAGAAGAAAGTAAACCATATTTTCAATGAAAATGAATTGTGAAATATGTTTGTAAAAGAGCTGAAAATACAAAATATTTTTGAAAATGAATAGTAAACAATTCAAGAACTTATATTCCGTTGATTACTTGTGTTTGTTGGATCAATAATGATGATATAGTATCATTTTATGTGTGTTTTACATTGCACCTTTAAATATGGAAGAAATGTTGAAATAGTTGCTATACTAAGCAAACGAAGAAGAAAAAATTGATGTTGCACCTGTGCGCGTTCAAACGTTTCTATGTGCCAGCTCATGCAGTTTGGGGACTGGATGAGTACATTCTAACACCAGCCAAAGGTCACCACTTGAGGGTTAAGACTCACTCCACCAGAGGCCAGTTGCAGGGTCTAGGGCAGGTTCAGTTGGAACTTGTCAACTGGGCAGTTACAGTAAAAGGCCTCTGGAAGCTTGTTGTGGCCATGTAGCTCAAACAGGAAGGCAGCCAACTGACCCTTAAAGTCACTTCTGGCATCCAGGGTTCAAGGCAAGCAGGCCCAGTCTTCCTTTTGGTTCTTCAGACAGTAGAGCAGTTCTTCTTCTGGTTCTTCACAGTTCCAGGAGTTTTCTGAGGAGAGGTCTGTGGGGTCCACTTTTATACACAGTGCCAGCCTATAGGTAGAGGGAAAGCCTATGTCCAGTTGCTAAACCAATTCTTCTCAGTTCCTCTACCCCCACTGGGTTTTCATCCATCTTGACTAGAGAGACAAAGAGGTGGAATGTCCAGTGAGCTTTATCTGCCAGTGACAAGGTAGGCATCCTTTGAAACTCATGAATGGCTGTCCAAAGCCCCCCATGGCCTCATGTCAAGGGAGGAGTCCACATTTCCACTCCCAGTGACAGGGCCATTTGTCCATTGTGTTGGAACAATGCACAACTCACCTCAGGGAAGCAATAAGGGTTTAGGTGACAGATGGACACAGGCAGTCAGGCCATTTCGTTTGAGGCGGAATATGTCAACTTTCTAAAAGTATAATTTCTGAAATAGTAATATAAAATACAACTTCCGGTCCTATGGGCATTTAGTGTCTACCGTAGGGGTGAATTATAAATATTAAAAAGTAAGGTTTAGGCCTGGCAAAGGGATTATTTTGCTAGATCGAAAAACCAGGTTTATTGCACACCCACTCTGCAGTGACACGCCTGGAGTCATGCATTTGTAGTGCTGCTGTGGTGGATGGCACCATCAGTGCTGCAGTCTATTAGCAGTATTTAATTTATAGGCCCTGGGTATAGGTAGTGCCTTATACTGAGGAGTTATAAGTAAATTAAATTTGCCAAGTAGGTCTATGCCAGTTTCTAACAGGTTTGAATGGGAGAGCACAGGCACTTTACCACTAGTAAGCAATGCTAAAGCGTGCAGAGTCCTATGTCCAACAGAAACAGGTTCCGTAAAAGAAGGCAAAAAATCTAGGGTGACCCAGCAGAAACGGCAAATTTCCAACAATGAAGAAAAATACACTCTGGCTTTGAAAGCTTTGGAAGTGAGTTTTGGAAATAAGATGAACACAGTAGTATAGAGACACGTCCTTATTTGAAAGGCTAAGATGTAAGAGGAAACTACCAAAAAATAATTAGCAGTTTTTCCTACTTTGGCTGCTACATGCAAGTTGAATTGAGACAATCATAAATATGAATTAAATGATTATACATGTAATATAAAAAAATCAAGAGAAGCTGTTAACAGTCAAAGAACTTTCTCTAGAAACATCTTTGAAGATTACTAGGTGCATTGAGCACACTTCAAAATGAATAAAGGACTAAAGAAGTGAAATTCCTATGTGAAAGAAAAGGGGGGATGTGCGGATGGGGTGAGGGGAATGTTTTTATGAAATAAAGGAGAAATTGTGAAAGGTGGAGTCAATAGTGTGAAGAACAACCATATGCAATGTTTCTGTTGAAAAGTCCTAATTATTTTTACATTGAGAAAGAATTTCTGTGAGAAAGTCATCCTTTTCGGCCCGATCACCCCGATTATTTTGCTTGGTACTGGTGGTAATGGCTCTGAATGCACCCTGGACTCTGCTTACCAGGCCCATGGCCAGTGCTCTGATTACAGGGTCATGCAAAATGGGTGTAATTATCATTGGTACTGACAGCTTAGCTGTAAGTCTCCAGAATATAATAGTGGATGTAGGTTTAGAGGCCCAGTAGACTTAATGCACTCACATGTGTACTACTGGGATGCCTTCTGTCATTTTAAAGGCAGCATCACCTTTCAGGCTGCCTTTAGCTTAAATTTATATGCAAATTGGACTTTGGATTTAAAAGTCTCAACTATCTTATTTTTACATTTAAGTCACCCCCACCATCTCCCATGTGTGTCCCAGAGATAGGGTCCCTTGTATCTATAAGCAGGGACATTAGAAAAGATGTTTTAAAAGCCCTGGTGAGGGAAACACTGCCAATTCTGATTTCCCCATAGTAGTGAACGGCTTCATAGGCTAACATTGAGATGTTTTATTTAAGTATAAATATTGACAGGAGCCACCTAAAAATATACTTCAAGGTATCTTATTAACAGTTACGATGAATCAAAACTTGCCACTGTTAGATTTATAATACACGATTACAGAAAATACGTTATTAAACTTAATTTTCTGTGAGCAAAGTCCAGCTTTCCCGCTGCCCTTTCCTGATGGGCCAGTCTACCCAAGCTGAGCCAGAGCTGCTCGATGAGGTGTGAAGTGTACTGTCAGATTAGTCAAGGGATTTTCTGTGGGTGTAGAAATGTAGCAGCAGAAGCCAAAAGCAGGAAGGGGGTGGGGGAACCAAACTGGTCTTCAAAGATAGAATGACAGTTTGGGACCAACACAGTCTGATCCCTACATCCTGTAGTTTAGTTACCAGTAGTCCATATGATATACACGTTTGTGGACAACATAAACTTTGGGGAGGTGCTTATTCTTACAGAATACATGTGCTGCAATAATCAGTATACAGAAGCACATGAAAGAGACTGGAAGGACTAAAATAGTAAATAGCAGGTATAGTTCCACCATGGTGCTAAGAATAGTGTATATCTGCAGGCATATAAAACAAGGTGGTAATCAAGCATACCATTACGATGTAATCCCTACTCTTTTTGCGTCTAGAGTGTATGTTGGTGAATAGCCAAGAATTCCCCCATGGGATGATGCAACCCCATTACCTGGCAGGACAGAATGTAGGACCTGGTCTTGGTTACAAACTGGACACACCTCACGGAGATGTTAGGCAGCTGCTTGGTGAAGACTCAGTAGGCAGGGACCTCTCGATGTCAGCCAAAGTGTCTCCTCTGCTAACCTCCGGATATTGGTATTTATTTATAATAAAAAGCATCCTTGCGATGTATATGCAGATTAGCATTGTTATGCATATGTAGATATTACCCCGTGGATGAAGATAGAATGACATTTGTACAGCGTGGGTAAAGGCATTTTCTCAGAGTTCGAAAACAGATGTGTAAGCAGTTTCAGAGAAAGTAATCCAACACTGTTGCACACACAAATATGTGCAAAAGGTCACAGTAAATAGTTACTGTGCAGAAAGAGGACAATGTAAGAAAATATGCAGCTTTGCTACATGGGCCTCACCTCGGCACAAAACAATCCTGCAGCCACACAGTAGCCTCAGTAATTAGAATAGTCAGAGGGTTGGATGAGGTGTGTTAGTGAAGCTTAGCCACACCAGTGGGTTGGCTTAGCCAGATCTAACACAAATGAGAATAAGTCCCCATATTGGATTTTGAGAGAATAGTGCTTTCTTGGACAAGAATATGCCACACTTTGGAGGAAGTGGTCATACACCTGGGTGGCACCCTGTCTTCCAGTGGTCAGGGATGCCCCTTTGCTTGATGACCAGAAACTGTGAATAAATATGGGAGAGTTGCATAGCTCCTCAGAACTGCTGCCTGAAACTCCAAGGAGAAGAAGGACTGTCCTGCTGGAATCTGGAGCTGCACACAAAGGACTGAATTTTGAAGTACAGTGCCTACTCCTCAATCTGATACTACAGCCCTGAGGACTTTGCTTTGCTTCAAGAAGGATTAAGGAGTAGACTTCCTGCAAGCTACCGGTTAAAAGAGCCCACCTGCATCATCTTCACCAAGAGTCCCCATCCTGAAGTGCGTCCAGTGGACTTTTAATGATTTATCCAGGTGCATTGTGGGAATTGTAGTCCAAGCATCCCAAGGACCACCCACAAGATTCTAGACCCTTGGATTTGTGTTTTGGACAATTTGAACACTCAAGAGACCTTCTGCAAGTCGTTCCAAAAGTTGGGTGAAGTTTGGAAACTTTTTGTCGAAAACCTCCATAGGATGACTGACTGGACTTCGAGAGTCAAGCTAGCTACTTTCAACTGCAACCCGGCCTGGTTTTCAGGTACATCCTGCTGAAATCTCCGGAGCTCCAGACTTCCAGGATTTGACCGAGGCCTTGCTAAGAAGCAATCCAACCACTTCACATTCAAATCAGCCTGCTGGAGGGGACCTCTCGTCTTCAAGAGAAAAATCCTTCAGAAAAGTTTTAAGACCGAAGGTAACATGTTGACAGAGGCCTTCTGCTTAGTGTATCGGACCAAGGCTCAACCACGGTTGGCCTCAAACGTTCACTTTGCCCCGATCAAGCAGGACCAGATTTCCCAAAGTGGCAATAAAATCTGGCTATTCTCAAATTAGTACTAGAATAGCAACTTTATTTGCGGGAGGTTTTCTGTTCACATCTGTCTTTTCTGGCTCAGCACTTAGATGCCTGTGAATTTTATGTGCTTTAAAATTATTCAGAATCAAATTCTATATTTTGTTTAGCACTAGAAAGTGTCTATTCTTTAAAAATCCATATCTCCGGTTCCCTACATTGGATATTTGTCATTTTGGTGTCTATTTGTTCATAGAAATAGAGTCTATTTTTATAAATTGGAGTTTTTTATCGCGTGTTGTGTCTTACTTATTTAATGTATTGATGTTTTTAAATGCTTTACACACCTGTCTCCTGCCTGATCATTGCCAGCTACCAATGGTTGAGCAAGGGAATACTTTATTGAGACCTTGACTGACCCTCTTAGTGTGTTTGTGGCCTTATTACTAGTGGTAAAGTCACTACCTATCACTACTAATAACCCACTTTCCAACAATTGTACTACATCCAACATACTGTGTCACAAGCATAAGAAAGTTGAGTGTCTAAAATAAGCTTCCAACAGTGCTATTATGCGAGTGATGATGGTAAAGGGTTGATGGTAGAAACTTGTAGTGAGGTTTGGTGAAAAGATGAGAGTATAGAAGTAAGAGTGAGGATGATACCAAGAGTCCAGCTTTCTGTAAAATAGTAGAAGTGGAGTGCGTACACGTGTGTGTTTGCTTGTTGCATACCTTCCTGAATCTAAGTAAAAATACATTTTCGAAGCTTGACATGAGTATTGCGGTGTGTGCTCCCATGATGGGGACTGCAAGGTCAGTTTGAACTTCAAGGACTGGCAAAATGAAGGTAATGTCTAATCAGATAAGAAAGAGAAAATGCAGTTGGGACAGAACGTTCAATGAAATTTGGTCATGAATTAAACAAAATAGCAGAAAAGGTAAGGCTCTATACAGTACATGGCAGTCCATGATAAAGTGCACAAACATGCAGCCAGCCAAAGTTTGGTTGCGTCATCTCCATCATGCCCCAGTGCCTAGTGACACTTCAACCGCACAGTATTAAGCAAACACATATAACTATGAGCAATCCCCACCCTCACCTTAATCAATATCCTCATCCACACTTAGGTCAGTATCATCACTTTCATCCAATGCCAAGTCCGCCTGTGGTTCTAAAAACACATCACATACATCCCTCCATACCTGGATGTCGTCCTCCAATTCTTCATCATGCCTGCTCAGTTTCATGTGCACCCCCTCAGCTAGTGTCCACTCCTGTATACATCCTGTTATCATTGCTCAAGTCTCTGGCACATTGACCCATCCAAGTGATAGCCACTCTATGCTTGGCAGGGACCAGTGCCAATTGCAGAAATGTGTAGGTCATTTTATGCCTCTTCGGCCTGGTGAAATATCCCAAAAAGCAATGTAATGGTGTGCAGTCAAGTCGTAAGTGCATAGTCGTCTATAAGTCTGTCACCAACTGCGCCCAAATGTATTGCACCGACCGGCACCACCATGCCAGATGCAGGAAATGTGCCCCACTAAAATTGCATCATGGGGAAATACCTGGCCAGGAGTGGGAAATGTGATGGAGAGACTTTGAAGTCATACATGTACTGTGGAGGAAGTTATAGTGCACCAGCTTAAAGCAGGCATTGCAAGACACAGTGTGTGTGAATTCACAAACCATTATTCACGGCCTGTCATCTAACGGAGTGTCTAGATTGTTTTCCTATGCTTTGTGCACCCCGACCGGCAAACTCACCCTATAGAGCAGTGTAATCAAGTGACGACCCATAGCACAAGTTAGTAAAGCATCCCTAGTGTGCATGGATGGTGGTGCAGCGGGGAATGTGGGCAATGTCAATTTGGCCATCTCGGTCAATCCAGTATGAGGCAAGAAATGCCCCAGTCCCAATGCAAAAGTCTCAGCAGACTGTTCAAATGTTATGAAAAGCTCGCCTGGGTAGAGGTCCCCCAACAGTCCACAACCACTGTCCCTCCATGCCCGAAAAGACATATTGTCCACCAGCTGCCGCACTAGCGCTAGTATCCAGACCGGGAGTTCTTTGCGAAAGGGGGTATGCTTTAGGACTACTTCATCTTAGCATTGCCATATATATGCTGTGTCAATCAATCAATCAAAGACATTTATAGAGCGCACTACTTACCCGTAGGGTCTCAAGGCACTTGGGGGGGGGGGCTGCCGTTACTGCTCGAACAGCCAGGTCTTGAGCTTCTTCCTGAAGGAGAGGTGGTCTTGGGTCAGGCGCAGGTCGGTCGGGAGGGAGTTCCAGGTCTTGGCGGCCAGGTAGGAGAAGGACCTTCCTCCTGTTGTCGCTCTTCGGATGCGGGGGACGGCGGCGAGGGCGTGGTTGGCTGATCGGAGGTGGCGTTTGGGAGCGTAGAAGTTGATTCGGTTGTTGAGGTAGCTCGGGCCTTGATCGTGTAGGGCTTTGTGTGCGTGGGTGAGGAGACGGAAGGTGATTCTTTTGTTGACGGGGAGCCAGTGCAGGTCTCTCAGATGTCCGGAGATGTGGCTGGTTCGTGGGATGTCGAGGATGAGTCTGGCTGAGGCGTTCTGGATCCGCTGGAGTCTCTTCTGGAGCTTGGCGGTGGTGCCGGCGTAGAGAGCGTTGCCGTAGTCCAGTCGGCTGGTGACGAGGGCCTGGGTGACGGTCTTCCTGGTTTCGGTGGGGATCCACCAGAAGATCTTCCGTAGCATGCGAAGGATGTTGAAGCATGACGAGGAGACAGCGTTGACTTGCCTGGTCATGGAGAGGGAGGAGTCCAGGATGAAACCCAGGTTCCGTGCGTGGTCCGTTGGTTTGGGTGCGGTGCCCAGGGCGGGGGGCCACCAGGAGTCGTCCCAGGCGGAGGGCGAGGAGCCCAGGATGAGGACCTCCGTCTTGTCTGAGTTCAGTTTCAGGCGGCTGGTTGTCATCCACTCGGCTACATCCTTCATCCCTTCGTGCAGATTAGCTCTGGCGGCGGCGGGGTCGTTGGTCAGGGAGAGGATCAGCTGGGTGTCGTCGGCGTAGGAGATTATGTTGAGGTTGTGTTGGCGTGCGATGGCCGCGAGGGGGCTCATGTAGACGTTGAAGAGGGTGGGGCTCAGCGAGGATCCTTGAGGGACGCCGCAGATGACTTCGGTGGCCTCTGACTTGAACGGTGGTAGGCGGACTCTCTGTGTTCTTCCGTCGAGGAAGGAGATGATCCATTCCAGTGCCTTCTCCTGGATTCCGACGTTGCTGAGGCGCTGCACTAGGGTGCGGTGGCAGACAGTGTCGAATGCCGCGGAGAGATCTAGGAGGATGAGGGCCGCTGTCTCTCCATTGTCCATCAGGGCTCGGATGTCGTCGGTGGCGGCGATGAGGGCGGTCTCGGTGCTGTGGTTGGCTCGGAAACCAGACTGCGAGGGGTCGAGGGATCCATTCGTCTCAAGGAAGGCGGCCAGCTGTTTGTTGACGGTCTTCTCGATGACTTTGGCAGGAAACGGGAGGAGCGAGATGGGGCGGTAATTCTTGAGTTCGGTGGGGTCCGCTGTGGGTTTCTTGAGTAGAGCGCTGAGTTCGGCGTGCTTCCAGCTCTCAGGGAAGGTGGCGTTGTCGAAGGAGGTGTTGATAATGTCCCGTAGGTGGGGTGCGATGACAGCGTCGGCCTTGTTGAAGACGTGGTGAGGGCAGGGGTCGGTCGGAGATCCGGAGTGGACGGAGTTCATCATGCGGACGGTGTCTTCGGTGTTGACCGGAGTCCAGGCGCGGAGGGTGGTGGTGGGCGGTGGTGTCGAACAACATAAGTAGATCCTATGCCACTCCCTTGCCCTCCATTAGCACCACAGGTAATTGATGCACTGCCACCGATCCTGTCAGTGGGTGCTTCTCATAGTTTTCACCCTTATCCAGCCATCTAGCCTCATGCTGAAAATGTGCGGCATAATAGTACATCTCAAGTCTAGGCTCCTCCAAGCTCCTTAAACACTGTCCCAGGTATGGGAGACGGTGAGTATAGAGGCATCATGGTAACAACACCATTTTCGACACAGCCAGTTTGCCCATCAGTGATAGAGGCAGTGTATTCCAAAAGGCAACCCTTAATAAGACATAGCTGCTGTGTCTTAGAATGGACCAGCTGTATCCCCAAATACCGAAGTGTTCCAATACCAGGCTTGGAAGGCTATCTGACAGAGTACCAACCAAAGAAGCCAGCAGAAATAACAGAGATTTTCGTTGATTAAGACGATGCCCAGAAAGACCTCCAAACTCATCCAAAAGTTGCAACAGCATGGGCAATGACATCTGTGGAGAAGCAATATAGAACAGGGCATCATCTGCATAATGTGAGATTTGATGGTGAGATTCCCCCAGACGTATGCCATAGTTCAACAGTCTCTGACATTCCCAGATCAGCTGGAGTTCGATTGCTAATGAAAACAGAAGCGGCAGCCCTTTTCCATCCCCCGCTCAAAAACCATGCCTCTGATCAACTACGTTCCACAAACACTTTGGCGCTGGATGCAGTGTATAGCAGTTGGACCCAACCCCAAAACTGAGGACCAAAGCACATAACTCTCAGCATTTCTACTGTGTGGAAGGCATTTTCTAGGTCAGTAGAGCTCAATGCCATTTCCTCATCCCAGTGTTCCACTTCATGGAGTATATGGGCCAGACGTTGGAGATTAATGCCTGTGTTGCGGTCAGGAATGAACCTGTACTCGTTCTCATGGGCCAAATGAGACATGTGGAGCGCCAGGCTGTCGTCGAGTAACTTGGACAGGATTTTCACATCTGTGTTAATCATGGTAAGCGTTCAATAGGCGACTAGATCTGATTCAATACCACCTGGTTTGAGTACAGATCTCTCCCTCCCTCATGGACATGGCTAGCATACCACTTTCAAGTGTCTCCAGCAGGACTTCCAGGACATCCTTCATGATCATCGCGGTGAACCCTGATGGAACTCAGGGAGAAAGCCATCTCCGCCAGGTGCCTTTGCCCTTGAAAGCATACTCAAGGCTGTGTGAAGATCCTACAGGCCAATGGGAGTTTCCACTTGCTCCAGCCTCAGGAGGTCTAGTCCTTCCAGGAATGTGATATATTGGGCCTGTGTTGTGCTGGGATCTGCAGTATAAATGCACCTCAAGTGCTGTTGGGAGACGGCCAATATTCCTGCCCTAATGGCAACACGAGTGCCAACTGGCGATAATAAGTGTGTGATCATTGGAGGTGGGTGCTCTCTACAGAGTATCTATGGCAACAGCCAACCTGACTTATCCCCCTCCTTGTGCAGTCTCTGCCTACTTTGCTTTAGTGTGTACTTGTCTAGTCTGTCTTATACATCCACTATGTGCCTACGCACCTCCTGCTCCTTTCTACAAATGCCCAATTGAGAGCACTCCCCAGTCTTCACGGAGGCCAATGCCACCTGTTCTCTGCTGATCTCCTGGTGTAGCTGCCTACGCAATCCACATGTTAAGCCAATACAAGTGCCCCTCATTACCGCTTTTAGGGCCTCCCATTGGTGGCCCTAATAGTTGTGGTACCCCAATTGACCGTTAAATTATCTGCAATGCTTTCAAGAGCGCCTCCTTACCGACTGGGTCCTTCAGGATGTCAGCCAACATCCTTCAAGAGCGACCCACCCGCCCGGAGACCCCGGACCTGTTTTAACTATACTACTCACTACTACATCCAAACACACTAGGGCCCTCACACCCACAGCACCAAATGGAAAGGAACAAAAGATCTCCGATAAAGAGCCCCTTTATGGGTGCCCGTCGGGTATTGCAGCACCGACCCGATAAGGAGCAGGCCCATATGATGACGCATGACACCTAGCTTGCTGGGTGTGTGAGGGCACTAGTTCCGAAAGGAGGAATTCCTCTGCTCCCACTACTCAAGTGACTATAAATAGGTCTCTGACAAAGATTTTTGTATGCACCAAGGAACTTCATACCCTTCTTCCTTTTGACAGTCTGGGCATGTACGCTGGATCTTACAAAAAGCCCATTGTCCCCTCTCTTTGGAATAACCTCATATGTTACCATATCTTGGATATTATAGCAGAACGTGGAGTCGTTGTTGTTCGGGCCATACGTATTCAAAATGGTCAGTTTCCATCCAACCTGTGTCTCCCTCAACAGAAGAAACCGACCACCCACATCAGCCTCCATATAGGCAAGGGAGAACAAGACCACAGGTGCAACCCAGATAAACATGCCCCTAGTGTACGTCGAGAACGAGGAGTGGAACACCGGCCCTTGCCACTTCTTATTTTAGCGAAACGTGTGGCAAGCTATGAAGATCTTATGCCTTTTTAGAAGGATCAAAAAGAACAATTGGTGGACAGAATGCTGCACTAATTCAAACATTCACTCCAGTACAGAGACCTGGGCCAAAATCCATAGTTTTTTTGCTCCCAATGCCTTTCCAGTTCAGACCCAGCCATATGCAAATCAGTCTCGACCCTGTTCCCCATGGGAACAGTCCAGCCCGAACTGCCAGGCCAGGTCCTCCCAGGACTGGAAACAAGCATTCTGAGACTGTTTTCAGGGCATCACCCATCACCAGCCAGGCTAGCTTGACTCCAGTGGCATGGAGAGCACAGGACCCATGTCTGGGCATACCCGTTCCACTCAGGGTGACAATTGCAAAAAGAACAATTGATTGACAGAATGCTGCACAATGTCAAACATTCACACCAGTACAGATATCTGGTCCAAAATACATTGTTTATTTGCTCCCCATGCCTTTCAAGTTCAGACCCAGCCATATGCAAATCAGTCTCGACCATGATCAGCACTCTATCCTGTTTAGTGTAAGTCCCCAATCCTCTCACGTTTAGTTTTTGGCATTTAGTTGTGGCCCCCTACATCCCCACAATATGCTATCCCCCTTAGACTGCTGCAAACTTGAAAACAGAAACACGCAATACACAACAAAACCCACCCTCTCCCATGAAAAAACATAGTACAACTATGCGACTATCGATGTCCACTGCATGCATGTGCCAGGATGTGCACAGCAGCTCAGCCAGTCCAACAGGGACTGGCAAACCTGCTCTTCTGGTCAACAACCCAAGAAGCCATACTTTGTAAAAGAAAAACAATACTGCATCCAGACATCCCCAAGCATTCTGCACCAGTTAGCGCCTGCGCTGAGCTAGGCCACACAGCAGGCTATCACGCCCCTGCGGGGGATCCAACAGTATTGGGCATTCCAACAGGACACAAGGTTGGCACTTATCTCATGAACATCTCCCAGTCATCCATCCCACTTCCCTGCCAGACACCAGGCAAACCACCTGTCCATCCAAGCAAAGCCAGCTTCTATCATCCCATTCAGGCTTCACCAACCCCCTCCTCCAGGGCAACCAAGGTCTCAGGCATACAGTCCGGCATGGGGCTCTGGGCTTCTTTTGCAGCCCCATCGGTAGGAGGCAGCACTTCTTCCTCCTGCACCCTTTCCTGTTTCTAGACAGTGCTGAGCTGCATGGTGCCATCTTCCCATGCTGTAACCCTTCTGTCTCCCAGTGGAATGGCGTTGGGATCATCCATTACTCAACTGCGGCGGGGAGAACCTCCCCCTGCATGCTCGTGTGCCCCAATTACGTTTTTGGCTATGTCCAGTGTGCGGAAGTATCGCCTGACCACAGATTTCTAACCATTCTCAGACCTTTTCTGGGCTTTCAAAGAAGTGGCCCCTCCTTGGGCTGTGACCTTCAGTTTTGCCAGCTATAGTAACATGTACTGAAGTTGAAGTGTCCTCAATCTCTGCTAACACCCAAAAATGACTTGTGTTCCTCCTGCACCTGCTTAGTGTAATATGGATCGACAGTGATCTTACTGTCGCTAAAGAGGGGTGTCAGTCGTTCACAGGCTGCTCAGAGGATGCAGTCCCAATCCATATAATTAAGGACTTTGACATTTATGGCCTATTGGGGCCCCCCAGGTGCAATGTAGGCACCAGTGCCCTGTGTATCCTCTCCACCACAAATGAGTGAGAAAGTCCTGGCTGGTTGAGTTCTTTACGCACCCAGTCCTCCAGGAATTTTTCCGCTTCACTTCCCTCCACTCTTTCTGGAAACCCCAGGACATGGATGTTACTGCACTAGTAGCGTCCCTCTGCATCCTTTGCTCGTCGTTCCAGTTCCTTCAAGACCATAATCACCTGCTGCATTTGATGTTTGAGGGTCACCATCTCACCCTGCACGTCTGCAATATTGCCCTCTGCTGTTCTGACTTTATACGCAACTTTTGGCAGGTCGGCCCACAATAGATTAACATCAATCAATACAGTTTCAATTTTGTGTTCTAGTGCAGTTCTGGCGCCTTGGATTGCAGCCATTAGGTCAGCACATGAAAGGTATGTCCCCTTCTCCTGTGGTTCCCCCATATCACTCAGGCCTGTTTTCTGGGCTATTCTCTGGGTGATCCTTGTGCAGGCTTATCCTTGTCCATGTTGCGCCAAGGGATCTATCCCCCTACCTCCTGTCCTCTGACAAATTAGGCGCAACCGATCACCAGGGCTTTTGACAGTGTGGGGCCAATGCCTCCCCGCAGGGTCACCAACTCTGGGTGGCCAACAACCCACTGCCACTGAGGGTGTCAATGCAAATCAACCCCACTCCCCAATGGAGCCCACCATGACACCCACCACTCCTAGGTGCAATGTCACTCCTCACAGTCCAGGGTCCAGCAGCAGTTTCACCATCTCGACCCCTGCAGAACCACATGGACAGGATGAGCAGAGGTGGATGCAAAGCGAAGTGCAACCTTACGTGTTGCCAATTGCACTCTCCAGATTCGGGCTGCAGCAGTGTCAGGCAGAGCCAGTCGTTCCTAGGATGAGTTGTGGTGAGCACTGGAGCCAGGGCCCAAGATGGCACCCTCCTGGCAGACAATTTGATGGAATAATCTGTGTCCAGAACAAGGCTGTTCACACCAGGCCACCAGTGCATCAATGATGGCCCTCTCCCCCAACAGCTACCTCCCAGCAGGCAATAGAGGGGTAGTGTGCCAATCTAGGTCGGTCACCACCAGGGTCAATAAAGCAGCGTGAATGGAGCCCTGCTGAAGAGGCCATCTGGGGTAGGCTCCCTGACACCATCCAGCGCCAGGTAGGTAGGTCGTTGAGGAATCACGGCTGGTGTCAGCTAAACAACACACCCCCCCGGTCATTCATTTTAAGTCCTGAGGAGGGCAGGGCTGGCTGGCAACTCAAGAATACATTTCTTCTTTGGGCCCCATTTTGTGGACCATGGGATGCCAGTGAGTAGGCAACGATTCTGGATCACTGAGAGTCATTTCTACTTAGGATGCCTGCTATTGGAATCACCCACAAAATTCTGATGTTGCGTACATTCTGACATTTTCCTAATGGCTCTGGCACATGCCCTGGTTTGTAGTGGCAAGAGGTATGGCCGAGTATGAACTTCATCAGGTAGGGGTGAATGCATCCCATGAGAAGATACGAATGAAGTACAACTCAAGGAGTGCTGGCTGCTAACCAAAGCTCCTGGTAAGGGCCTGTATTGCATCCCAAATGTTTTGGGAGCAAGAATATGAAGGGAAATACAGTGAGGTAGTCTGTAGAAGGAAAATGGAGAGTGCACGCCACAAGTGAAAGCCCAATTTTGGACTGCAAAACAAGAACTCCAGAAAAACACCTATAACACAGAGTTCATCTCAGTTGCCACCACTGGGTCCACTCTACACAAGAGACTGTACAGAATAGAAAACAAATGGCAAGAGACAGGAAAGAAAATCACCAGGCTGGAAATCACAGTGAAAGCGATTGTGTAATAAAACATGTCTGTCAGGGAATTTCAAGATGACACAAACTCTGCCCTTGTTCAAATGAAAACCCATAATCTGGACACTGCAAACTGTGGAAATTCACCTTCTGGGCGAATCGTCATAATCAGTAGACAAGGGTTCTTTGAAATCCACAATCTAGAGGTTTCTCAACACGGAGATTCACCTGCTAATAACAGTCTTCAATGCCAGCTGGTGATAATAGTTTTCATGTCTAGGTGACGAAGTTGTCCCAACTTCCTACCAGCAGTAAGTTGAGAGGCACTACGAACAGAGAGACCAAGGTGATAGAATTGAGCATTGAGCAAGAAAAAGAGAGAGGGATTTGAACCAAGAAAGCAATTGGCAATAGCAACACTGAAGGGCAAATATATTCTAATCTTCCTGGACTATGGCTATGCTTCCTAAAGGAAACAGATGAAGGTACAAACCATTAACAAGCATTAGCATAGCCAATAGGTCTTGCCTTTGGGACCTTATACGTGTTTAGTTATCCAGCACAATATCCTTGGTGCAACAACATCAAGTGTTGCATGGCTAAACACTTATAAGGTCCCAAAGGCGAGACCTATTGGCTATGTCAATGATCGTTTTGAGTGAGTGGCTCATGCAGGTATGCTACTGTGACGTAGAGATGCTGTGAGTGCTTTTACAGGAGCCCCTGTGACATTGTGCATCTTTAAAATGTATCTTGGTTCGGGTGTAAGACTTCTAGTGGTGGTGGTGGACATGGTGTTGGTGGACATGGTGGTGGTGGATGTGGTGGTGAATATGGTGGTGGTGGAAGTGGTGGTGATGGATGTGGTGGACATGGTGCTGGTGGACGTGGTGGTGGTGGATGTGGTGGTGATGATGGATGTTGTGGTGGTGGACATGGTAATGGTGGACGTTGGTGTGGTGGTGGTGGACGTGGTGGTGGATGTGTTGGTGGTGGATGTGGTGGTGGACGTTTTGGTGGTGGGCGTGGTGGTGGACGTTTTGGTGGTGGGCATTGTGGTGGTGGACATGGTGGTGGTGGACGTGGTGGTGGTGGATGTGGTGGTTGTGGACTTGGTGGTGGTGAACGTGGTGGTGGACATGGTGGTGGATGTGGTGGTGGACGTCGTGGTGGTGGACGTCATGGTGGATGTGGTGGACGTGGTGGTGGACATAGTGGTGGTGAATGTGGTGGTGGTGATCGTGGTGGTGGATGTGGTGGTGGACGTGGTGGTGGTAGACATGGTGGTGGTGGATGTGGTGGTGGTGGGGGGGACGTGGTGGTGGTGGATGTGGTGGTGGTGGATGGGGTGGTGGACATAGTGGTGGTGGATGTGGTGGTGGACATGGTGGTCGTGGACGAGGTGGTGGTGGGGGACATGGAGGTGGTGGACATGGTGATGGTGGTGGATGTGGCGGTGGTGGATGTGGGTGGTGGTGGACATGGTGGTGGTGGATGTGGTGGGGGTGGTGTTGGACATGGTGGTTGTGGACGTGGTGGTGGTGGTGGAAGGGGTGGTGGTGGACATGGTGGTGGTGGACGTGGTGGTGGTAGACATGGTGATGGTGGTGGATGTGGTGGTGGTGGATGTGGTGGAGGTAGATG
Source organism: Lissotriton helveticus (assembly GCF_964261635.1). Classification (NCBI taxonomy): domain Eukaryota; kingdom Metazoa; phylum Chordata; class Amphibia; order Caudata; family Salamandridae; genus Lissotriton; species Lissotriton helveticus. Next base: position 360,630,551 of record NC_136069.1, read on the forward strand.
CGGTGGTGGTGGAAATGGTGGTAGACATGTTGGACGTGGAGGTGGTGGACGTGGTGGTCGACCTAGTCGAAGTGGGCGTGGTGGTGGTGGATGTGGTGGTGGATGTGGTGGCGGTGGATGTGGTGGTGGACATCGGGAACTCAGGCAGAGGATTATACAGAATAAGTCGAGACTGCTAAAAAAGGCTACTTCTGCACCACTCGTTAATCACTTAATTGAAATATTACACATAGAAGATGATTTTAATTGGACAGCACTGGCATCTATACAACCGGATCCAATGGGATGTGATGTGACGTCGAACAAAGGCTGGTTCCAAAAGAAGCCTATTTAATACTCTGTTTCAACACATTCAGCAATGGGCTACTTAAAAAATGACTGAATTGCAGAACTTGTGAAATGTCTATGGAATCTTCACTTTGTTTTACTTTGCCATTGCTAGATGTCTAGTTTGTTAATTCCTACTACAGGAATCACATTGGCCCAATTCTGAATGTTCATCAATTCCTTAAAACAAATGTCCAGATATGCTGCTCTTACCCCTGCCTTGTTTATAACATCCGTGGGATAACCAAAATACACACTAGCAAGCTGAATTCAACTTCAAAATAGCTTTTGCCACGAAAAAACTACCACCCCCAAAATACACCCCTTAGTCTTTTTTGCCATCTGTACTGAATCAGATCTATACGAGATACATTGACCAATGAAAAAAAGCCTGTTTTATGATGTGCCTTTAAATGACAATGAATGAACTGTGCGTTGCTGCAACGTTGTTGCTGCAAACGTGGTTGTTTACAGCGTAATTCTACCCCTCTGTCCACACTGTTCGGCACCTGTCAAAGGCAGCGCCCAGACAGGCCTAGGTGTTTGTCGCGCTCTATAAATCTCTCTCAACATCATCGTTGGCAATGGCGTAATCACAATGTAAGATGGCTTGAAGGAAGGACCACTTTGAATGCGAAGACGCCATTCCATTTGGATTTGACACTAACCGCGTCTGCTTTCCAGTGTGCATAACCTTGTGACACAATGTTTTCACTGCGTAATCTGTACATGCGAGAAACTGAAAGCACAACGCAGGTCTTTACATTTTGCCATAATCTTCATCGTGTAACAAAGCCGAGGGGAACTGCACTAACAACCCTACGCGTCTAACAAAGTGAGAAGCCTTTATTGAAATAAAGAAGACAAACCAGTCGCTATCACTTAACACTTTGATGATTATTGGTCTACAATGTATCCCTTCCATATGAAGCATGCCAAGTCTTTGCTGAGATGCAGCGGGGTACATAACAGACAAGCATTTCGAGAAAGATACGGCCCCGCAGCAGATTGAGCTGCCTAGCCCTAATACACAAGCACAAACACATGCGTCTCGTGCAGCAGGGGGGAGAGGGAGGAGGACGGGCGCAATTCACTTGCGGGAGCGATAATTGCTACAGATGGTGGTGCGCGCTCCCGCAAGTGAATCCCCTGACGTGCACGCGTTGTCATTAAAGGCAATGGAACGCGTGCACGTGCTTGGCTGAAAAGCCATGGCGTTTGGAAAAGGTCTTTTTGCCTTTGCATCCCATGCGCGCTGCAAAGGCGAGACCTAAAAATGAGTTGATTAAACTGGATATAGATTTCCCCTTGTGGCACTTGGCAAGGTTCCAGGATTCTTCTGCCGGGCAACATCACCTCCTTACTCAAAGAGAGGTTGTAGAGGCCTTGGTGGTGGCTACTAAGAAGAATCAAGAGCCAGAGGTTAGAGGATGACTGTGAGTAGGTTCTGAATGTTTTGGTGGAATGAGTGTAAATCTGGTGCAATTTAATCATCTCTACTTTATGTCATGGTGGGGTTTCAATTGGATTTTTATCAAGTGTAGGATAGTTTGAATTATGGGCCATAGTGACTCCTTTTCTTTTTTTTTTTTTTTTTGGCCACTTAGGCCTCAGGCAAAGAACACCACCATTTTCATTGTTGCATTTAAAGTTGACATCTTTCATTAACGTTGACACTTGAAAAACATTTGCTTGCGTGCCCATATGTGATAATATTCTCTGAAACAGATTTGCTTACATTTACATTTCATCATAGGCATATTATCTTAGCCTTGAACATTTTGTAGGAGGACTAAGCTCACTGCGCAAAATGTTGATGTTTGTTGTTGTCTTCTCGGCAACAGCTCTCCAAGGGTAAAATTAAAAAAAAGATGGCCTGACTAGAGCTCTAGTATGGTAACAGGGGTCATGTGTTATTACGTAAGCTACATCGGTCCTTTGTTAGGTAGAGGACCATTTGGCTGATACTGTTACGGTCATCCCATGACGGAATTCCAGCCCAGCTGAATCCTGTTTACCTCTTGAGAAGGATGGTGCCCACTCTACAGCAAGACCAGCTCCCAGATGAAACATACCAACAGGTAACTAGGGAGTTAGATCACCCTAAGGTATTCTGACAGATTCGCCCACTTTCAGCTTTTTAGGATAGGGAGCACTAGGTAGGAGTATAAGTACAATTATATGCAAGCATATATTCAATGTAAAGCACAATGGGTGAACTGTTCATTTTCTTTACCACTCTCGTAATGCTGTTTTTTCCTTCAATTAATCATCGTAGAACATGTATTTTATACAAGAATGTTACTGCTTCAATAAATACTTGAAATGCAAATTTGATTATTTATTGTGTCTCACTTTGGACATGCATGAGTTACTAAGAAAGGTACTGATCCATTTCCTTGATTTCCTTGGGGAGTCAGGGTTGTCATGTTCTAATGTTGCACATCCAACTGGTACCTTATAGGTTGGAGGGTCAGATGGGGCACTGTGAGCTATCCAGGACTAAGGTCAACATATCCTGATGGTGTGCATGGACTCAGTCACACACAGTTTTGATGTTTATGCTGCCCAAGACACACAGACTTACTGATATAGTATGAACAGTATGACACATTCCCTTCTCTTTTCCACCTAGCCCCGTCCTCCTTATAAAGTATGAAGTGGAAATGCAGTTTGTATGCTTTGTTCTTGAACATACTGTGGTGGTTATATAGATTATTGGGGCCTATTCCATCTTTGTTAGAGCTCCATGCAAGCTGACATCATTGATTGTGTATAATGTTGCACTCCCAAAAAATGACTGAAATTTAAACTGGACCCCAACTAATCCAAACCAGTAATCTTGCACACTGATGATGGTAATGGTGTGTATTGGGGAGAAGTGTTCCATGGTGTTTTCTGCAAAAAGCTTGAATTTTAAAGGGGTTGTCCCTCCATTTAGTGCACACAAAATTACCTTCACCTGAGGTGTGCAATGTGAGGAGTTTGCTATGAGAAAGGAACTGGAGCGATTAGATGACAGTAGCGTTACATGAGCAACTAACACATCTCAATGGCTTGTCTCAGTTGCCAAAGGCCATGTTTGATGTGTGTGGACCTCCCTGTTTGGAATGAAAATATCGGGGTAGACAGACACATGCTATGTAGTATCAACAAAATGCTCGATTGTATAGTTTGACAGAGGATTACACTGGATTCATCCAATGATTACCACCAGATTACATTGCCACGAAATGTACTTGATTTAAAACACTTGAAGCAGTTAGCCAATTCTCGAGGATACCATTAGTGTTAGTATCAACCTTTGCTCAATTTAGGACTAAACACCATTTTGTCCAAAATGGAAGTCACTCTTATCACTCTTTCCCCGTACAACTTCGTTGTTTCTGCATCACAAAGTCAAGTAAATTACTTTTATTGGTTTATTTGCATTGTCATTGTTCACGCTGCCTTTGATGAACTTTCCTTGGCTCAGTCACAAAACTGAACTATATTTTTAAGGTCCTTCCGCGAGGCCACTGTGCCCTAGTCATTCGCATAACACACTGATGTATATGTATCTAGTTTGTTCTAGCATTTACGGATGACATTAAGATAGAGAGGGCAGAATAAGTATTCAAGTAACGTATGGTGCTTAGGTGCTATGGCAATATGATAATATGATGATTATTTTACTGTGCTCCGATTTGTTTTTGAAATGATAGAATTGCTCACACCACAGTTATTATGCAGTTCTGTTAATTTCATATGCTAATACAATGATATTTAAAAATCCTCAATTTTGGGGATGAGCCAGAGACTTTTTCTGTTTCTTAAGGATATTGACCATTACTCTCATTATTTTGCTGCCCACGTGGGACTTGGAGTAATTTCTGATTTTTTATTTTTCCATATTGCAGTAATCATTGAGAGCCTTTATCACATTGACTCTGTATTGCCTTATCTTTGAATTTTGTAAGAAACAACCGTTCAATTACTCCATTGATCTACAGCGCAGTCATTAAGTGAGCCCGTTTACTTAACGGACAGTATTTCTGATATTTTGATGCATTGGGAGGAGCCTTAATACAGGAACACATTGACTCATGAAATTGAGGTTTAGCATTGTCTTTGATCCAGTTAAATGTGGGCATACTACTTGCTGTGAATTTTGGGGTGTCTAAATTTGCAGGGTTTCCGCGTGCCCACAAACAGAAAGGGAGGATAACACTAGACTACTGAAAAGTTTTTGATATTGCTGAAGGAAGCACATTTGACCCTGATGATGATTGAGAAACCAAAGCAAACGTGGTGAATTTAGGAAATTTTACATCTTGAAACGGTATAAAGCCCAAAGTAAAGATAGTGGATGCTATTGAAAATATTCTCAGTGTACCTAATAAGAATATTGTTCCTGGGGTTGGTGGAGTGATGTGCCAAGATTGTTAAACCAAAGACCAAGGTGCTAGGGAGGACTGTGTGCTTGTTTCGATGGAGTAATTGCTGACAAGGGCCACAAATGATGAGAAGAGGTGAAAGGGATAGAGGTATAGCAAGGGTTGGTCAGAATTATCCAATCAGAATGTGCAACCAGAAAACACACATTTTTACTGACCCGACGGCTGCTTGGGACTGGGCTGAGAGCTAATGGTTCTCCCTAAGAACAACTGTCATGCCTGTCTGGTCCACATCCAGTGCCGGACAAGGCAGCCATCATCCCAGAAGGCAGTAGTGGCATCTCCTCTAAGTGTCGCCCCACTGCTCTTAGAGCAGTGAAAGAGGGAAAAATATTTTCAACCCCGTCACCCACCCCGCCTCACCACCCCCATTCCCCACTAGCCGCCACTGCTAGAAGGACATGTATGGGGACCTGCTGAGGGGCACGCCCTCCATTCCAGGAATTTCCAGGCAGCTTTGCTGGCAGCAGCCACCTTACAAGACCCCTCTAACCCAATTGTTTCCTCTTCCGCATCCTCGGATCAGGCTGGGGTTCCCTTCAGGGTCAACGGAACCATCAGAGATCTGGAAGGCAGGTCTATAATAATCAAGTACAGGCTAGATGAGGACCCCTGATTATAGATAACATTTATGAACCACATATACATCAACAAACCTTCGTTAACCAATTAGCCATGCACCTGGCAGAGTGGGTGCACATTTCTTGTCTAATTGGAGGTGATTTTAACAGCATCTTGGCTGTAACCCTTGATAGATCTCATCCTCCCTTCCCAAGACACATACTGTATCAGACGCTGAATTATTCGCTCAATGGTTACATCACTGGACTCTCTGATGTTTTGAAGAGTGCAAAATCTGAGCGTGCATCTTGATTCTTTCTATTCTCCAATCAATGATTTATACAGAAGGCTGAATAGGGTGATCTGTTTGACTGTTCTATGCCCTCAGATAATACGACTATCTGTAGTGAAACATCTCAGATCATAGCCCTTGAATCTAGATATGGGCTGGGTAGGCCTCAGTTGCCCCATCTGACTTGACATCTCCCAGCCCTGATGCTAAATGACAGAGACTTCATGGACCTCTAGCTACCCAATTGATTGAATTATTTGATCATAACTTAGAGTCAGCATCTTCTAGAGCCTTGGAATGGGAAGCCATGAAGGTGGTGGACAGAAGGCACTTTATCTAGGTGGTTGTAATTTACTGGGATCAGAATTGCTCCCTGAGGAATGATCTTTTGTAGAAACTGCATGAAGGGTCATGGCTGACCCCACTGCTAAAGCAGATTTGCGTGAGCTTCACAAAGAGGTAGCAGCCTTGACTGAGAAACTATGTTGTCTTGATTGGGCAGTATATACCACTAGGACACATTCTGAGTCAGACAAGTCAGACTACCTTATGGCCTGAATTTTCTCAGAGGATACGGAACAACATCCCACTACTTCCCTTCGCAACAAGAGGGGTATCCTTGTCTATTCTCAATAGGAGATCTGTCAAGTGTTATTTTGGTTTTATAGTCACCTCTACAGAACCCTACCCCCAAATGTATTTAGATACCTTGGAACTCTCTAAGCTCTTAGCAGAACTCCATGAAGAAATAGAAGGCCCTATTACCCAACAAGAAATAAAACTGCCTTCACAACATTAGCCAAGCGTAGACCTCAGGACCTTGATGACCTGCCCATCAAGTTTTATAAGTCTTACTATCATACTTGGTCCCAAAGTTATCCCAGTTATTCAGTGAGGCCTTGGAAACTGGGACACTGCCACTTTCGCAGAGTGAAGTTGCATTAGTGCCAATACTGAAGCCCCATAAAGACAGAATTGACCCAGCTTCGTGCAGGCTAATAATGCTATTAATACCAACTATGAAATACTGAGTATAGTCTTGTCAGACCTGCTTCTCTAAGTTATTCCTGTTCTGGTCCACTCAGATCGAAATAGCTTTGTGCAGGGTAGAACCACTTCTCATAACATCAGGAGACTATGGATAAAGGATGCCGTTTCAAGGCACTGGCCATATTCCACTACTCTAGTTCTTGAACTGGAAATATGCCCAATGGATTTACCTCTTCGAAGTATTCAGTACGTTTGGATTTATACAAATTGTGCGACTCCTTTATACTGACCCAGTAGCCAGGGTTAGAGATGAGGCAACATATCTCACCCAATTGAGATTGGTGGGGGGATCCGTCAGTGCTGTTGACTCTCTCCCCTTGTCTTTGCCCTAGCCATAAAGCCCCTTGCTACCTGATTGAGAAAGGTTTGTCAAGCTTGAGGGATTCCCCTCCGTGATGGCACCCAGATATTCTCTCTTTACGGGGATGATGTTATCTTTTACTTCAAAGATATCCACAAAGGCGTTGGACCCATGGCATTGTTCTAGAAGAGGTTGGAGATCATCAGGCCTTTTAGTTAATAGGAGCAAATTATGTATTTTTCCTCCATGTTGAGACACCACCCTGCTAACTGCCGTGCTAGGTAGTGATCCAATAAGGTGGGAAGGTACTACGATCAGATACCTGTGTATCAATATTTTTTACGCGAATAAATATCTCTGTGATGGTCATGTAATGAAAGCAGTGATCTCACTGAGAAGTAAGGATACTTTCTGGAGGGTGATCTGGGCTGTTGACCATGGGACGTGTTGCCATTTCCAAACTTATAATGCTACAGAGGGTCTTATGTTATTTTACCACTCTCCCTCTTTTCCTTACTATGCATATTTTCTGAGACCTGGATGCCTTATTGGGAGGTTTGGTGTGGCCAAACGGACAGCGCAGGGTGGTATTGTCCGTGCTGTGATGCTCGATAGAACAAGGAGGCTCAAGAGTTCCTCACTTGGAGGCCTATTATTTGGCTGGTCCAACTGAAGTGGCTGTCCAGATGGTTGGTCAGATCGGCCCTGGAGGAAATTGATGCGCCTCTGCGCATGACGATATATATAGACTAGTTCTCCTTAATTTTCAGTCGACCCAAGTACTGGGCCAGCTGGTAGAAGTAGTAATACTCATCCAGGCTCTGATTACTCACTAAATGCAAAGTTCTGAATGTCCCAAATATTGTTTTACTGGGCCTCTCATACAAGCATTCTTTTGTGGTAGCGGAAAATTTACGAACTGGATCATGACCGGTCAGGAAGTGATAGGGAATCTATTCCGAAATGGTTGATTGCAATTCTTCCAGGGTTTGTGAGATTGCTATCCACTTCATGAAGTACGAACCCTGACATATGGTTTCCTCACACACATACTGAGCACTACATGAGCTATAGGGGGCAAAGAAGCTGACATTCATCAACCAGAAAATTTACTATATATGCATCGGGAGACACTGTGTGAGGTGACTATACAAATCACAATCCTCCCACCTTCAAACATCTCTACAAAAGTTGAATGATGTCTTGGAGACAGAAGTTAAGAGAGTGCTGCATGAGAAGAAGTGGACGTGTGCACTTTCCTATCCATACATAATATTCCGTAATTCCAGATTCAAGCTGATCCATTTCTTAATATTGCATTGAGTTTAGCTCTCCACTGTCCGGATCTATAGAACGTTTCCAGTGACATCTGCCTTCTGTACACACTGAAAATTGATATTCATGGATTTTATTCATGATCACGAATTGCCCTTCTTTGATACTTGATTGGGCCCACGTGATTCATGTTTTTACAACTTGCACTGGACTACCCCACAACTTTCTTGGGAAATATGTGCACTGGGAATATTCTGATGCCCCAGAAAAATGTAGGGCAGCTTCCCGGTTCCTTGATTTGGGCCTCCTTCTGACCAAGGGAGTAGTCACAAGCAGGTGGATGGCATCACAGCCTCTTTAGTGGAATCATGGCCCTTCACAGACAAGAGCATAAGGATGACATAAATAGCCAATAGCAGAGAACTAACTGTGGTGATTTCCGGCAGACATGGAGAGCTGACCACAGAGATCATACATTACTCCCTTCAATGGGTGTATATCCCCCTTGTTCCTAAGGTCTGCTATGTAACTTTGTGCAGAATGCTTTGGCATTACATTAAGAGGTATTGATTACCTCTGACCCCCGTTGCCTCTATCTGCCATTGTGTAATATGACTCTATCAGGTACATACATCAATGTAGGATTTTGCGATTCCTTAATTGCGATTATTAAGGAATCACAATTAAGGAATTGTAAAAGCCTATGCATGTAGGAATAGCTATAAAATTAGCAATTCCCAAACATTCCTTAATTGCGACTTGCAAATTGCGACTCGCAATTAAGGAATACCTTCCCATTCATTCCTATGGGCCTCCAGACCAATAGGTACTCGCAAATTGCACTTGCAATTCAAAGGGTGCAAGGGTGTCAAAAGGACACCCTGTTGCACCCTTGAAATTACTCTATGCACACATGTTGCAAACACACATGCACCAAAGGGTGCAAGGGTGTCAAAAGGACACCCTGTTGCACCCTTGAAATTGCTCTATGCACACATGTTGCACACACACATGCCCCAAAGGCATGTGTGTGTGTTACCTACAACTTTGAAAATGCACTTTGGTGCGTTTTTCAACATTTTTGCAATTTACCATCAAGTTCAAATTGATGGTAATTTGCGCCCCCTAGTAGCGAAATCGCTGTTCCTAATTGGTTCTTGCATTGCATTTTAGGAATCGCAAATTGCGATTCCTTAAATGCAATTGCAATTTGGGAAATCACAATTAATCGCATATTCTCAAATTACGAGTGCCTTGAACCTTGATGCATCGCAAATGCCCTTTTTGTGGGCGCAAACGAACGATTTTTGCGAATCGGACCGTTTGCGCTTGCAAAAATGGTTGATGTATGTGCTTAATAGTATTGGGGAACCTCCCCCTCACCAATGGGAATCTTTCCTCCCCCATACTGTCTCGAATGTTCCTGGGTTCTAACTCCCCTGTTCTTGCTGCCCCTCTCTGGATGCCTGCAAAATTTGTGAGAAATTACCCTACAAGGAAATACCCCTTTGTTCAATTTTGCCAGTTCCCACGGTCAGAACCCAACTGTAGATGACTTTGTCAAGCTTCCTTTTTGTAGCACTTAAATGACACACTTTGCTACAGGAGCTTACTCTAAGACCATAAGAGCAACCCAAATAGATTAACTTAATTGTCATGCTTTTAAATCTCTGTTTAACTGTAAAATGTATGCCACTTTTACATTTTCATATGCTTTATGATGCTGTTATACTGTTCTTTACATTGTGCAATGCTATACTTCTACTCTGTTTGTGAATATTGTGTAATTTCCTCTAATTTTTATTTTCTTAAACTTTAAAAAAAACAATATAAATATGTTAAAAAAAAATGTGAAGCACTGCATGCAATTGTCTGTAGCAACCTGTATGAACTGCAAGGAGGAGATAAGAGCGATGTTGCTGCACAACTCCTCATCCCTGACAGGTGATTATCCTTTTGCTTTGGTAATGTGGAAAATACTGTGTTCAATGGTGTTCTCTTGGATGGGAACGTGTAGTGGAAAAGTGGCACAACAATAAGCTTAGTAGGAACTTAGGGCCAGATGTACAAAAGACTTGTGACTCGCAAATCATTTGCAAACTGATTTGCAAATGGAAAAACGGCCATACGCCATGTACGAAAGACATTTGCAAACAAAAAATAGCGAAGCAACCAATTTGCGAGACACACATTTTTACAAACCGTGAGATGGTATTAGAGAATCACTAAAACCTACTCGCAAACGGTATGTGTGAGTGGGTAGCAAAAAGCAAATAGTCCCTATTTGGCCCATTTGCACAGCCAATTTACCACCAATTTAAACCAGGGGGTAAATGGGTGCAAACTATAAGAGCTGGCCCAGAATCCAGCATGGCTGTACACAATGGATACCCTGTATGTGATAGCATGGAGGATATGCATACTGGCTGCTCAGCATATGAGGCGGAGACACGAGAGGATATTCCAAGTCAGGCATACCCTATTTGACCAAACGGAGGAAGAGATATGTGACAAATGCAGGCTAACTAGCACTGTCATTGTGGAGTTAACTGCCCTCTTAAAACCACACCTAGAAAGCAGTACTCTGCGCAGCAATTCCACCCCCACCCATGTCTAGGTGTTGTGCTTGTTACACCTATTAGCCACTGGTAGTTACCAGGATGTGGTAGCTGTTGCAGGTGGGGTTTCCCAAAGTGCGCTTTCACGTTTCTTCCGCTCTTTACTCTATGCCATGCTTCTCAATTTTCACCACCAAATGTACATGCCCAGGAATGATGAGGAAATGCAGATTACCAAATTGCAATTTTACTGGATTTCAAAATTCCACTAGATCATCATTGTATAGATGGGACATGTGCCCATATGTCCCCCGTCCAATCTTGAATACCTTTTTTGGAACTGGAAAATTATACATTCCCTTGATATACAAGTGGTTTACAATGCCCACAATGCCAACAAGGTAATCCCTGAGATCGTATCCAGGGAGTACCCATGACTCCTCCATGTTCAAGCATAGCAGAATATGCAGATGACTGGAAAGTGGGGTGTTTGATGACAGATACTTATTAAGTATTGACAAATTATGTAAATGCTGATATGTATGTGCTCAATCTGCACAAAATGAATGTATGTTGACTCATTTAAATATGTGTTTCAGGTGACAGTGCGCATGCCCTAAGTCCCTGGATCCTCATACCCTGCCTTTCTCCCACCAACCAAAATGAAAGGCGATACAAAACAGCACACCAACGCACCAGGACTACGATTGAGCAAACATTTGGACTTCTGAAATCTAGTTTTCGCTGCCTCCATAAGAGTGGGAGGGCCTTGCAATACAGACCAGAAAACACTTGTAAGATTTTTTGCAACGTGTGCCTTCCTACACAATATTGGCTGCAGGAGAGGTCTACACATTACCTTATCCAAATCTGTTCCAGAGGAGGAGGACCCTGGTCCACCTGTTCAGCAGCAAACAGAGGAGAACAGAGCAGAGGAGTGGAGAAGGTGCTTCACAAGGTAAGACATTCTCAAATCCACAATACTGTTAAATAATGCCACCACACTTGGTTGAATGGTCAAAGTAAAGCTACCTTTGATGGCAGGTGTTACCAAAGAGTTGACAAACAAGCTGCGATTCTCAGAAATTCTTAAACTATGTAGTCAACATGTAGGTTGTGTATTTTCTGGTAGTGCTTCCAGTATGTATAGTGTGACCATATCGAGGTGCAGGAGTGCGAATGCTACTGCGCCACAGCACACATGCATCTGTGGCAGAGATGCTGCTGAAGCTTGACAACTCACTGTCAGAAGCGTCTGCACCCACACCACTAGCAATATGTGCTGTCTGGATTGCCTCTACTGCAGCTGTGATCTGGCCAAGGTCCCCCAAGACATCCCCACTGAAGTGGCCCATCTCCACATGTAGCATCACAGTAAGCTTGGATAGAGCAGTGGTGGCCTGTGCAAGTCTCCCAATGGCCCTGGTCATGGCATCCATTCACACAGCACTGCTCCTCTCCCTGTGCCTTTGAGTGCTCCTGTCCTCTGATATTTCACTGCAGAGTTTCTCTAGGGCACCTGTACATTGGTCCATTTCTGTGTCCAAGCAGCCCTGATTATCTGTCAACTGATTGGCCACTGTGCTGAACCCTACTGTTATTTACTATTGCATTGCTCAAGACCATCATACTCTGCCTGTTGTTCGGCAGTCGCCTGAGACCCAGAAGCCTGCAATGTGTGAGGGCACCAACGGCCAGTCAGAGTGGAGCGCTGCTGTTGGGATCTGATGACTGGCTGCAAGGTTGGAGTGGGTGGCTGTATAGCCTCCTCATCCCTCTACTGATGATGGCTGTGGAGAGGACACACTGCTGGAATGGCCTTGAGATGTAGTGGGCAGACTTTCAAGCACTACGGTTTCTTCTTCCTCCATCTGTGCCGGTTTTTCACCCTCATTTGGTGGGTCTTCAATGTCATCCCCAGGTGCATCTAATTGGATAATGGAGATATCATTAAAAATGTTATGTGTGGCACATCCTCATGGGTTGTGCAAATTAATTCTGCAAATTTCTGACACTGACTACACTGTGTCTTTGTATGATTACAATTCCCATAATGCACAATGTGGGACAATTTGGACATGGACTAATCCCTTCCTGATATGTCGGCTAAAGTGTCTTTTACATGTATGTGGATTCCAGGTTAAAGGCCAGAAATGTTGCCATTTTTAAAGTTTAGCACTTACTTAGCGAGGGTACAGGTGCAGACAAGTTCTGGGTGGCAAATCCTATGACAGCCTCTGGCTCCAGGGTGGTCTTCATCATTACCTCCAGTTTCGTGGGTGGGTTGCAGTGGAGGGACCACCTCCTGTGGCACAGGACTCGCTCAGCCATGTTGCGACCTTTTCCAATTTGATGGACTGGAGGTTGTACCACCTCTTGCAAATCTCTTCGATAGAGTGCTGTGCCACACCCACAGCATTAATCTTCTGCTGTATCCCGTTCCATATCTTGCACTTTGTGTCTCTGGAACATTCACAGATGCCAGGCTAAACAGAAGGTTGTGGTTGTTCCAACACTCCTCAGTGAGAATCTCCAGTTCCTGCTCTGAAAACGTCAGCTTTCTCTACCCCCCCATGTGTCTTTCCCTTGCTCCTGCATGGCAATTCCTTGTGTTGGGTGACTGGGGTTTAGTGTCTTCAAATCACTGCCTGTGCTCTGCAGCTCTCCAGCCTCTCTCTGCCTCCCTTCCGGGCTGCTGTCTCTGAGATCCTGAACTTCCACCAGGAAGCAGACTCACAATTTTTTTTAATGTGGTTGCTATTTACAACTGCATTCACAATTTGGGACCAAATAGGTAATAGCAAATTGTGATTTCCTAATTTTGCAATGCCGCTCGTTTCTGACACAAATGCCATGGGACCATCTACAGTATATGCAATTTGGTGATTTCCTAATTGTGAATTGCTAAAATTAGAAATTGTATGAATAGTGGTTATGTTACATGCATGCTTATTCTCATCTCATGTGATATAAGGCCGTTCTGTAGTTGTGGATGAATATCTGTGTTCATTCCTCCTGCCTTTTTAGTGCTATAGCGAGATATTTTGCACCTGCAGTATATTCCGTCTTTTATTTTAGCCTGGGCAAAACTCCGCAAAGTGGTAAAAAAACTCTGCAGTGCTACGCGGAATTCCACAAGCGTGCAGAGTTGATTGTTCCACACATTCTCAAGACATTTCTGATGCTTGGCAACATGGATTGTGTGTTGGGGGAAATATTGTGTTAACTTCACCACGCTATCGCACATGGGCACAGCACTCTTGTTTTTCTTGTCTGTTATGGTTCTGTGCCTGATTTTTTAATTCCTCCATAACTCTTTGCAATCCTTTGTTCCTAAAACTTTTTTGGGGATCTTTTTTATTTATTATCTATCACTCTCTCTTCTTAAGTGTATATTTTGCATTTTTTCTACTTTTTGTGTGGTTTTTACTGCGTTTTTGTACAGGTTTTCTATTACTTGCTTTTTATTTATTTTTATTTCCTTTCTTCTTCTCTCACTTAATTTTTTACTTTCTAAAAAATTTTTTCTGACCCGCCCCCCAGAATCATGGCTAAAACTTAGAGTGCAACCTGGAGAGAGAGGAGGAGCCGCCTTCTGCAAGGATGGGGTGCAGCCCAGGCCCTGTTTTCGGAGGTGGAGTTGGGTGCACTTGTTTTCATGTGCAGCGCCACCTCCCCTCCACCCTAACAGCAGGCGGCAGGCCTGGGTCTGGGTAGGGCTCTGGGAGCGTCAGCAGCGGTGGGCGGGGGTGCGTCTTAGAATGTATCACTTTTCTGGGGTCCGGGGCACGAATAACCAAGTGACGCACCGGTGGTCCGACATCTTGGACCAAGAGCAGGACCTGCTGGACCAGTTAGGTGTTGAGGTTGCGGGGCTTGGTGAGAGCTATTTAATTATAATTATTATTGTGTGTTCTATGTTATTGCGAATATTATTTTTTTCCCAAAATAGCAAGAATGCTGCTGCTCACATGCAGGTAAGTTACATTCAAAAATCTTATATTATGTGATTGTTATTTTTAGACAGGTGCTTGGCGCTAACTAATTGTACATTTTTGCAACTTTGCGCTCGCTTGGGCTGATTATGTAAGAGAACTTAAGTTAGGTAATGCATTGCAGACTAGAGAGACTTCTTTATTTTGTCCTGCCACTAAGATAGTGGTAGTTGGTTACTTAGTATTGGTTGGTAATTTAGCCGCCTGCGTGATGCTTCTTCTCATGTGACTTCAGTCCTTGACTACTCCTTAGTCATTTTAGTAGAACTTTTTGTATTTCGTATAGTGAGTAAATAGCAACAAACCAATTTGGTGTATGCAATTATGTATGCGTTCATCTATGCATTTTAAAAGGCTAAATGCAGACATAGTGAATTGGCCAGTCGAAGGGGGTTGAGAATGATGATTGTGAATGAGAACGGAATTCGGAACTTAGAAGCAAATATAATTTTGTTGCAATTCCCTTCAAAGTCTTTGGAATAGGTGGGCTAGGTAGGTTTAGGATACAGTAATCAGAATGGAACTGTGGAATAATAAAGAAAGGACGGCCCGCGTCCGCAATACTATTCTACTACTAGTCGATCTGTTTTAGGAAAGGTCAATGTTATTGCAATTGCTGCTTCCTGTCAAAAAAAATTTGGAGCGATTATGTAATATTTATTTAACACCAATCATTTTTTGACTCTTTAATTTTGTCTTACATGATCAGCATCCAGGGGCGAGAAGAATACTGGGTCTTCCCAGGAGGGTGCGGGGGCTGGAGGCGCCATCCAGCAGGAACGGGGCTCCGCTGCAGATGGCTCTGCTTGCTTCAGTCTGTCCTCCTGTTGTTAATAATTATTAATATATATTTCCCTAACTTTTACTGCTCTTTATTTCTATTTACTAATTAAATTTTTTCCCAAAACCCTCTTTCAATGATCAGTTTCTAAATTCTTGTTATCCCTGCATTATCTACCAACTTAAATATTTATATATTTAGAGTGTCTGTTTTTTTTCCCATCAAATAAAACTGCCTCTGCTCTGACTCTTATAGTCTGTCTGTAGCTTGCTTTCTTCTGGTTTTTAAGAAAGCTTTCCCTCTCCCCTTATATGTTTTGTGGACTGGCTGGTACTGTAAGACTCTGAGAACCCATTGGTCCTTACTAATATTAGTATTAGTAGTACTACTACTGATTATAGTGCACCATGGCTGGAAGGAAGAATGAGGAGGAGGACGGCACCATTATACTTTCCAACCAAGAGACCTCATGGCCGATTGTCCGCCCAGTTGGCCACTCTTGTTCTTTTCAAAAACTCAGATTCACCAATCGCTCTAGCCACTGAGTCCCGTCCTTTGGGTTATCCTCTTCTTGAGCGGCTTTAAAAAAAACACCCGGGTACTGTGAGCAGCAGAATAATACTCCTACCTCTATTGTATTTGTTTACTAGAGGTGCTCCATCTCCCACAAGTTTTTACTCTTACCACTCAGACTCACGAATACAACTAGGCCTCTGGGTACCAGTGGGGTAATTTTAATAAACTTGCACACACCTTTTTTATTCCCACACACCCACATGCACAACTGTGGCATCTCCTAAAAGATCTCAGACAAAGAGCCCTCTCACAGGGCCTGTGGAGGACAGCAGCGCCACCCCTAGGAGGACCAACGCCCGATGATGAAGTATGACACTCGCAAGAGTGTGTGAGGGCATTATTTTCAAAAGGAGAAATTCCCCCACCTTCATCAGACTCTCACCACATGCATAGAGACTACCATTCATTCCTTTTTGTTTACTTTTTCTTTAATTCCCTTTCTCTCTATGCAACCAAAATAAGGTGCCTCTTGCCTTATAGGAACAGTTACCCTTCAGTGATTATATGTTAGTTCTTGGGAGCACCGGTACTGGACCTATATTTTTCTTCTTTGCTCCCTGCCCCCCACTCCTGACAGTGTTTTGAGAAATTGTTTGCATTCACAAAAAAAGTGTTTGCCCTCCATACAGTTGAAATCATTTTGTTTATTTATCCATCTGCATGAGGTTGAACTTTCTGGGTCACACACATGGCATTGCAATGCTATTAAAGTGTCTTGGATAACTAGGCAAGTTATGTTAAACTGACCTTTCGGTGGACTGCTCCCTACCTTGCACAGCTCTGCCTGGTAGCTGCTCCCCCTGAGCTCCCTGCTGGTGCTGACCGGTTGACCCTGGGGTCAGAACTTTGAGTACCTCCTCCAATTGCAGGCACCCACCTGTGCCTCATTTCTGGTGATCTAGTGGGAAAGCCTCTTCTCTGCTGCTGTGCTGCTGTGCTGCGCTCTGTCTCTCTTTTTCTGTCCTTTTCACCCTTTCTTACATGTTTTCTCTCCTTTTGCTCTTGTTTCCTTTTGCTTCTCTTTTGCCGCTTTTTGCCCCTGCCAAAGATCACCCACAAGGACCGCACCAACTGACCAGGAGGAGGCATTTCCATTGTCCACAAAAAACACCCTCTGCCTGACCACCCACTTGGACGACCCTGTGACAACCATGGAACACCTTCACCTCTAATTCCAGAACAAGACCAACCCCAATACCACCTCTGTGGCACCCTCGTCTACAGACCTCCAGCGCCCGCCTGCCCCAACCTCCACCCTTAACAGACTCCATCATCAATTTTGCACTGCAGGCTCTCACATCCACCAATTACATCCTACTTGGCGACCTCAACTTTCACCTGGACAAACCCAATGACCAGAACACTGCATTCCTTCAGGAGAACCTCTTCACCATCCGTCTCAAGTCACGTCTCCGACCAACGCAGCAGGACACACGCTCTACCCCATCTTCTCTGCCAGCAAAAACATCACCTACAGACACCCCTCTGGTCTCCTCTCTACCGACCACCACTGCGTGCACTTTGCCTTCACCAAACCCCCGTACGCCACTGCAGCTGGAACAAGGTCTCTAAAGAACATTTCACCCCTCCTTCAGTGCCACCAGACCGCTGGCATCCACCAATGCTAATACCTGAACATGCAACCTCCAACTATAGAAGAGATAGAGGAACAACAAAACCCCAGAAGCCCACCAACCCTCAAATCCACAGTCACCGCACACCGCCTCCTTCTCAAAACCACAAAGAAAACAGACCTCCAAGACAGAATCAACACTGTGCACACAACAGCAGAGAACTGTACACAATTGTAAAGGAGTTTGACCAGCCCAACAGCAAGATCACAGTTGTCCCACCCTCTCAAGACCTCTACAAACAAACCTGACACCTTCTTCCACCACAAGAACAGGCAGCTCTATGACAGCTTCAACAACCAAGACCCTCTCACCACATTCGACACCACCGCACCCAACCACGCTGCACCCCAACAGATCCTGCTCAACTGGACCCAGCTCACCACAGATGACACACTGAAGACCATGAAGAGCATCCACTCCAGAGCCCCTCGGACCCATGTCCGCACCACATCTTCCATAGAGCAGCCACCTCCATCACACCCAAGATGCGCTGCACCATCAACTGTTGAGCTGCTGTTCAGGTTTCTTTCATTTCCTAGGCTGATGATGACTACATGTTCGGAAATAGGCAGCCTCTGCTAACTTTCTTCCTAGAGCTGCGGCAGACCTCTCTGCAGCAGGAATACTTAGTGCCTTGTAGGTGCTCAAGGGGCAGATAATGCTTTTATTTTCTTTCGGTTTCCTTTTTTGCAATGTGCATGCAGTTGCATGCATGGTTTGCATCCCCTGATTCTGTAGACTATTACCTATTCTGATGTAATATTCAAAACTTGGATCGCAGCCATTAGGTCAGCACATGAAAGTTATGTCCCCTTCTCCTGTGGTTCCCCCATATCACTCAGGCCTGTTTTCTGGGCTATTCTCAGGGTGGGGTGCAGCAGGGTAGTATATTGAGTGATGATATTCTCCAGATTTGATCGTGCAGGCTTATCCTTGTCCATGTTGCGCCAAGGGATCTATCCCCCTACCTCCTGTCCTCTGACAAATTAGGCGCAACCAATCACCAGGGCTTTTGACAGTGTGGGGCCAATGCCTCCCCGCAGGGTCACCAACTCTGGGTGGCCAACAACCCGCTGCCACTGAGGGTGTCAATGCAAATCAACCCCACTTCCCTATGGAGCCCACCATGACACCCACCACTCCTAGGTGCAATGTCACTCCTCACAGTCCAGGGTCCAGCAGCAGTTTCACCATCTCGACCCCTGCAGAACCACATGGACAGGATGAGCAGAGGTGGATGCAAAGCGAAGTGCAACCTTACGTGTTGCCAATTGCACTCTCCAGATTCGGGCTGCAGCAGTGTCAGGCAGAGCCAGTCGTTCCTAGGATGAGTTGTGGTGAGCACTGGAGCCAGGGCCCAAGATGGCACCCTCCTGGCAGACAATTTGATGGAATAATCTGTGTCCAGAACAAGGCTGATCACACCAGGCCACCAGTGCATCAATGATGGCCCTCTCCCCCAACAGCTACCTCCCAGCAGGCAATAGAGGGGTAGTGTGCCAATCTAGGTCGGTCACCACCAGGGTCAATAAAGCAGCGTGAATGGAGCCCTGCTGAAGAGGCCATCTGGGGTAGGCTCCCTGACACCATCCAGCACCAGGTAGGTAGGTCGTTGAGGAATCACGGCTGGTGTCAGCCAAACAACACCCCCCCCCCCGGTCATTAATTTTAAGTCCTGAGGAGGGCAGGGCTGGCTGGCCACTCAAGAATACATTTCTTCTTTGGGCCCCATTTTGTGGACCATGGGATGCCAGTGAGTAGGCAACGATGCTGGATCACTGAGAGTCATTTCTACTTAGGATGCCTGCTATTGGAATCACCTACAAAATTCTGATGTTGCGTCCATTCTGACATTTTCCTAATGGCTCTGGCACATGCCCTGGTTTGTAGTGGCAAGAGGTATGGCCGAGTATGAACTTCATCAGGTAGGGGTGAATGCATCCCATGAGAAGATACGAATGAAGTACAACTCAAGGAGTGCTGGCTGCTAACCAAAGCTCCTGGTAAGGGCCTGTATTGCTTCCCAAATGTTTTGGAAGCAAGAATATGAAGGGAAATACAGTGAGGTAGTCTGTAGAAGGAAAATGGAGAGTGCACGCCACAAGTGAAAGCCCAATTTTGGACTGCAAAACAAGAACTCCAGAAAAACACCTATAACACAGAGTTCATCTCAGTTGCCACCACTGGGTCCACTCTACACAAGAGACTGTACAGAATAGAAAACAAATGGCAAGAGACAGGAAAGATAATCACCAGGCTGGAAATCACAGTGAAAGCGATTGTGTAATAAAACATGTCTGACAGGGAATTTCAAGATGACACAAACTCTGCCCTTGTTCAAATGAAAACCCATAATCTGGACACTGCAGACTGTGGAAATTCACCTTCTGGGCGAATCGTCATAATCAGTAGACAAGGGTTCTTTGAAATCCACAATCTAGAGGTTTCTCAACACGGAGATTCACCTGCTAATAACAGTCTTCAATGCCAGCTGGTGATAATAGTTTTCATGTCTAGGTGACGAAGTTGTCCCAACTTCCTACTAGCAGTAAGTTGAGAGGCACTACGAACAGAGAGACCAAGGTGATAGAATTGAGCACTGAGCAAGAAAAAGAGAGAGGGATTTGAACCAAGAAAGCAATTGGCTATAGCCACACTGAAGGGCAAACATATTCTAATCTTCCTGGTCTATGGCTATGCTTCCTAAAGGAAACAGATGAAGGTACAAGCCATTAAAAAGCATTAGCATAGCCAATAGGTCTTGCCTTTGGGACCTTATACGTGTTTAGTTATCCAGCACAATATCCTTGGTGCAACAACATCAAGTGTTGCATGGCTAAACACTTATAAGGTCCCAAAGGCGAGACCTATTGGCTATGTCAATGATCGTTTTGAGTGAGTGGCTCATGCAGGTATGCTACTGTGACGTAGAGATGCTGCGAGTGCTTTTACAGGAGCCCCTGTGACATTGTGCATCTTTAAAATGTATCTTGGTTCGGGTGTAAGACTTCTAGTGGTGGTGGTGGACATGGTGTTGGTGGACATGGTGGTGGTGGATGTGGTGGTGAATATGGTGGTGGTGAACGTGGTGGTGGTGGAAGTGGTGGTGGTGGATGTGGTGGACATGGTGCTGGTGGACGTGGTGGTGGTGGATGTGGTGGTGATGATGGATGTTGTGGTGGTGGACATAGTAATGGTGGACGTTGGTGTGGTGGTGGTGGACGTGGTGGTGGGTGTGTTGGTGGTGGATGTGGTGGGCATTGTGGTGGTGGACATGGTGGTGGTGGACGTGGTGGTGGTGGATGTGGTGGTTGTGGACTTGGTGGTGGTGAACGTGGTGGTGGACATGGTGGTGGATGTGGTGGTGGACATCGTGGTGGTGGACGTCATGGTGGATGTGGTGGACGTGGTGGTGGACATAGTGGTGGTGAATGTGGTGGTGGTGATCGTGGTGGTGGATGTGGTGGTGGACGTGGTGGTGGTAGACATGGTGCTGGTGGATGTGGTGGTGGTGGGGGGGACGTGGTGGTGGTGAATGTGGTGGTGGTGGATGGGGTGGTGGACATAGTGGTGGTGGATGTGGTGGTGGACATGGTGGTGGTGGACGAGGTGGTGGTGGGGGACATGGTGGTGGTGGACATGGTGATGGTGGTGGATGTGGCGGTGGTGGATTTGGGTGGTGGTGGACATGGTGGTGGTGGATGTGGTGGGGGTGGTGTTGGACATGGTGGTTGTGGACGTGGTGGTGGTGATGGAAGGGGTGGTGGTGGACATGGTGGTGGTGGACGTGGTGGTGGTAGACATGGTGATGGTGGTGGATGTGGTGGTGGTGGATGTGGTGGTGGTAGATGCGGTGGTGGTGGAAATGGTGGTGGACATGTTGGACGTGGAGGTGGTGGACGTGGTGGTCGACCTAGTCGAAGTGGGCGTGGTGGATGTGGTGGTGGATGTGGTGGCGGTGGATGTGGTGGTGGACATCGGGAACTCAGGCAGAGGATTATACAGAATAAGTCGAGACTGCTAAAAAAGGCTACTTCTGCACCACTCGTTAATCACTTAATTGAAATATTACACATAGAAGATGATTTTAATTGGACAGCCCTGGCATCTATACAACCGGATCCAATGGGATGTGATGTGACGTCGAACAAAGGCTGGTTCCAAAAGAAGCCTATTTAATACTCTGTTTCAACACATTCAGCAATGGGCTAATTAAAAAATGACTGAATTGCAGAACTTGTGAAATGTCTATGGAATCTTCACTTTGTTTTACTTTGCCATTGCTAGATGTCTAGTTTGTTAATTCCTACTACAGGAATCACATTGGCCCAATTCTGAATGTTCATCAATTCCTTAAAACAAATGTCCAGATATGCTGCTCTTACCCCTGCCTTGTTTATAACATCCGTGGGATAACCAAAATACACACTAGCAAGCTGAATTCAACTTTCAAAATAGCTTTTGCCACGAAAAAACTACCACCCCCACAATGCACCCCTTAGTCTTTTTTGCCATCTGTACTGAATCAGATCTATACGAGATACATTGACCAATGAAAAAAAGTCTGTTTTATGATGTGCCTTTAAATGACAATGAATGAACTGTGCATTGCTGCAACGTTGTTGCTGCAAACGTGGTTGTTTACAGCGTAATTCTACCCCTCTGTCCACACTGCTCGGCACCTGTCAAAGGCAGCGCCCAGACAGGCCTAGGTGTTTGTCGCGCTCTATAAATCTCTCTCAACATCATCGTTGGCAATGGCGTAATCACAATGTAAGATGGCTTGAAGGAAGGACCACTTTGAATGCGAAGACGCCATTCCATTTGGATTTGACACTCACCGTGTCTGCTTTCCAGTGTGCATAACCTTGTGACACAATGTTTTCACTACGTAATCTGTACATGCGAGAAACTGAAAGCACAACGCAGTTCTTTACATTTTGCCATAATCTTCATCATGTAACAAAGCCGAGGGGAACTGCACTAACAACCCTACGTGTCTAACAAAGTGAGAAGCCTTTATTGAAATAAAGAAGACAAACCAGTCGCTATCACTTAACACTTTGATGATTATTGGTCTACAATGTATCCCTTCCATGAAGACTCTGCGCATGCCCAGTCTTTGCTGAGATGCAGCGCGGTACATAATAGACAAGCATTTCGAGAAAGATACGGCCCCGCAGCAGATTGAGCTGCCTAGCCCTAATACACAAGCACAAACACGTGCGTCTCGTGCAGCAGGGGGGAGAGGGAGCGATAATTGCTACCAGATGGTGGTGCGCGCTCCCGCAAGTGAATCTCCTGACGTGCACGCGTTGTCATTAAAGGCAATGGAACGCGTGCACGTGCTTGGCTGAAAAGCCATGGCGTTTGGAAAAGGTCTTTTTGCCTTTGCATCCCATGCGCACTGCAAAGGCGAGACCTAAAAATGAGTTGATTAAACTGGATATAGATTTCCCCTTGTGGCACTTGGCAAGGTTCCAGGATTCTTCTGCCGGACAACATCACCTCCTTACTCAAAGAGAGGTTGTAGAGGCCTTGGTGGTGGCTACGAAGAAGAATCAAGAGCCAGAGGTTAGAGGATGACTGTGAGTAGGTTCTGAATGTTTTGGTGGAATGAGTGTAAATCTGGTGCAATTTAATCACCTCTACTTTATGTCATGGAGGGGTTTCAATTGGATTTTTATCAAGTGTAGGATAGTTTGAATTATGGGCCATAGTGACTCCTTTTCTTTTTTTTTTTTTGGCCACTTAGGCCTCAGGCAAAGAACACCACCATTTTCATTGTTGCATTTAAAGTTGACATCTTTCATTAACGTTGACACTTGAAAAACATTTGCTTGCGTGCCCATATGTGATAATATTCTCTGAAACAGATTTGCTTACATTTACATTTCATCATAGGCATATTATCTTAGCCTTGAACATT
Source organism: Lissotriton helveticus (assembly GCF_964261635.1). Classification (NCBI taxonomy): domain Eukaryota; kingdom Metazoa; phylum Chordata; class Amphibia; order Caudata; family Salamandridae; genus Lissotriton; species Lissotriton helveticus. The sequence goes on from NC_136069.1 coordinate 360,654,266, forward strand.
TTGTAGGAGGACTAAGCTCACTGCGCAAAATGTTGATGTTTGTTGTTGTCTTCTCGGCAACAGCTCTCCAAGGGTAAAATAAAAAAAAAGATGGCCTGACTAGAGCTCTAGTATGGTAACAGGGGTCATGTGTTATTACGTAAGCTACATCGGTCCTTTGTTAGGTAGAGGACCATTTGGCTGATACTGTTACGGTCATCCCATGACGGAATTCCAGCCCAGCTGAATCCTGTTTACCTCTTGAGAAGGATGGTGCCCACTCTACAGCAAGACCAGCTCCCAGATGAAACATACCAACAGGTAACTAGGGAGTTAGATCACCCTAAGGTATTCTGACAGATTCGCCCACTTTCAGCTTATTAGGATAGGGAGCACTAGGTAGGAGTATAAGTACAATTATATGCAAGCATATATTCAATGTAAAGCACAATGTGTGAACTGTTCATTTTCTTTACCACTCTCGTAATGCTGTTTTTTCCTTCTATTAATCATCGTAGAACATGTATTTTATACAAGAATGTTACTGCTTCAATAAATGCTTGAAATGCAAATTTGATTATTTATTGTGTCTCACTTTGGACATGCATGAGTTACTAAGAAAGGTACTGATCCATTTCCTTGATTTCCTTGGGGAGTCAGGGTTGTCATGTTCTAATGTTGCACATTCCAACTGGTACCTTATAGGTTGGAGGGTCAGATGGGGCACTGTGAGCTAGCCAGGACTAAGGTCAATATATCCTGATGGTGTGCATGGACTCAGTCACACGCAGTTTTTATGTTTATGTTGCCCAAGACACACAGACTTACTGATATAGTATGAACAGTATGACACGTTCCCTTCTCTTTTCCACCTAGCCCCGTCCTCCTTAAAAAGTATGATGTGGAAATGCAGTTTGTATGCTTTGTTCTTGAACATACTGTGGTGGTTATATAGATTATTGGGGCCTATTCCATCTTTGTTAGAGCTCCATGCAAGCTGACATCATTGATTGTGTATAATGTTGCACTCCCAAAAAATGACTGAAATTTAAACTGGACCCCAACTAATCCAAACCAGTAATGTTGCACACTGATGATGGTAATGGTGTGTATTGGGGAGAAGTGTTCCGTGGTGTTTTCTGCAAAAAGCTTGAATTTTAAAGGGGTTGTCCCTCCATTTAGTGCACACAAAATTACTTTCACCTGAGGTGTGCAATGTGAGGAGTTTGCTATGAGAAAGGAACTGGAGATATTAGATGACAGTAGCGTTACATGAGCAACTAACACATCTCAATGGCTTGTCTCAGTTGCCAAAGGCCATGTTTGATGTGTGTGGACCTCCCTGTTTGGAATGAAAACATCGGGGTAGACAGACACATGCTATCTAGTATCAACAAAATGCTCGATTGTATAGTTTGACAGAGGATTACACTGGATTCATCCAATGATTACCACCAGATTACATTGCCACGAAATGTACTTGATTTAAAACACTTGAAGCAGTTAGCCAATTCTCGAGGATACCATTAGTGTTAGTATCCACCTTTGCTCAATTTAGGCCTAAACGCCATTTTGTCCAAAATGGAAGTCACTCTTATCACTCTTTCCCCCGTACAACTTCGTCGTTTCTGCATCACAAAGTCAAGTAAATTACTTTTATTGGTTTATTTGCATTGTCATTGTTCATGCTGCCTTTGATGAACTTTCCTTGGCTCAGTCACAAAACTGAACTATTTCTTTAAGGTCCTTCCGCTAGGCCACTGTGCCCTAGTCATTCGTATAACACACTGATGTATATGTATCTAGTTTGTTCTAGCATTTACGGATGACATTAAGATAGAGAGGGCAGAATAAGTATTCAAGTAACGTATGGTGCTTAGGTGCTATGGCAATATGATAATATGATGATTAATCTTACTGTGCTCTGATTTGTTTTTGAAATGATAGAATTGCTCACACCACAGTGATTATGCAGTTCTGTTAATTTCATATGCTAATACAATGATATTTAAAAATCCTCAATTTTGGGGATGAGCCAGACACTTTTTCTGTTTATTAAGGATATTGACTATTACTCTCATTATTTTGCTGCCCACGTGGGACTTGGAGTAATTTCTGATTTTTTATTTTTCCATATTGCACTAATCATTGAGACCCTTTATCACATTGACTCTTTATTGCCTTATCTTTGAATTTTGTAAGAAACAACCGTTCAATTACTCCATTGATCTACAGCGCAGTCATTAAGTGAGCCCGTTTACTTAACGGACAGTATTTCTGATATTTTGATGCATTGGGAGGAGCCTTAATACAGGAACAAATTGACTCATGAAATTGAGGTTTAGCATTGTCTTTGATCCAGTTAAATGTGGGCATACTACTTGCTGTGAATTTTGGGGTGTCTAAATTTGCAGGGTTTCCGCATGCCCACAAACAGAAAGGGAGGATAACACTAGACTACTGAAAAGTTTTTGATATTGCTGAAGGAAGCACATTTGACCCTAATGATGATTGAGAAACCAAAGCAAAAGTGGTGAATTTAGGAAATTTTACATCTTGAAATGGTATAAAGCCCAAAGTAAAGATAGTGGATGCTATTGAAAATATTCTCAGTGTACCTAATAAGAATATTGTTCCTGGGGTTGGTGGAGTGATGTGCCAAGATTGTTAAACCAAAGACCAAGGTGCTAGGGAGGACTGTGTGCTTGTTTCGATGGAGTAATTGCTGACAAGGGCCACAAATGATGAGAAGAGGTGAAAGGGATAGAGGTATAGCAAGGGTTGGTCAGAATTATCCAATCAGAATGTGCAACCAGAAAACACACCTTTTTACTGACCCGACGGCTGCTTGGGACTGGGCTGAGAGCTAATGGTTCTCCCTAAGAACAACTGTCATGCCTGTCTGGTCCACATCCAGTGCCGGACAAGGCAGCCATCATCCCAGAAGGCAGTAGTGGCATCTCCTCTAAGTGTCGCCCCACTGCTCTTAGAGCAGTGAAAGAGGGAAAAATAAAATGATAATAACTGAACATTATTATTATTTTATTTTTGGTTGCTGCAGGGCTGGGCTGGAGGCTCAGGGAGGGGAATGGATTATGCACACTAAGTGTGCATGACTGCATGGCCAGCCGTTGATGCACACTTTACATATTCCCTACCAGGCTGTAATGGCCATCTTGGTAGGGAATATGCATAGGCTCTCTGTCCCAATACAGGCCGCTCAGACCAATCACAATGGTGCATCGCAGAATTGTGAATGGCTCAGGGGAGCCTGGGTGCTTCGTGCAGCTTCTTCCGGACTCGAGTTAGTAAGAGCAGAGAAGCGGAGGAGAGAAGCGGCTGGGGGAAACGGTAAGAGCATTAAAAAAATATTTTCAACCCCGTCACCCACCCCGCCTCACCACCCCCATTCCCCACTAGCCGCCACTGCTAGAAGGACATGTATGGGGACCTGCTGAGGGGCACGCCCTCCATTCCAGGGATCTCCAGGCAGCTTTGCTGGCAGCAGCCACCTTCCAAGACCCCTCTAACCCAATTGTATCCTCTTCCGCATCCTCGGATCAGGCTGGGGTTCCCTTCAGGGTCAACGGAACCATCAGAGATCTGGAAGGCAGGTCTATAATAATCAAGTACAGGCTAGATGAGGACCCCTGATTATAGATAACATTTATGAACCACATATACATCAACAAACCTTCCTTAACCAATCAGCCATGCACCTGGCAGAGTGGGTGCACATTTCTTGTCTACTTGGAGGTGATTTTAACAGCATCTTGGCTGTAACCCTTGATAGATCTCATCCTCCCTTCCCAAGACACATACTGTATCAGACGCCGAATTATTCGCTCGATGGTTACATCACTGGACTCTCTGATGTTTTGAAGAGTGCAAAATCTGAGCGTGCATCTTGATTCTTTCTATTCTCCAATCAATGATTTATACAGAAGGCTGAATAGGGTGATCTGTTTGACTGTTCTATGCCCTCAGATAATACGACTATCTGTAGTGAAACTTCTCAGATCATAGCCCTTGAATCTAGATATGGGCTGGGTAGGCCTCAGTTGCCCCATCTGACTTGACATCTCCCAGCCCTGATGCTAAATGACAGAGACTTCATGGACCTCTAGCTACCCAATTGATTGAATTATTTGATCATAACTTAGAGTCAGCATCTTCTAGAGCCTTGGAATGGGAAGCGATGAAGGTGGTGGACAGAAGGCACTTTATCTAGGTGGTTGTAATTTACTGGGATCAGAATTGCTCCCTGAGGAATGATCTTTTGTAGAAACTGCATGAAGGGTCATGGCTGACCCCACTGCTAAAGCAGATTTGCGTGAGCTTCACAAAGAGGTAGCAGCCTTGACTGAGAAACTATGTTGTCTTGATTGGGCAGTATATACCACTAGGACACATTCTGAGTCAGACAAGCCAGACTACCTTATGGCCTGAATTTTCTCAGAGGATACGGAACAACATCCCACTACTTCCCTTCGCAACAAGAGGGGTATCCTTGTCTATTCTCAATAGGAGATCTGTCAAGTGTTATTTTGGTTTTATAGTCACCTCTACAGAACCCTACCCCCAAATGTATTTAGATACCTTGGAACTCTCTAAGCTCTTAGCAGAACTCCATGAAGAAATAGAAGGCCCTATTACCCAACAAGAAATAAAACTGCCTTAACAACATTAGCCAAGCGTAGACCTCAGGACCTTGATGACCTGCCCATCAAGTTTTATAAGTCTTACTATCATACTTGGTCCCAAAGTTATCCCAGTTATTCAGTGAGGCCTTGGAAACTGGGACACTGCCACTTTCGCAGAGTGAAGTTGCATTAGTGCCAATACTGAAGCCCCATTAAGACAGAATTGACCCGGCTTCGTGCAGGCTAATAATGCTATTAATACCAACTATGAAATACTGAGTATAGTCTTGTTAGACCTGCTTCTCTAAGTTATTCCTGTCCTGGTCCACTCAGATCGAAATGGCTTTGTGCAGGGTAGAACCACTTCTCATAACATCAGAAGACTATATTGGATAAAGGATGCCATTTCAAGGCACTGGCCATATTCCACTACTCTAGTTCTTGAACTGGAAAAGCATTTGATATGCCCAAATGGATTTACCTCTTCGAAGTACTCAGTACGTTTGGATTTATACAAATTGTGCGACTCCTTTATACTGACCCAGTAGCCAGGGTTAGAGATGAGGCAACATATCTCACCCAATTGAGATTGGTGGGGGGATCCGTCAGTGCTGTTGACTCTCTCCCCTTGTCTTTGCCCTAGCCATAAAGCCCCTTGCTACCTGATTGAGAAAGGTTTGTCAAGCTTGAGGGATTCCCCTCCGTGATGGCACCCAGATATTCTCTCTTTACGGGGATGATGTTATCTTTTACTTCAAAGATATCCACAAAGGCGTTGGACCCATGGCATTGTTCTAGAAGAGGTTGGAGATCATCAGGCCTTTTAGTTAATAGGAGCAAATTATGTATTTTTCCTCCATGTTGAGACACCACCCTGCTAACTGCCGTGCTAGGTAGTGACCCAATAAGGTGGGAAGGTACTACGATCAGATACCTGTGTATCAATATTTTTTACGCGAATAAATATCTCTGTGATGGTCATGTAATGAAAGCTGTGATCTCACTGAGAAGTGAGGATACTTTCTAGAGGGTGATCTGGGCTGTTGACCATGGGACGTGTTGCCATTTCCAAACTTATAATGCTACAGAGGGTCTTATGTTATTTTACCACTCTCCCTCTTTTCCTTACTATGCATATTTTCTGAGACCTGGATGCCTTATTGGGAGGTTTGGTGTGGCCAAACGGACAGTGCAGGGTGGTATTGTCCGTGCTGTGATGCTTGATAGAACAAGGAGGCTCAAGAGTTCCTCACTTGGAGGCCTATTATTTGGCAGGTCCAACTGAAGTGGCTGTCCAGATGGTTGGTCAGATCGGCCCTGGAGGAAACAGATGCGCCTCTGCGCATGACGATATATATAGACTAGTTCTCCTTAATTTTCAGTCGACCCAAGTACTGGGCCAGCTGGTAGAAGTAGTAATACTCATCCAGGCTCTGATTACTCACTCAATGCAAAGTTCTGAATGTCCCAAATATTGTTTTACTGGGCCTCTCATACAAGCATTCTCTTGTGGTAGCGGAAAATTCACGAACTGGATCATGACCGGTCAGCAAGTGATAGGGAATCTATTCCGAAATGGTTGATTGCAATTCTTCCAGGGTTTGTGAGATTGCTATCCACTTCATGAAGTACGAACCCTGACATATGGTTTACTCACACACATACTGAGCACTACATGAGCTATAGGGGGCAAAGAAGCTGACATTCATCAACCAGCAAATTCACTATATATGCATCGGGAGACACTGTGTGAGGTGACTATACAAATCACAATCCTCCCACCTTCAAACATCTCTACAAAAGTTGAATGATGTCTTGGAGACAGAAGTTAAGAGAGTGCTGCATGAGAAGAAGTGGACGTGTGCACTTTCCTATCAATACATAATATTCCGTAATTCCAGATTCAAGCTGATCCATTTCTTAATATTGCATTGAGTTTAGCTCTCCACTGTCCGGATCTATAGAACGTTTCCAGTGACATCTGCCTTCTGTACACACTGAGAATTGATATTCATGGATTATATTCATGATCACGAATTGCCCTTCTTTGATACTTGATTGGGCCCACGTGATTCATGTTTTTACAACCTGCACTGGACTACCCCACAACCTTCTTGGGAAATATGTGCACTGGGGATATTCTGATGCCCCAGAAAAATGTAGGGCAGCTTCCCGGTTCCTTGATGTGGGCCTCCTTCTGACCAAGGGAGTAGTCACAAGCAGGTGGATGGCATCACAGCCTCCTTAGTGGAATCATGGCCCTTCACAGACAAGAGCATAAGGATTACATAAATAGCCAATAGCAGAGAGCTAACTGTGGTGATTTCCGGCAGACATGGAGAGCTGACCACAGAGATCATACATTACTCCCTTCAATGGGTGTGTATCCCCCTTGTTCCTAAGGTCTGCTATGTAACTTTGTGCAGAATGCTTTGGCATTACATTAAGAGGTATTGATTACCTCTGACCCCCGTTGCCTCTATCTGCCATTGTGTAATATGACTCTATCAGGTACATACATCAATGTAGGATTTTGCGATTCCTTAATTGCGATTATTAAGGAATCACAATTAAGGAATTGTAAAAGCCTATGCATGTAGGAATAGCTATAAAATTAGCAATTCCCAAACATTCCTTAATTGCGACTTGCAAATTGCGACTCGCAATTAAGGAATACCTTCCCATTCATTCCTATGGGCCTCCAGACCAATAGGTACTCGCAAATTGCACTTGCAATTTAAAGGGTGCAAGGGTGTCAAAAGGACACCCTGTTGCACCCTTGAAATTACTCTATGCACACATGTTGCAAACACACATGCACCAAAGGGTGCAAGGGTGTCAAAAGGACACCCTGTTGCACCCTTGAAATTGCTCTATGCACACATGTTGCACACACACATGCCCCAAAGGCATGTGTGTGTGTTACCTACAACTTTGAAAATGCACTTTGGTGCGTTTTTCAACATTTTTGCAATTTACCATCAAGTTCAAATTGATGGTAATTTGCGCCCCCTAGTAGCGAAATCGCTGTTCCTAAGTGGTTCTTGCATTGCATTTTAGGAATCGCAAATTGCGATTCCTTAAATGCAATTGCAATTTGGGAAATCACAATTAATCGCATATTCTCAAATTACGAGTGCCTTGAACCTTGATGCATCGCAAATGCCCTTTTTGTGGGCGCAAACGAACGATTTTTGCGAATCGGACCGTTTGCGCTTGCAAAAATGATTGATGTATGTGCTTAATAGTATTGGGGAACCTCCCCCTCACCAATGGGAATCTTTCCTCCCCCATACTGTCTCGAATGTTCCTGGGTTCTAACTCCCCTGTTCTTGCTGCCCCTCTCTGGATGCCTGCAAAATTTGTGAGAAATTACCCTACAAGGAAATACCCCTTTGTTCAATTTTGCCAGTTCCCACGGTCAGAACCCAACTGTAGATGACTTTGTCAAGCTTCCTTTTTGTAGCACTTAAATGACACACTTTGCTACAGGAGCTTACTCTAAGACCATAAGAGCAACCCAAATAGATTAACTTAATTGTCATGCTTTTAAATCTCTGTTTAACTGTAAAATGTATGCCACTTTTACATTTTCATATGCTTTATGATGCTGTTATACTGTTCTTTACATTGTGCAATGATATACTTCTACTCTGTTTGTGAATATTGTGTAATTTCCTCTAATTTTTATTTTCTTAAACTTTAAAAAAAACAATACAAATATGTAAAAAAAACATGTGAAGCACTGCATGCAATTGTCTGTAGCAACCTGTATGAACTGCAAGGAGGAGATAAGAGCGATGTTGCTGCACAACTCCTCATCCCTGACAGGTGATTATCCTTTTGCTTTGGTAATGTGGAAAATACTGTGTTCAATGGTGTTCTCTTGGATGGGAACGTGTAGTGGAAAAGTGGCACAACAATAAGCTTAGTAGGAACTTAGGGCCAGATGTACAAAAGACTTGTGACTCGCAAATCATTTGCAAACTGATTTGCAAATGGAAAAACGGCCATACGCCATGTACGAAAGACATTTGCAAACGAAAAATAGCGAAGCAACCAATTTGCGAGACACACATTTTTACAAACCGTGAGATGGTATTAGAGAATCACTAAAACCTACTCGCAAACGGTATGTGTGAGTGGGTAGCAAAAAGCAAATAGTCCCTATTTGGCCCATTTGCACACCCAATTTACCACCAATTTAAACCAGGGGGTAAATGGGTGCAAACTATAAGAGCTGGCCCAGAATCCAGCATGGCTGTACACAATGGATACCCTGTATGTGATAGCATGGAGGATATGCATACTGGCTGCTCAGCATATGAGGCGGAGACACGAGAGGATATTCCAAGTCAGGCATACCCTATTTGACCAAACGGAAGAAGAGATATGTGACAAATGCAGGCTAACTAGCACTGTCATTGTGGAGTTAACTGCCCTCTTAAAACCACACCTAGAAAGCAGTACTCTGCGCAGCAATTCCACCCCCACCCATGTCTAGGTGTTGTGCTTGTTACACCTATTAGCCACTGGTAGTTACCAGGATGTGGTAGCTGTTGCAGGTGGGGTTTCCCAAAGTGCGCTTTCACGTTTCTTCCGCTCTTTACTATATGCCATGCTTCTCAATTTTCACCACCAAATGTACATGCCCAGGAATGATGAGGAAATGCAGATTACCAAATTGCAATTTTACTGGATTTCAAAATTCCACTAGATCATCAATGTATAGATGGGACATGTGCCCATATGTCCCCCGTCCAATCTTGAATACCTTTTTGGGAACTGGAAAATTATACATTCCCTTGATATACAAGTGGTTTACAATGCCCACAATGCCAACAAGGTAATCCCTGAGATCGTATCCATGACTCCTCCATGTTCAAGCATAGCAGAATATGCAGATGACTGGAAAGTGGGGTGTTTGATGACAGATACTTATTAAGTATTGACAAATAATGTAAATGCTGATATGTATGTGCTCAATCTGCACAAAATGAATGTATGTTGACTCATTTAAATATGTGTTTCAGGTGACAGTGCGCATGCCCTAAGTCCCTGGATCCTCATACCCTGCCTTTCTCCCACCAACCAAAATGAAAGGCGATACAAAACTGCACACCAACGCACCAGGACTACGATTGAGCAAACATTTGGACTTCTGAAATCTAGTTTTCGCTGCCTCCATAAGAGTGGGAGGGCCTTGCAATACAGACCAGAAAACACTTGTAAGATTTTTTGCAATGTGTGCCTTCCTACACAATATTGGCTGCAGGAGAGGTCTACACATTACCTTATCCAAATCTGTTCCAGAGGAGGAGGACCCTGGTCCACCTGTTCAGCAGCAAACAGAGGAGAACAGAGCAGAGGAGTGGAGAAGGTGCTTCACAAGGTAAGACATTCTCAAATCCACAATACTTTTAAATAATGCCACCACACTTGGTTGAATGCTCAAACTAAAGCTACCTCTAATGGCAGGTGTTACCAAAGAGTTGACAAACAAGCTGCGATTCTCAGCAATTCTTAAACTATGTAGTCAACATGTAGGTTGTGTATTTTCTGGTAGTGCTTCCAGTATGTATAGTGTGACCATATCGAGGTGCAGGAGTGCGAATGCTACTGCGCCACAGCACACATGCATCTGTGGCAGAGATGCTGCTGAAGCTTGACAACTCACTGTCAGAAGCGTCTGCACCCACACCACTAGCAATATGTGCTGTCTGGATTGCCTCTACTGCAGTGTGATCTGGCCAAGGTCCCCCAAGACATCCCCACTGAAGTGGCCCATCTCCACATGTAGCATCACAGTAAGCTTGGATAGAGCAGTGGTGGCCTGTGCAAGTCTCCCAATGGCCCTGGTCATGGCATCCATTCACACAGCACTGCTCCTCTCCCTGTGCCTTTGAGTGCTCCTGTCCTCTGATATTTCACTGCAGAGTTTCTCTAGGGCACCTGTACATTGGTCCATTTCTGTGTCCAAGCAGCCCTGATTATCTGCCAACTGATTGGCCACTGTGCTGAACCCTACTGTTATATTACTATTGCATTGCTCAAGACCATCATACTCTGCCTGTTGTTCGGCAGTCGCCTGAGACTCAGAAGCCTGCAATGTGTGAGGGCACCTACGGCCAGTCAGAGTGGAGCGCTGCTGTTGGGATCTGATGACTGGCTGCAAGGTTGGAGTGGGTGGCTGTATAGCCTCCTCATCCCTCTACTGATGGTGGCTGTGGAGAGGACACACTGCTGGAATGGCCTTGAGATGTAGTGGGCAGACTTTCAAGCACTACGGTTTCTTCTTCCCCCATCTGTGCCGGTTTTTCACCCTCATTTGGTGGGTCTTCAATTTCTTCCCCAGGTGCATCTAATTGGATAATGGAGATATCATTAAAAATGTTATGTGTGGCACATCCTCATGGGTTGTGCAAATTAATTCTGCAAATTTCTGACACTGACCACACTGTGTCTTTGTATGATTACAATTCCCATAATGCACAATGTGGGACAATTTGGACATGGACTAATCCCTTTCTGATATGTCGGCTAAAGTGTCTTTTACATGCATGTGGATTCCAGAAATGTTGCCATTTTTAAAGTTTAGCACTTACTTAGCGAGGGTACAGGTGCAGACAAGTTCTGGGTGGCAAATCCTATGACAGCCTCCGGCTCCAGGGTGGTCTTCATCATTACCTCCAGTTTCGTGGGTGGGTTGCAGTGGAGGGACCACCTCCTGTGGCACAGGACTCGCTCAGCCATGTTGCGACCTTTTCCAATTTGATGGAATGGAGGTTGTACCACCTCTTGCAAATCTCTTCGATAGAGTGCTGTGCCACACCCACAGCATTAATCTTCTGCTGTATCCCGTTCCATATCTTGCACTTTGTGTCTCTGGAACATTCACAGATGCCAGGCTAAACAGAAGATTGTGGTTGTTCCAACACTCCTCAGTGAGAATCTCCAGTTCCTGCTCTGAAAACGTCAGCTTTCTCTCCCCCCCATGTGTCTTTCCCTTGCTCCTGCATGGCACTTCCTTGTGTTGGGTAACTGGGGTTTAGTGTCTTCAAATCACTGCCTGTGCTCTGCAGCTCTCCAGCCTCTCTCTGCCTCCCTTCCGGGTTGCTGTCTCTGAGATCCTGAACTTCCACCAGGAAGCAGACTCACAATTTTTTTTAATGTGGTTGCTATTTACAACTGCATTCACAATTTGGGACCAAATAGGTAATAGCAAATTGTGATTTCCTAATTTTGCAATGCCGCTCGTTTCTGACACAAATGCCATGGGACCATCTACAGTATGTGCAATTTGGTGATTTCCTAATTGTGAATTGCTAAAATTAAGAAATTGTATGAATAGTGGTTATGTACCATGCATGCTCATTCTCATCTCATGTGATATAAGGCCGTTCTGTAGTTGTGGATGAATATCTGTGTTCATTCCTCCTGCCTTTTTAGTGCTATAGCGAGATATTTTGCACCTGCAGTATATTCCGTCTTTTATTTTAGCCTGGGCAAAACTCCGCAAAGTGGTAAAAAAACTCTGCAGTGCTACGCGGAATTCTACAAGCGTGCAGAGTTGCTTGTTCCACACATTCTCAAGACATTTCTGATGCATGGCAACATGGATTGTGTGTTGGGGGAAATATTGTGTTAACTTCACCACGCTATCGCACATGGGCACAGCACTCTTGTTTTTCTTGTCTGTTATGGTTCTGGGCCTGTTTTTTTAATTCCTCCATAACTCTTTGCAATCCTTTGTTCCTAAAACTTTTTTGGGGATCTTTTTTATTTATTATCTATCACTCTCTCTTCTTAAGTGTATATTTTGCATTTTTTCTACTTTTTGGGTGTTTTTTACTGCGTTTTTGTACAGGTTTTCTATTACTTGCTTTTTATTTATTTTTATTTCCTTTCTTCTTCTCTCACTTAATTTTTTACTTTCTACATTTTTTTTTCTGACCCGCCCCCCAGAATCATGGCTAAATCTTAGAGTGCAACCTGGAGAGAGAGGAGGAGCCGCCTTCTGCAAGGAAGGCGTGCAGCCCAGGCCCTGTTTCCAGAGGTGGAGTTGGGTGCACTTGTTTTCATGTGCAGCGCCACCTCCCCTCCACCCTAACAGCAGGCGGCAGGCCTGGGTCTGGGTAGGGCTCTGGGAGCGTCAGCAGCGGTGGGCGGGGGTGCGTCTTACAATGTATCACTTTTCTGGGGTCCGGGGCACGAATAACCAAGTGACGCACCGGTGGTCCGACATCTTGGACCAAGAGCAGGACCTGCTGGACCAGTTAGGTGTTGAGGTTGCGGGGCTTGGTGAGAGCTATTTAATTATAATTATTATTGTGTGTTCTATGTTATTGCGAATATTATTTTTTTCCCAAAATAGCAAGAATGCTGCTGCTCACATGCAGGTAAGTTACATTTAAAAATCTTATATTATGTGATTGTTATTTTTAGACAGGTGCTTGGCGCTAACTAATTGTACATTTTTGCAACTTTGCGCTCGCTTGGGCTGATTATGTAAGAGAACTTAAGTTAGGTAATGCATTGCAGACTAGAGAGACTTCTTTATTTTGTCCTGCCACTAAGATAGTGGTAGTTAGTTACTTAGTATTGGTTGGTAATTTAGCCGCCTGCGTGATGCTTCTTCTCATGTGACTTCAGTCCTTGACTACTCCTTAGTCATTTTAGTAGAACTTTTTGTATTTCGTATAGTGAGTAAATAGCAACAAACCAATTTGGTGTATGCAATTATGTATGCGTTCATCTATGCATTTTAAAAGGCTAAATGCAGACATAGTGAATTGGCCAGTCGAAGGGGGTTGAGAATGATGATTGTGAATGAGAACGGAATTCGGAACTTAGAAGCAAATATAATTTTGTTGCAATTCCCTTCAAAGTCTTTGGAATGGGTGGGCTAGGTAGGTTTAGGATACAGTAATCAGAATGGAACTGTGGAATAATTAAGAAAGGACGGCCCGCGTCCGCAATACTATTCTACTACTAGTCGATCTGTTTTAGGAAAGGTCAATGTTATTGCAATTGCTGCTTCCTGTCCAAAAAAAAATTTGGAGCGATTATGTAATATTTATTTAACACCAATCATTTTTTGACTCTTTAATTATGTCTTACATGATCAGCATTCAGGGGCGAGAAGAATACTGGGTCTTCCCAGGAGGGTGCGGGGGCTGGAGGCAATGTGAGAAACTTATTGGCATATTATCAACACAATAGGAGGGAGAAGTGGCAGAAAGCAAAAAGACTCAATGATTATAAAAACCAATATCCTTTAATAGGTATCTGGATAATTACTTTAAAAACAATTAATAAAACAACATAAGTATAAATCAATAATACCAAAGGTAAAGTAAAAAACATTCATGTGCAACATACAACATACAAGTTAAAAATATCATCACAGTGGCAATATATATTATTCGACGCGCGTTTCGGCGTTTATGGGGAACGCCTTCTTCAGGAGCCACAAATATTATCTGAAAGACATATTAAATTTATAATCAGAAAAAAATACATAAACATGCATCACAATTTTACTCAATGGTCACATTTAAAGTAGTACATTCCAAATTGATAATCAAATCCATAAACAAATCATTTCAAAAGAACCACATAGTGTCTTAGTGCCAAAAACTCCCTGCTTGTGCAACTGATAAATACAGCTGGAACAAGCTACAAGCTAACAGTTATTAACATTTGAGCAGCAATTATGACATGTAATAGGAAACCTATACAAAACCCACAGATAAGGGCCATGGGGGGGGGGGGGTTGCTGGCAGCCAAACTAAATGGTAGGCTCAGCCTCAGGACGATGATATATGAGGTCTTCAATGGTGGATGAATCAAACCTGTCGCGGTATCATTTTACTGACCCATTCAAGGGTAGTGAAAAAATGAAAAAGAAGAAAGAAAGTGGTGGGAACTGACCTTTGAACTTTCTATATATCTTATTAAGGATGGAGTACATAATCTCTGATATGAACAAGATCCAATGTAAAACTAACAAGTCCCAAATCATTGTAACAATTTAAAATGTGATATGACCTATATTACGACTAGTTCTTACCAAAGCAATTGATCGTCTGATCCTCTCACAGTGCACCTTTAAAAGTAGAAAGCTAGTATATGCGTTCAACCAAGTAGCTGGTTATTCGTGGGGATTGTATTTCAAGCTAGCAGATCTGTAAATTAGGAAAGAGATGATATTTAGGAAAAAAGGAATCTCAAACGCAACATCCTGTAGTTACTAAAGTGCTTCATTCGAGGACAATACCCCAGGAGTATTCAGAGATGGTAATTCTCGTAAACAGTACCAAGATGTTCGGCTATTGGTTTAAAAGGCTTGCTAGCATCTATCTAATGTGAGAATATATTGTGCTAATGAAAAACCAGTCGATAGATATAACCAAAGAAATCCAATCCGTATAAACACAAGCCAATCGTAAATAACATGTGAAAAATGTAAAACACTGGAGGGTTCACTTTCAAGCCGGCAATGTAGAGTGTACAAAGTGGGGCTATAAATTGTGGCGGGCAGCGTCGGAGATCGCTACATGCAAGTCCCTCAAGCGAGGAGGAGTCGTTTTGTGTTGCTCACACCAAGATCTACTTAGTATTACGTTGTCAATAAAATACAGATAATAAAACATTTAATGGCTGATCAGAATGTCTTACCGAAAGCAAGTTTATACAACTGTTGCCATATTAATCTATATTCGAGGGCGAGTGGTTGGAGCTTGCCGTCGTAGTCGAGCTCTACAAGGTATATCACCACGTCACAGTTGTACTTCTAAAAATAAAGTGAACCCAATGTAAAAAAACTGTCAATCCAGTTATAACTGAAATTGGATAATATGATGCATACAGATAGATATTATTGTCTTACCGAGAACAAAATTAGCTGTCGATAGCCAATATTCTTGCGGTGACAAGAGAGTGATTGAAATTAGCCGTTACGGTGGACGCATGGAAAGATATGTCACACGCCACGTTGGTACTGCTCGAGTCAAAGGTGGAAAAAATGAAAATGAAAAACCGATTAAGTTGTGAATAGTCGGTCTATCTCTACTACATTAGACGAGGGGGGAATAGATTCTAAATTTAAAGCGGAAAAGGGGTTCTTACCAGAGGGAAGATATTCCGGTCCGTGTATATCAACCAGAGGAGCCGCGTAATGGATAACTGCTGGCGTCCCGCAGCCGTTGTGAAAACAAACTGACCCACAGTGTTACCGCCTATCAGTTTATATAACGTCCAATCAGATGGGCGAAAGCAATGCTCCGATGGTCGAAGCAACGGCCATTCAGGCGGACACTCTATAGGCCGATGGATATGGTAATCCAATGAGAAACGAGGACGCCTAGTGGACGTACCCAATAGATAGTGTTTTTAAACTGGAAAAACGCCTCTAGAGCCAAATTGCTTCCTGCAAATGAAAAGTGAATAATGACGCGGTGTGAAAAGAAATGACTCGAAGGAACAACGCATATCACATAGATAAGGATAATGCGTATAATATGATACAGAAAGAGAATCTTACAAAATGTGTAAAGTATTTAATAATGTCTTACTCGGGGATGAAATTAACATTCGAAGGTGTCCAACAGTGACAGATATCGAACCGTGTAAATACATCAAATACAATACACCATGGAAACCGGAGGTATTAATGATGATTATGAAGCAGAATCGCAAAATGGAAACTAAATCTAAGCGAATCACAGCCCAACAGAGACAGTAAACTCCGTAGGGACAAAGGAACCACAAAAGGATATAACTAGTGAAACCAGGTGTATGGTACTCACTGTCACACCATAGCACCCTGTACTGAAAGGGAAGCAGGTAAGTGATAACGGAAAATCACATATGCGTTCGCAACTTAGGCCAAACTGAACCAACTGATAGAAACTCTGTTTAAAACGGCCAATCGACGCAAAAGAGCATGTTTATTGTATGGCGTTCTCCCAGGGAGTTTCACTGTTTAATCCCCTTCTATGCGTGTCCAAAACAAAAATCCAATAAACTTCTCTTTTTTTCCTAATGGAACATCCACCTTTATTATCTGATATTCTTATTTTCTCTAGGATGCGCCAGTGGAACTCATCCAGTTTATGGTTCTTCTCCAGGAAGTGTTTTACTAGGGGTGCATTCAATTTTTTTGTTTTTATCGCCGATCTATGCTCAGTGAGGCGCGTTTGAATCGACCTACAAGTTTTGCCGACGTAGCCTAAGCCACAGGGGCAATTGATGAAATAGACCACATTAGTGGTTTTACAATTCCATAGACCGGTTGTCTTAGCTGTAAAGCCATTGTGAGTGAATGTCTCACCGCTTAGAATGTTTTTACACGATTTACAGGAAGAACAGGGAACTGTCCCTTGGACTGGGAGACTCGTTAATAGAGATCGTTGCAACAAATTGGTGTCGGAGCGTTTGGGATTGAATTTAGAGTGAACCAACTTATCTTTAAGGTTTCTGTTCCTTCTATGTGCAAATAGAGGCTTTGGTAATGCAGAGTCAGAAGATGGATTACAATTCAAAATATGCCAATTGGCATTAATGATTTGTCTGACCCGTTCATTCATTGTTGAATGGGTAGTTACACAAACCAGTTGATTTTTCGCAGCTTGCTCTTTGGGGGCTAAAAGGGCATCTCGATCAAAAAAACGTGCCCGCTTGTAGGAATTCCTTATTAATCTGTGCGGGTATCCGCGCTCCAAGAACTTATTACGCATTATTGCTGCTTGTTTGTCGTAATCAGACAAATTGGTGCAGTTCCTGCGAACTCTTAAAAACTGGGAAAAAGGAATGCTTTCACGCTGACACTTGGGGTGGAAACTACTGAAATGTAGTAAAGTGTTGCGTGCTGTAGATTTCACAAATAGATCCACTTCTAGTTTGGTGTTATTTACTCTGATTAACAGATCCAAGAACTCCACCTGTTTCTCATTGTATTGAGCAGTAAATTTAAGGTTACTGTCGGTCAAATTAATCCACTCCAGGAACTCCAAAAGGGAGTCTTTCCCATTGGTCCAGATAAAAAAGATGTCATCTATGTATCTAGACCAATGGGAAATTGATTCAGAGAAGGGTGCCACCTCATTGTCTATGAATCTCTCTTCGAAGCGGGACATGTAAATATTGGCTATGGATGGAGCCACCGAAGCCCCCATACTTACTCCCCTCAGTTGACGATAGAGGTCCTCTCCAAATTCAAAGACGTTTTCTGTTAAAACAATGAACAAACAATCTATAAGAAATTTTTTGGGACATGTGATTTGATGTTCATCTATGAACCAATCTGTGGCTCTAATAGCCTCATCCAATGGGATGTTGCTATAGAGAGATTCAATGTCCATGGTTACTAGTATATCTCTTCCTGGTATAATTTCAAGATTTTCCACTAGATTGATCATATGGCATTGGCAAGTATCTTTTACATATGATTTGATCATTGGAATGTGTGGTCTTAAAAAATGGTCTACAAATTTAGAGAGGGGTTCTGTGGGAGTGCCAATAGTAGACACAATTGGTCTGTATGGGGGATTATCAAGATTCTTGTGCATTTTGGGGAGTCCATAAATGCACGCAGTTTTATTTTTATTGCTGTTCAAAAAGTCATAATCTTTAGTAGTGATATCGCCATTCAATAGAGCTTCATTGGTGAGTGTGTTGATCTTTTTAATGGTGTTATTAATGGGGTTCGAGTTTATTTTTAAATATGTGGAACTGTCATTGAGCATCATGTTCATATTTTTCTCATAGTCCGTGGAGTTAATTACCACTATGCCTCCTCCCTTATCTGCTCCTTTAATTGTCAATTTTTTATTTTCAGATAGCTCTTTAAGAGCTAATGATTCATTTTTGTTCAGATTGTACACTGGTTTTGGGATGAATTTGAGGGTCCTTTCTAGTTTTTTAATAACCACCAATTCGAAGGCCGCTACTTCGGGACCTAGTTGATCTAATCCAGGAGTGAAGGAAGAGGGTAATGCTATTTCATTCAAACTTTGTTTAGTTGTATCGTATACATTATCGTCTTTGTTTTGGAAGAACTTCTTTAATCAAATTTTTCTGAAGAATGATACAACATCCTTATAAAGTTCAAAAGTGTTGACATATGTGTGAGGTACAAAGGAGAGACCCTTAGAAAGCAGTGCTTCACTGTAACTATCTAAGTCAACTGTGGACAGGTTAAAAATTGGAATTACATTCCTTGCCCCCAGTACTGCCTGTTTCGGGTTTCCCTTATGAACTGGGGTTCCTGTTGCTGATGTTGTGGCTGCTGATGTTGTTGGTGCTGATGTTGGTTCATTTGGAAATTCCCTCGGGACTGTCCCTGATTCTGAAACCTCACTCTGGGACGACCTCGTCGAGGCCCCCTGTTCGATAAAAAAGGGCGCCGTTGGGGTCTGGAATTAGTATACGAATTAAACCCTCCATCAGGCTCATAATATGGACCATTGGAGCCTTCTCCTTCTGAGTCAGATGTGTCAGTAAAGTTATTTACCCTCTGTTGAACATTCCTCGACTCATCTGGATGGGCTGGAGGCGCCATCCAGCAGGAACGGGGCTCCGCTGCAGATGGCTCTGCTTGCTTCAGTCTGTCCTCCTGTTGTTAATAATTATTAATATATATTTCCCTAGCTTTTACTGCTCTTTATTTTTTTTAACTATTATTTCCATTTCCTAATTAAATTTTTTCCCAAACCCTCTTTCAATTATCAGTTTCTAAATTCTTGTTATCCCTGCATCATCTACCAACTGAAATATTTATATATTTAGAGTGTCTGTTTTTTTGTTCCATCAAATAAAATTGCCTCTGCTCTGACTCTCATAGTCTGTCTGTAGCTTGCTTTCTTCTGGTTTTTAAGAAAGCTTTCCCTCTCCCCTTATATGTTTTGTGGACTGGCTGGTACTGTAAGACTCTGAGAACCCATTGGTCCTTACTAATATTAGTATTAGTAGTACTACTACTGATTATAGTGCACCATGGCTGGAAGGAAGAATGAGGAGGAGGACGGCACCATTATACTTTCCAACCGAGAGACCTCATGGCCGATTGTCCGCCCAGTTGGCCACTCTTGTTCTTTTCAAAAACTCAGATTCACCAATCGCTCTAGCCACTGAGTCCCGTCCTTTGGGTTATCCTCTTATTGAGAGGCTTTAAAAAAACACCCGGGTACTGTGAGCAGCAGAATAATACTCCTACCTCTATTGTATTTGTTTACTAGAGGTGCTCCATCTCCCACAAGTTTTTACTCTTACCACTCAGACTCACGAATACAACTAGGCCTCTGGGTACCAGTGGGGTAATTTTAATAAACTTGCACACACCTTTTTTTAGGCCCACACACCTACATGCACAACTGTGGCATCTCCTAAAAGATCTCAGACAAAGAGCCCTCTCACGGGGCCTGTGGAGGACAGCAGCGCCACCCCTAGGAGGACCAACGCCCGATGATGAAGCATGACACTCGCAAGAGTGTGTGAGGGCATTATTTTCAAAAGGAGAAATTCCCCCACCTTCATCAGACTCTCACCACATGCATAGAGACTACCATTCATTCCTTTTTGTTTACTTTTTCTTTAATTCCCGTTCTCTCTATGCAACCAAAATAAGGTGCCTCTTGCCTTATAGGAACAGTAAACCTTCAGTGATTATATGTTAGTTCTTGGGAGCGCCGGTACTGGACCTATATTTTTCTTCTTTGCTCCCCGCCCCCCCACTCTTTACAGTGTTTTGAGAAATTGTTTGCATTCACAAAAAAAGTGTTTGCCCTCCATACAGTTGAAATCATTTTGTTTATTTATCCATCTGCATGAGGTTGAACTTTCTGGGTCACACACATGGCATTGCAATGCTATTAAAGTGTCTTGGATAACTAGGCAAGTTATGTTAAACTGACCTTTCGGTGGACTGCTCCCTACCTTGCACAGCTCTGCCTGGTAGCTGCTCCCCCTGAGCTCCCTGCTGGTGCTGACCGGTTGACCCTGGGGTCAGAACTTTGAGTACCTCCTCCAATTGCAGGCACCCACCTGTGCCTCATTTCTGGTGATCTAGTGGGAAAGCCTCTTCTCTGCTGCTGTGCTGCTGTGCTGCGCTCTGTCTCTCTTTTTCTGTCCTTTTCACCCTTTCTTACATGTTTTCTCTCCTTTTGCTCTTGTTTCCTTTTGCTTCTCTTTTGCCGCTTTTTGCCCCTGCCAAAGATCACCCACAAGGACCGCACCAACTGACCAGGAGGAGGCATTTCCATTGTCCACAAAAAACACCCTCTGCCTGACCACCCACTTGGACGACCCTGTGACAACCATGGAACACCTTCACCTCTAATTCCAGAACGAGACCAACCCCAATACCACCTCTGTGGCACCCTCGTCTACAGACCTCCAGCGCCCGCCTGCCCCAACCTCCACCCTTAACAGACTCCATCATCAATTTTGCACCGCAGGCTCTCACATCCACCAATTACATCCTACTTGGCGACCTCAACTTTCACCTGGACAAACCCAATGACCAGAACACTGCATTCCTTCAGGATAACCTCTTCACCATCGGTCTCAAGTCACGTCTCCGACCAACGCAGCAGGACACACGCTCTACCCCATCTTCTCCGCCAGCGAAAACATCACATACAGACACCCATCTGGGCTCCTCTCTACCGACCACCACTGCACTTTGCCTTCACCAAACCCCCGTACGCCACTGCAGCTGGAACAAGGTCTCTAAAGAACTTTTCACCCCTCCTTCAGTGCCACCAGACCGCTGGCATCCACCAATGCTAATACCTGAACATGCAACCTCCAACTATAGAAGAGATAGAGGAACAACAAAACCCCAGAAGCCCACCAACCCTCAAATCCACAGTCACCGCACACCGCCTCCTTCTCAAAACCACAAAGAAAACAGACCTCCAAGACAGAATCAACACTGTGCACACAACAGCAAAGAACTGTACACAATTGTAAAGGAGTTTGACCAGCCCAACAGCAAGATCACAGTTGTCCCACCCTCTCAAGACCTCTACAAACAAACCTGACACCTTCTTCCACCACAAGAACAGGCAGCTCTATGACAGCTTCAACAACCAAGACCCTCTCACCACATTCGACACCACCGCACCCAACCATGCTGCACCCCAACAGATCCTGCTCAACTGGACCCAGCTCACCACAGATGACACACTGAAGACCATGAAGAGCATCCACTCCAGAGCCCCTCGGACCTATGTCCGCACCACATCTTCCATAGAGCAGCCACCTCCATCACACCCAAGCTGCGCTGCACCATCAACTGTTGAGCTGCTGTTCAGGTTTCTTTCATTTCCTAGGCTGATGATGACTACATGTTCGGAAATAGGCAGCCTCTGCTAACTTTCTTCCTAGAGCTTCGGCAGACCTCTCTGCAGCAGGAATACTTAGTGCCTTGTAGTTGCTCAAGGGGCAGATAATGCTTTTATTTTCTTTCGGTTTCCTTTTTTGCAATGTGCATGCAGTTGCATGCATGGTTTGCATCCCCTGATTCTGTAGACTGTAGTGTCCTGCTAGGACACAGTCTAGTTGTTATAGATGTAACCCTACACTAAACACCCACCCACCACAGACGTCACTGGGTCAGGTGACGCTGCCAATAAAAGAGCCAGAGCGCCCGTGCTCGTGGCCAGATCTGCTATCCCTAACTGGTGTCCTGTGTCATGCTTTCCTACACCATGTGGGCCTAAGGCCCAACACCACATTGGCGACGAGGCCGGTAGTGAAGCCACGCGTGCCACTGCCATACCTCCCGGAAAAAGGGAGAGAGGGCTGCCCGCCTGCAGGGCACCCCCTGTAGCAGGGCGCAGCAGCGCCGAGAAGCCGGTGGGCACGTCGGAGCCCCACAGCCTGCAGCGACCGTGAGGCCCACCGCACCAGCCCTCAAGGACGAGCCGACCGGAGCCCACCCGCGTCGGCCGCCACCAACACGCACCTCCAGGGAAGAGCGGACTGCCCAGTGCCCACCTGAGACGGCCGCGAGGCAGAAACCCCCACCGGAGAGGTGCACCGGCCGGGCGGAGCCCACCCGCCACGACCGCGACAGAGCATCAGGCCCGTCGGCCGAAGGTGAGCCGGGAGCGGGAGCGGGAGGTGACTCCCCGGAAGACTGTGCACCAAAGCGGAGCCCACCCGCATGGCCTGCGTGGAACGCGGCCGAAGATACACTCACAATAAGGCAAGGCCAGCGGAGCCCACCCGCGGCCTGCCTGCAGCGCCCCCCTCCCCGCCGCGTGTGTGAAGTGCGGCGGAAGGGTGAAAGACTGACAATAATGCAGAGCCAGCAGAGCCTACCCGCGGCCTGCCTGTGATGCCTCCTGTCCCCCGCCGCGAGGGTGAAAGAACATAAGTTATGCAGGACTCGCGGAGCCTACCCGCGGCCTGCCCGGAGCGCTCCCTGTCCCCGCCGCGTGTGTGAATGGTGGCGGCGGGAGAACAATTGAAAGCGGTGCCCACCCGCATCATCCGCGACGCCCGTGGGGCAGGATGCGAGCCCAGCAACTGCGGCAATAGCTCAAGGGGCAGCTGGCCCCAACCGAACCTGGAGGAGCGAGAGCACTGCACGGGCGAGGGAGGCAGGCGCAGCAATGTGGGACGGGTCGCCGAGGACAGACTGCGCAGCCCAGAACATAACTGCTGCCCGCCGAGAGAAATTAGGTGCCCCCCCCCCCCCCCCCCCCCGGAAAAGAGGAGTGCATGCCTGCTCTCCAACTCCGCGAAGAGGATGAGCCCTGCCCAAGTGAAGCAAGCAGCCCCAGGCGCCAACTCCAGCCCCCCCCAAGCACTGAATGTGCATCGAGTCCCCTGCACGGCCAGAAAATAAAGATGTGAAGAGACTGACTCACCACGGAGGAAGGAAGTCCCGCTGCGGGCCGGAGTCCATCCAGCAAAGGTGATTTGGTGGCAGCCTGTGGACTTTAGCATTGGCTGACGGCTGCCCCAATCCTCACCCGGCACACAAGCCAAGCTGAGGGGACCAGGAGGTCCGTGGCACACCTGCAAGAGACAGTGTGTGCCCCACGCTGCCCAAGAAAACAGCCAGCAGGACAGGAGCAGGTCTCTACGAGCCCTACTGTCGACCGGGAAAACGAAGGAAGCTGCCGGGAGCCGGTAAGACACAAGCTAGTGCTGCCACCTAGTGGCAATCTCGCGAAAATGCACCCGCCGATGAAATACTGGGCACCAGGTCATAGCAGAGTGCCTGGAGAGCACTGAGGATGCTCTAGGACAATTCGAGGCTGCTGCACTCTACAGACAGGAGTCAGAGCAGAGAAAAGCCGCCCCAATAGCAAGGAGGCCGCAAGGTTTGCACCTAAGGCACCGCTGCAAAAGCGCCAGGAGCACAAGGACTCTGCACAAGTACCAGAACAGCTCAGCATTGCTAGATGCAGGACGGCGCAAGGAGTGAAGAAACTCCCAGCACCAGGAGAAGGACTGAGCAGAAGCGCAACCCCACAGAAGCACTGACGCCACACCAACGGAAAGCACGGTGACGCCTAGTGGCCACAGGCCGTCACCGCTGCAGGAAGAAAGTAAAGGAGCACCACCACGAGACTCCCCGCCAGGCAAGTGCGACACGGAGGAAGCGCGACGACCGCCAACACTGCTCCAAGATCCCGAGAAGAAAGCAAGCACACCCCGTGAGGTAACGGGATGACCTGAACACGAAGAAGCTCGGAGCGGTGACGTAACCTTCCGCGCCCAAAGAAGCACAAGAAGAGCGCGGACAAAAGCGCGCCAACGCGTCATAAGCACGGAACCGCACCACGAAGCGCAAGAACGCGACAGGAGTCCAAGAATTCCACACCCGCACGACAGGACTGCGCAGCACTGCGCCGGAACGTGCCAGGAATCAAGAGCGCCAAAGTGACGCTGCACAGCGACACGCCAACGCCACGGGACAGCACACAAAGGTCCCCAACAGAGACAGCGATGTCTCGCAGCAACCGGAGCGCCATCGTCAGCACGCATGGCAGCATGCACCAGAGTTGCACCAGGAGCGGTGACGCAACCCTCCTCCGCGCAGACAAAGCGCGCCAACGCCAAAACACCGTGACGGTGAATAGCGACCACAAAGAAAATAGCACAGCATGACAACTCATGCACAAGATGAAAACCGACCACCCAGTCTGGTCACCAAGGAAAGAAAAGCAACAACAGAGAAGATACGACGACAGGTCTAGTCACCAAGCCAAGTGAAGACAGTGTCCTACCACATGGACAAGACCACGGAGACGACATGTAGAGGGCCCGCTATATGGAGAATTCTGGTTAGCATGAGAAAGCAAGAAAGAAGACCGGACCGCGTCGAGGAAGAGAACGAAGAGGAAGAACTGAGTAACACAACATCACTCCACAGAGGAGGAGAACCACAGCACACAGGAACATCGGTGCTGTCCAAGGAGCATCGCAACATCCGTGTGGATCCCAGTAATCCCTACAACCTGCATTCGAGGAGACCAACCACTGAAGAACTGCATGGGTGCCCCGTGAACCTGAAGCTTACCTAAGCAGAGCATTCCCGAGCACTAGACAATCCACCCTTGTGGACTACACAAGACTCGACTGTGGCCATGTCCGAAGTTCGGCAGCGACCCGTACAGCCCACGCGATCAAGTGGCGGTCCAGGGGACAAGGGCCTCAGCCGCATATCCTGTGAGAGAGGAATCCGGATGGGAGAGGTGCAGCAGCGGCAGCTCCACGACAGGCAACAGGAAGCATGAAGGCCCCAGGTAATCACCTGGCACCGAGAAACGGTCTGTTGAAGACACTGAACCCATGTCCTAACGGCAAGACCATCCTGGCGGATGACATCAACACCCCCGAGGACATCATGAGAGACTTGGCGGTGAGTCCGTTGGCAGTTCGGCAGCGACGCCTTTGCGCGGTTCATGCGAAGCCCGCACGGCCCACCCGGTCCCATCGTGTCCGGCAAGAGGGTCCTCCCAGCGTCTCTAGTGAGAGAAGAGTCCAAGCAGGAGAGGCCAGTCTTCGAGGCTCCAGTGAGAGAGGAGTCTGGCAAGGAAGGCAAGTCGGAAGTTACTTGGCCGGACGGAGATGTGAAGGCATCAAGATCAGCAAATCCAAAGAAAGACCCCTCGTGCCATAGTCGTCTCCTACAACCAACAAGCGTTGTCATCCACTGGACTAGGAACACCTGCGAGACCCCTCAAGGGTCACACCCTTTCTGCTCCCAAAGTGATGAACACTGTATATAAGCGTCAACACAACAAGACAAGGATGATCTGAAGTACACCGCCGAGGTGAAGCTCATCTGACTGACTTTGTAGTCCTGGAACTTTCAACATTCTCCCAGCTCATCGCCTGAAGAAGATCTGTTGGGGCTATCAACTGTTATTGTTCTGTTTTCTTGCAGGTTGGACATTTGCTTTTCCTTTCATTAAAGTTTGGGAGGAATGTAGTGTCCTGCTAGGACACAGTCTAGTTGTTATAGATGTAACCCTACACTAAACACCCACCCACCACAGACGTCACTGGCTCAGGTGACGCTGCCAATAAAAGAGCCAGAGCGCACGTGCTCGTGGCCAGATCTGCTATCCCTAACTGGTGTCCTGTGTCATGCTTTCCTACACCATGTGGGCCTAAGGCCCAACACCACATAGACTATTACCTATTCTAATGTAATATTCAAAAGAGCATTCTAGGAAATATAATTGAAGACTGGCTCTTATCTTGTACAGTAGTTTATCGATTTATTTTTTGTCAAGTTCCACATAAGGCAAGTTGTGTGAATGAGTTCACATTTCTGTGGGGCACTGGTGCTTGAGACAGAGCAATATTTCAGCTTAGGGGCTGATCATAGCGCACTAAAGCCTGGGCTGTGCGTGGATCAGAGGCACCAGCAATAAGGCTTTCAGCGCTTATATGAGTTAGACCCCTCAGGATGGTGAATAATACCTGGGCGGACCTAGAATTTCCAGGAAGCGTATACAGAATTCCCAATTTAATAGTGATTTTTTTTGCAATTATTTGTCACCTCCTCTGAACATGTGCTACAACCCTTCCTACATAGGGGCATAACGCAGAGATATGCTGTCCCTGCAGTGCAGTGGGAGCGGCAACCCTTCATGCAGCTCACATTCAGCCTTACACATCACAGTAAAGGGAGATGAAAGAGGTGTATACTATGTCATAGACAATGGACTCGACCCATGGTAACAGGTCACATCACTGGAAATAACAGGGGCCTGGCCTCCTGTCTTCCTTGACGTCAGTTGTGACTGATTTCTGAGACTCGTGCGTGCCACGAGCATCACCTCTAAACACTGAAGGGCAGATTTACAAGCCCCATGCGCCGCCGGTTCATCACGTTGCATGACGCAGCGGTGGCGCAGCCTGCTAAGGGATATTTACAAGCACAGGTAAAGTCACCCTGCGTGACTTAACCTGTGGTTGTAAATACCGCCCATGTCCACGCAACACTTTGCGTGTTAGGGGCCGGACATGGGTGTTGCTGTGGGTGTTCCCACGCACCACCAATGTCCACTGAGGCATTTCCAGATTTACGAGAAATCGTAAACCTGGAAATGCGTCAGTTTGCTGCGCCACCATAGTGGTGGCGTAGCCAAGCGAAACGAGGAGAAATGTTTTCATTTCTCCTCGTTTTTTCCTCTTTCAATGCGTGCTGCATTCTACAGCACGCATTGAAAGAGGAACATGCCTGCAGTGATTGCTTTTGTGCAGGAAAGGGCCCCTTCCTTCACAAAAGCAATCTCCCCATGGCGCAGGCAGCTGTTTCTGCGCCAGTGCAGGGGAGAGCACAGGAATGCGATATATCATTGTAGATATGTCGCGTTCCTGTGCTCAGAAAGTGCCGCAGCGTGGCGCAGCCAAAGGGCTTGCGATGCCGCGCTACGGCACTTTCTAGTAGATCTGCCCCTGGATTATTTTAGAGGATGTTGCTCATGATATACACCTGGTACAGACTCGTCTTATTGGGTCACCTGAGAGCCATGAAATTTATTCAAAAGACGAATCAACGATGAGATCCACATGCAACAATTCTTGGGTGCGTTTCTGACCAGAGCACATTTTCCTCTGAGAAAAGAGGAAAGAAGATTCCTACAGCAGGATGAAGGATGCTGAATGTGACAGCCCAGAATTCTTTCGTGTGATTTAGTTGCTCTCAGCATCTTCTAAAAAATGATAATTTGAGGAGAAGTCTTGGGCCCAAGAGGACAGGGGTTTTCTTTGGATTTAATGGGCTGGCTTATGGTCTGGCTGTCATCAAGTATGACTGATTAGTCACTTCATCAGCTTATTGCTTTCCACTGTATTTCACTTCATCAAAGACACAATTACTCTGCTGGAAGGATATGACCAAGTAGCTGATCAGATGTATTATGCCTGGCACCTGTAGGGCATAATTCTAGTGGCAGACCAAAGGCCTTTGATTGATCTGAACGCTATCAGCTTGAAGAAACAAGGACACTGTGAGTCGGACTGGCCACCGAAATATTTTATTAGTTCCACCAGCACTTTATCAAAGTGAATGTACATGTGAACCTTACTGTAAGGCTGCAGTTATAATGTCAGATGTTACAAAACAAAGGTGAAAGTAATGTTATAGTTAGGCGTTGGAATGAGATGCAGACATGAGCTAACATTAAAAACCACAAAACCACTGAAATACACAGCAGGGTGTGTATATATAGTTTAGTGGAAAAACTATAACTTGCACCCCGATCACTCACTGACCTTTGGAATGTGTATCTCTGTGCAAACAACCCACATTCTCTTCCATTTTTTTTAAATGTCTTAAGTAAAAGGGGAAGCAAACTACTTTCAGTAGGAGTGCCGAGGAATGTGGGGGAGGGCTTCTCTGATCACAGCCCTCTATGTAAACTCTCGCCAATGGTTTACATTGGTGTGAAGTGCTACGTCCCCCTAGTTAGCCCAGATTTCATTCCTATAGGTGGGACATACAATGAAGAACACCTCCTCCTGGTACATACCTACCAAGCATCAGGAAGAGTAGGGGTGCAACCCTTTACTCAACCAAAAACAAAACAATTCTAAGCACAGACACAGTGCTTTTAAATGCATGCATAACAACACAGTTTCTATGTGTTTTCACTATAATTTTCTTTAGCAGAATTGAGTTGATCTAATAATGCACTTTGTAGAATGCACGTGTAGTGACAAAATGAAGATGCTTTAGCTATGAGCCCAGTATGAAACAGACATTTTAAGCAAGATAAAGTTGATGTACATATGTATTAATTGTAAGGAAAATTATGTTGATTTAAATATGCAAACAGTGTGAGGCTAAATTTTTAAGCAAAATTAAATTGATGTAAGTAGGTGTACAGTGTGAGTCACAAGCTGTGGACAAAATGACGTAGTCAGGCAGACAACATAGTTTAGTAATGTTGGCGACAGCAAAGGAATAGTGAGTGAGGCATCAAAGAAGGGGGTGTTCACTACCTCACTTGACAAAAGATGCTGTCCCTAGATTTGGAAAAAAGAGTAGAGAGGCGCACTCAATGAAATTAGTAGCTCAAAAAGTCCATAAAATACGTAGATCTTCTGTCGTTTTTCTTAAATATATTCTTTATTTTCATTCGCATAAAACGGCACAGCCAACGCGTTTCATCCCCAAAATGTGCCTAGGGAATTTCGTCAGGGCATATATTGAACAGTCAGGTTAGTGAAGTGGTCTTAGAAAAGATCGCTCTATCGACGCTGTTATGCCAACTTGATCCCAGTAGATCTCAGTATATTCCTTGGAAAGATATGTAGCCCAGGTCCAAAATGAGTTAAAAGTTCGTGTCCCCCGAGTTGGCCAAGGATGCAGCTTTTGACGGACAGGGTGTCTGTAGATCCTGCCCACATATAATGCCTTAGGGGAACTTCACAGCAACGGGCGTTCAGCGTCCTCCCGGGGGTAACCGGCTCTTGTGGTGCCTGCTCTTCGCGTTGTAGCGGAGAGTACCTCTGATATGGTACCCGTACTCCACTGCTCCTCCTCGTGGATTAGTGGCAGCCAGGATCTACAGACACCCTGTCCGTCAAAAGCTGCATCCTTGGCCAACTCGGGGGACATGAACTTTTAACTCATTTTGGACCTGGGCTACATATCTTTCCAAGGAATATACTGAGATCTACTGTGATCAAGTTGGCATAACAGCGTCGATAGAGCGATCTTTTCTAAGACCACTTCACTAACCTGACTGTTCAATATATGCCCTGACGAAATTCCCTAGGCACATTTTGGGGATGAAACGCGTTGGCTGTGCCGTTTTATGCGAATGAAAATAAAGAATATATTTAAGAAAAACGACAGAAGATCTACGTATTTTATGGACTTTTTGAGCTACTAATTTCATTGAGTGCGCCTCTCTACTCTTTTTTCTATTTGCTTCGATACACATCCTTGGCAGCGGATGGTGAGAGTAGCAGCACCACCAAATAATTTTGAAACAGGAAAAGTTGATGTGCGAAACCTTGGTCAGCTGCTGTGTGCTTTGGTTTATTGTCCCTAGATTTGGCTTTTGTAGTTCGGACTGGACTGTTCCCATGGGGCACAGGGTCAGCGCTGATTTGCATATCGCCATTGTCTAACCCAGGGTGGTGTGGAGTGGAAAAATGATGGATTTGGGCCCCGATCTTTGGACTGGGGTGAATGTGTGACATTGATCCACATTCTGTCCATCATTGTTGTGTTTGCAGGTCCCTAGATTTGAAGCAGGAGATAACAAAAATCAGTGGCATGTGAAATAGCCTCTAAGGGAAAGACAACAAACACTGGAGTACAGTATTATGGGGTGTTACCTATCCACGAGGAGGATGCAACTCTGAACCTAGCTGAAACAGAGGAGAAAAAGTGCACTCACATGGTGTACGAAGGTTTAGGTCTATATCTAAGCAGTATCCCTAAATGTTTAGGCACAATCATAGGGATTCACAGCAATCCTGGGAAGATGTTGTTTCTAAAATAAATGGAGGCAAGGGTAAAGCACACCAAAGTATATCTTTATGATGGGATGTATAGTCTGATTATGAAAGAACACATTTTAAATAATATTTTTACATAGCTGCACCAGCATCTAGTGAGCTCCCAGCTCACTAACCCAGGGAGCTTGGGAGGGAGGCTGATATTGGACCGACACCAAAGTTTGCCTGAAGCCCGAGGATGAAACCACAAGAAGTATGCATGAGATCCCATACAAAAGAGCAACAGTAATGACAAATTATTGCCAGCAGCTACAGAGAAAGTCTGGTGTTTTGATTGTCTTTAGAAAAGACACAAGAAGGAAAACAGGAGTTACCAGACGTATTGCAATCAATCTCTTCAACCTGAAATAGTTCCTGATTTTTGAGTTATATTCTGAAGGTAAGCTGGTAATCCCAAAGAGTTCTGAGATGTGCTTTCAGAGGACCTTAGTATGAGACCAGCCTCCCTTCGCCCATTTTTGAGAAGGACTTCTGTGAGCATTGGCAGCATGGTGAAATGCCAGGATTGTCCGTGGAATTCTTCCGTTACTTAGTATGGCAAAAGTGTCACCTCACTACAAAATCCAGAACATTCCTAGAACTGGATGAACATCTGAAGACAAGATGAGCTTTCACTATATATGACCATGGGGAGCAATGACTACATGAAAATGATCATAAATGTCAAGACAGACTTCTTATAATGCATGATTTATCCATTTATTGATACTTTTGTTGGTATATATCAGCATGCAGGTGTGTAATAGTCACAAACAGGTTATATATAATAACAAAATACAAAGAGAACATCAGTGGTCCTGA
Organism: Lissotriton helveticus; assembly: GCF_964261635.1. NCBI lineage: Eukaryota > Metazoa > Chordata > Amphibia > Caudata > Salamandridae > Lissotriton > Lissotriton helveticus. The sequence goes on from NC_136069.1 coordinate 360,685,702, forward strand.
TAATTGGTAGCAAAATAACTGAACTCCACAAAATAATAAATATAATGTTGAGAGCCACTAAAAATTACAGCCAACACGTTTTGCTGTTGTAAGCCGCTTATTCAGGGCTAAGAGTTAAACATCCCTTACTCCATTATTTATTATAAGCTTCCCAAAGTTCACTTATATAATATGTATGGCATTCGAACTAATCAGTGATGTTAAACAACAAATCAAAATCAATTGGACATAGACTGGTATTTCAAATGACATTTTAAGCCCACAGGTGAATGCAAGTCACACAACACGCATTTTCTTGTATCGCTTGCTTGAACTTCACTCCTAATGGGAGATTTAATCAATCATCAACCTGTCCATTTCCAATCGTTGTGACTGCATCGACGGTCAGCCAAACAAACAAATGTTTTTCCTTTAATAACTGTTAACATTTTCAATTCATAGTATCTGTGGAAAGCGTCCCGTTTCCACTGCAGGCATGTGTGTGTCAAGTCCACTCTCACCAAATCATCTACATAAAGGTGAAAAGATACATGTCCGGCTCCCATCTCAGAACAGCGCTAATCACTAGGTAACCTTCGGGGTATGTTTTAGGATGAGTACCCCAATGAAATATCCTCAATAGGGAGCTGGTGTAGCTGGTTGCCTCTATAAAAGGTCTCATACACTTGGCAAGGGTATTTCCTTGGGGCAATTGCCTGGTTCGTCCAGCTCTTGCTCTGGACTGCTCTTTCAAAACCAGCAGGATCACTAAGACACGAAAGACACCGCCACTGCCTGGCTTCAGACACTGATAAGTGGATGGCACAGTCCATGTACAGAGCCCCAATGTCACACCACAAAGATTGGTTGCCTGAGAAGTATTTCATTCTCCTTCTCCATTTCCTATTTCCTCACTGTAACAAATAATGGGGCAGAATTATGATGACTGGCGCATCCCCAGGGATGCGCCAGTCATCCTGCGCCGCTGTTCCGCCACCGATGGTGCACCGCATTTACAATGCGGCGCACCATGGGGCAAAAACGTCACAGATGCGTGACGCAGCTCCAGCAAGGCTCGGGGGTGCACCATCTCCACAATGCTGCGTCAAGACCTACGCCTGCTTCAAGCAGGCGCAGGGTTTTGACGCAGCATTGTCCTTTAAGTGACTGAGGGAAATCTCATAGATTTCACTCAGCCACTTTTAGGAGGCGTTCCTGCGCAGGAACGCCCCCCCCCCCTGTGCAGGAACGCCTCCTTATGGCGCAGGGCTTTACAACGTGACGCATCTCCTAGATGCGTCACGTTGTAAATAGGGCACATTATTTGTGCCGCCGTTGCGTCAAATAAAGTGACGCACCTGCGGCGCAAGGCCTTCATAAATCTGCCCCTACGTTATTGGTTGAGGGGGGCTGAAAGCCCCACTCAGGTAACAAACACAATCCTTGTCAGGTTGAACCACAAAAGTCAATAAATAGACTTGTGCTTAACCTTCTGGTATCTTGGCACAAAGGCAGTCAGATTTAACTTAGAGGCAAAGTGTAAAGAATAAATGCAGCATACAAACAGTAATAATTTGAACACACCACACAAGAAAAATTTCAAACCAATTTAGAAAAAAGAGTACTTTTTAAAAATAAAATGATACCAGGACAACATGTATCCAATCAGTAGAACCAGAGATATGCAGTTTTTTTAACATTTTGGGTAAGTATAAGGCCAAAAATCACCAGTCGCCACTTGGGGGTCATCTGGTCGTGCCAAAACAGTGGAAATTCATAAGTTCAGACTGACTATAACAGAGCGCAGGCCCGATACAGAAACCTGGCTAGTCCTGCTGAAAAAGTTACATTCTCAGTCGGGCACAGAGTTCCGCTCACTGAGGAGGAATAATATATATCTACTTTGTATGTGAATACCGTGTTATTCTCTCTAATTTAATTTTTTTTTAAACTTGAAAGAAATCTGTTAAAAAAATTAAAAAAAATGTAAACCAATGCATGCAATTGTTGGTAGCCCCTTGACCATAATGGAAAAAGGATATGAGAGCATTGTTACAGCGCAACACCTCATCCCTGACAGGTGATTCTCCTTTCATTTTATTAATGGAGAAGAATACTGTGTTGAAGGGAGTGCCTTCTTGGATGGGAACGTGTGGTAGAAACGTGGTATGACAATAAGCTTTGGTAGGTACTAAGGAACTCTTCTGATGTGCACAAGAATGAGATCTGAAGTAAATCCTAGAAAGGGAGAATTCCAAATTCGGAAGCCCAGAAAATTGATTAAGATTCATCCCTGTCGGGCCTTAATGGCTAGCCTTTTGAACTCTATAAACGTCTGGCCAACAAATTAGAACTTCTTATACTGAAAACGTGGACTGAGGCGCGATCCATGGGCCAACTACCTGAGGTCGAAAGACAGGCAACAATAGTAGTGATTCATAAGCCAGGGAAGCCACTGGATAAATGTAACTCATATCACCCTATTTCACTCCTCAACGTTGAGATAAAAATCCAAGGTAAACTCCTGGGCAGTCATCTCCACCAAGTCATGAAATTCCTGGTTCACCTGGGTTAGTCCAGCTTTATGCCAAAAGGGGGACCAGACTGATTCTGTGGAGGTTCGGGGTCATGGCAGGATCTTGAGACTAGACAATATCGATGATTGATCGATCCATGGATGCGTCCATGACAATAAACACTTTGGAATGGAACTATATGTTTGGGGTACTGGAACTAAAGGGGATTCGTCTGAACTTCATAGGATGGATGCATCTTCTCTATAGTAACCCTATAGCACACATTAAGGTGAACGGGGTGGTCTCTTGTGCCTTTGTTCTCTGCAGGGGCATGAGATAGAGTTGCCCACTTTCTCTGCTGATTTTTGCCTTAGCCCTAGAGCCTCTTTCGGCAAGGGTTTGGCAGGACACGTTGGTGGGAGGTATCCAATACGGGAAACCCTGTGAGGAGCGCATTTCAATATATGCAGACAACATCAATTTTAATATCACAGATCCCCCTATGACCATAGCTCAATTGACCCAGATACTGCATATTTTTGAACACCATGTACAGGGCCGGACTGGGAACTAAAACTGGCCCTGGGAGACTGCTCAGCCAGCCCCCCTTGGAGGTGGAGGTGGGCGCAGCCGAGCTGTTTGCTAGGACCGGTTTTTGTCGATTTTGTTACAAAGGGCCGATATTGCTTGCCCTGGTATCAAAAACTGCCCCCAGGGGCCCAAAACTGCCCCCACTCTGGCAGCCCACCGGGGAAACGCCCGGTGCCCGCTATAGCCAGTCCGACCCTGACCATGGAGGTTACACAATAAATTGGGACAAGTCCCTTATGCATCTCATTATGGCTTCCATGCCCACGTTGCCCGGCAACATTTGTCTGTCTGTTTCAATGGAGAGCTTCAAATATTTAGGGATACATATCACAACAGATTCCTAACTTTCTTATTGAAAGAATCTGATCCCCATTTTGACCCACTTTACGACAGATGCCCAACACTGGAATGTACTTCTGCTCTCCCTACTAGGAAGAGTGCCAATGTTCAAGAGGATGACATTACCTCGAATGTTGTATGCCCTACAGAATACACCATATCCTGTACCTGACAAATTTTTCCAGAAAACAAAATCTGTACTCCATCTACTCTTGCTGGGCACGGGCCCTCCATGTATAGCCCTCCACAAGCTAATGTATAGTAGGGGAATTGGCTTATGTATTATGGGGGAATTGGCTTACTGGATATCAGGAAATATTATTGGGCCGCTCACTTAGCTGTGGTCATGGATTGGGCATTCACCACCTGAGATGATCTAGCGCTTAGATTTGAGAGGTTCTCATGGGCGGATGGGGCTACCTGGGAGTAATCTATAGGTCAAACACCCCAGGGGTGTCTATGCCTCAGACCCAAATAGCTGCACAGATCTTGAGAGCAGCCACAAATGCTCTGGGGTGGAGGGGGAGACTGATGGAGATTACCTTTTTGATAAACAGTGATATCCTGAGAGATGTGGTGAAGCTTCAGGGATTCGCAAAATGGAATCTTATTGGTATCTCCACCCAGTTTGGAAGGGCAACTTCAAGCTTAGTCGGTCTGACATGCAGGTCCAATTTAAGTTATCACCAACTGAAACATTTAAATATCTCCTGCGTCCTCTTGCGCTAAAGACACATATACCCCCATATACTCTGATCGTGTAGTCCTCCACATTGGTGTACTAGATCCTCACAAAACCGCTACCTAGAAAGGCCATATCACTCACATATAAGAAACTGATTTACAATTCCTCAGACACCCTTGCCACCCTACGCTATGAATGGGAGTCGAAGGTTAGTCCCTCTGAGGAAGGCGAGTGGGAGGAAACTACTGGGGCATTTAAGGAAGTGGCCATCAAATCAGGGTTTCGCGTCATCCAGTTAGCATTACTACACAGCTCATATTATACCTGCACAGCTATATATTCTATGGGTTGATCCAGCGCGGCTCCAGAAATTACCTGCAAAACCATCACCATACTCCTAAGGAGCTATTTTCACATTACTCATCAGTTGGGCACATAACACTGCGAGTCATTTTTACACACATTCACCCTGCTCCAAGGATTGGTGAAGACTAGAGGAGAGCTGCTGGATTTTAAGAGGACTGTCTTATTTCATACTAACATATATACACTATATACATCTGTAGTTTATCGATATTACCATGGTTTTATTTTTTAGAAGTATAAAAACACCCCACCATTATTGTCGATGGATCTGCTAGTAAAAGTTAACTAATGGACAACAAGACCAGCTTCATTCTCCATTTATTTATTTTTATATTTCAGAGTTAAAATCTCCTAGCATGACCTTACTTTTATTCACTCTATTTCAATAATCATTTAAAACCTAAAGAGAAAGAAAAGTTAAATTCAAACATTTATATTTATTAGCATAACAGGAAAGTAAGCAAAATTATATTACCAAGATTTCAGGACACGGACATCAGCATACAGACAGAACAGTTCCCAAAAAACAACCTGTCTATTCTTTCTTGGTGTTCACCTCCCATTAGGACTCCGCACCCATTCGAAAAGTTAAAGTGCAGAAAAATGTCAAAGTCCTCGCACCCTAAAAATTCAACAATCCGACAGCATGTCGTGGCGCAAAATAAAATCGAAAAATAAGATTTTTTCTTACTTCCAAACGTCCTCTTTTATACCCTTTTTCCCTAACTTATCTATCTAAAACTTGAAACTTTTGGGGTCTTTCTTTATTCTGATTGGTTAGTCCAAGAGGTGGATGAGCATAACCTCATCACCTTATTGCTCGTATTTCCGCAAAGTCATCGTTATAATTAAAAAAATTAAGTCTCTATTGTCTCTTAGTAGTCCTTCCGCTTGTGTCCTTTAATTTGTAATTTCTTCAAACTTTCCAATGCTCACGATGCAGACATTCAAATGTGTTGGCACCGAATCGAGCATCCAGGCCACACTGTCCTTGACCCACACTGTACAGGCACAGGCTGCTTGCACTTCTCTCAAGTTTTGTTGCGCATGCGTACATCATCTCAAACTCAGAGTTGCTGTAAACTTCCATTTTGGATTAGCCCGCATAGGCCAGAATGGGAACTATTATAGAAACAAACACAATTAAACGTTAATTTTCGAAATATAGCCTTTCTGTTTACCTCCCCCCATTCTAAGGTAACCCAGTTAGTTATTATCTAGCAGATATAACAACAAATAAGCATGGTTTACTCACCATTCTCCGTCATTTATGCCACGATTAGACATACAGAAAGCATATACATACAGATTTTGGTTAGAATATGACATTTGCGCACAAGATTAGTATGACAACTTCACTTCATTAGTAAATTATGATTCGCAACATAAGCAAATTAGTATCCCACATGTATGGTATGTGCACTCTATTCTATGTAAACCACACAATTAATACATGTTACTGTTATGGAGAAGTGATTTCACAAGGGGTATACAAATTTTTTTTTTTTAATCCTCGCTCCATCAGGGTTATAGCGTCTGAGATTTATGTCCCTGGGGGTGTGTAGAGGGGGGGACGTTTCTTCGTATTATATGTCCCATGATCCGGCTCTACTGGTTGGCACTGCAGAAACTCGTGGGAAAAGTATTGGGGATTGAGGTGCCGGACTCAGCCAAAATGTGCTTGTTACAAATTTAGGGAGATGATCCACCACCGCTCTAACAAAGTATGGCTCTCCCTGGGTCTTTCGGTGGCCAAGAGAAATATAGTAGAAATGTGGGGCTTATGAGACACGCCAACACAGGCGGATTGGGAAAAAGATATGGATTGGTGCTTGTTGGCTCAGAAGACTATCTACCAGGGTCGGGGATGTCTCCGAAAACTGGAAAAAATATGGTCCCTGTGCTGATCATATAGGGGGAATAGGGAAGATCCCGGTAGCCCAGGATGGGGGTGAAGTCCTGACTGATGGGCTTTGGAAAATGATTGAGGCCTGTCTTTTTGATTAGATTGCTTTTAATATTTCTTTGCTTTATGGTCATAAGGCTGCAAAACTCCCTTGAGGGCCCATGTCTATACTATACGGCTTGTGATGTATGTGTTTTGCAAAACTCAATAAAATGATTTCTCAAAAAAAGTAAAATCCCCCTGTTCACATTTCTTCAAGATGACAACCACATATGGGTATGTTCTGTTAAATGTGTAATTTTGCAAAACACGTGGCATTCCGCCTGCAAATTCCTTGAGAAAAACAAGCTTCTCCAAGCGTCTCCTAATGCATGGGCTGATTTTACTATTGAAACATGGAATCTCATTCAGTGGCATAGCTAGGCCGCCCATGTCGGCTCCTTCGTTTGCCGCCCATGGTGGCCTGATCGAAAAGCAGGGGGAGGTGCTGGCGATTCATGCGGCCACGGGTAAGAGTGGGGAGGGAGGGATTGGGGGGTGCTGCCGTTTCTTGCAGCCCCTACGGCCACAGGTAAGAGTGGCGGCCCGCCGCCCCCTAGCTACGCCACTGATCTCATTTAGCAATAGGATTTGACAAAAGCCAGGCTGTAGTAGTTTAGTAGCATGGACTCCTTGGCTTGTTTGCACTCTTCACACTTGTTAAATTCACTTTTCACACATTATCAGAGGTTAGACGCTTCATGACACAAAAACATTTGGAATTGCACTCGTGTCCACTTTACACCGCAAAATATATTTGCAGTGGGAAAGTTGATCCAGCTGCTGTTTAATCTCCCTTACTTACGTCAGGTAGTGTTGTTTTGTGTTGACTGAGCAGTGGCATAAATGGATAATAAATCTGGGCCTGAATCTTTAAAAAAAAAATCCATCCCAGTCCAGTGGTGCGAGACGGTGGATAAACATGGAACACCAGTGAGGGGTTTGAGCCGTGATAATATATACATGGTGTCCCAGTGTGGTAAATAATCTCACCGTGTGTTCCCTGGTGGGAAGACGAAGCAAAAAGTAATGCGACACCATGAAGTCCATTAATGTGAAAAGGCTCCCAAGAATGTTCATGAGTTTACTGGGGATAATTTATTGTCGCACGGTTTTTGCTATACCAACATTTAAGCTTGCATAAGAAGTGTTTTGCATTATATGAATTGTGGTTATGTTACATGCAGACTTATTCTCCTCTCAATTGACATAATGCCATTCTGTAATTGTGGAGGAAGATCTGTGATTGTTGTTCCTGCCTCTTACCAGCTGTAAAGACATGTTTAGCGTCTGCATTATATTCTATGGTATATTTTACTATGTCTGCCGTGTAACGAGTTCCAACAGGTCCCGCACGAGGAAATGTAGATTGCAGCAGGAGGATATTTGTTTGTCAGACTTGCACTTCAGAACAAAACATTACAGAGCACATATTTCAGAAATTAACCAAAATGTCATATATTAACCTTACCTCTTCCTCATTGGTCCTGTATAGGTTCGGACTCTGCAAAGCACCGGTGAGCCTTCCAACAATGTCCAACATTCGAATGTGTTGCCAGTGACCTCCCTGCCCCCTCATTGGGCAATAGCTCTGCAGCACACCCCTGATGCAAAAAGGCAGACTTGGGGAGGGACACTTCTTGAGATCTCTATGTTCCTCAATAGCATTTTTATGGTCTGGATTGGCTTGTTCTGGCTTGACAGCATATTTTGGGAGCCAGGAGTACATGTTTTGATTTGGCAATTGTGTGCATACACAAAAAATGCTTGCCATCCATACAGCTGTGATCATTTTGTTCATTTATCCAGCTGCCTGGGGTTAAGCGTTCGGGGTTACACAAAATACATTGCAATGCTATTACAGTGTCTTAGATAACTAGACAATTTATGTTGTTTTTCTCTGGTTCCCTGAGTTACAGCACTCCTTAATCTCACAGTCATAGTGCTGAGTGAGTCACCCCAATAGCTGCTTCTGGCTCCTTCTGCTTTTGAAATGGACTGCAGCCTCATTGCATTTTCCCTGGTTCCTACTAGTTTCTATAATCTGGGATGCTGTCAGGTTGCTTTGATTTCCTAGTCTGATAATTGGTACATGCTAGGTCAGAGGCAGCTTCAGCTAACTTTCTTCCTGGGGCTTCTGAAAAGCTCTCTGCAGCAGGGATGCTTAGTGCCGTACAAGAGAGTTTAAGGAGCAGACAATGCTTTTATTTTCCTTCAGTATCATTTCTTTTAATGCATGGTGTACATTCCCTGTTTCTCTACACTCTTACCTATTCTCTCCATAAACGTAATATGCAAACCAGCATTCTACGAAATATGATTGAAGGCTGGCTGTTATGTTATTTGCGTTTATAAAGCACTAACAACCGATTTTTACAACATGGTCTGGCAATGCCCCGGTCTCACCTCCTTCTGGCCGGGTGTAGAGTCTGAACTTGTCAGTGTAGACGGGTGTAGAGTCTGGGATGGCAGGTCCCCCATGAACCCCAAATGCCTCCTCCTCGGAGTTTTCCATGGCCTGAACGGCTCTCGGGCTGACAAGCGTTTCTTAGGCACGGCACTGGCAGTTGCAAAGCGAGACATCGCCGCTGCCTGGTACCAAGCCAAGCCTCCTACTGTTCGTAAATGGCGCAGAGGGGTGGACTGGTGCGTGGTCCTGAAAGAACACCTTTTTGAGGCCAGAGGGTGCCCTGAAAAGTTTGAGAAAATATGAGGCAAATGGGTAAATCTATTGTTTTTTGTCTGTTTTTCCTTTTCATGGCTGATTTCCCCCCCCACAGGTAACATTGTGTTTGTGGGCGGTCTCCTTGGCTCACGCCTCCTGTTGTCGGCTGATGATGGTCTTTGCTGTATTGTACACTCCTTGGCAGACTCCATATGTCTTTGGTTTAAACATTTTTTTAATAAAATTGAATATCAAAAAAAATAAAGCACTAACGAATCACCTTTAGGAGGGTCTCTCAGCGTTAACGCGCTCTAAAGCAAAACTGTAATAGCAAAAGAAATTAGAAGAGCCAGGTTTTGAGGATTTTTTTTAAAACGAGTACGGGCAGGCTCCTATTTACAAACGTAACTTGTTCCAGTGATGGGGGCAAAAGTGAAAAAGGTCTTCCCCCATATCTGACAGTGCAGATACGGTGGAGTGAAGTTGCCCATAGGATCAGAGGATGTGCATGGATATATAAAACTATTGCTTCTTCCGTAGATGGAATGGACTGCTTCCAAAGAGGGTCTTATGTATGAGGCAGAGAAGTTTAAAAATTGAGCCCCTTTGTGTCAGAAGCTTATGCAAAGTTTCAGTGTGAGATTTGATGAGGAGCAGGATAGCAAATTGCAGATCAGTCAAGCAGCTGCGTTTTGTACCACCTGAAGTTTGGCTAAAAGAGCTTCATTTGCTGCAACCATAAGGGCATTTTTATGGTATAGGCAACTTACAATAAGTGCCTGAGTGATGGTTTCCCTGACCTGGAGAGGTAGCCATCAAAAAGCTGTCAGGACAGGCACATAATTCCAAATAGGACCCAAAGATAGAATTTACTTCTTCTTTCATAGAGAGGGCATCATCAATCAGTATGCCCAGATTTCTAACAACCTTTTTGGGGGTAGGGGCTTGCACTGGGGTGGCAGAGTGGGCTAAAGAACGGTGATGGATTAAACCCAGATCTTTTGACTGGGTGTGAGTGTTTGATTGATTCAGATGCTCCGTCCATCACCACCCCCTTTTGTACCGCTTTTGCCCCGGTTCCAGCAGCCACCAGACTTCTGCTTTACCAAAGAGCAGAATTGCAATCTTTCCTGTGTTTATTGGAAGACAATTGGACATTGAGAGGGCAGTTTTTTCATAAATTCCTTGAAACTGATTTCAGTAGATTCAGGATTTCTCCCCATGATGATTTTAAGTTGTGTGCCATCTGTATATGAAATGACTTCAAACCCACAAGATCCGACAGAGACACAAGACACTCTGTTAGGCGTAGAAAAGTAGTTTTATTAGCTGCAGCTAAGCACAGTTATCTAAGAAGTACCACACAGGTAGGTTCCAAGAGACTGCCACTTCAATCCGTGGCGCACAGTCTATTATACAACACAAGTTTACAATGACAACTCCCAATATACACAAAACTGACAAATAGGAATAGTTCAAAAACAAGCTATCAGATGTCTAAAACACACCCTCCTTTCAGACCCCGTGTGCTCTCCTCCCCTCAGGTTAATCAACACTAGTGCCCGTAATTCGATTTGCAGGTGGCAAAACATGTGTAGAATGCTTCAAAAGAAGGGCTATTTAACAAGAGAACACACGAAGAGAATAGTGAAGGCCAGTTAAATAAGATAAGGCAGAGAAGAATGGTGGGACCCAAACAGTGGAGTAAGACATGGATTAATCAGTCTAGACATGGCTTTGCGAACTCGGCCAGACCCTGACATCGGTATCGCACACAAGGACAAAGGTTGTTCTTTAACGAGAAAACATGGAGCAGCTGAAAACGGCAGAAAGACCATTTTACCGCGTTAGCCGTGCTGCCTGAGTGAGGCAACATAAAATGGCGACTAAACACAAAATGGCGGCTATAGCGAAGCGGGGCCGAAAACTACATAACCTCAGACACTCCTTTTGCCATACTCGGGCAATGCACAAAGGAACCCATGTTAGTCTGAGTCAATATAAATGGTCATGAGGTCATTGAGATGTTGTTGCACCATCATCTTAAGGTGTTCTGTCTGCTGTGCTACTGGTTTGGAGACACAGATCGTGGCACAGAGTCCACAAATGGCTGGACCACACTGTAGACAAAGACAACAAGAAAAGACGAGTGCTAAAATCATTCCAAGGAAAGTTAGCACGTTCCATCCCCAAGTGGACAGTAGTCCCCAAAACCATCCCATCACAGACCAATCTCCAGTATTTTGGTGAATAGACTCAGAGATGACATGTAGCTTAGAGATGGCTTGGTATACTGTAGGGGCATTGTCAGGAATATAAATGCAACAACTAGACCCAATCAGTTTACAGACTCCTCCTTTATCTGCAAGGACTATGTCTAAAACCATTCTATTCTGTAAAGTCATAAGTCAATCCGCCTGAAGCTCAGCAGTCAAATTCTTTAATGCTCCAGAAGTTACATTTATTGTGGCATCAACCACACGGACCAACTGTCTGATATTTTTGCTATTGGCCATCGGACCCCAAAAAGGAAGAAACCCTTTCAGAAAATCCCCTCCTTCTTGCCCTGCTGTATCTTCCGTATCTACAACTCTTCTAGCAACTCTCTTTTTATGATAATCAGCAGGAACAGTATATGTAGGAGGGAGAAGAAAAGCTATATAACACGTTCCCGAGAAGTATGGGGGAAGCCATGTATAAGCTTTGTCATGACAGATAAAATATATACCTTGCGATGCCACCAAAGGTGTGGGGGTAGAAGGAGTATAGACATAAGTATGGGAGAAATTGCTCCTCTCTTGCTTAGTTTTGGTATTCTGGCCATTTATTTGCAAGCACAAACGACCTCTTTGGGGTAGTACCCAAATCGGTGTAGAACTCTGTTGCTTAAGCTTGTCGGTGAGGCTGAGAGTATAACGAGTTATAGTCCACCCATCATATGCTCTCTTCTCATCTTTGGGAATCTTGATGATGTCAGCAATCTTTGCCATCGTTACAATACCCTTTATCAAAGAACTGTGACTGAAATCCACTCCACCATTATAGGATCCACCAGAAGGATATCGAAGTAAGTTCTGGTATGCATTGGAAAACATAGCCAGATAGGCCCAAGCAGAACCTTCGTATGAAAAGGGGAGGACTAGATACGGCATCCCTCTTTGTGTATTATGTGGTATGAGACCACAGACCCAACAATCAGTAACATTTACTATCAATTGATGCTGGTGCAACAGTTGAATGAACGAATTATTAAGATATTCCATTCTTCTCATTTGCACGTGGTCTGGGAGTGAGTAAAATTTATGTATGCGGAGAAACAGTAGTAGAAGGAGTTAGAGGGGCAGAAGCGGGAACAGGCACCAACTGTAGGACGTGAATAAGCCATCCTATGCATGCTAATAAACTACATAAACATACCAAAACACATAGTGCTACGCCACAACGACCAAATAATAATTTCTTATAAAGAGCTCTCTTCATCATTTTAATATCACTTCCTTTCCCTGTACTATCCATTACTCTAAAGGCGTTGCTCACAATAATCTTCCTTAATCACTTGGCTGTGATTGTTAGCCGTCCTATGACACTGCAAGTCCTGTTGACCTAGTCACTATTCAGGTCACAGCTCAAGACTCCTACCGTGACCCTGCAACTTGATGGATAAGGGGAAAAAAACGTTTCTTTATAAACAGAATTAAAGAAAATCAAAATTAATTGTCTTTAGGCGATCTCTTTCTCAGATTGTATCGTCTCTTTCCAGGTGTGGTTTGGTCCTTGAATAAATGTTCGGGATCTGTAGTGTTAAGTCTCAGGTGCACAGGTACAGCTTCCTGTAAGACGTCATCATCCTCCTTCTCTGAGCTAATCCAATCCAGGCGTGCACTGCAGAAAGGTACGAAACTGTGTACCTTCTCGCACTCACTATCACCGATACCTTCTCGGAACCACTGGTCATAAGGTAAAGGCAATGGTACCCTTTTGCAATGCACGCCGTGGACCCAGTTCTTCTTTCCCAGGACCTTAACAGCTGTACGAGTTGTGAGTAACACTTGTCTCGGCGGCCCCCAGCGAGGTTCCAAGTTCTTTTTCCTCTGGAAATTCTTCAGACACACCCAGTCCCCAGGCCGGATGGAGTGTCCGGGATCTGAGGAGGCCTCTGGTAAAGCGTTTTGGACCTGTTGACGAATAACATGCAATTTGGTGGTGAGATCATGCAAATAGTCAACCAACGGCGGGTATGGAATATCTGAGTACTTTTTGGGCCTGGGGACTCCCCAGACATTAGCTGGGCGCCCGAACACAATCTCGTATGGGCTAAGCCCCAAACGAGAATGAACAGTTGTTCTAGTAGAAAGGAGTGCCAAAGGCAAGGCGTCAGGCCAAGAAAGGCCCGTGCTGGCCTGAATCTTTGCTAACTTAAGTTTGAGAGTGCCATTATAGCACTCTACCAGACCTGCTGACTGAGGATGGTTTGCCGCATGGAATTTCTGTCTAATGCCTAGACCCACACACACCTTCTGCATAATTTGACCTACAAATTCACTTCCATTGTCACTCCAGACAATGCGCGGCAAACCAAATCTCTGGAAGAATTCTTTCAAAAGTATTTTTGCAGTGGACAAGGCAGTGTTGTCCTTTAGGGGGTAGGCCTCTATCCATCTGGAAAAGGCACAAACCACCACCAGAACATACTTGAGATTATTAAAGCGTTCCATATGGATATAGTCTATTTGCAGTACCTCGAATGGGTACGTAGGGAGTGCAAAGTGACCTGCTGGAGTTGGGGTTCCCTTTCCTGGATTGTGCATCAAACAAACAATGCAATGTTTCACCACATTTTCTGCACATTTACGAATACCCTCATTCTGCCATACTGGAGCTAAAAGCTTACATATACCCCTTGCATTAATATGGGCTGGTCCATGGGCCATAGTAACTACAGGCAGTACATACGCATCTGGTTGCAACCATCGTTGATGCTCTGACAATTCCGTCCAACATCCCATACTATCCAACATTCCCGTACTTTCTTTCCACGTACTCACTTCTTTCTCGGTGGCCTCCTTCTGAATCGCTTTCACACTTCCCACTGTGTCTTCACACATACCACCTTCTGCGACCCATCTTGCAGGGCCCGCAACATACATGCGACTTTCAACATTCCTCGCTGTCTCCTTCGCTATCTCGTCTGCAAATGCATTTCCTTGACCTACGTCATCAGTAATCTTTCTATGTGCACTGCACTTCACAATCGCTATTTGAGTAGGCAAAGCAAGTGATTCAAGAAGGTCAGTTACCAACTGACCATGCTGTATCTTGGTGCCGTGGGAGGTAAAGAATCCTCTTTCCCTCCACAAACGACCAAAACTATGGGCAACGCCAAATGCATACTGACTGTCAGTATAGACAGTCACTCTTTTCCCTTTCGCCAACACACATGCTCTTGTCAACGCAATCCATTCTGCAGCTTGCGCTGAATTATGCGAAATGCGTGCAGTTTTTACCACTGTGTACAAAGTCGTTACTGCATAAGCTGCTGTCGTTTCGCCATTAGGAAGTTTGAAACAAGACCCATCTACCCATAGGATCCCATCCGGATCCACAAGTAGGGTATCTTTCGGATCTATTCGACCCTTCATTTCTTCTTCAGTGCGAAGAAAACAATCATGCTGATCTTGTACATCGTTCACATCCAAAATAGGCAACAATGTTGCTGGATTCAGAACATTACATCTTTTTATGTGTATATGGCTAGCTAGACGTGTCAACTCATATCCAGACAATCGAGCACTCGTTAAGTGCTGAGTTTTCGTCCTGTTAAGAAGAGTATCTACTGCATGTGGTACCATAACATTAAGAGGATGATCTAGCACTAATCCAGCAGATTGACAAATAGAAATTGCCGCTGCTGCTGTTGCTCTAAGGCAACTAGGTAATGCCTTAGCTACTGGATCTAGTGTTGCAGAAAAATAGGTACACGGCCTTTGTTTGTCGCCGAATTGTTGCGTCAGTACTGATAATGCGCAACCTTCCCTTTCATGGACATAGAGCGTGAAAGGTTTACTGTAATTTGGAGTACCCAACACAGGAGCAGAACACAAGGCAGTACGTAAATCTGAAAAACTCTTTTGACATTCATCAGTCCAAGGCAGAGGTTGGGGCGTATCTTTAAGTGTAAGTGCCAACCGAGGTTTAGCAAGTAAGGAAAAATTTGGAATCCACTGTCTACAGTAAGAGGTAATGCCTAAGAAAGCACGCACTTCTCTTTGTGTGGATGGCACAGGCATCCGTGCAATTGCATGAATACATTCTGGAGTCAATCGCCTTCCCTCCTTCAACAAGAGATGACCCACATAGGTAACTTCCTGTCGGCAATATTGTAACTTGGAAGATGATACTTTATGATGTAAATCAGACAAATGTCGTAAGAGCGACACAGTTGCAGTTTTACAGATATTTTCCGGAACAGCAGCGATCAACAAATCATCCACATATTGGATAAGAGTAGCATCTGAGGGTAAAGAAAAGGTGTCAAGCCGAGACTTTAAAGCTTGACTATATATGGAAGGACTTTCACAATAGCCCTGAGGTGCACGCTTAAACCGGAAGCTTCGGCCTCCAAGAGAGAAGCCAAAGAGATCCCTACTTTCTTCAGCAATAGGAATGCTAAAGAAAGCATTCTTAAGATCAATAACCGAGAACCAGGCAGCTGAAGCAGGAATCATAGTAAGCAAAGCTGTTATATCTGGCACAACAGGGAACTGAGGGACAACAATTTTGTTGACCTCTCGAAGATCAATTACAAAACGGTACACGGGTGGCTGAGAGGGATCAGTACGTTTGAGAATAGGTAAAACACGGCTATTGCAAACATTCCCTCTAGTCTCTTCAACCACACCCTTCTGAACCAAATCATGAACAATGGCCAACAAAGCTCTCTCACCATCACTAGATATTTTATATTGAGGAACTCGTGTCATCTTAACATTGTCTTTAACAGTAATCACATATGGTGGAATTTGCAATAAGCCAACATCATTCGGACCCACAGCCCAAAGTGTAGCAGGAAGTGAACGCAATTCGGGTGGTAGCTGTTCTTTAGATACATACATCGGAGAAGTCAGTTTATCACCCAAAGTGAGGTGCACACCAGAGGGTGAACAATACAATGTAGCATGTAGACGTTTCAATAAGTCCAAACCCAATAAATTCTCTCCACATCCTGTTGTTAAAAGGAGTGGAGCTTCCAAATCGTATGGACCAATGGAAATGGGCAAAGGACAAGAAATAGGATTTGAAACTGGGGCGCTAGAGAATCCCACAGAAACATTTGTTAAGCCACACAAAGGTGCCCCAGGGAGTTTAGAATGCATTATGGAACTTCTCATAGCACCAGTATCCAAGAGAAATGGTTCTGTAACACCTAATGTCATAACATTAACATAAGGACCTTCCTGATCTACTGGAACTGATACGACTCTCTTACTTTGCCTATGGCTGTCCTAGCTGGTATGAAAATCAACATCCTCATTATCGAAACAATAGTCATCATTGTAGTATTGTGCAGATTGAGAATTCTGCTGATCAAAGTAATTTGGAGAATCCTGAGGGGGAGAGGGACGTCGTTCCTGCGTCGACGCACCACGACCCCTACCTCTGGATATGGACCGAGAATCACCACGACCCCGTGGCGCTAATGGTCCACCATACCGCTGCAATAGAATTGGACAAGTATTCTTAAAATGACCATCTTCCTTACAATAGGCACATTGATTAGGACCCAATGGAACTCGTGGAACTGAGGGTACTGGCTTCTGTAACAACCTCTGAAACTGCGGAGGCTGTGGAAATTGGGGCTGAGCAGAACGAGGGGGATAAGCCTGTTGCAGAAGGACCTTCGTTTTTAAGTCTTTAGTCTTTTTCTCCACTTTTTCCCTATCTTCCTTATCCCTATTCTCATAATATTGAGCAGTGGCCAATATCTGAGCAGTGGAAGAGACAGCCCACGAACTCTCTGATTGTTTTAATTTATGCGATAATTCTGGAAGTAAATTAAAAACAAATTTGTCTACGAATAATCGCTGTCCACCTTCAGTACTCATGTCTTGCCCACTATGGTCGATGAAAGTCTCCTGGAAACGAGTAGAGAAGTCGGAGACACTCTCATCCGTCTTTTGCTTACACGCCGCTAACTTATCCCAGTTAACGCGCACCGCGGGCATCATAGTTTTCATCAAATCTATTATTCTTCCAGGTAATTCCGTAATCAAGACATCCGGTTTGGCACCACCTACTTGTCCTGCATCCGCAGCTGTAATGGCAGCCCAATCGCCATCTAAAGCTGCAGCATGATCCTGTCTACGAATCTTGGTCCATATTGCTTGTGGGACTATATTTCCCATAAGTAAGTCAATATCTGCCAAATTCATAATACAAGCGTCAACAGTCTGAGACAGCTCTTTATAATACCCAGCAGGATTCTTACGGGGGTCCGGTAAAGACTGTTTGAGTGCCAATACTTCTGACCTTTTCCAAGGGTCATGTACCCATATACGCTGAAAATGAGCAGGAACACCAGGAACATTACCTGCTTGAGGGACCTCATCTCTCCATATTGGAGGAACTTCTCGCATAGGATATTGGGCCGTTTTACGACGAACCGCGGGATCAGGCTCAAGAGAACCTTGAGAGAAAAAGGCGGATCGAAAAGTAACAAGCTTCTGAACAGCATGCTCTACAGCAGGACCCACAATAAGTCCCTTATCAAATTGATCCTGTATTTCGAATAAATCCTGAGGAGGTGAGTCTAGATCTACGTCTCCCCATTCTTTAATCAGAATATTGCACATAACATTAAATACGTATCTCTGTGTGGGCACGTTCCATTGAAGAAAAGTATCTAAAATATCACGTACACTATATCGTACACCACTCATAATCCAATTCCTAGCAAGAGAATCTAATTTAGTCCGTTCTTGCAAATACAACTGACTACGGGATTGTCTCCTAGACGACGCAGGAGATAAGTAAAGAGGCCCAAGAAAAGGCGACAAAATACCTGAAACAGTATCAACTGAACATTGTCGAGCTGTAGGGGAATCTGACACCAAAACAGGAGACAACGTATTCTGTAAAATAGACGAAGAATCTGTAGCAAAGGAAACGACAGATGGAGAAGGCTGAGGCACAGGAGATTGGGGTACAGATGTCGCTGACAAAGGGGGCGGAGGTGGAATCACAGGAATAGGCAACTGTGCAGGAACTAACGCAGCTGGATTAACAGCAGGTTACAATGGCGGTGCATTGGCACCTAACACATAAGGTGGAGGTAATGTCAACAAATGGGACATAAAAGAATCATCATCAGGAGTTTTACTCTTTGATACAGTAGGTAACACAGGATAGCATCTATCTTTTGCCATACGATGCTGTCTTTCCGACACTTCAACCACCTGATCAGCTTCATCATTTTTAAATTGTTGGGCAGCCTGTAGAATCGACATACTCTGCTCTTTCTTACCTTTCTTCATTTGCTTAATTTCTTTCTGTTTGGCTTCCTTACGCCATAGGCGAAAGGAGTCAAACATTGCCGGCCGGGCTTTTCTCTTGAATAGAATCGTTTCCAAATTATCTAATATATCGGGCTCAAAAGAACCATTTTGTGGCCACTGCAAAACACCATCTTTCTTAGTGTGTCGGATCCAAGTTTCGTTAAAAACAATAGGACCCAGACCATGTTTCGAATACAGTTCTTAGGTAGGAGTTCCAACTGGAGGAATCGGACAAGAATCCTCTAGTCGGGAATCCCTAGAACAACCAAAACAACAAAATTTCTTAAACTTACTAAATCCAGGCATTTTGTAACAAACTGGACTTCTTTACAAACGTCAAGGGATTTTCAGACAATAGAGTCACAGCACAAGCGTACTTACCCCTTGGCTTCGGTTAGCGCGCTAATCGAATAACAAAATACAAAAACAAAGAGAGTGGGCGCTACCCACAAATACTTAATTAAATGCTTTTCTCACGCCAACAGACGTCCGTCTAACGTCTCGCGATACCAATCATCACCAAAGGGCCAAGGCAGGGCTACAGTCAGGGCAGCAGTCGTCAGCAGCCGTCGGGAAAGAGTAGCCACGCTCCAAAAACCTTCTGTCCACTTTGACATGCAGGGGTCGCTCACGTGGTTCGCGAAATCCTCCGGAATTTTCTTGCGAAGCTCCTCATGACTCTCGCGCAAAACTACTACCACTGAAGTCGCCCACACGTTGGGCCACCAATTGGAGAACCTGACCTTATGGGTCAGGCGGCGCAGGGCACGCCTAAGATCTCCGAGTTCACCTGCCTCGACCGACAGAGACACGAGACACTCTGTTAGGCATAGAAAAGTAGTTTTATTAGCTGCAGCTAAGCACAGTTATCTAAGAAGTACCACACAGGTAGGTTCTCAAGAGACTGCCACTTCAATCCGTGGCGCACAGTCTATTATACAACACAAGTTTACAATGACAACTCCCAATATACACAAAACTGACAAATAGGAATAGTTCAAAAACAAGCTATCGGATGTCTAAAACACACCCTCCTTTCAGACCCCGTGTGCTCTCCTCCCCTCAGGTTAATCAACACTAGTGCCCGTAATTCGATTTGCAGGTGGCAAAACATGTGTAGAATGCTTCAAAAGAAGGGCTATGTAACAAGAGAACACACGAAGAGAATAGTGAAGGCCAGTTAAATAAGATATGGCAGAGAAGAATGGTGGGACCGAAACAGTGGAGTAAGACATGGATTAATCAGTCTAGACATGGCTTTGCGAACTCGGCCAGACCCTGATATCGGTATCGCACACAAGGACAAAGGTTGTTCTTTAACGAGAAAACATGGAGCAGCTGAAAACAGCAGAAATACCATTTTACCGCGTTAGCCGTGCAGCCTGAGTGAGGCAACATAAAATGGCGACTAAACACAAAATGGCGGCTATAGCGAAGCGGGGCCGAAAACTACGTAACGTCACCACCGTGATGGCACCATTGCACGACTTAGACACACTGGCCACCACACATTCATTGTTAATTTCATCCTCTTCATCTACACACTGTAATGGCAACTGCGACAAGCAGTCAGCATTTATGTTGCGAATACCTGCTGCCACATTATTCAAAGTAAAGTCATATCCCTGTAACCTGTACAACCACTTAGCAATCCTGGGTATTGCCTTCCCAGCTCCATTGGTAGTGAATAGATCGATGAGCGGTCTATGGTCTGATCTGATCTCAAATAGATTTCCCAGGAAATAAGTCTTAAATGGTTAACACCCCACCAACACACTAGGGACTCCTTCTCAATAACAGAATAAGTAATTTCAGCACCCTTCAATGTGCGAGACGCAAATGCTACCACACGTTCTTGACCAAGATGTTTTTTCATTAAAACAGCCCCTAACCTGTATGCACTTGCATCCACTACCACTATACTTTGATCACATGGATTGAAGCGTCTTATTACAACTGCTTTCACAATTTGCTCTTTGATGGCCTCAAAAGCTATCTGCACTCATCTGACCATACAAATTTACTTCCTTTTTTCATTAAAACTCTTAAAATGTGCACCTCATCAGCAAAATGTTGGACGAATTTGGAATAATATTCCACCAAGCCCAGGTATGATCGCAATTGCTCATTGTCTTGGGGTGATGGTGCATCAGCAATAGCGTTCAGCAATTTCTTTTTAGGATTAACAACTGCCTTTGACAACTTGTCTCCCAGATAATCTATTTGTTCCACACCAAATTTGCATTTGTGAACTCCCACAGTTAGACCTGAGTCTTGCAATTTGCTCAACATTCCATCTAAGAACATGTGTTCTTCCCGGTTTGAACCCCACACCAGAACATCTTGGAACACTAAGGGCCCCATTAGGATAGCGGGCGGAAAACCACCCCGACCGCCATGGAGGCGGAAACCAACCGCCGCTGCACCGCGGATACACCGGTGGCCACATTTGGATCAACCGCCACAAAAGACCGACCGCGGCAGTAGTGGGCCAAGCAAAACTGTCCGACGTGGGCGGTGACGGCTAAAAACCGACCGCAGCGGTCGGAAAAGCAGCATAAAAGCACCAACCCGCCGCAAGGTAGGCGGACAACACCGCACGGGAAATTAGGATATCCCTGAGGGTGTCGCGGTCGGAACTGCTGTTACCGACTCCCGCGGTCGCACACAGGCGTGAATGGGAGAAATAACGGAAGAGCTGCAGCATAGCCACCGCAGTGTACGGGACATGAAAAACATGGCGGACGATGCCAAAACACCGCAGTGATGCCAAACATTGCACAAATAAAATTAGCCATGCCCCCCAAATACATTACACACATACAAATAAATGAAATAAATGCAAAGAAAAAAGCATAGGACAACGCCCACAACACACCTGACACCCAAATTCCACTTGGACACACCCACACAGCTGAGTATAAAGCCACCCCCTTCACTGACCACAATCCTTTGCAACACTCCAGAATAGTAGGCCATACACCACATCTGACAGGAGAGGCAAAAGAACCCAGCACACACACACACATCCACCACCACCATCACTACCACCATTACACCAGCACCAACAATCCCCCACCACACAACACACCTCACACACCAATACCACAAACGCCACCCACACACCTGCACCCACAAACACTTCACCCACCACACACCATGACATCAAAGAAAATGCCCAAATTCACCGAGAGTGAGTTGACAGTCATGGTCAATGAGATAGTGAGAGTAGAGCCACAACTGTTTGGTAGCCTGGTCCAACAGATACCATTAGCCACGAGGACACAAATGTGGGAAAGGATAGTCCCAAGGATAAATGCAGTAGGGACCACCCCAAGATCCAAGAAGGAGATCATGAAGCGGTGGCATGATCTCAAGAGGGTTGTCAAGGAGAGGAGGAGCAAGAACTGGACGGTGGTGAACGTGACTGGCAGTGGCCCTCCCATCCCACTGAAAATATGCACACCATGGGAGGAGAAGGTGCTTCCCATACTGCTTCCTGAGAGTCTCACAGGAGTAGCCGGGGGAGCGGAGGCTGGTAAGTACAAACAAATGCCAAACAACACACAGATAAGTACTTCCTTGCACAACCCAAACACCATTATACTGTCCACCCTCACCCAACAGGTAGCTAGACATCTTGCTTAGGAGGTCTGTTTGGGGGTGGGAGGCCTGTATCACTACTCCCAGCATGCCCCCTGGCCCACAGCACAGCAGGATAGAGGCCTCCCCCACCCAGGAGCATGTGTCAGCCATTGCACTGTTTCCCCTCACCTAACAGGTAGGTAGCCATCTTGTATTTGAGCGCTGTTTGGGGGTGGGAGGCCTGTATCACTACTCCCAGCATGCCCCCTGGCCCACAGCTCAGCAGGATAGAGGCCTCCCCCACCCAGGAGAATGTGTCAGCCAATGCACTGTTCACCCTCACCTAACAGGTAGGTAGCCATCTTGTATTGGAGTATTGTTTGGGGGTGGAAGGCCTGTATCACTACTCTCAGCATGCCCCCTGGCCCACAGCTCAGCAGGATAGAGGCCTCCCCCACCCAGGAGCATGTGTCAGCCATTGCACTGTTCCCTCTCACCTAACAGGTAGGTAGCCATCTTGGATTGGAGCACTGTTTGGGGGTGGGAGGCCTGTATCACTACTCCCAGCATGCCCCCTGGCCCACAGCTCAGCAGGATAGAGGCCTCCCCCACCCAGGAGCATGTGTCAGCCATTGTACTGTTCACCCTCACCTAACAGGTAGGTAGCCATCTTATATTGGAGCACTGTTTGGGGGTGGGAGGCCTGTATCACTACTCCCAGCATGCCCCCTGGCCCACAGCTCAGCAGGAGAGAGGCCTCCCCCACCCAGGAACATGTGTCAGCCATTGCACTGTTCACCCTCACCTAACAGGTAGGTAGCCATCTTAACTCTTCCTGGTGTGTGTGTGGGAGACCTGCATCCCTAAACACAGCAACAATTGCATGCACCTGACATGTATGAGTAAATGATGTTCCTCTGCTATATGAAATTACACACAGTGTTGCCATGAATTGTATTACTGGAGACTTATTAATTGTGTAGTGTACAGACAGTGGGATACGCAGATGATACAATATTTGCACGCTGCCCAACACTGACCATTCCCCATCTACTCCACAGGTGATGAAGAACTCACTCCTGAGAACCACACCAATGACCAGCAGAGCCAGTCTCCACCCCCGGCACATGGACTCTCAAATGAGGACTCCCAGGACAGTTTGGACGATGAGCTCCAGGCCGGCCCATCTGGTGTGCCACAGACCCAGAGGTCCTAGGCCCCCATCCTCCCACCACCACGTCTGCTGCAACAACAGCGCAGCAGACCCCTGCTGTCATGGCCTCTGCCTCCAACGCAGCCACCACCGCCACCACCAGTATCACTAGTACCACCAGTACCACCTGCAGCACCCTCCCTGTCCCATGGGATGAGCAGCCCACAGCAACAACTGTGGAGGGCAGGGAGGGCCACAGGTCCGTGGCAGCAGGGCAGGTGAGAGGGCCAGAGTCACCACCAGACCTCGGGAGGAGTGGACACCATCCCTGGATCACTACACCAGAGTTGTGGAGGCATACCAAGAGGTCCAGGGACAAAGTGGCCGGTCTGAAGAACTATTAAGGGAGCTCATCCTGCTGATGAGGTCCATCGACAACCGCCTTGGACAGATGGTGGACCTCATGGGCCAGCAAGTGGCGCTGCAAAGGGACAGGCCTGTGTTCTAACCACCACCTCCGTCTCCTCCTGTTGTGCCGCAGGATGACAGTGCACCATCCTCCCCTGCACCAACAGAGAGGGGCGAGTCCTCTGACGCCGCTGGCCATTCAGCAGGCCCCCCACCACCAAAAAGATCTAGTGGGCGTCCCAAGAAGAGCCTGGGAGACTCAGGAGGCAAAGCACCTGCCACACACCAGTCATGGAGCCAGCCGTGACGGCAACCCTCTTCCCTACTGCATTGACTGTTTGGACTGTCTTTCCCCACATTTCCTTGGCAATGGCACTTGTCTGTTGGACTGTATCACCACATCCATGTGGCGTCTACTCTTGCATCTCATCGACCATGACTGTCAACTCACTGCTCATTCCCCACCTTCATGTAAATATTCCTGCATAAATCACATGTCCACTTTTCAAATTAAATACCTGACACACCAAATTGTGTGCAGTATCGTTTTTAGTGCAATATTTACAGTGTTGAAGATGTCCATGATGTGTCCAAATGATGTACAGTATGTAGAGCAGGATTCTTCTGTAGCACCTAGGGAGACACAACAGAACAACAGTCACTGGTGTCATTGTGGCATCACAGACAGAACACTACACACAACATACACAATTCACTACTGGCATACAAGACAATGGGCTGCAGGTGTGAACAAATAGGGTCCACCATACGTCCCCATATGGAACGTCAATGTCACATTTACCACACACAGGTAACTGAACGTGTGCCTGTCTGTTACATCCGCGCATAGCCCTGCACAACAACAGCAACCACACCAGACAATGTACACGTCGTACCTCGTAACCCACCTTCAAGTGAAGTAGCGGTCGATGTGCTGCTGGCGCAGATCTACTCCTTCCTCCTCTCCACTGTCCTTATCACTGGGCTCAGGTCCTTCAGCAGGTGGTGGCCTTGGTTCCTCAACATCGTCCAGGAGCCAGGGGATCCCCTTGTGGATGGCAAGGTTGTGCAGCATACAGCATGCCACAACTATCTTGTACACCTTCCCAGGCGAGTATGCCAGTTCACCTCCTGTCCTGTCAAGGCAGCGGAATCTTGACTTCAGCACGCCAAAAGCCCGTTCGATTACACGTCGGGTCCTGCCATGGGCCTCATTGCCCCGGATATCAGCCGGGATCCTGGGATTCCTTAGTGGGCTCAACAGTCAGGGCTTACTGGGATATGCAGAGTCACCTGTGAATGACAAACACCCATTGCAATGTTGCACAGCCAGAGTGCAGCAGGTAACACACAGCACGCCATATCAGTAGGCATACTCAGCCACAATCCAAGCATGCTCAGGATGCAGATTTTTCATCATCCGTGGCACCATGCTGTTCCTCATGATGTACGAATCATGTGCAGAGCCAGGATATCTCGCACACACATGGGAAATGGCCATGTCCGCAAGGCACACCACTTGCACATTGATAGAATGATAATGTTTACGGTTTCTATAAATGTGGTCTGTTGCCTGTGGTGGCACCAGACCTACATGGGTGCAATCGATGGCACCAAAAACATGTGGGATGCGCCCAAGGGGATAGAAGTCACCCTTCATACCGGCCAATTCTGCTCCCCTAGGGAAATGAATGTAGCGATTCCTATATAGCTTCATGGCTGCAAGAACATCCCTCAACACCTGGCTGAACATGGGCTGCGACATCCCTCCAGCGCTAGCCACGGTCTCCTGGAAGGAACCTGTTGCAAAAAAGCGGAGTGCTGCCATCACCTTGTATGTGGGTGTGAATGCAGTTGGATAGTGATGGTGAGGCTGCAGGTGGGGCTCCAAAAGATCACACAGGATCTTCAGTGTTGGTCTGTCCAGGCAGAATTTCCAAATTATTGCAACATTCTCCATGTCCTCCAGCTCTGTCAGGTGACGTAGGAGATTTGGCCTCCTCCTAATTGAGATGTACATTTGAAAATGTCAGTGACAACCATCATCAGATGGCCACAGCACATACCATCAATGATGTCATGGAAAAACAAAGACTGCCTGAGAGATGCATGGCACAACAGGTTACATGGGTGGCCTTTTGCTACACACAGAGGGCACACCTCTCCACTGACAATACACAAGTGTCACAAACACATCTGTGAATGTGAATGCACACATACTGAACCACACAATTCACATGTGCACGCAAGGTACTGCAACATCCGCCAATGTGTTGGAAATTACATGACTATATCATACCCATCTGCTGTACCTGTCACACCTCAATGCATCATGTAAAGTCTGCACACATCCATCAACACAATGATCATAGTAGCAGGACAACTTTCAGTTGTGTGCATGAGCTGTTGTGAAAGCACCAGTCTGGTACGATACCATACAGTGACACAAGCCTTGTCAAGGTCAGCACTGGCCCACAACACATTGATTTCTTCAACATCATTAACACCAGCTCAAGAGTGTCAAGCATCATCAACCCTCAAATGCATAACTAACATGGCAGGGACCACAGACCAAAGTGTGTCACACAGAACATACGTCCACCTGTGGATGACATGGAAGGATGGCATTGTGTGTACAATGATGTGCCTTTCACCATGTTGCTGCTGGGTACTGATACAGTGTTCACGATTGCCATAGCCATTAAAGGATACGGAAATGGTGGTACCTACTGCCTGGCCCTGGCGGTGTGACACCAGCACCACCCCCTTCACAAGTGCGGTAGCCATTGGCATATGGACATGTGTAGATGGCGGTGGGCATGAATCGCGGTACCTACCGCCTGGCCCCGGGGGTGTGACACCAGCACCACCCCCTTCACAAGTGCGATAGCCATTGGCATATGGACATGTGTAGATGGCGGTGGGCATGCTCCGCCACCGCGGAGGCACTCATTGGATACTTTTGAAAGAGGCACCATCGCGGTAGCACATCCCGGGCACCCCCGGTGCATCACCGCCATGGAGCATTGCCTACAGCCAATGGGAGCGATGATCGCGGTGGCATGATGCAGATTTGAAATTCGCGGAAGGTGTTCTCTGCCACCGCGGAGGCGGTCATTGGATACTTTTGAAAGAGGCAGATCTGGACAACCAATTGTTGCTGCTTTGCAGCTTCAAGACGAACCCAGGGGGCTGTAAATCTGTGGGAGCGAGCCTCACATTTCCACTGCCCACAGAGCCTGCTGCCTGGGACCCTCTCCTGCTGCTGCCTGAAGATCCTGCTGCCTGGGACCCTCTCCTGCTGCTGCCTGAAGATCCTGCTGCCTGGGACCCTCTCCTGCTGCTTCCAGAAGTGCCTGCTGCCTGGGACCCTCTCCTGCTACTGCCTGGGACCCTCTCCTGCTGCTGCCTGAAGAGCCTGCTGCCTGGGACCCTCTCCTGCTGCTGCCAGAAGTGCCTGCTGCCTGGGACCCCTCACCACTCACTCCACCACAGGAGTTACATGTCCACAGGGATGGCAAGGACAGAGAAGATCCGTGCCAGTCTATTCACAAGTGAGGAGCTGGATGTCCTTGTGGACAAGGAGCTGGGAAAGTACCCAAGGCTGTTTGGTGGTCCCAATGTAGTGGTACGTCACCATGAAGGTAGCTGTAGGGCAGTGAGGCGTCAGACGTGTAGTTGGGCAGCTGTAGTATATGCCTGAGGGTGTGGGGTTGTGTGAAACACTGACTGGCAAGCTGTCGCAAGGGCAAGGGAGTGTGTGTGTCCCAATGTCACTCTTTTTCATGCCTGGACTTGTATGTGTAAGTGGTGTGTGTTACATTGTCAGACATACAGAGCCAACGGTTGATAGCCATGTAGGTGCCAGGACAGTATTTGCATGTGTGAATATTTCTGTGTGCACCTGTAGTCTGAGTCAGTGTGACCCAGAGAGTAGGCTCAGTGCCTGCCCACCCAAACGATTATACATCACCAGACTTACATGCTTCTTGCTCCAGTTCCTTCACACTGAATTGTAGATATGCCCCATAAGTGCCCTGATTTACTTCAGACTTACACACTTCTGTCGATGCATATTGTGTTGAGGCATCATACATTTGTGAGAATATCATGGAGCCTATACGCCCCAATGCGTGCATGCAATCACATATGTTTCGCCCATGCAGAGTGCCCTTGTGAGGGGTACCCCAGTTTTGAAGGGAGGGAAGTTACAAGTAGTCCTGAGTCTGTGTCTTGCTACGGTATTGATAGATGTTGGTATCTGACATTGTGTAACTGGACATTTACCCTTCTTTTCTCTCATACCTGCAGCTCAAGGTACACCAGCGTAAGGACCTGTGGAGGGCCATTGCAGAAAAGGTGCGAGCCCTGGGGGTTTCCAACAGACGATGCACCCACTGTCACAAGAGGTGGGACGACATCAGCCGGCTGGCAAAGCAAGTGGCAGAGATGACCTTGGGTTTGCTACCAAGCACAGGGTGTTTGGCACGGCGCAGCATGACTCCACTGATGGGCCGCATCTTGGCAGTGACTCATCCAGACCTGGATGCACGTCTGAGGGAGCATTGGCAGCAAGGCAGGGGTGGTGAGTATCTGGGGAGGGTGACTTTTACTGGGAGTGGATGCATGTGTACAGGGCCTGTGGCACCGGTGACCCATGTTATGTGCGTGTGTTGCTGTGATGTGCTGTGTAATGTGAGTGGCTGCTGTGATGTGTGGTTGTATCAGGCATTGGCCCACCCTGGCCTTACTGAGCTGAAACTCCCTGCTGTACTTTCACATTGCCAGATGGGTTAGGCTCCACATGGTCAGTCTTCATTGGGATAGTGTGGGGAATCCATAATGGGGTGAACTGCAGTGTCAACTTTCTGAGTGTGACTTCATGTATGCCTACTTTGCATGCACCATGATCGTTGAGGCCCACGCATCTGACAACAATGTGCCCCAGGTTACCACATGGTGCTTGCTATGGCCTACGTGGCATTGTGGACTGAAATGACCTAATAGGTGAGTGTGTTGTCCCCACCTGTTCCCTGAAGGTCTATCATTGGTAATAAGTGTTGTACCCACATCATGTCCCTAGGGCAGGGCAAGTTGGGGGGGCACTCTATCTACGGGCAGGGTGTAGTGCTGTGTGGCATCAACATGGCTCAATCATGGCATTTTTTCTGCGTTACAGGCACTGTTGTGGTCTATGTTGTGTGTTGCTGCACAGTGATTGCAGGGTGTTGTGGCTACCATGTACAGTTGAGCATCTCCTGTACTGCATTGCTTGTAATTCGTGTGACCAGATGATGACACTTACACAACCCTGTATCTCTCTCTCATGCAGATTCGCAAGAGACCACGGAGGAACATGATCCAGAAACCAGTGGTGGCGAGAGTGGCACTACAGCAGCACCGGAGGCCAGTGACACAGAGCCCACCAGTACATATGAGGGGGATAGAATATGCAGGAGGAATCTGTGGCTGAGACACAGAGTACCACATCATCTGATGCCAGCGGGGATGCATCCATGTTGGCAGGCACAGGGGATGGGGATTCTGCATCATCATCTACCACCCAGCGGCCAGTGCCCAGACTCCCAGCCACTTCCTCTGGTGCTGCCCGTATCCGTGTCACCAAGAGGGGACTAGTCACATTCACACCTGGCACCGCTGCCCCTGCCCCTGTCCCCCCTGCTGCCCTCAGTGCAGAGTGTGTTGAGCTCCTGCGCCAGCTTTGTGTGGGCCAGACCGCCCTGCTCAATGCCTTCAGTGACCATGACAAGAAATGAGGCCAGGTGGTTGCATACATGGAGGGCATTCACTCTGACGTGGGTGGGTTACACCGTACAGTCCAGGTGTTGTCACCCAAAGTCACGTCAGCCCTTCAACAGGCACATGCTCCCATTGCAGCTCAGGTGCCTTTGTCCACCCCCCAGTAAGTGGCCACATCAGATGACAGTGTGCACGGTTTGCCTGCGTCAACAAAAAGGTACAGCACAAGGAGCACACAACAGACACAAGACAAACACTCCCGCCCACAGACACCATCCCCACTGAAGAGCATGGCCACCCCAGGATGCACAGACAAGAGCCAGTCAGGGAAGAGCAAGGCCAGAAGAGCGATCAGGCAGACATCAGGCTCCCATGCCGCAGAGGCATCACCAGCAAAAGACTCTCCTGTTACTAAAACATCACACAAACCTACCCATGCAGTGTCTGTGCCCACTGGGGAGGTGTTGCTTGTCAGGGGTACACCTAGGAAGAGCACAGGGACACATCCACCCAAAACATCTACCCCAATTCCACGTCCATTGATGCTGGTGAAGAAGGGCACTGTAGAGACCACCCCTGGCAAGAAGGCAAAGCAGGGCACTGTAGAGACCACCCCTGGCAAGAAGGCAAAGGAGGGCACTGTAGAGACCACCCCTGGCAATAAGGCAAAGGAGGGCACGGTAGAGGGTACACCTGGCAAAGAGGGGAAGGTGGTCCAGAGACGTAGCCAGACCAAGCGTTCCGCGGGATCCAGCACATCTACAGAGGTTGTGCCAGTGTCTGCACCTGATGTGGGACAGTTGGGGTGTGTGCCTGTTGTGTCATCACCACTTCCCATCAACCCCAAGACAGGGAAGCCATTTCATATTCCCAAAAAGTGGAAGGGCACCCCTCCAACCTCTCCCACCCACACTGTGTCAGAGGTCTGCATGACTCCACCTCCACGTGCCACTATGCCACCTGGTCCACACAGCCCTCCAGCTTGCCAAGCCACTGTTAGCTCCACAGCACCTACACCTCCGTCACCACAGTCAAGTGGGCCTGCTGTCCCCGACACACAGCCAGGTACAAGTCCGCATGACAGCCAGGAGTGAGTTGACATCACCCTCATATGCCTGTGCCTCATACAGGTGTGCTAGTCCTCAACATTGTTTTGAACATAGGTGTGTTGCTGGCCCTGTTGCTCTGCTGTGCTGTACTCTCCCCTGTGCAGCCTCTCGTCTACTTGCTGTGCACCCTGCCATGGGCACTGGCCCCCCCTGATGCTCTTCTATGTTGGCCTCTCCCCTGTGCTATGGACACTGGCCCTGTTGCTCTGCTTTGTTGGTCTCTTCCCTGTGCTATGGACGCTGGCCCTGTTGCTCTGCTGTGCTGTACTCTCCCCTGTGCCATGGACACTGGCCCTGTTGCTCTGCTGTGCTGTACTCTCCCCTGTGCAGCCTCTCGTCTACTTGCTGTGCACCCTGCCATGGACACTGGCCCTGATGCTCTGCTGTGTTGGCCTCTCCCCTGTGCTATGGACACTGGCCCTGTTGCTCTGCTGTGTTGGCCTCTCCCCTGTGCTATGGACACTGGCCCTGTTGCTCTGCTGTGCTGTACTCTCCCCTGTGCTATGGACACTGGCCCTGTTGCTCTGCTTTGTTGGTCTCTTCCCTGTGCTATGGACGCTGGCCCTGTTGCTCTGCTGTGCTGTACTCTCCCTTGTGCCATGGACACTGGCCCTGTTGCTCTGCTGTGCTGTACTCCCCCCTGTGCAGCTTATCGTCTACTTGCTGTGCACCCTTCCATGGACCCTGGCCCTGTTGCTCTGCTGTGCTGTACTCTCCCCTGTGCAGCCTCTCGTCTACTTGCTGTGCACCCTGCCATGGACACTGGCTCTGCTGTGTTGGCCTCTCCCCTGTGCTATGGACACTGGCCCTGTTGCTCTGCTGTGTTGGCCTCTCCCCTGTGCTATGGATACTGCCCTGTTGCTCAGATGTGCTGTACTCTCCCCTGCCATGGACACTGGCCCTGTTGCTCTGCTGTGTTGGCCTCTCCCCTGTGATTTGGACACTGGCCCTGTTGCTCTGCTGTGTTTGCCTCTCCCCTGTGCTATGGACACTGGCCCTGTTGCTCTGCTGTGCTGTACTCTCCCCTGTGCTATGGACACTGGCCCTGTGGCTCTGCTGTGCTGTACTCTCCCCTGTGCAATGGACACTGGCCCTGTTGCTCTGCTGTGCTGTACTCTCCCCTGTGCTATGGACACTGGCCCTGTTGCTCTGATGTGCTGCACTCTCGCCTGTGCAGCCTATCATCTACATGCTGTGCACCCTGCCATGGACACTGGCCCTGTTGCTCTGCTGTGTTGGCCTCTCCCCTGTGCTATGGATACTGCCCTGTTGCTCAGCTGTGCTGTACTCTCCCCTGCCATGGACACTGGCCCTGTTGCTCTGCTGTGTTGGCCTCTCCCCTGTGCTATGGACACTGGCCCTGTTGCGCTGCTGTGCTGTACTCTCCCCTGTGCTATGGACACTGGCCCTGTTGCTCTGCTGTGTTGGCCTCTCCCCTGTGCTATGGACACTGGCCCTGTTGCTCTGCTGTGCTGTACTCTCCCCTGTGCAATGGACACTGGCCCTGTTGCTCTGCTGTGCTGTACTCTCCCCTGTGCTATGGACACTGGCCCTGTTGCTCTGATGTGCTGTGCTCTCCCCTGTGCAGCCTATCATCTACTTGCTGTGCACCCTGCCATGGACACTGGCCTTGTTGCTCTACTGTGCTGTACTCGCCCCTGTGCTATGGACACTGGTTGTGTGTGTTTGGGTACTATACTTTCCAAACTTGACTTCTCAAGAATTACACTATTAACTGAAACATCTCTCAACCAAATGGGACAATCAGTGCCTGGGCACAAAATGACTCCCAACTTTCCAAGATCATACCACCCTACAATATTTTTAGCATGAATAGCCACATAGAACGTTGTCACAACATTTCGCCCTTTAAATTCCAGATTCTACTCAAAGTACCCCAACTTGTGGATGTCATAATTGCCAAATGCTTTGGGATTAATATCAGTTTGTTTCAACTCAACATCAACCCAATTCTCTTTAAAAAAAAAAATCAGAAAGAATGGTAATGGGTGACCCTGAGTCAGTCATAACACCTAAAGCCAGCTTCCCAATATATACAACACCCGACGGTGCTTTGAAAGGAACTCCAACGTTGCTAACCATGTAATCAACTAATGGTTCTTACAATGTACTGATCCAGCGGGCTATAGAAAATATATCATAAACTACGCTACCCAACTTCATAACCTATAAACAAAATTCTAAACTAAATATGGACCCATTTATGAACCTGATATATTTTGGGCCTACTGAATCAGGTGGTCAGAATAAATCTATATACACATTATCTACAAACTATATACATATTTATACATTTGCAGAAAGAATATTGTCATTAGAATAAAACCCAACCATTTAAATGACCACCATAGGCGACGTGATCTAGCTAATAGTAACCTACACTTCTGAATAACCAAGACCAGCTTGTTTGTCAAAAGTAAGATTTTATTTATTAAATTATGATATATAAGTTGAAAGTATTATAAATGAATTTTATTAGCATTAAAGCAAACATGATTGTAATGAAATATGAGAAAAATACAATTTAAGCAAGTGAATCGAATTTAAAGAAAATATATAAAGTTTAGCATTTCTAAAACCTAATTCCCTAAGTAAGCTAAATAGATAGAAATTAAAGTAAAGTTCTATGAGGATTCTTACGTGCTCCACGCAAAGTCCAGCAGCACATCACCCTCATCGGAAAGTCAGAAAGCAGCAGCCAGCCCAACCCTAAGGGCATGACTTTTTATACCTTTCTACGCTAACTAAACTAGCAAAGGAAAGTTTTCAGAAATCTTCGACGTCCCATTGGCTGAGAGTGACAAGTGACATGTCACCCGTTTCTCAAAAAGTTCCATGAAATCATGTCTCATAAAGACCATTGTCTCTTCCACGTGAAGCCAGAAGCTTCCTGCGTTTGCAACTATGTATTAAGTCATCCTCGCAGCTTCCATAGACTTTCATTACACTTCCGCGGATGCCAAGTTAAGGATTGACAAAATGTTCACTTTCGACCTTGGCCATGTCCGACAGAATGATGTCAGCTCATCAGTTTTTTGCTTTGTGAATGCAGCTTCAATAAACGTTTTAATTCAGAATGGGCGTCTCGTGACTTTCTGCAGAATTATATGTCAGCTCTTTTTCTGCGGTTCAAATGACTAGGCCCAAAAGCAGGCAACTTATGTCTTCTAGTATAAAACAAACACAAGAAAAGTATTAATGTAAGAAATAAAGTAGATTCTGTATCCACCCCATGGTTTACTAATTAATTAACCCACCCGATTAATCAAAATGTTACCTAGCCATTGCAAACAAATAAAGCAGCGTTTATATTCACCAGTCTCCGTTTTTCCATGAGACCCATATGCACCTAGAATAGTAGAAATGACATCACACAGACAAGGAAAAGCAAAACAAGCACATGCTTCTTTTAAGTTTGCAGCAATTAGTAATGACAAAAACGAAAACAATAAATTATTTTATTATTTTGTACGAACAAAAAGATGCAACATTTATGCACGTTTATGAGCACACATGTTAGTCCCCCCACGTGTAAAGTTTAATCTAAGTTGTATTAGCACGACATATCACAAATCATTAATATTATTATTCATGTTATGGAAATGTGACTTTGCGAGTTTAAACAAAATTTTGTTTTCTATCTCGCTCCATCAACTCCCTCATCTGGTGATTAACAAATCACCACACCAGCACTCAAAATTTTGGTAAATTAAATTTTTAAGAAATCGATTCAAATTCATTTGTATCAGTAAACCTAAAAGTCTGTTTCAGCATAATCTTTGCAATTAACATGTCGCTCTCTATGTAACTCCTGTAATTCGATTTCCCTTTCTTCTTCTTTTCTAAGTTTATAGATTCTTTTCTTTTCTTTCAACTGTTTCTTTCTTTTATGTAACAAACAACCTAATTTGGTCAAAATAAAAATGAATACTATTATAATCAAAGGTGCCAGAATCTTGCCAAGAATTGAACTTCCGATATTATGAAACCAGTTTTTAATTGCTTGAAACCTTTTTGAAAGTTTCCCAGTAAAATCTTCTTCTTCTAAAGGAATTATCTCTGAATGCATTTGTGTAATATTCTTAATATACATTTCAATATTCTTACTTTCATCAGGTATATAAGTACAGCAATGTTGGACATGTAAAATGCCACAGACTCCTCCCTCTTTTGCTAGGAGTATGTCTAAAGCAAGACGGTCTTGAATTACCATGGATCTAATTGCAATAACTTCAACATTCACTAATTGAAATCCATCAGCAGTGTCAGTTGATAATCTATCAACTATAGTGGACAATTTTCTGATTCTCCCCGCATTTAGGGTTATACCAACAAAAGGTATTACAGCTTGAAAAATATCTCCCAGAACTTCGGTAAAAGTTTCTCTTTTAGCTCTATTTACATAATTATGAATTTTAAACAATCCTTCTGAATCTCTGTCAACATGAAACACTTTAGGAAAAACAATTCCCACATAACAAGTTCCATACCAATGGTCTGGAAGGTTGTAGTAGGCTTTGTCACCACAAACAAAATAAATCCCAGGAAAGATAGGATCTTTTCCACCTTTAAATCCCCAACCTCCCATAATCTGATAAGTATCTTCACAGTTACTTGCACCTACAAAATAATTATCAAAAAGTGTATTATCTCTTCTAATGCAAAGCTTTCCACTAACTGGTTTGTCTATGTGAATTGCAATATTTTCAAGCATTTTGCCATTTAATTTCTCGTCTTCTTTCTGCCAGAAAGCAGTTTTAGTCTGCTTGACTAATTCATTTCTCTTATAAATTGCTCTTCTCTCCTCAACCATATTCAAAAATTTCTTTCCTTCAGCACTTAATTTACATGTTAGATTATTCTTGTAAGCATACTCATAAGTGAGTTCGTTAGTAACAAGGAAATATTCTCTCAATTGTTTTGCTTTCTTATGCTTATTTAAAGCATTGTCAATCTTAACATTAGCAAAAATTTCATCATAATTTGAATAGTAATATTCTAAACGACCAGTTTGATAAAATAAACTAGTTAATACACTACATGTTACAGCATAAGTGAGAGGAAGCATATTATATGTTACTCCCTCAGAAACAGAAGCAGGTAACTTAACACAGACATAGCAGTCTTTTGCATCCATTACCTTTACATATTCACTCAATAGCTTTGTGAATGTATTACTTGAAAAATCACCTATTGATTTATCTTGATGAATGTTAGGCTGATGATCAATAACTTTTGCAGTTGTACTATGTTTAGTTTGGCTAACCAGAGCTTTGCTTGTTATGTTAACTTTGTGTAATTCTCTATTCATTTCTAAAGGGATAATCACAGCTAGTACCAACCAGAGCAGAACTAAAATGAGCAGACATACCAGAGTCATCTTACAGCATCTTTTAAAAACAGAACACTTTGAAGTGCTCTCCTTAACATAAGGCATTTTTAGGTTAGTTTTAGCCTCAAAAATAAAAATAAATTTTAAAATTTATATACACCCCCCTTTTAAAATATATTTTTCTTTTATAACCCTAAACAAGATTTCTTCGACCTTATGTCATACATAAGTTTTCTTCAACTAAACAGTTTTTCTTCGACCTTGTGTCAACTAACAAGATTTCTTCAGCCTTTTGCCAATTTAATAATTCTGTACTTCAATCATTGTCACTAATTTCTTGGATTTCGTTTTCTTCTTCACTACTATCATATATGTCAATAACAGGTGGAATTACTAAGTAAGTCCACTCAGGAGACTTGTATTTCTGGTTTGGTTTTATTATTCTCTTCCCTTTTCTCGATATCACTTCAATTTTTCTTCCAACTCCAACTTCTTTTCCTGGACTCTTTTGACTACTTATTTCTTCTACTTGTTCTATTGGCTTTTTGATCAATCTTACTCTCAATCTTCCACCTGGCCAGTAGTCTGCTTTTCTCACGTACTTCTTCTTTGGTTCAGAATTATTTGATTCTGACTTCCAAGTCCTTTTCTTTCTGTTTTCACTTCCACCTTCCACGTCACTTTCTTCAGTTTCGTAGTCTGAAATTTCAATTGACTCAGGAACTTCTCTATTCGGCAATTTCACTCCTTCAGGAACTTCACTTTGTCTTCCATCACTGGTACTCGGTAATTCGTTCTCCTCCTCTTCCTCAATTACCTCTAACTTCCCAGATTTCCGATTTTTGTTCCTTACTTCAGAGTTTGTTCTCTGCCTTTCGATACTCTCCTGGTCTGAAACTTCTTTTGGTTCAGCTTCTTTGTCTTCAATAGAGACAACCGAATCCTCAGTTATCTTTCCTTTTAACAGATTCTCTTCACCTTCAGAATCTATTTCAATTATTTCTAAGTCTTTTCTTGTCAGATTTCCATTCACTGGCACAGTTTCCAGATGTCGACTTTCTTGTCGATCTTCAGAATCTGGAATTATTTCACCTTCTGTTTCACCTTCTGCTTCAGAATCAGAATCATCTGTTGTATCACTTTCAACATCAGAACTCTCAGGAGTTGGTACTGGAATAGTATGACTAGGATGAATCCAACGCTTCAATCCTCTGCACTTTACAGCATTAGTAGTGACCAAGATTATCTGCCTAGGTTTCTGCCATCTAGGAGCTAGACAATTCCTTCTCCGATGTACTTTCGTTCTGACCCAATCGCCAGGTCTCAGATCATGAGTCAAAACTTTTTCATTTGATTGAGCTTCAGTTCCCACCTGATTAGACACAGAAGTTACCATATCAGATAACCTTTTACAGTAATCCAAAATTGCACTGTCATTTATGCTCAACAGTTTACCTACAGGTACAAAAGCTTGCCTCATAACTCTTCCCATTAAAATTTCATGAGGACTCAAACCTGTCTTTTTATCTGGTGTACTTCTTAATGACATCAAAACAAGTGGAAGAGCATCAGTCCACTTAATACCTGTTTCAAGACACATTTTTCCAATTCTGTTTTTGATTGTTCCATTTATTTGTTCAACTACACCTGATGCCTCTGGTCTGTATGCACAGTGTATTTTCTGCTCAATGCTCAAAGCTTCACAAATTAACTTCATCAATTTGTTATCAAAATGACTTCCTCCATCACTCTCAATAGTAACTGGAAAACCGTACCTTGGGATGATTTCTCTGAGCATTAGTTTTGCTACTGTAATTGAATCACAATGTCGTGTAGGGAAAGCCTCTACCCATCTTGAGAATAAGCATACAATTACAAGTACATATTTCAAACAGTTGTGTAAGGGCATTTCAATGAAATCCATTTGTAACCTGGTAAAGGGACCACCCTCTCGACCAATTATTCCTGTCCCCACCACTGATTTTCTGTTTGGATTCATTTGTTGGCATGACAAACACCTTTGACAAAAGGATTCAGCAATGGTTCTAAATTTGGTATTGAACCATGTTTCTCTAAAAAGTCTGACCATAGAATCTCTTCCTAGATGTGCAGGACCATGATATAATCTGGCCATGTCAGCAATCAAGCAATTTGGTAACACTACTCTGCCATCTTTGTAAACCCATACTCCATCTTCTTCACGTGGTCTACAATCTGATCTTAACCATAGGTCTTTTTCTTCATCATCTGCTTCGTTTTGTAAATCTCTAATCTCATGCCATGTTTCTACAACAGTTGTTAGCATTAATGAATTTGAATCAGTTTCTTTACTCCTCTCCCGATTGTATGAATAATTTTTCCTTGCGCAGTACTTTGCTGTTTCA
This sequence comes from Lissotriton helveticus, assembly GCF_964261635.1. NCBI lineage: Eukaryota > Metazoa > Chordata > Amphibia > Caudata > Salamandridae > Lissotriton > Lissotriton helveticus. The sequence continues at coordinate 360,724,091 of NC_136069.1, forward strand.
TCTGCGAAGGCATTTCCCTTGGAAATATAATCAGTTCCTCTAGTGTGCGCTGCACATTTGACAATTGCAATTTCTTTTGGCAATTGTATTGCTTCAATTAATCTTCTAATGAAAACTGCATTTTTAATTGGTGATCCTGTTGATGTCATGTATCCTCTCTGTGACCAGAGTTGTCCATAATCATGCACAACTCCGTACCCATACTGACTATCAGTAATGATGGTAACTCTTATATCCTTTGATATTTCACATGCACGAATTAAAGCAATCAATTCAGCCACTTGTGCTGAACGAACTCCTTCAAGACATGATGCTTCTTCAACATCTACAACTGTACAAACTGAGTATGAAGCTTTCAAGACACCTCCTTCGGATCTTAAGCATGAGCCATCTACAAAGTAGACAAAATCCGATTCAGACAAAGGTCTGTCTTTGATGTCTTTTCTTGGTTTAGTGCAGAATTCCATGACATCTAAACATTCATGTTCAGTTTCAATGTCATCAACAATTTCAGAATCAGGCAGTAATGTAGAAGGATTCAGATTCAAACATCTTGAAATCGAAACATTATCTGCTCCCAGTATGATTTTCTCATACTTTGTCAATCTGCTACTTGTTAAATGTTGAGTCTTACCTCTTGTCAGTAATATTTCAACCGAATGAGGCACAAAAACTTTCACAGGAAATCCCATAATGATTCCTTCACTTTGTTCGAGGCTGATACTTGTAGCTGCAACTGCTTTCAAACAACCTGGTAATGCTTTTGCAATTGGATCAAGAACTGCAGAGAAGTATGCAATAGGTTTCTTTAAATTTCCATGTCTCTGTATTAATACAGATAATGCACATCCTTCTCTCTCACTGCAATACAGTTCAAAATCTTTCTCATAATTTGGCATACCTAAAGCAGGAGCTTGGCATAAGCTCTTTTTCAGGTTCTCAAAAGATTCCATCTCAGCATCATTGAGAATAATTGGATCTTTTACATCTGACTTTGTCAATCTTTGTAGTGGTTTTGCAATTACTGAAAATCCACTTATCCATTGTCGACAGTAACCTACCATTCCTAGGAACATTCTGACCTGTCTTTGTGTTCTTGGCGGTAACATTGCTTGAATCATTTTTATTCTCTCTATTGTTACTTGTCTTTTTCCTTTTGCAATTCTGTGACCAAGATATTTTACTTCTTGTTTGCAAAACTGTAGTTTTGCTGGGGACACTTTATGTCCTTCTTCTGCAAGGCGATTTAACAGAATTATTGTGTCTCTTACACAATTTTCTCTTGTCTTTGCAGCTATTAACAAATCATCAATATACTGCACCAACGTAGACCTACCTGGTAAGTCTAAATCTTCTAATGATCTTTTTAACAGTTCATTAAAGATTGAAGGACTTTCTGTATATCCCTGTGGGATTCTTGTCCATCCAAGGGTCTTACCTTGGAATCTGAAAGCAAAGATTTCATAACTGTCTGGATGTAAGGGAACAGTAAAGAATGCATTGCAAAGGTCAATGACTGTGTACCATTCAGCATCATGTGGAATCTGAAATAGAATTACTGCTGGATTTGGAACCACAGGACAACATGGAACGACAATTTGATTAACCTTTCTCAAATCTTGTACGATCCTAAATGTTCCGTTAGACTTTTTAACTCCCATAATTGGTGAATTACAAGAGCTACTCTTCATTTCCTTTAATACACCTTGCTTGATTAATTTTTCAATTATAGGTGTAATACCTTCAATTGTTTCTGTTTTCATTTTATATTGTGGAGTGTTTGGAAATTCTATTCCCTGTTTCAATGCAATTTTCACAGGATCTACATTTTTCATTAGACCCATCTCATTCCCAGTAAAATCCCATATTTCAGATTTCACTGTTTCTTTTAGCTCTTCAGGTAAATCCTTTTCTTCAAATGCAGGAAACAATTTTGTTTCTTCTGCTTCTATCATCATCATTGTCATCCTGTATAAACCATCTTCCTTCTTTTTCGTCCATTTTACTCTCCATTTATTCAGTTCTCCTAGCTTTTTGATATAGACAATCAAATCTTTAATGTGAACTATTCTTCCCATTGAGTTCAAACTCTCAATGTCACTTTCTGAAAAGTCTAATCTGTAATGCTTTGCAAAATTCTTTTGTTTACTCACATCGATTTCAAGTTCTGCAGCTAGATCCTCTAATTGATCATATTTATTTTTCGTTTTCCACTGAATGCTTTTGCAAATGAATAGTAGTTCATCATCCCGATAGTAATTTAAACTATCTGGGCCAATTGTTCCAATTATTAATTCTTCGATATTCGCTTTTAATTTGGCCACATCAAGTTTTGGTGTGGTTACCCTGACTTCAGGACTCCCTATATCTGATACAGCACCCATTGGTGTTTTTGGAGATAAATCCTCATTAAAGGTTAAATCAGGCATTCTTGATTTAGAAGTGTTTATTTCAGATAAATCTGAATAAAATCTTTCAGCAGCCTTTTGAATTTCTGTATTTAAAGGAATAGTTAATCCAGTTTTGTTTGTTTCTCTTGGTTCAAATACGGGCTGAACAGGACCAATTGTTACTGGAACTGTGACAGCTTCCATGCCTTTTGTCATTCTTTTTATTAATTCTTCCTTTGATCTTAAATATTCATTATAATCAACATCTTCAACATTTCTTGTCTCTCTTGTATAATCTTTTGGAGGTTCCCTTGCTCTTGGAGTCATTGTAAAATGTCTACCTTCATTTCGAGCATTCTCGAATTCTGATCTTCTAGGAGTTTCAGTGATTTCACAATTATTTGGATAAAGTTTAGGAGCTTCACTAATTGGAGGTGCACTCGGTGAAGTTTCAGTAGAAACCACCGGAGTAGACCATGATCTAGGAGGTCTCAAAGGCTGATTAGGCTGATTCTTTCTAGCAGTTGTATATATTTCTTCCATAACTGCATCCTCAGATTCACTTTCCATAGATTTCCCTGTAGGAGTACCCATTACCATTTCATGAATTAAATACAATCCTTCACTCATGTTTCCCTGTCTCCACATTCTCAATCTATCTTCATGAGTTTCTCTTTTCCAAGATGGATTTTTAGAAGGTCTTTTAATTCCACTAGCTTCTCTTTGTAACTGATACATCTCATCTTCCCACTCAACTAAAGCTTCAAATTGAGTTGGTCTCGGTTTTGGAACAAGAGCATTCATTTTCTCTCGTAAATTTCTTAAAACTCTTACATTAAATGAACCATCATCAGGCCAAGCTAAAACACCGTCGTTTTTAGTATAGCGTTTCCAACTGTCGAACCATAGGACAGTATGATATCCGTATTCACCTTCCATGTACGCTGCAGGTGTTTTATACTTATGAAGTAGTTTACCACCTCGCGTTTCGATTTTCTTGTCAGGTGAAAATAAATTTTTGAATTTCTGAAATAATGTTGTCTTTTTCTCAACATGTTTAAAATGATAACTCATTTTTAAGAGTTAAATTTAATTTACAAAATCGTTCGTAAAATATTTCCGGGATGTTCCGCAAAACAACCAATCCGTGCGCGAAACACACCAACAAGCCAATGACAGTTGAGCTACTTCACTTTTCTGCTCAACCAATAAATTTAGAATTTTTCCGAACGACCAATCAGCTCACAGGCCGTCAGAGACTCAAGAGCCAATCAGAATACAGCTTGTGACGTAGGTCACCCAATCCCAGCGCGGCTCTGTGACGTACACAGCAGCTGCGGTTTCTCGCTTCTCACTCCTGGCGCTTACCCCTCCTTCACAAAATCTTTTCACAGCGCCATTTTAAGGACACTTTTCAGTGTAAATTAATTCTTAACAATGACTATAAGGACAACATCTGTTCGTTTCACTATTTAGGATAGTTTACATACATTCAAGTATCCACACTTCGGAATAGGCGGCGCTATTCACACTAAGGATAATATTCAATTGTCAGTAGAGTAACCTTACCCCACCCTTCTAACAAGTATAATTATGAACTCGCTTTGCTCTGAACCCACCGCGAAGTGAAAGTTCTAAGAGTTCCACTTGAACATAAAATACAATTCAAACTCGCACTTTTACACGGAAAATTCCCTATTTTCAAACACACATGAAATCCGTACAGGACTCTCACCTGTTTATAGAAATCATGCACCGTTAGCAAAATAACGACGTTATCCGTACAGGGCTCTCACCTGTTTATAGATATGAAACATGTACCCGTACAGGACTCTAACCTGTTTATAGATAATCATGCACCGACGTTAATTTTACCCTTCACTCAAGCTCGGATATAACTAATACTCTCATCGCAGTGAGTTTTATGGAAGGCGCTTTGTCCCTATTCTCATGCTGTTCTGATTTCTTAGAAAACCCTCACTATACAAGATTCAGACCTAGTCCTAAAACTGTGTTGCTCGGCGACAACACTATGGTACACGGCGATACCTTTTGTGATACTCGGCGATATCACTACAAACAGAACAGATGGCTTGCGTGACTAATTTCTCGCCACACAATCTATACCGGTATAGCTTACAGATAGCACGAAAAACAAACTTAACATGTGTTAAAACATCGATCCTATTTCCATACCATAACGTAACCCTTAGCAACCAACATATTACCTTGGTTACCCCTTAGAAACCATCAATTTCTGCTACCAGAGAATTGATCCAGCGGGCTATAGAAAATATATCATAAACTACGCTACCCAACTTCATAACCTATAAACAAAATTCTAAACTAAATATGGACCCATTTATGAACCTGATATATTTTGGGCCTACTGAATCAGGTGGTCAGAATAAATCTATATACACATTATCTACAAACTATATACATATTTATACATTTACAGAAAGAATATTGTCATTAGAATAAAACCCAACCATTTAAATGACCACCATAGGCGACGTGATCTAGCTAATAGTAACCTACACTTCTGAATAACCAAGACCAGCTTGTTTGTCAAAAGTAAGATTTTATTTATTAAATTATGATATATAAGTTGAAAGTATTATAAATGAATTTTATTAGCATTAAAGCAAACATGATTGTAATGAAATATGAGAAAAATACAATTTAAGCAAGTGAATCGAATTTAAAGAAAATATATAAAGTTTAGCATTTCTAAAACCTAATTCCCTAAGTAAGCTAAATAGATAGAAATTAAAGTAAAGTTCTATGAGGATTCTTACGTGCTCCACGCAAAGTCCAGCAGCACATCACCCTCATCGGAAAGTCAGAAAGCAGCAGCCAGCCCAACCCTAAGGGCATGACTTTTTATACCTTTCTACGCTAACTAAACTAGCAAAGGAAAGTTTTCAGAAATCTTCGACGTCCCATTGGCTGAGAGTGACAAGTGACATGTCACCCGTTTCTCAAAAAGTTCCATGAAATCATGTCTCATAAAGACCATTGTCTCTTCCACGTGAAGCCAGAAGCTTCCTGCGTTTGCAACTATGTATTAAGTCATCCTCGCAGCTTCCATAGACTTTCATTACACTTCCGCGGATGCCAAGTTAAGGATTGACAAAATGTTCACTTTCGACCTTGGCCATGTCCGACAGAATGATGTCAGCTCATCAGTTTTTTGCTTTGTGAATGCAGCTTCAATAAACGTTTTAATTCAGAATGGGCGTCTCGTGACTTTCTGCAGAATTATATGTCAGCTCTTTTTCTGCGGTTCAAATGACTAGGCCCAAAAGCAGGCAACTTATGTCTTCTAGTATAAAACAAACACAAGAAAAGTATTAATGTAAGAAATAAAGTAGATTCTGTATCCACCCCATGGTTTACTAATTAATTAACCCACCCGATTAATCAAAATGTTACCTAGCCATTGCAAACAAATAAAGCAGCGTTTATATTCACCAGTCTCCGTTTTTCCATGAGACCCATATGCACCTAGAATAGTAGAAATGACATCACACAGACAAGGAAAAGCAAAACAAGCACATGCTTCTTTTAAGTTTGCAGCAATTAGTAATGACAAAAACGAAAACAATAAATTATTTTATTATTTTGTACGAACAAAAAGATGCAACATTTATGCACGTTTATGAGCACACATGTTAGTCCCCCCACGTGTAAAGTTTAATCTAAGTTGTATTAGCACGACATATCACAAATCATTAATATTATTATTCATGTTATGGAAATGTGACTTTGCGAGTTTAAACAAAATTTTGTTTTCTATCTCGCTCCATCAGTACGTAGCAAGTTCTGTAAATCATCTAGAACATTTGAAATATTATTCACAGTTGTGCTAGAAGATGCTCTTGGTGCTCTGCATACACTCTGAAAATGACCGTATTTATTACACTTTATACATTTCTTCTTCAAAGCCGGACAATCAACACTATTAGCTAGATGTAATTTTGACCCACATCAATAACAGCTAGGATTACTTGCCTTTCCCAACCCTGTTTTAACTGGATTCGTAACAGACTGAACTGCACAAACAAGAGAAAATTACTTAGTATCATCAGTTGTAATGGCTTGGCAGACTGAATAGATATTTCAATACCTTTTGCTAATTCCAAAACGTCTGCTAATGTAGGATTACGGCAGGTCGGTGTAGCCAGGGGAAGTGGGTGTGGTCGCCTAAAAAAAGTGTGCACCTGCTCTTAACATTTTAAAAATTAAGCACTGCTCTATCTTGTCTAACTAGACTATTCTGAAGGAATGCAATTGTGATGCAGGGAAGTGCCACTGAATGGAGCCATGTTTCTGAGATAAAACAGATATTTGATTTATCCGAGGTCAAAAAATCCCAAAGTTTCCAAGCATATTTGGGGATAGAGCAAGCATTACAGTTAAGACCACATGACTGGGTATTTACCGAATTTGGTGATGTCAATGGTGCTGTTTCTGTATCCTGTAGAGGACTACCTGTTTTGTGCTCTAACTGAAGGTATTCTTATTACTGTGAGGCTTTTGTCATCTTGAAGAGTTAGATTATCGAGTTAGTTTATTGAGTTCCACTTAAGACAAGTTGTGTTCATGAGTTCAAATGTTTGCGGGCACTGGTGCTCGAGACACAGCAATATTTCAGCTTAGGGGCTGGTCATAGCGCACCGTACCCTGAGCTTTGCGTGGAAACAGAGGCATCGGCAGTGAGGCTCTCTGTTCATCTTCTTCATTTAAGTCTCAATTACAAGGTATGAGTGAATCTGAGTGGAGATTTCTGGGCGGCCAAAATGTCTGATACCGATCACAGTCTCTGCACAGAATCATTGCTATTATGATCTAGACCCCTTAGAAGGTAGAATACCTCACACAAATTCCAATTCCATGGGGTTCATTGCAGTCATTTACCACCTCCTCTGAGCATGTGATAAAACCCTACAAACACAAGGGCATAACGCAGGCCTATTGCAACCCCATCCACCCTAAGGCCTACTAATTGTGTAAGATACAGAAGTCTCAAGGGACACTCACCACATTCTGTAGTGGGGCCCTAATCATTTTGCTTATTGCTGCCATACCTACCCTAATCATTTTGCTTATTGCTGCCATACCTACATCACAGTGAAGGGGGTTGAAAGAGGGGCTCACAATGGCACAGACAATGGACTCAACCCATGGGAACAGATCACTTCATCGGACATAACAGAAGCCTGGCCTGCTGGCCTCCTTGACGTCATTTGTAACTGATTTCTGAGACTCGTGTGTGCCACGAGCAGCGCCTCTAAACACTGGATCATTTTAGAGGCTGTTGATCAGAGTACACACCTGCTACAGACTCATGATATTGAGTCACTTGACAGCCATGAAATGTATTCAAAAACCAAATCAGTGATAAGATACACAATCAACAAACATTGGATGCGTTTTGGACCAAAACACATTTTCCTTTGAGACGTTTGGAAATGAAAGAATGATTCCTACAGCAGGATGGAGGAGGCTGAATGCGACTTTTTTGTGTGATTTAGTAGCTCTCTGCATCTTCTATTAGTGAATTTATTGAGAAGTCTTTGGCCCAAGAAGACAGGGGTTTGCTCTGGCTTTAATATGTATGCTAATGCTCTGGCTATTTTCAAGTATAGCTGATTAGTCACTTCATCAGCTTATTGCTGGCCACTGTACTTCATTCACTTCATCAAAGACACAATTGCTCCGCGGGATGGATATAACCAAGTAGGAGATCAGATTGATTATGCTTCGCCCCTGGAGGGCATAATTGTGGCACGAGGGCTGCTCTTTCCTCTTTTTTAGTCCAGCAAACTTGTCAGGCTGCTCTAAATGGATCGCCATGCTGTACTTACCGGATAGGTCATCTCCACTATTGATTTTATTAGAAATGACGGTCTATTCACTCTGTATGGTGTTGTGAAGTACCTTCAGTGGGCATGGCATAAACAGACACGTTTCTTAATGTAACTCTTTTTAATCTGCATCACTGTTGCACTTTTGGTAGTTTTGCACAGGCATTTGCTCCCCAGTCCTCTTAGGATGCTGTACAACCACCTGCTTTATGTGATAACTCTCAAGACAGCATACGATCCATTTGCTGTATATGTTGTATTTTAAAGTGTATGGTACCTATGGGTGAGTTTTTTTATTGTACTTCTTTTAAAATTGCATTTTTTACACACTTTATTGTAGTTTTTCAAATGCATCGGCACCTTAGTTCCTATATGCCGCTGTATAGCCACCTGCACTTTGTGACAAAAAAATAATGTGCTCTTTTCTTGATTATGTTTACCTTATGATGAAGAGGTACTGTACGGCTATTATCATACCTTACTGCGATGAGTTGTATCTGTTTTACTGTGTTATTGTACGCACGTTAATGAGTTGTAATAACTGAATAAAGTTATAATGAAGTCGAATCAATGAGGATGATGGACCCAAACTATTCTCAGTAGGAGGCCCAAGGGGAGGTGGCAGGAGGGCTGCTGTGATGACAGCCTTCTAATTAATCCCTGGGCAATGGTTCTTATCGGCGGTGGGCTACAGCCCTCTGGGCAGTCCAGATTTCACACTTGTAGGAGTGAACAGGCAAGAAAGCACACCTCCCTCTCGGTACAGACATACCAGGCACCAGGAAGATAACGTGTGCAACCCTCTACTCAACAAAAAAGAAAGGATTCTAAGGACAGACACAGAGCTTCGAAATGCATGCATTACAACACTGTTTATATGTGTTTTTATTATAACTTTCTTTAGCAGATTTGAATTAATCTAATTATGCACTCAGTAGAGAGCACATGAAGTTGGCAAAATAAAGATGATTTAGATATGCACCCAGTGAGAAGCAGACATTTTAAGTAAGATAAAATTGTTTAAAATATGTAGTAATTGAAAGGAAAAAGTATATTGATTTAAATATTCAAACAGCGTGAGGCTAAAGCTTTGAGCAAAATTATATTGATATAAGTATGCACACAGTGTGATGCACAAGCTGTGGACAAAATACCGTGGAGAGCCAGGCAAGCAACAGAGTTTAGTGATGATGTACCAGCAAAGGATTAACGAGTGAGGCATCAAAAGAGGGGATGCTCACAACCTCACTTGGCAAAAGATGCTGTGCCTAGATTTGAAGCAGGAGATAATAAAAATTAGTGGCATGTGAAGTGGCCTCTGGGGGGTAGACAACAAACACTGGAGTACAGTGTTATAGGGTGTGTCTGCCCAGGCGAAGACAGCAGCTCAGAACCGAGCTGAAACTGAGGAGAAAAAGTGCACTCACAGGGATTTCACAGCAATCTTGGGAATATGTTGCGTCTACTTCATACAAAATCAATGGAGGCATGGGTGTTGGGCTGTATCGTCTGATTATGAAAAAGCAAACTTTGAGTAATTGTTTTACCGAGCTGCACCAGCATCTAGTGAACTTCCAGCTCCCTAACCCAGGAAGCCTGGGAGAGAGGCTGATATTTGGGCAAACAACAAAGTGTGCACAAAGGCAAAGGATGAATCCACAAGAGGTATGCATGAGATCCCAGGCAAAATGAACAACAGTAATTACCACTTATCGCCAGCAGCTACAGAACAGGAAAGCAGCGCCTGGTGCTTTGATTGTCTTTAGAAAATGCACAAGATAGCAAACTCTTTGTGACTTAAGAAAGCATCCTCAATCACCAATCTACAGAGATTGCTAATGTGATGATGTTAGATAGCTAATTTCTAAGAAGGTAGGGATCAGTGTGCCGTTGTGACCCTAAGGCATCGATTACTGTCATCCTGGAAAAAAGTGCAATATTTTTCTCACCTAACGTATTCAAACTCTGCAGGGATCAAGTGTGATAAATAGAGCCCAGTCATGATTACTGCACGGGAAATGGGACATACGTTGATTTTAGTGCCTACTGCACCAAACTCCACATTGCCTGTTATAGGAAAGTGCCATATTTGACATGGTCACCCCAGGTTTTTGCCCACTGGTACTGATAAGTGGCATAACGAACCCTGAGGGGGCCCCCTGCAAAGCACATGGAAGAGGGCCCCTCTCCCCCAGAGTTTCGGCCCACCACCTACCACTTTGTCCTACCACCCAGAAATCTAGTAAAGGAGGCAGGAGCTAAAGGACAGAGCCAAGAAGACAGTGAATGAAGCAATCTTGAATGTGTTATATTGATATATTTATAGAGGGCCTACTACCCGTATGTGGAGCACTGAAGCGCTTGCGTACATGAGTAGCAAGCTACAATATGTGTAGGGTGTGTGGTTGGAAGGGTGTTGTATTTGTTTTCATGCTATGTTGGAAGTGTGTTCATTCCATGTTGTGCATGAGGACCACTGACTGGGGTGCATGCAGCTTATTGGGCAATAGGATGTAGCGCTTAACAATGGCTTACGAGGTGAGAGATATGCACACTATTTTGTTTTTCATCTCTCTGCAGGTCCCTTTATGGTATTTGTTTCGTTCAAATCCCACCTAGGCGATTACTGCGCAGAGTCGTCCAATCTGAAAATACTGTGCCTACTGTTTAAAGGTAATGATCCTGAGTAGGCATAGATTAAAGAGTGCACAGTGAGTGATGCAACAGTGTGAGAGTAGGGTAGGAGGAGCGACTGCAGGGTGAGTGAGGCAACCATATGTAAGTGCAGAGTTGGAAGAAAGAATGCATTGTTAGTGATGGGCTTATTTGAGTGAGATCGCAGATTGAGCAGTGAGGGGGACAGGCGAGTGAAGTGTGACACGATGTACAGGTTGAGTAGTCTGCTCGTGTGACTGCAGGGTGAGTTACGGCGTGAACAGCGCAAGTCACAAGTGCACTGCGAGTGCCGAGTGATTTCTGAGTGCAGGGTGAGCAGGTGAATGGTGTTACTGCATGGTGGTCAATGTGAGTGCATTGTGATTGCTGTGAGTGCAGGTTGAGCGTAAAAATGAACGGCGCGAATGAGGAGTGAGATGTCTGAATGCAGGGTGCTTTACCGGACACTTGACGTAAGTCAGCATGTGATTGATGGCGGCGTAGGGTTTCAGCTATTGTTATTCTGGCATTGATAGGGATCGAGGGTGTAAGAAATAATGTGCTGATCATGCAACAAATTCCAGTCTTATGATTTGAGTTGCCAGCTCATTATTTTGATGCCCCTACAGGACACAAATAAGCATCACCTAAAGCTGTTTTCAGCACTTATCTGTGCATACTTCGAACAGCAAATGTAAATAAAAAACACTTTTAATTGTGTTCTAGGGCTGCCTGAATGATCCATGACTGATAATTAAAGGGAACAAAGACAGAAAAGTCACATTACAAATAAATACATATATATTTTTTTATAACACTATTTAATGTCAAGACGAGGTCTTTCAGTGTCTTTAAACAACACATGGCTTTCATTTTTCTTTTGGCAACCCTACTTTATATTCGTTTTCATGAAATACATTTTCAAACTACAGCAGTAAATGTAAATTTCAAATGTAAGGAATATGCAGAGTGGGGGTCCAGCGAGTACTGAAACCAGAAAAATAAACGACACCTAGTTAACCAATTTACAAAGGTATGTAAATATGCAAATGGTCTCTGGCCTCCAGGCAGTTGCCTTCAACCCCCATGCATCTGGGCCTGGTACCTTCGCACTAATCAACAGCCTTTGATACTGTCTATCATCAGACACTACTGCTATGGCTTGAGAAGCTGGACCTGTAAATAAATGATCACCTCCCACCCCAGCGACAGATAAAGCTTTGTATCTAAATCAATATGTACCTCATATGGAGAAGTGTGGCTCAATGGTTAGAGCGGCAGACCCTGATGCAGCGGTCTGGCCTGGGACCAGGGTTCAATTCCCGCCTCGGCGGGTCTTGGGCTCAATATCCTCGGACCTGATAATTCTTGCCTCTCTGCCTATTCTAATCATTGGTCCTACTCTGCAACTCTGGGCAATAGCTTGCCCAGAGTTGCAGAGTAGGACCCTACAAGCGTCAATAGTCAGATGTTCTGTCTTTAAGGCACATTACAGTTCCATAGAGACCTTCAAGGGCAAGGCAAGGTATAAGTAAAATTCCAATGATACAGAAAATAACACTATTGTTGAAACTAACACCTCAACTCATCGCATCTGCTAATTACAAAAAGACCACTGGTGGAGCTACATTCTCAGTACAGGTGGAAAACACTCAACCTCCTTGCCAGCAAAGATATGAAATCTACAAGTCCACCTTAATTTCAGGAAGGAAGTAAAAACCTGTTTCTTCCAAAGAGGAAAACCACAATAAATGGGTCCCCTGACTTTGAAACTAATTAACAGAAGAGAACACTTCAATCAAGCATTCCAGAAGTCACAGAAACAGCACCATTAGATTGCTTGAGGGGTGGCTGCACACCGCGCAGGGTAAATGAGAATAGTGCTCAGGTAGCACTGGAGTCAACACAATTTAATTCTATCACTGATGAGTGTAATGATTGCAGGCTGGATGCTAATTATACCCTCTCAGTGGTGCCAAAATGTCACAGGAATATAACCATTGCCTTGCCAGTTGCAGGCTGAATGGCGAGTATACAGATTGCACATGGTGATAAATCACTTGTAGTCTGTCCAGCTAAGTAATACCATAACAGATCGGAACTGCAATTGGACACTGTCTGGAAACCACCACCAATCCACCGAAATCAAACCACTCAATACCAAAGAGGACATGCACCTAATGCATGAAGAGAACTGTCATATGTGGCTGCCATCTTCGAAGACTTTAAGATATTCCTTCCAACCAGAAGCTTCCCCCTGCCCCGTCATCCCTGACTCATAGGACATGAATGTACTGCAAACCAACCAGGCAGATCTCTTTCTTTGTTGTCTTTTCTTTCTTTTTACTAGACATACATGATTAAGATTGTGCAAGACTTAATTGGTAAGCTCAGCAGAGGAGGTTGAAAAAGAAAATGTTTGTAATCACCACATTCTACACATTGGACTTCTAGAGTATATTGTAGCTGTCAGCTCTTTATAGCCACAGTCCTGTGCTTCACTTATCCTTTCTCTCATCACACTGCAAAGAGCTGTTACCTAAAATACCATAAGAGCATTGTTCTGGTCACACATAAACAACAAACATGCTGCCCACATAGGCTCACAGAAAGCACATCCTTCCAGCCAAGCACTCCCCTATGGTGTAGTGTGCTACCCATCCGACATTGCAATATGGCATCCTGCAGAAGGGCATGAAGCGCAAGGTAAATGCAGCTTTGATACAATGCAATACAACACACTGTCTATCCATGTGGCACAAAGTCCTTGCATCATTTATTTATATGCCTCAAGCTACATCTCTCACTCTCAATTTGCCACACTGTGGTAGGGATCCCTGTATGGCAGAAATCAAAACTGTGGCGCTTCTTGTGGTGGTGAGCTACCAAACACGCCCCCAGTCAGATGTGAGCCTGCTGATATTTTAATCAGTTCAGTTCATTTTCTTTATTTCGAATAAAATTCATAAAAGACAACAAATATAAAAAAACATTATCAACATTTCAACATTTATACATTATTACATTTGCAATGGAGCCCCAGGTATTAAGAAGGATTGCCATCAGAATATATACAGGCATTAAAAAATAGTCAAGTTGATTAAAAAGGGGTTACAAGTTCTTTACACGAATCAGCCACATCCACCCCAAGAATTTGGAAACACAGATCACAGATTTTTCAGAACGCATGTCACGTAATCTCAACAGGGCTGTGCGATTCCCCTCACAATTTAAGGTTTTGCAAATTGGTTTCAACCATTTGTGACGAGGCAATCGATATGCTGGGCATGCAAAAAACAGATGGCCAACACTTTCAACCTGGTCAGGACAAAAAGGGCATTTTGTACTTATACTCTTTGCCCACTTAGCAGTAAAGGAATTGATCGGCAAAGTGCCCACCCGAAACTGATGATACAGCTTACGGTCAAGTGATTTGCATATCAAATCCCAATAGGGCTCAAGGGACGGTGTAATCTTGTGTGTTAAAAACAGTCCTGTTAGGTTATTTTCTGAAGAAGTGGAGACCAGTGCAGATTTCTTTGCAGCCCAGAATAACTCTTTAAATTCCACTTTAGAAGGAAACCTAGAACATTCGGGATGTAACCATAGTTCGGGGAGGCCCATAGAGTGCAAAATTTGTTTGACCTCCCGCAACCATGGAATTTTCTGGGCACCCCACAATGATCTAATCTCGCCCAATTCGTGAGCGAAAAGACTAAGCTCTTCGGTCGTCCAAAGGCGACGCCAAAGAGCAACAAGGCGATACTGTGCCATCTCATCCAGTGGTCTACAGCCTAAGTCTAAAAGCAAAGGTTTTATAGGCGTCGATTGAGGAAGCCCCACTAGATTCCGAAGAAACCTGTTCTGTGCTATAGTCAGTGCTGACAATCCTTTGTAACCCCATATGTCTGCACCATACAGGGTAGCTGCATTAACCTTGGCCTCATAAATTTTTAACACTGGTGTGATGCGTTTGGTAAAGGTTTTTTTGTGTTCTTTCAACAAGCATCCTGTAAGGCGAACAAATTTAAGAATTAATACCTCCAACTGTGGGTTCCACGTAAGTTGATGGTCAAGAGTCACACCCAAATAGGACATGACTTTGACCTGTTCTATTGGGACACCGTCTAGTAAAAATGAACTTTTAACTTGTTTGTTCCTATTAAAAACCATAAATTTAGTTTTTTCAGCGTTAATCTGGAGATCGTTATCTGTGCAAAATTCTGCAAATCTATTTAGGGCCGCTTGTAAACCACTCCGAGTCCTGGAAAGGAGCAGGGTGTCATCGGCGAATATTAGCATGGGGTACTTAGAACCCCCCAGGGTGGGAGCATCTGTTTGTGTTCCGCTAAAGAATGCAACCACCCGGTTGATAAATAGGAGAAACAGGGTAGGGGCCAGCACGCAACCCTGTCGGACCCCACGTTCGACAGGGAAGCTAGCGGTCACCTGACCCTGTTTCCCCCATCTTACACGGGCGAAGTTATCCTCGTGTAAGCGCCTAACTAGCTCTAATAGCTCGGGAGGAAGGCCCATGAGACCAAGAGCATCCCAAAGTTTGGCCCTTGGGACCAAGTCGAATGCCGACCGAAGATCGACAAAGGCGGCGTAGATGACACCGCCACCCAAGAAAACAACCTTCCAGTACAACATAGTTAAACGGAACACCTGATCTAGGGTGCTGGTGCCTGATCGAAACCCTGCCTGCATGGGGGAGAGTATATTATTCTGCTCGATCCACCCCTGTATTCTAGCTAGGGCCATTCTTGATACCACTTTCTGAATGGTGTTGATCAGACTAATGGGGCGATAATTTTTTGGTGACGATCGATCCCCTTTCTTGTGAACTGGAAGTATTTCAGCCCCTTTCCAGGATTGTGGAACCCTTGCGCCCGCTGCAATAGAATTTGCTAAGGTTGTTATATAAGGGACCCATAATTCTAAATTCAGTTTAAAAAGGTCGGCTGGTACTGCATCTATACCTGGGGCTTTCCCAGACTGAATTAAGCCTAAAGCATATTTGGTATCCGAGGTACAAAAGGTTAACCTATCCCCATAGAATAATTGTGTAGTCCCCACTACGGACTCATCTGCCAACTGAACAATATTAGGGTCTTTAAATTGAGAGGAAAAAAATTCCACCCAATCAACAGCGGAAACATGATTTTCGGGTGCTAGTGAGTCGGAACCCCTGCCCCATCTGACTAGCTCCCAAAACTTAATCTGGTTGGAGGACTCACAGGCTTTGAGAAGATCAAGCCAATACGAATCCTCCCATTCCCTTTTGGCTTCCCAAGTGGTATGTTTGTAGGCCTGCCTCGCAAGCCTAATGTCGGGGGTATTTCTAGATTTGACAGCAGCAATTAAAGTGCTGTGCGCTTCTCTACACTTTTTTTTTATACCACCCCTTGAATTGCTTCTCTTTGTGTTTTCCACATGGCCTAGTGAGAAGTTCCCTAATGGCCGAAAAACAGGCCTCATGGAGATCAACAATAGTAGTCTTTTCCCTATCCTTAACTGATACTGCACTCATCTTATTACTAGTACCTAAGACCAGTTCTTCTATTTGACAGACAAGCTCCTGATCAGCTATGACTCTCGACCATTTGACCCGTCTTCTGTTATCACTCAAGACTAGGTCTGATGTGATACAAGCTGTTTCTGTCAAAGGGGGCCCAAGACCCGGGATCATAAGTACAAGTGAGAGTGGGTTGTGATCACTCTCTGGCCTAGTTTCTATTAACATGTCAACTACAGTATCCCAGGAATCAATGTTGACCAGTATGTAGTCAATACGACTCACACTAGACCCGTTATCAAAGGTTGGTTTTCCCGCCTTATCAGATAGGCTGCGGCCGTTCACCGCTCTGAACCCCCATTCCAGGCAGAGGCCAAGCCAGTGGAGAGCTGCCTCCATACCCCTAACACCCTTAGTTATTGCTAGAGGGGGAATATTCCAGACTAAATCATCATCCATCCCTACATCTTCAGCAAGGTTCAGGATGGGTTCGAATGAGCAGTTCAAGTCACCAGCCACTAGAACGAGTTGGTCACTTTTATGCTCATTTAGGAGGTCTTCCAGATAATTAATAATAGGTTGCTTTTTACCACTCTGACAACCTCGGGCATAGATGTTAATTAAAACAATATCCTTGCAATTCTCCTTGCTTAAGGATACACAAAGGAGGTCAGGGTTCTTTACCAGGATTTCCCTCACTCTGAAGCCAAGTGTATCTTTTATCCATATGGTTAGTCCACCCGAAGCTCTACCCCTGGGACCCCGCACTGCTGGCTTATAAAAATTCAAAAAGCCTACTCTAAATAGGGGGTCGACTGACCAAGTTTCCTGGAAAGCGATGATATCATGTGTAGTTATATAATCAACCCAATCATCGCTATCCAGGCGGCCCTTTAAACCCGCTATATTCCAAGAAACCATTTTAATTTCATTATCTGAGTTACCGGGGCAAGGAGACTCAGATAATCCCGGAACTCCCAACTCAACTGAGTTTGAAATATAAACGGTATCCGGTGTTAAGCGCGAACCCAATGGCGACACAGAACAAACCATACTGGGCAGTGCCTGGGTGGACGGGATAAGGTCTACTGAGAATTTTAGAGCATCCACCTCCCCTAGTCAGTCGACCTCATCCAAGCAGCCAAACATATTTGATGTGGGAACACCTTGCCACCCGGTGCTCTGGAAAGGTCCACCATTCCCAAAACCTCTGTGCCTGGGCTTTTGTATAGTCGTCCAAGACCCTCCCAAACCAAGCTGCTGTCGAGGAGGGTAGAAAAAGGTGAGAGGTCTAACGATAACTGAGTGGTTGTCATCTCGAGTGGGCCACGAACAAAGATGCTGTGCTGTATGGGGGTCAGCAAATGACACAACCACACAGTCACCAGTAATGGTTTTATGGGTGGGCCCAACCCATGGTACTCTTCGCACCATTAAGACCTGACTTCTTAGGTGACTGGGTAGTTGTTTGTTCGTGTTTAGCCAGTGAATGACCTTATTTTTAAGAGACCAATGGTCCTCTTTTATCTGTGGGTCGAGAGTAGGCACACCAGCCAATACAATGACATATTGACTAGCCTCCGGTGGTAGGTCAATGTAACCACCACGGAAATTCGGTCGGCTAGATTCTAAGAATGGCAAATTCTTGTTGGTCAATTGGGTAGGCTGTTTTACAACAGTTTGAGGCCTGGGTTTAGGGCGTGCTACATTCTGATGTAAACTAGTTAGAACGCTAGCGTTAGGTAGTGCTGTATTCTTTACAGGGCATGCTTGGTGTCTGGGTTGGGTTGGTAGAGGGTCCTGGGGCGGGAGACAAGTGCTAAGAATGGAATTAGTAGCATTATCCCCCACTATTGTGCGTGGTTTTGGTACGGGTTTAGGTCTTAAAGGTGGGGGGGTTGGGGGATCTGACTCAAATGGCTGAAAAGTTAAACCCTCGCCCAATGAAAGCCTAGCTTCCATTTGCTTGAGACTAAAGCTAGCCAATGTGACTAAAGTCTTATCCATTTCTAGCAGGTGGTTTTCCATTCTGGAAAGTCTAAGCTCCAGGGGGGTGAGTAATTTTTTGAGTGTGTCCCATACAGTTTGCAAAAAATCCTCATCTCCCCTCGTATCCCCCTCTATAAGCATGGGCGGATCTAGCGGATCTCGCGTACGCGAACTTGCGGATTTACGGATTCGCAATCCGCGAAGATCCGCGAACTCTAGCGGATTTGCGGATTTTTCCGTTTTTTGTGTTGGCGCGTGTTCGCGCCGATTTTGGGACAAGTTCGCAATTGCGAACTTACTTTTCGGCTCGCAACGGCCGCGACTATGTTGTTTCTACGTCTGGTTTATCATCACAGGTTCACAGCACCCTCTGTTTCACCACTGCCACCCTCTGGGACACCCATGCCACCCTCTGGTACATCCTCACTGGCACCTATTAGGTTTATTTATCACTGTAGATTATGGTGGTTGAAAAAAGCAAGCACACCTGCCCTTCTTCAACTGCCATCAATTAATTTGTGTTTCATTAATGTGTCAGTAATTTTGAAAGTTCCAGTCTGGCTGGCACCTGCTTCCTTCCTTATCTGTAATTTGCTTTTTGTTTCAGTGAAATTTTTTTTTCACAGGACCTTTATGGTGCTATTCTATGAGCCTGCTGTTTGGGTCATAGCAGGGTCATAGAATAGTTGCAAACTCTGGAGGGGCCCATCAGGAAGCACTACCTTGAATGTTACTAATGTTAAGTTTGAACTTTTGCACCTGCTCATTGCTTTCAGTTTAGCTAAAATCGTTTTTTCTGCAATTTCGCGCGTTTTTTGGGGCGCGAATCCGTGCGAGATCGATTTCGGAAGCCGCGAATACGTGCGAATACAAAATTGTTTTTGTTGCGACGTGTATGTTCGCGTGATCTTGCGCGTGTTCGCGAGGCGCTTCTAGCTATACGTTTGCCAAGTTACCCTATCGGTCGTACACGGGCGCGGCCATCTTGTTGGCGTGACGTAATTCCGTTTCCGCCCGCTATGTGTAATCTCGCAAAGTGTGCTGCTCGCTAGTACAATTTCGCGCGTACTCGCAAGGAAAATCTCGCGCGAACTTACCCACGCGGTCGTGAACGGGCGCGGCCATCTTGTTTCTCATTCATTGCTATGGTTCTGGGCATGCTTTCTCTATCCTCTCTCAATCTCTGCCATCCTTTGCTTGTTTGAAGTTTTTTTGATCTAATTTTACTTATTATCTATCCCTCTATTTTTCTACCTCTATATTTTTGTGTTTTCTGCAGCTTTTAGTTACTTTTAAACTACTTTTTTAAACTCTTTTCTTTTCTTCTTCACTATTCTATTTCTTCTTTATCATTTAAGTTTATTTCTGCCCAGACCATGGTAAAGGGAGCCGGGAAGCACCCTGAGAAGGGGAAGGGTCCCGCACCCCGTGCCCGGCTCCCGTGCGGGCGTTTAAGGGGGGAGCAAGTGGTCCCGAGGGAGATCTTCAGCGCGGAGGAAGTGGCGGCACTGACCTTCCACGTCCAGCGCCGCCTCCCCAAGACGATCCTGGGAGGCGGCAAGATCGCGACCGGCTATGGCATCTGGGAGCGTCGCAAGCGGTGGGAGAAGGTGTGCCGGGCCATGTACAAGATCTCTGGGGTCCGGCGCACATATAACCAGGCCACCCACCGCTGGACCGATGTCATGGACCGGGAGCGGGACTTGCTGGACGCGCTCGGCGTAGAGGTCCCCGGGCTTGGTGAGTAGTAGTAGTAGTACATTTACTACTCTGTTTTATCCTGCTCTGTTATTTGCAAATCTTTGTTCTTTACCAAGAGCAATAATGCTGCCGATTACATTGAGGTAAATTATATTTCAAAATCTTCTATGCATTTCAGGTGCACTGCTCTCCTTCTCAGTAGCCTTGCTTGCTACTATGCTTCTTTGTTTTGTATGTTGTGTTCAGAAGCATTTCATTGGCCTGAGAAATTATGTATGAGTGTACTGTAAAGAAAAGAACTGCGTAATGCTAGACAGTAAGGGGCATATTTTCAATTACCGGCGCATCCCTGCAAAGTAGCAGGGATGCGGCAGTAATTGTGTGCCATGCCACCACCACCCATTGGCCCAAAACGTCACAGAAGCCTTATGCATCTGTGCCGTAAAGGCAGCGCATTGCTGGAGTTGCGTGCCAACGATGGCGCAGCTCCAGCAATGCTCTGGGGTACCCTATCTCCCCAATGCTGCATCAAGCCGTACGTCGGCTTCAAGCGCGCAGGGTTTGAGTCATGCATCATTGTCCTAAAAGTGACTGATTGACATCTTGTAGATTTCCCTCAGCCACTTTTAGGATTCGTTCCTGCGCAGGTACGCCCTCCCTTGCGCCGGAACGCCCCCTGATGGCGCAGGGCTTTACAACGTGATGCATCGCCCATATGCCCATATGTGTTTTTTTTTTTAATATATACGCCGCACCAACACCATGGCGAGTCTTTTGTTCTGCCGCTGCGTCAGAAAAGGCACGCAACAATGGAGGAAAATCAGCCGCAACTTCCGCAAGGGACTTCTAAATCAGCCCCAACAGACTGAAGTCCAGTCCTTCCTTTAGACAGTCACATGGCTATAAGAAGAAATAGTGGCGGTGGTGGCGGGTGGATTGATAGTTTGAGTATTCACTGATCTGCAAGCAGGATGGACTTTGTCTGTCACGTGTTGCGCACTGCTGCCTGCAGTGCCAGGCCTAGGCAAACCTCTTTAGTAGTCTGTTTATTGAGTTACATAGGAACTTTCTAAGTCAACGTTCCGCAAATCAGGCAATACGAATAACGTAGTATACCACATGAGATAGATCCCGTGGAATAGTTGTCTATCTATTTGCTATTTTTGCAAAATATGTTGTTATTGTTCTTTTGAAATGTTTGATTTGGTTGAAAAATCTCATCCATGTTTTCTGGTTTTTCTTTCTTTCATGTTGTACATCAGCTCCCCCCAAGGGCAAGAGGACACAGGAGGAGGGTGCTGAGGATGCAGGCCAGGATCGGGCAGGCGAGGGCTCCTTTGCTGGCCCCAGTAAGTTTACATTTTAATAAACAGTACCTATTTTTTCCTAGCGTTCCTCATTCGATTTTTTCTAAATCGTCTTTGATCTTCTTGTAGACTGGATATAAATTCTTATCCTGCCTCGAATATGACTCCCTGTGGTATTACTAGACTATTCTTATTAGTCTGTCTGTGTAGCTAACTAAGATTGGACATTTGGCAATTCCATTGGACTCCCATTATATTCAGCAATACCTCTATGCACTGTCTCCTTACTGACTAGATAGTGTGGCAGAGTCATTCAGCTCCCGAAGTCACCGATTATAGATCCCCAATGATCTCTAGATTATCGTACGCAGGACAAGAGAGTAGTACGGAGTCACAGCACAGTCAAGAAGTGTCAGAGGCACTCATGCTTGCAAAAATTCCAAAACCTTTAGCTCATCCACTCTAGTCTAGAGGAACAAAAACCACAGAGTCTATTTAAGTTTAAAAGCTTTATTAAAAGTAAACACATTTATTAAAATCTACTTTGTCATAAAACTATTTAACTGTAAACGGAAAAGTGGTTAGTGCTGACGATTAATTGGACACATTTCTTGTGGTCGAGCCGAACTCTCACCTAGTTTGAACTTGATCCTGGTCGTGTTCTTAGGACTCAGGAGTCAAGCTTCTGTCTGTTAGGAGAAAAAGTGGTGCGTGTTAAAAATCAAAAGCAAGCATTCATCAGTTGTGCATAAAAGTGCAGCAAGACAACAGCCTTCCCTGGAAAATGGGACATTTTTACTATGGAGTAGACAGTCACAAATTATTACATTGTATTCTGTTTTTTTAACATTTCTCCTAGACCAAATATTATATAGTAGTGAGTGGTGTATTCTAACATTCTTAAATGTACTTTGTAGGTGTAACATCTGGTGACGGGGCCAGCGCGGAGGTGGCTGTGTTGGACCAGGACTCGGAGGCCTCTGGGGAGGAGGCGGCGGTAGAAGAGCTGGCGGACGTTCCTGTGGGGGATCAAACGGTGGTGGCGGAAACAGGTAAGCTATATATTCCTTACTTATTGAGATTGAAGACTGCATAGTGTGCTTTCTGCACGGGTGTATTACAATTACAAATCAACCAGGTAGTAGCCTCCTCGAAATGTACTTCGACTTAGCTGTGAAGTTTTTGGTGAGAAGAATCCCAATAAGTTCTTAGATGAACGTGATGGATGGGATGAACGAAAAGCGAAAGAAGGGTGTAAGTAAGTGGGACGCGAACTTGTATGATGGCTGGCAAAGAAGAACGATATGTGTTTGCTTGGCCCCCGAGGTGGCTGGGAAGGAAAGAATATGGTATGGTGCATGGCTGGGTCAATGATGAAGCAAGGATGGGTGGAAGGACAGCAGCCTGGGTGGGTGAAACAGAAACTGTATGTGTGCGTATACTTTGACTGAATGGATGCCTGGAGCATGGTATTCTCTGACTCTTAGATAGCACATGTGTATCTAGAGAGAGTAGATGGTCGCCAGGTGAAGTAAGTGTTACCTTGAAGAGCATGTACCACCGCACCCGCACGTCCGTTCCAGTGCAGGGAAGGCAAGGAAAAGAAATTGTAAATGTGTCCAATACTACCATGAATAGTAGCAGTACTTTGTATTGCGTTTGCATTCACAGCATATATCTGGTTATTACGGTGGACACTCCGTACCTCTCTTAATAACTTTAGTTTACTTGTAGTACGTCATTCATGTGTGGGTGTATCACTGTTCACTCAATATTAAGCAAAGCACCTAAAGTCATCTCATCTGTCATTAAATACGTCCCATGTGAAGTGATAGATAATCAAATTAGTTAGCTTCTTCAGTTTCCTTTTCTAGTACTCATTTGCACTGTAGGGTGAAAGGTAAATTAATTAAGCAGTAGCCCTTGTAACAGAGTATTCTCAGTGCCACCCGTAATAGAAAAGTAATAGCTTCACCACCTGCATGTACTGGACCGGTACAGTAACGCAAGTCTGTCTCACTCATCATGGTGTGCAACTTTTTTTCTCGGGTGCAAGTTCACTGTGCTGTGTCCATGTCATTCTGCCGGCTTGCATAAGATAACGTACCCATTTCCCTAAACAAGAGAGAAGAAGAAGAATAAGACTGGTGTACTGTCATAGTCGACTGTAATGGAAGTCCATAGTGGTCGTAGAATTAGTTCATTAAACTACCACTACTGTTAGAGCAAGGATGCAGAAGTGGGAGGTTACATAGATACTGTCCTCAATAGTTATGTACTGTGCTTTCAATTTGCTACTTGTACTCTGTGACCCAACTTTCGGCTCAATCACTTTGTGTTATTAATAAGGAGCATTGGTTACAGACTATGTCTTTCTTTCTTCATATAGTTGCTCCTTCCAAATCAACAACAAGGAGGGAGCAGGCTAGATTGGCCCGGCAACGGAGGCTGGAGGCCACAGTCGCCGAATATCGGCGGCTGGTGGCCCTGGAGGAGGAGGAGGACACGCAGTCGAGCGGGGCAACATCCTCGACTGTGACCACTGCATCCTCCTCCGTGACTAAGCCAGCGGGACCGAGCCGGGCTAAGAAAGACGACCGCCACCGCCAAGCAACCGAAATACCAGCTGCCCCCCACAGGAGCTGCAAGGAACGCCAACGCCGCCTACGAGTCCGCATGTCCAACCTGGAGCAGGAGGTCCTGAGGTATAAGAACTTGGTTAAGGGCCTCCGCTCCGAGCTTGCCACCCTCCGCAAGGAGTATGATGCCCATGCCGCATCATGCACCAGCACCAGCACCCTCCAGTAGTGGAGTGTCCCTTGCCCTTTTTTTATAGACTTTTGGGGGGTGGGATTTGGGAGTTGGGATCGTTTTGGGACGTTTCAGAGACAATCGTTGGGGTTAGGGTGGGTGAGGGAGATTATTTTGTTAGGGCTAAATAAATATATTTTTCAACTTTATCTGACCATACCTGTTTTTTACTGCTTTTCAGTCTGGTGGGTGGGGGGCGGGGGTGTAACAGTAACTTTGTTTTCCTGAACAGTCGTAGGACTTTAGTAGTACAACCGTCAATCTCTTGTCTACTCCGAAATAATACTCCATTATACTACCTCCCACCAAACGCTTATCTTACCTGTAATTTGTGTTAGAAATTAGGGCTAGGCCCAGGGCTGGCTCCAGGTGAAATGGGGATTAACGTTGTCAATCCTGGGCGGGTGACATTTCCTCATTGCGGTGGTACTAGTGGTGTGACACAGTGGCAGTTGCATGCCTATGGAAAAAAAGAAAACGAAACCTTGTTTGTCCTCCTTACTGTAGCATTACAACGGTTACGGTACGATCGAGAAAATAGCAGGTGACAGTACACTAGAACAGTGCCATAATGTAGCCTAACAAATGGTAAAGTATTTGCTTGCAAGTATAACTAGTACTTGCGTTGAATTTATTTGACATTGGCTACTACTACTAGAAGATATAGTACTGAAGCTGAGTAAGTCTAGAAGATATCCTCGTATTCCTTCACCAGCCTGTTGCTGCTATGACCTTATCCTCCCCAGCAAGTGTGTGGAATTATTGATGTCATTTTAGTCAGACATCAAGCAAAACAACACAGCCCGGGGGAAGAGGGTTAGGGTTTGTAAAATGGATGGGAATGGGGGTTTCTTTTTGGGTAGGTTTTGTTGAGAGAAGAAAAAAAAAGCAGAGCATGGACAAACAATAATTGAAGATACAGACAATCTTTGGTTACAAACTAAAGGTAAGCACATGCAGTCACACTCATAGAATAAAAGACAACAATGGATACTGTATCTGTATTGCGTATGTTGTTGGAGTTGTCCTGTTGAATTTGGTAAGTAAGTTGCATGCAGCAAACAATTCCTCTTATTGGCGGCACTCCTCCATTCCAGCTGACGCTTCGTCCATCAATGTGGTGACCACTGACAGAAGACACCCTGTCCACTGCCTGCCTGGCGGATGTTGACTGAAACCCGGCCTGTAATTATTGAACGGAAAACAGGAAGTGCTATTACAATACCACTGATAAATAAATAAAAGGTATGTACGCTGTGTGGTTCAAAAAGTGACACTTTGATTTCCCTAATAGACAGTACAATATTTTTGAAATTGCGTGCTCTGTCTGAGTCACCTTTTTAAGGATCAATAAGTATGGCCAAAATATTATAGCGGATCTTTCCCCTCAAGGTAGGTGTACTACTGTGTTTTAGAATAAAATTTGACCTTCCCAGCAATGCTCCCACCAAGACCCTTACTAAAGCCAGTCGCAAAAATGTAGAAGAACCCCAATCATATCTCCAAAAACGATGCCTAGCAGAAAAATGGTTACAAAACGTACTTTGAAAGTAACAGTAGGCCCAAATACAGACCGTGGATTGTATTCAAACCACTTGCAAGCAAGCAAAAGTATCCATATCCAGCATCGCTCCAACAGTGCTCTACAACAACAGAACCGCGTTGCAATAGAACCCCCCGAAACACATGCAATCCTGCTGCTAGGGCTAACCCTAACGAACCCTAACTTACAAAAAGTGCCAAAACTGGTGTTTCCTTATGGATTTTGTCCAACAAACTTCTAGCCGGTATTAGACCTTCCCAGGAATGCCCCAGGCAAGACCCGCCAACCCACCCGCAAAAAAACACCCGACACAACACCCCCAAACAGCGAAAAAGCTAAATCTCATACTTACAATGTCTCTCGGCCTTCGGTCCAAACGCGGCGCTGTGCAGCTAGGTCGTCATCATCATCAATCATCATAACTCCTGTTTTCCACCACGGATTTCCTGAAAAGCAAATGCAATCAAGATTAGACTGTCGCAGCAGTGCTTCGACAGAGACCCCGGCCGCAACCCACCCACGAACAGCAGGAAGCCCCCCAAAACGCTACATTGAGCAAGATGTCTGAAGAAATGGCAAAAAAAAGGCTGTTCCTTATGGATTTTGTCCAAAACACTTCTATCCGGTATTAGACCTTCCCAGGAATGCCCCAGGCAAGACCCGCCAACTCACCCGCAAAAAACCACCCGACAACACCCCCAAACAGCGAAAAAGCTAAATCTCATACTTACAATATCCCTCGGCCTTCGTTCCAAATGCGGCGCTGTTCAGCTAGGTCATCATCATCAATCATCATAACTCCTGTTTTCCACCACGGATTTCCTGAAAAGCAAATGCAATCAAGATTAGACTGTCGCAGCAGTGCTTCGACAGAGACCCCGGCCGCAACCCACCCACGAACAGCAGGAAGCCCCCCAAAACGCTACATTGAGCAAGATGTCTGAAGAAATGGCAAAAAAAAGGCTGTTCCTTATGGATTTTGTCCAAAACACTTCTATCCGGTATTAGACCTTCCCAGGAATGCCCCAGGCAAGACCCGCCAACTCACCCGCAAAAAACCACCCGACAACACCCCCAAACAGCGAAAAAGCTAAATCTCATACTTACAATATCCCTCGGCCTTCGTTCCAAATGCGGCGCTGTTCAGCTAGGTCATCATCATCAATCATCATAACTCCTGTTTTCCACCACGGATTTCCTGAAAAGCAAATGCAATCAAGATTAGACTGTCGCAGCAGTGCTTCGACAGAGACCCCGGCCGCAACCCACCCACGAACAGCAGGAAGCCCCCCAAAACGCTACATTGAGCAAGATGTCTGAAGAAATGGCAAAAAAAAGGCTGTTCCTTATGGATTTTGTCCAAAACACTTCTATCCGGTATTAGACCTTCCCAGGAATGCCCCAGGCAAGACCCGCCAACCCACCCGCAAAAAAACACCCGACAACACCCCCAAACAGCGAAAAAGCTAAATCTCATACTTACAATATCTCTCGGCCTTCGTTCCAAATGCGGCGCTGTTCAGCTAGGTCATCATCATCAATCATCATAACTCCTGTTTTCCACCACGGATTTCCTGAAAAGCAAATGCAATCAAGATTAGACTGTCGCAGCAGTGCTTCGACAGACACCAAAAATTACACACAAACCCCCGGAACCCCGCCAAAGAGCACCTCAAAGGCAAGCAAGTCAGCAAAAACGGCAAGAAATTTCCACCTCATATTTGGTCCAAAACACTTTTGTCCATTATTAGAGCTTCACAGCAATGGGCCCAAATCCGTCAACTCACCCGCAAAGAAGTACAACACCCCCACAAGTGCTGAGTCTTTCTTCATTGGGCGTAATCCAGCACTCTGCTTGGAGGGAAATCGCAGTCTGGAGGAGGAGGATAGAGGAGCATGTTCTTCAGAACTTCTGAACCTGAGGAATGTAGACTGCGGCACCTTCAAATCAATAAGCAAACAAGTGAAGATAGTTCTGATGATGGTCTTGTTTTTGGGATTAGGTGATTAAAGTTTGAATTAAATTAACTGTGCAAAACAAAGAAAGAGAGACACAAAGCACACAGGAATAAAAGTGAATAAGGACGAAAAAGAAAGTTCTTGATTGATTGTCTCATTTTCAGGGCTCGGTGTCAGGGAATAAGAACAAGATTTCGTCATCATACTCTGCGAATTCAGGCTGGATGAGGTCAGTGGCACCGAACAGAGAAAAAATCCCCTCATCTACGTTGCTGTCCTCCTCGTCTTCATGCGGCGTGCTTTCTCGTACTTTGTAATCTAGTGGTATGAGGTGCTGATTCATCTTGATCATTGTCAGCCGCTCCACATTTTTGGGCGAGAGGCGGCTCCGTTTGGGAGTTACAATGCCACCAGCAGCACTGAAAACACGTTCAGAAGACACACTTGCGAGTGGGCAAGACAAATAGTTTATAGCCAGGTTGAAGAGCTGTGGCCACAATTGTTTTTTGCCATGCCAATACTGCAATGGCTCATCATTAAGGAAGACCTCTGTTGAGTCATTCAGATAGTCCTGCACCATCGACTCAAGGTCATCAACTGTTCCTCCACTTTGCTTACTTTTTGCTGTGCCTGTGACATTTTTTCGAGAACCATACCCCATCAAACTTAGCCAATCCTCCTCCCCAGCCACTGTTAGTGTTGTCATTGTGTGTGGTGCAGATGATCCAGTTGCCGGTGTCTTTAACGGCTGAGAGGTCACTTGTGCCCCAGCCACAGGTGCAGAAGTGGATTCTTGTGACTGCGGATGGCCTGCTGATGCTGATGCTGATGTACTGGCTTCTCCTTCAATAACCTGCCGTTCTTTTTCAAACCTCTTGGCTGACCAGGCTAAACAATGTTTGTACTTTTGAACATCTGCATCAGCGAAAGGAAAGAATGCGTTGTCTGCCAGCGCCTTTTTGTAGCGTGGATCCAGAATAGTAGCACAAATGTAATGCTGATCTGAGTTGATGTTTTGAAGACGTTCATCACCACGTAGGCAATGTAATAATTTCTCAGACAAAATTAAATGTTTTTTTTTTTTTCATCTTTTTCAAACTCAGAAGAAACCGCCATCAGTTGGTGCTCCAGTATGCACAACAATGGGATAGCTTTTCCCAAATTACAGTCCTCCTGGCTGACTGCACGCGTGAAGAACTCAAAAGGACGAAGCATGTCTGTCAGACTTTTAACTATGTCCCATTGCGCCTTACTCATCCGCAGGTCCTCCTTCTGAGATGTAGCCTCTGTCAAAAAATAGTGATCGAGTACCGTATACTGCTCATACAGACGCTCAAGCATGTAGAAGGTTGAGTTCCAACGTGTTGCCACCTCCTGGATGAGTGCTTTCACTGGCATTCTACGTTGAAGTAGCAGTCTCCGCAGATGCTTCCGGGCCTTAAAAGAATGGCTGAAATGGTTGCACATTTTGCGGCAGGTGGTCATTACCTCGAACGCTGGACTCTCTTTATCACTCAAGAATTTTTGAACTACCAGGTTGATACAGTGCGCCAAACACGGCACTCTAACATGGTCACCAATGAACATGGCCTTAACTACATTGGCGCCATTATCCGTGGAAACATAACCAATCTTGCGTTTTAGGGGGGATAGCATTGTCAAGACCTTTTTGTTAAACTCTTCCAAAAGGTTTTCTGCTGTGTGACTTTTCTCCAAGCCAAACATGGCTAGTGTTGCATGTTTCCGAGCAGCTTTGAAAACTTGGTCCGGGTCAACACCTGCGTTTAGCTTTGCTTTAACACCTGAAAAAGAGACCCAGTGTGCAGTGATGCACATGTAATCATCGCCTGGGCCACTGGTCCACATGTCTGTTGTCAGATGTATTGTGTGAACAGCACTCTTCTGCAAAGCTGCCCCAATCGCCTGCAGCACATCTTCATGTAGTGCTGGAACCGCAACTCTGGCAAAATAGAACCGGCTCGGAACCTTCCATTTAGGGCAGAGCGTTGCCACTAATTCAAGAAAACCTACCGCTTCTACAAAAGAAAAAGGTAGAAGGTCCACAGCTAGCATTTTAGCCAGCTTAGTGTTATACAGACGCGTCAGTGGGTGGTTGCGTTCATATGGCACGTCTGAAGTAAGCATTGTTCTAATGTTGCCCTGGACCAAGCATTTACGGGCTGATAATGACTTGGTTGACCCAATTTTGCTCGCTGGTGAACTTTTGTGCGTTGGTGTCTCACTCGCTCCAACACTCTTAGTGTGCCTCACATTGGGTGTGCTGCTGACAGGGGTACTGGGTGTAAGGGAAGTGTTTGACACGTCTTCTTCCTGCTCGTCATCATCAGATGAAACATCAACGTTTCCTTGAATTTGGCCTTTCTTGATCGCATCTAGGTGCGCAAACCATCTGACAGTGTGCTTTCTCTCAAGATGACCTCTCTGGCCGCCGGTACCATAGTTGGTACCTGACTTACCACGACTAACTGCAAGCTTACAAAGGGTACAAATGGCAAACTTTGGATTTTTTGGACAAACAGTAAAGAAGTCCCTAACTGGGGACTTGAAGTGTCTGTGGGACATGGAGGAGGCGGCGATACTGGTGGTGGTGGTCATGAAGCTAATGCCAGATGAAGTGGAGGATGTGGATTGCCCAACTTTTGTACGTTTTGCACTTTCACCGCCACTAATTAAGGTCGAGGTTGACGGAGGTCTCTTCTTGCCAGAAAGAAATATGGAAGCGGGACGAGTTGGTGTACTACTTAACTCCAATGATTGTGGTGTTTCCACTGCCTCCTCATCGACAACATCATCATCACGCTCAGCAGCTCTTCGGGCTAGGGTCAAAATGTCTGTTTGCTGCATGCCCGCTGGGGCTGCAGTGACCTTTATGATGACTGGGTCGTCGTTGGCAGAGTCTTCATCAGCAGCAGTATCCGCCACTTCTTGTTGAGACTCATCACACTCCATAACTCTGAGACTTTGGACGAGCTTCCTTTTACGCTTAACTAGCTTTGTTTGTTCCCAAGTTTGATCCGTATCATCAGAAGGAGGTGTGCTTGAAGAGGATGTAGACACCACCCTTGATCTCTTCCTTGCTAGGGGTGTGGAAGACAATGAAGAATCATCAGGAGGAGTGGCTTCCTCAAATGATACCTCGCCTTGATTGTCGATTTCCTGATGTGCCCCTACTTCGGGAGGAACAACTATTGTGGGCACTTGTTGTGACCCTCCATGCACCTCTGCTTGCGCATCTCCTTGCGCTGCCTCTCCTTCCACATGTACTTGGGCTTGTACTTGCACATGTGATTGTTGTTGCGGCTGTGATTGTTCAACACTCGTCAGATGAGCTACAACAACCTGTGTTGATTGAGGGACATTGCTGCTGCTTTCTTGCGATGAGCCAACATCACTGGTCGATGGTGATTGAAGAAGTATACTGGCTGCCTCTGCAGCACTCAAGGGCTTGGACTTAAGTTGGCGTGGTGGTGGTGGTGGCACTGAGCCCAATGGAGCGGGGGTGCTGCTGCCAGCTTGGTCCCCAGCAGATCCCGCTGCAGCTGCTGCAGGCATACTTTTTTTTTTACTCCCAAAAAAAGGGGCGGGCGGCACACCAGTGTCCTTGGTAACTTGCTTCTTCTGCTCCTTACTGGCACCTTTCTTGCTAGAGGAGCTACGGGTTACTTTTTTTGGGGCCATCTTCTTCAGAGCAGGTCAGCAGGCAGCAGTTGCACGAGTTGCAGAGGGTTCTGTGTCCAGACGTGACGTCGCGTGACGTTATGCTGCACACACCGCTGCAGGACTTCTTCCTGGCACTGGTGGTTCTATTGAGTCTTCTTGTGCACCTAAAAGCAATGGAAGACAGAGGAACATCAGTTCAGTTATACACCCCAAAAAATCGACAAAACACAGAAAAATGAGCACAATCCCATGCCATCCATGATGTTTACATTGAAGACACCCCACAGAAAGACTAGGGACATGCAAGTATGCAACACTCACTACCCCTGGGCATAAGGGATGAAAAGTAGGCAAAATAAGTGCAGGCCTCAGACACTGCCTCTCCTCAAAATGGCCCCCTTACACCCCAAGCACATGTTGCCTGTACCAGCCAGCACTCAAGATGGCCACCACCACCACCCACATGGCCAGTCCACATCAACAGTACACCCCCAAAAAACAGAAAAACAGCCAGAAATCACCACAATCCAATGCCATCCATGATGTTTACATCAAAGAGAGTGAGACCACACCACAGGCACACTCAGTCCATGCACCACCACCACCCCTGGGCAAGCAAAAGGCCACACCAGCAGCCCCCCAAAAACGACAAAAAACAATAAAATAAGCACAATCCCAGCCCATCCATGGCCTCAATTATGTTTAAATTCAAGAAGACACCCCACAGAAAGACTAGGCCCATGCAACACTCACCACCCCTGGGCAAAGGGCCACACCAGCAGGCCCAAAAAAACGACAAAAAACAATAAAATCTGCACAATCCCAGCCCATCCATGGCCTCAATGGTGTTTAAATTCAAGAAGACACCCCACAGAAAGACTAGGCCCATGCAACACTCACCACCCCTGGGCAAAGGGCCACACCAGCAGGCCCAAAAAAACGACAAAAAACAATAAAATCTGCACAATCCCAGCCCATCCATGGCCTCAATGGTGTTTAAATTCAAGAAGACACCCCTCAGAAACACTAGGCCCATGCAACACTCACTACCCCTGGGCATAAGGGATGAAAAGTAGGCAAAATAAGTGCAGGCCTCAGACACTGCCTCTCCTCAAAATGGCCCCCTTACACCCCAAGCACATGTTGCCTGTACCAGCCAGCACTCAAGATGGCCACCACCACCACCCACATGGCCAGTCCACATCAACAGTACACCCCCAAAAAACAGAAAAACAGCCAGAAATCACCACAATCCAATGCCATCCATGATGTTTACATCAAAGAGAGTGAGACCACACCACAGGCACACTCAGTCCATGCACCACCACCACCCCTGGGCAAGCAAAAGGCCACACCAGCAGCCCCCCAAAAACGACAAAAAACAATAAAATAAGCACAATCCCAACCCATCCATGGCCTCAATTATGTTTAAATTCAAGAAGACACCCCACAGAAAGACTAGGCCCATGCAACACTCACCACCCCTGGGCAAAGGGCCACACCAGCAGGCCCAAAAAAACGACAAAAAACAATAAAATCTGCACAATCCCAGCCCATCCATGGCCTCAATGGTGTTTAAATTCAAGAAGACACCCCTCAGAAACACTAGGCCCATGCAACACTCACTACCCCTGGGCATAAGGGATGAAAAGTAGGCAAAATAAGTGCAGGCCTCAGACACTGCCTCTCCTCAAAATGGCCCCCTTACACCCCAAGCACATGTTGCCTGTACCAGCCAGCACTCAAGATGGCCACCACCACCACCCACATGGCCAGTCCACATCAACAGTACACCCCAAAAAAACAGAAAAACAGCCAGAAATCACCACAATCCAATGCCATCCATGATGTTTACATCAAAGAGAGTGAGACCACACCACAGGCACACTCAGTCCATGCACCACCACCACCCCTGGGCAAGCAAAAGGCCACACCAGCAGCCCCCCAAAAACGACAAAAAACAATAAAATCTGCACAATCCCAGCCCATCCATGGCCTCAATTATGTTTAAATTCAAGAAGACACCCCACAGAAAGACTAGGCCCATGCAACACTCACTCACCACCCCTGGGCAAAGGGCCACACCAGCAGGCCCAAAAAAACAACAAAAAACAATAAAATCTGCACAATCCCAGCCCATCCATGGCCTCAATGGTGTTTAAATTCAACAAAACAGTTGTATCATGCACCCATAACCAACCCTGGTCCTACTGGATACTGTGGCTACCCACAATATAATTTATTTAATTTTCTGAAAAAGTTCAAAAATTGTACTTGCAGCAACTGTAATGCCCCAAACAAACTTACTTGTGAAAGTTGATTTCTAATCCAAAAGTGATCCAAAGACAGTCAAAAAGGCCTCAAATCCAAATATCCAGCAGCACCCACAAAAAGTAATCCTTCCAGCTCCAGATCCAAATGAAAGTGACCAGGAGATGGACAAAGCACTGGGAGGAGCCTGCTGGACAGGAACAGGAAGTTGGAGACTGTGGGGCACTTCCTTCCTCCCCCCCCCCCCCAAAATGGACTCCTTGCAAAAAAAAAGGCCATGCAAATGTCAACCTGAGGAGTGATTCTGATAAAAATCATAATTTTCTGAAGGTTTATCCTGTTTGCTGGTGATTTTCTTGTGCGAAATTGCAAAATCTCTATTTCGCAAGTGCGAGATTGTTCCTTTCCGCCGCAACTACGTGTTCGCAATTGCGAACTCTCGCGAGGTGTGCTGTGCAAGGTGGCAAGCCGCGAGTACGTATTCGCGGGCGACAAACTCCCGCGGGAACACGCAGCAAGATCTAAAATGGCGCGTCACTCGCAAAGAAAAACAACTCGGCAAACGCTAAAATGACGGAAAGTGAACGCCGTGCACCACGCCGCGCGCCGCAACCAAGCAAAAAATCCGCCGCGAGCGGATTCACGGATTTTCGACAAATTCGCGAGAGTTCGCGGATTGCGAATTTGCCGAAAATCCGAAAAATCCGCGAGCGGAGCGGATTTTACGCCCATGCTTACCCCTCTACAACACTCTGGCTACCCTCAATTGACCCTTCCTTATTCGTGTCATGGATGGTTACCACCGGGGGATCAAGCGCAACACCACTTAGAACAGGGCAGATATCACTGCCCGGTAAAGCTGTGTGGGCTTTGTCTTTTACTTCCCCAAACCCAAATGTGGCCGTTGGCCGTCGACGATTAAAAAAATGAGATCTCGCAATTTTGGCCTTTTTGCGAGCAAGTATAGACCTAGCCAAACGTTTCTTCTGCAGTATGGCAGCCTTTTTAGCATTAGCAGCAATCTTTGGCAAAACAATTTTTGCTAGGGTGCTAGACCCAGCCACAAAAGTAGGTGGTGTGGGCCCATCCAGAGGGGTTACAATAGATTCCTTAGCTTGCTCAAAAGAAAATTTAGAAGGCGAGTGATGTATATCAGCTACTGCAAGCAAGGAGCAGGGACCAGATGTACGCTCGGGGGTTAACGCTAAGGCCAGCTTTCCTAACGATGATTTCTTGGAAGAGGCTATATTCAAGGACAGTTTGCGTGCAGCATCTAGTTCGAGGGAAACCCTGTGCTGCATTTTGTTGATTTCCGCGTCAATGGCCAAATTAGTCTTCGTAAGGAAGTCATCCAGGGTCCCACTTGGTTTGTTAATGCCCATGGCAGTTTTGCTACGACTGCCCCGTGAACACATCATAACAACAAAGAACAAAAGCACAGAGTGATTAACGCAAGTAAAAACAAAGTGAATAATAAAAACCGAAGGGATATGGCCCATTCCAGTCCTTTCCGTCCTCGAACGGCCTCAAACGGCCCGCTCTTAGCCCGGTCTTCGCCCCGGGCTGCGTCCCGCGCTGCGGGAGTTAAGTGCTGTGTTATAGGGCCGTGATGGGCAGGGGGCGGGCCAGCAGGGAGAGCGGACCGGATGCTGGTATCCCTGGTCTCGCAGGGACTCCTGGTTGACGGAGTCCCCGCACGCTCGCAGCCCCGCCGAGCCTCTTGCCCTGCCTGCCTTGCTGGTCCTCCTCCTTAGGATACCGAGATAATGCCCCACACACTCCTAGGCGAAGCGGCACCCGCGAAGCGGGTGCGGCAAGAAGTGGAGAGAGTCGCCTTGTCCAGGTACGCCTGTGGGTACGCCTGTGAGTACGCCTGTGCGTACGCCTGTGCTGCGCCGGTTCAGAATGGTGTCCCAAAGAAGAAAAGGTGGTGGAAGCCTTAACAAGCTTCAGCTGGGCAGGGGGCGGGCCAGCAGGGAGAGCGGACCGGATGCTGGTATCCCTGGTCTCGCAGGGACTCCTGGTTGACGGAGTCCCCGCACGCTCGCAGCCCCGCCGAGCCTCTTGCCCTGCCTGCCTTGCTGGTCCTCCTCCTTAGGATACCGAGATAATGCCCCACACACTCCTAGGCGAAGCGGCACCCGCGAAGCGGGTGCGGCAAGAAGTGGAGAGAGTCGCCTTGTCCAGGTACGCCTGTGGGTACGCCTGTGAGTACGCCTGTGCGTACGCCTGTGCTGCGCCGGTTCAGAATGGTGTCCCAAAGAAGAAAAGGTGGTGGAAGCCTTAACAAGCTTTAGCTGGGCAGGGGGCGGGCCAGCAGGGAGAGCGGACCGGATGCTGGTATCCCTGGTCTCGCAGGGACTCCTGGTTGACGGAGTCCCCGCACGCTCGCAGCCCCGCCGAGCCTCTTGCCCTGCCTGCCTTGCTGGTCCTCCTCCTTAGGATACCGAGATAATGCCCCACACACTCCTAGGCGAAGCGGCACCCGCGAAGCGGGTGCGGCAAGAAGTGGAGAGAGTCGCCTTGTCCAGGTACGCCTGTGGGTACGCCTGTGAGTACGCCTGTGCGTACGCCTGTGCTGCGCCGGTTCAGAATGGTGTCCCAAAGAAGAAAAGGTGGTGGAAGCCTTAACAAGCTTCAGCTGGGCAGGGGGCGGGCCAGCAGGGAGAGCGGACCGGATGCTGGTATCCCTGGTCTCGCAGGGACTCCTGGTTGACGGAGTCCCCGCACGCTCGCAGCCCCGCCGAGCCTCTTGCCCTGCCTGCCTTGCTGGTCCTCCTCCTTAGGATACCGAGATAATGCCCCACACACTCCTAGGCGAAGCGGCACCCGCGAAGCGGGTGCGGCAAAAAGTGGAGAGAGTCGCCTTGTCCAGGTACGCCTGTGGGTACGCCTGTGAGTACGCCTGTGCGTACGCCTGTGCTGCGCCGGTTCAGAATGGTGTCCCAAAGAAGAAAAGGTGGTGGAAGCCTTAACAAGCTTCAGCTGGGCAGGGGGCGGCCAGCAGGGAGAGCGGACCGGATGCTGGTATCCCTGGTCTCGCAGGGACTCCTGGTTGACGGAGTCCCCGCACGCTCGCAGCCCCGCCGAGCCTCTTGCCCTGCCTGCCTTGCTGGTCCTCCTCCTTAGGATACCGAGATAATGCCCCACACACTCCTAGGCGAAGCGGCACCCGCGAAGCGGGTGCGGCAAGAAGTGGAGAGAGTCGCCTTGTCCAGGTACGCCTGTGGGTACGCCTGTGAGTACGCCTGTGCGTACGCCTGTGCTGCGCCGGTTCAGAATGGTGATATTTTAATCTTAATTGACTTTGTGTACTATTTGCTCCATATTTACGGTGCTGTGTAATAGTTTTTATAATAAAAATTGATGCTGGGGACGGCCGTCCTTTATTAGCGCACCTTGCGCTCACCTCACATCCGAAGAAATCCTGGCGCATATCATGCTGTGGATGCTGCCATTTTGTCCCACTATGCCTCGTTGGGCTAGGGAAGTGGAGGGCGGGATAGAGAGCGGCAGCGACACCCTGGACGAGCATGACCACAGGCCACCACCACCCACGCACCACTCCTGCCTTGGACAGACTTACATGAGGCCTGGACTGCAGCTTCAGAACAGGCAGGCGCAAGAGGCAGCAGAAGAGGGCAAGGCTTGTCAGGCAGGGGGCCCGGGGCTAGTAATAATTAAATTATGCCTGGCGGCCACAGGTACCACATAGTGAAAGATAGTCCTTCTCAAGACAGTCTCTGGCATGGCTGGGTCCTGGGATGCCTCTCACCTCACTGGTCACACGCACGCCCTCTATGCCGCAGCCCCACCCTGAGGACTGCGCAGAGCGGAGACAACAATGCGCCGCGCACCCAACCCAACATTTAATTAAATGAAGAGCCCAGCCCAGAGGCCCGGTTGCCAGCAGAGGTGGCGAGGCCCAGGCCTGAGCACCAATGCATAGCTGCCAAGGTTTCAGATTGCTTATGTGTGACATTTTCATAATTTCACTGTAATTATGAGTGACATTTAGCGACTATGAGTGACACTTTCTCACAAGCAAAATTCAAGCAATGAAGATGAGACAAACATATAAATATCTGAAATTAGATCCACTTGAGCAACCAGAAACCCTAAAAAGATCTTAATAAAGTTGCAAATCACCAGAAATGGAAGGGCACTAACCAACATGAAACATAGAGAGCTCTGGCCTCAAGCAGGCTACATAGTAGTATGTCTCATTGTCCATGCTCACAACATTACCAGTGTGCACATTAGTGCTATTAAAAAAGTTAACTAAATGTACAGAGAAACATCACGAAGAAAGAGGCAGCTTTGCAGCCAGCACTTGACTGTAACACTTCATAACCTTCCGAATGATGTGACATTCCAGATGTAAAACAAAATTAAAAACAGATGATAACGTTCATTTTCTTCTAATTCTTCTATGTAGTATGGTGGTTGTGATAAAAAAAAACCATTCCGTGCAGGAAAGGTAAAGGATTTGTTATGTAAAAAAATGTATTTCGTACTGATTATTTAAATTGTCTTTCATTTTAAAGTGTGTGTCCCCGTTATGTTATATGCAGTCAAATGTACTCTGGCTGTACCTCACTCCTGGACACTGCCCACACCAATGCTGACCAGACACGGGGCCCATGTTAAAAGTTTAAGCAGCAATTTGTTAGACGAGATTGCCTTACACTGTTGGCCTGCTGTCTTTTAAGGCACAGTAAACGTGACACGATAATGCTCATTCACCTTCTTAAGTCAACATTGATTATTTTGGGGTTCCGTAGCACCCCAATCCTTCCTGCACCTATGTCTTCCAGTGAACTAATTAGATGAAGACGTCAGCAATAATCTGTAGTTTAGGTGCAATGCTTTTAATCTCACAGTGAGGTGGACACGCTAGTTTCAAACCTAAACCTTGTTAAGAACTGAAAGCACAAACACGGACATGCATATCGACCAGCAATGGCAAAATTAAAGTTCGACATTGCCTTCTGCGTGGGTTCTAGTCCCAGCCTCTCAAGGGAAGGCCACATTGGTCGACATTAGATTTTCAGAAGTGCAGTAACTGCTGGGACACCCAGTGGCGGGCGGCTCATGCTGCACTGCTGCCCTGAATGGTCATAAAGGGCCAGATGCATCAAGCATCCATTTTGCGATTCCTTATTAGCGAAAAATAAGGAATCGCTAATAAGGAATAGCAAAATGGAATGCATCAAGCAATCACTACAAAAATAGCGAATCCTTAGAATTCCTTAATTGCGACTCGCAAATTGCGAGTCGCAATTAATGAATACCTCCCCATTCATTCCTATGGGCCCAGAGGCCCATAGGAATGAATTGGAAGACAATCTCAAATTGCGAATCGCAATTAGCGAATCGCAAATTGAGATTGCGAGTTCAAGGGTGCAGGGGTGTCCAAAGGAGACCCTGTTGCACCCCTGATTTTGATCTGTGCACACATGTTGCGCACACACATGCCCTTAGGGCATGTGTGTGCGCAACATGAAACTTTAAAATATGCACAAAAGTGCATTTTTCTAAGTTTTTGCAAATTACCACGAAGTTGTACTTCGTGGTAATTTGCGTGCCCTATTAGCGAATTCACTATTTTTGAAACTTTCATGCATTGCATTTAAGGAATCTCAATTTGAGATTCCTTAAATGCAAACAATCGCAATTTAGCGAATTCTCTATTACCGATTTTTGCATTTGGGATGATGCATCCCAAATGCAAAAATACCGGTCGCAAAGGAGCAGATTCTGAGAATCTGCCCCTTTGCGACCGGTTTTGAGCTTGATGCATCTGGACCAAAGTTCTTTGTGGAATTGAAAGTAACAAAGCCTTTCCAGCTGGTGCATCCTATACACCTCTGTTCTTCCCCATCCTCCCTCAGGTCTGAACATGCCTTACTGCTAACTCGGCCAGTACCGTATGGCACTATTCAAGAGATTGCTTTAGAGAAGATTTTAAGCGCAGAGCTTCGGGGACTGTCACAGAGAAGTAGTGAGTACCAGGACTCCAACCAATACTGCCATGACATAAATGTGCCCGCCCTTTCCTTTGAATCGACTGCACACATAATAGGCTGTCGCACCGGAATACAGTTCATTATAATAATATTTTGAAGAACTTTAGTGACTGCTACCAAAATTTACTAACGCCACTCTGCCTCACTGTCTGTGAGGTGAGTGGTCGGACCCTTCCAGGAGCGCTTCCCAGCCCCGCCGCGGCACACACCACTATGCAGCCTGCCTCTGGTCAGACAGAAATAAATATAGGGTAATAATTACCTAAGTCTTCTGACAGTTTGGCAAGCCACCAGCGTCATTAGGGTGCAGGGGCTGAATCGCGCCATCTAATGAAAAGCTGCAGGCAGTGACACCAAAATACTAGCTGCACTGTAGATAGCGGTGCAAGCAGCGGGGGACTCCAGACAACTTCCTGTCTCTCTCAGTATTCTCACTGGCCAAATCATGGGACACACACTGTCTATTGCAGTCCGTGAGGCCATCATGTAATTAGGAGGCCGGGGCCCTTAATTGATGATGAAGATACCTTGGGCGGCGTACCACCATTTAATTCATGAGGCCAAGTGACCACCATTTAAACTTGCTGGCTCTGCTGAGAGTGAGGGGACCCACTGGAACGCGGGTCTCCCCGAACCACGGGGGCTGCGGGGGCCTTTGTTACACCCATGGTACTGATGTTCTTAACTTGATGTGCACTGGGTCCTGGCTGAACAAGCCCCAGTGTCAGTGTTCTTTCCCTAAAAACTTTTCAAGTGTTCAATTGTAACCCACTTGGCAAGGACCCGAGCACCTATGTAAATGTAAATGTCGGACTTTGTAAAGCGCACAGCTACCTCCACCGGAGGTGTCCCGGCGCTGTCCGTATACCGCTTAGGAACCCTTCCTGGCTTTCCTGGGAAATGTCCACTCCTGGGCACCCCCCAGGTGCAGCCAGGCATCCCAGCGCTTTTGGGGCTGTTGTGGAGACTAAGCAAGCTATTGCCCAGAGTTGCAGCGTGGGACCCATGATCAGAACAGGCACTGAGGTGAGAATATCCAGTCAGGGGAATTAATGAGCCGGAGACCCGCCGAGGCGGGAATCGAACCCTGGTCCCTGGCCAGAGCTCTGCATCAAGGTCTGCCTGCTCTAACCATTGAGCCACACTTCTCCACGCACTTCTCCATGCAAGTCCCTGGTAAATGGTATCTAGGGTAGCCGGGGCATGGGTACTAAAGAGGGTCCCTATGGGCTGCAGCATGTATTATGCCACCCAAAGGACCCCTTCAAAAGCTGCATGCAGACCGCCAGATGACCTGTTACACTCTTGAGAGCCTAAGACAGCAAGCTGCTGACCATGAAAAGGGAGATGTGAGTGGCTCCCATAGGACCTATTAGGAGGAGGGACTGCTGTATACTAACACCAGAGACCCCAAACCTGGGGGCCTATTACGAATGCGGTTTTCCCGCATCCTCCGGGCCAGCGGAAGCCACCGCCGGCCCAGAGGATGCGGGAAAACCGCCGCGGAGCCTTGAAAGACCCACCGCCAAATTAGGATGGCTGGTGGGTCTTGCAATCTGTCCGCAGCTTTTCGGCCGCGGTCGCCTTCCGACCGCAGTGGAAAAGCTTTAACATGGCTGGCGGTGTCTATCAGACACCGCCAGCCATATTAGGATGGTGTAGAATGTATGCTTTTCCACTGCGGCTTTTCCGCCGTTGCGGGCCCCCTGGGTGAAGGGGGGTGGGGGGTGCACATTGGGGGTACCTATGGTACCCCCCTGCATTTGCGTGAACAAAGCAGCAGGCACCGCGCGGTGCCTGCCGCTTTGTGCACGCAAATGCCGTGCATGCATTTTTAACATTGCGGCGGGTGCAGCTTGAAGCTGCACCTGCCGCAATGTTAAAGATAGAGGATGTGACCGCCACCCTGACGGTCACATCCTAATCTTCACGGAGGGAACGCCGCAGCCCATGCGGACGTTCCCTCCTACTCTGGGGTCGCGGACGGACTCAAGTCCGTCCGCGATCCTAATCGACCCCCTGGTGTGTGGTAGTGCCTCAGCAGTACAGAGAGTTCTTACTTACCATAGCACAATATCCCCCTAGCTGGACATCTTGAGTAAACTACAACTTGGAGTATGTTAGTAACCCACTTCTACTGGCCAGGTATTTCCAAGAAAGTAAAGGAGTTTTGGAACTCCTGGGTTACCTGTCAAGCTAGTGGCAAGATGGGTAGCAAACCAAAGGCCCCTTAATTCCACTACCAGTGGTTGGAGTACCATTTGAAAGGGTAGGGATTGACATTGTTGGCCCCTTGAGCATCATACAGCATCAGGATGTATCCTAAAGCAATTCCCCTTAGGACTGTCACTGTTCTTGCAGTTGCTAGGGCCCTCCTAAGTATTTCTACAAGAGTGGATTTCCCTAAGGAGGTGGCGCTGAGCAGACCAATGATCAAGAGCAGAGAGATTTAGGGAAACAGAAGAGTTTTCAGTTGTTTTCGAAAGGTGGCTAGGTTCCCTACGGAGAAGTAGCGGTAGTGCGTTCCAAAGTTTGGCTGCGTTTAGGGAAAAAAGTTGGCCACCACTTCTGGCCCTCTTAATTCTTGGGACTTTAATTAAGTGAAGCTTGTCCAAGTGGAGTTTCCTGCTTGCTTTGTAGGGGGGAATCATAGTTGAAATTAATAGGGGTCCGTTACCCTGCAGGGACTTGTGGACGATACAGAGGGCTTTAAAACATACTCTTTCTTTTACTGGCAGCCAGTGAAGAGAGCGAAGGGTAGGTTTGGCTGAGAGGCGATTTGACATTCTCAGCAAAAGTCTGGCCACACACTTTTGAACCGTTTGCAGTTTAGTGGTTTGCATAGTCTATCCTTGAGAGTAACAGTGATTAGACTAGGATTTTCTCGGCTAGGGGAGGAAGGAGAGAAAGCACTTTTATGGCCATCCTAAGCAGGCGGGAAACAAATGGCGACCGTCTTCCTTGCTTGCACCATGGAATGCATGTGGTGTGACTTACAATTTCGCTACTTCATATCACTGACAAAACCAATGGTCTGGTTGAGAGATTCAACAAGACCATGAAAGGTATGATTACGGGACTCCCTGAAAAGCCCGGAAGGAGATGGGATGTCTTTTTGCCAAGCCTGCTTTTTACCTACAGAGAGATGCCAAAAAAAGGAGTGGGCTTCAGTCCCTTTGTGCTTCTGTTTGGCCATCCCATTAGGGTACCACTGAGTCTAGTGAGGGAAGGCTGGGAGAAGCCTCTCAAAGATACCAAACTTGACATTATGGTTTCTGTGTTTGGCCTTAGTTCCAGGATGACTGAGTACAAGGAGAAAGCAAACAAAAACCTTGAGGCAAGCCTGGTTTGACCTAAAGGCTGACTGAGTTTCAGTCGAGACAGAAGGTATGGGTTTTGGACCCTGTGGCACCTAGAGTCCTCCAGGACAAATAGAGTGGCCCCTACCCTATACTAGAAAGAAAACGTAAGGTCGCCTACCTGGTTGATGTAGGCACTTCCAGGAGTACCCACAGGGACATCCAGAGTCATCCAAGTACCCCGCCAAAAATGACAGGGCTGATGTGACCATGCTGATAGTCACTGATGAGGATGAGGATGAGGATCAAGATGAGGATCAGGATGAAGAGAGTGAACCTCTCCCTGACATCCTCTCAAACCACCCTGAAGATGGGTATGTTGAGGGAGTTGTCTTTTCAGACACCCTCGCTTCCCTAAAGCAAACTGACTGCAGACAAGTCCTATGGTAGTATGCTGAGCTCTTTTCTTTTACCCATGGTCAGACAACCTGATGTACACAGTGAGGACAGCCTACCGGTCAAAAAACAAATGTGTAGGCAGTCTGATCAAGTTAAGGAAAGCATCAGATCTTAAGGCAGCAAGATGCTGGCGTTAGGGGTGACTGAGCACTCTAAAAGTCCCTGGTCCAGCCCAGTGGACTTACAGCCACATGCATCAAAAGAAAAACTGGTTGCAAACGGAAAGATTCTCAGAATCTGCCCCTTTGCGACCAGTATTTTTGCATTTGGGATGCATCATCACTCCTAATTGGAAAATGAACCAATCAGCAACCTGTCCATTTCCATTCTTTGTGACTACTTCGACAGTCAGCCAACTAAAGAAATGTTTTTCCCTTAATAACTGTTAAGCCTCATGTTTCCTCTGCAGGCATATTTATGTCATGTGCATTATCACGAATCATCTACATTCGTTTGTTTTTCCCGTACGTATCGTACCCTGCAACGTCCCCCGTACGAGCGCCGAAGTACGATCCGTACCAGGAGCCGTACTCCGTACGAATCATACAGGGACCGTACGAATAAAATTCCCGTACGAATCTCCCTCGGAACCCGCTGTACGCGGTTCGCGGACGATTTTTCCGAACCGGCAAGTACGATTCGTGTTGGGTACGCATCGTATGACCCTTTTCCTACGGGAGCTGAAAACAGCCGTAAAAGCAGAGTTCGCCCCGAAACAGGTACGGAACGCCCCCCCCCCGGGTACGGTGCGTACACCCCATGAGCGCAG
The DNA here is from genome assembly GCF_964261635.1 of Lissotriton helveticus. Classification (NCBI taxonomy): domain Eukaryota; kingdom Metazoa; phylum Chordata; class Amphibia; order Caudata; family Salamandridae; genus Lissotriton; species Lissotriton helveticus. Next base: position 360,768,345 of record NC_136069.1, read on the forward strand.
GGGTACGCGCCATACCCCTGCGATCATGGGGGGTACACGCCGTACACCCAGCGTACATGGGGTACGCACCGTACCCCATATACGCTGGGTGTATGGCGCGTACCCCATGTACGCTGGGTGTACGGCGCGTACCCCCCATGATCGCAGGGGTACGGCGCATACCCCTGCGATCATGGGGTGTACGCGCGATACGGTGTGTATGTGATTGTGCGCTTTTCCGTACGAATCGCCCTTACCTGACGTGGACCATACGACTCGCGTCCTGGTACCCCGGTCCGGATCGTACTCGTCGGGTCGTACGGCGTCTGTACGAGTCGTACCGAAACGGCTCCGGATGCGAGTCGTACGGACGGTGATTTTACCGGATCAGAATCGGCCCCTAGGTAGGCTTCATATTTTTAGAATGAAGACCCCAATTAAATATAATCAATGGGGAGCTGATTTACCTGGTTGCCTCTATTTCGTTTCAGATCTCATGGTCACACCACAAAGATTGATGCCTGAGAAATATTTTATGCTCTTTCTCCATTTCCTAATTCCTTACTGTAACAAATTGGGTTATTGGTTGAGGGGGATGTGGAAGTCCCAGTCAAGTAATGGACACAATCCTTGTCAGGCTGAACCACAAAAGTTATTAAATTAGCCTGTGCTGAAACTCTCTGGTAGCTTGGCACAAAGGAAGTTAGACTTAACTTAGAGGATTAGTATAAAGTATTTATGAAGCACACAAGCTGTAATAATTCGAGAACACCACACAAGACAAATCTCAAACCAATTTAGAGAAAAGAGTCATTTTTTATAAATAAATTGAGACCAGAACTACAAAATTCCAATCCAAACAGTAGAACCAGAGATATGCAATTTCAAAATAATAGGTAAGTATAGCACCTAAAAGCACCAAGCACCACTTTTGGTCATATTGTTGTATCAGACCAGGGTACGGTCACATGTTCAGTTTGACCAGGAGAATGTCTGACAGAATATCGATGAACAGAAAATTGACCTACAAAAATATCGTAGTAAAAAATATCAAAGTCCAATCTACTTAAAGATAAGTACAAATATATCGAGAAAAAAATATTGTTGTCAAAAATATTGATGTTAAAAATATAGTTTTTTTAATAATAATGTAAAATTGAGTCAATAATATATATAATTAAAAGAAATCTAGTTAAACATAATAAAACATATTGAAAAATAATAACTAATACATATGTTAAAACAATTAAACATATACATATAAACTAATATATATACTTACTCCACATGGTGCAACAGTAGGGAAAGCTCTCGATAGCGTAGGGGTAAAATTACTATTCCCACTCCAGTGAGTGCAACAGTAGGGAAAGCGTTGGATAGCATAGGGGTAAAAAATACTATTCCCACTCCAAGGAGTGCAACAGTAGGGAAATCGCTGGATAGCTTAGGGGTAAAAATTACTATTTCCACTCCAGAGAGGGCAACAGTAGGGAAAGTGTTGGACAGCGTAGGTATTAAAAATAACATACCTATAAATCAAATAAAAAATGTAAATAAATAATGATTTATTAATAAATGTATAAAAAAACTACAAATATATCAAAAATATTAATTGCTTTTATAATATTAAATACTTTCCACCCTATTCCCCAATAAACACACAACACACTCCGCACAATTAATGTAATGTTCAATAAATCAATTATTAAAAATTACTTAGCAATTATTAATTGTTTTAAACATATTATTATCAATAACAATAACTACTATTTAGTCAAAGTTAATTTGCAATTAATAATTAATTAACCAAATGATTAATTATCAAAACCAATAAATAACATTTAATAAAAAGTAATGACCAATTAATAATTAATTAACAAAAAAGATAATTATCAATGCCCATTTTTTTATTAATTACTTAATTACAAATAAATTACTCCCCTCCCTATTCCCCTATGAACCGAAAACCCACTCCAATAAAAAATACAAATAAAATATTGATCAATTAATATTAATGTATTACCAATTAATAATTAATAATTAATTAACAATACATTAATTATTACTTTCCACCCTATTCCCCTATAAACACACAACCTGCTACAGAAATAAAACACAACATTTAATTAAAAATATGTAATAATTCCTAAAAATAATTATTTAATTTACTATCATTAAATTACTTCCCACCCGATTCCCCTATAAACCCACAACTTGCTATGGTACTATAACGCAAAATGTACTTTAAATTTTTTTACTAATTTCTAAAAAAAGTATACATATATTTAAAAACACAGTACAATACTTAACAAAAAATATAGAACACACATATGAAATACATACTAAAATCCATAACACTAATATAAATATTGATAATATTAACAGCGATAATTTAACTATCGATATTACTAACATCGATATTTGCAACATTGATATTTCTTACCTTAACTTCGATATTCTGGTTGTCGATATTCTTGATGTCGATATTCTCTCCCAACGATATTTAAAACTCTATATAAATGTACTTCGATATTTAAAAATCGATATTTTGACTGTCCACCTGACCAGGATGGAGCAAAGGCTGGAAACAGGAAACCGGATAGTCCTGCTAAAATCGTTCTCTTTTGAAAGCCTGGCGCAAATAGTTCCGTTCGTGGAGGAAGAATTATGAATTTTTTCCTTGTATGTGGAATTGTTATAATTTCCTATCAATCTTATTTTCTTAAACTTTAAAAAGAACAATAAAAAATATTAGAAAAATCTGAAACAGCCAACTGTTCAGACTGGAAGAAGGAGATAAGAGCAAACTTACTGCACAACTCCTCATCCCTCACAGGTGATTCTACTTTCATTTTGTTAATGGAGAAAATACTGTGTTTAAAGGTGTGTCCTCTAAGGTGGGAACGTGTGATGAAAGGTAGCATCACAAAATCCTTTGGCAGGAACTAAGGGACTCTTCTGCTGTGCGCAAGAATGAGATATGGAGTGCAGCCTAGAACGGGAGAATTGCAAATTTGGAAGCCCAGGAAATCGATTAAGATCCATCCCAGTCCATTGGTGCGAGATGATGGTTAAAATGGCACACCCGTGAGGTTTCTAGGTGTGATAATGTGGACAGGGTATCCCAGTGTTGTGAAGAATGTCAGTGTGCGTTCCCTGGTTGGTAAAAGAACCGTGAAGTCAATAAATGTGACACCACGAAGTCCATTCATTTGAAAAGCCTTCCCAGGAATGTTCATGATTTTACTGGGGGATGATTTATTGCCGTACGATTTTTGCTCTACCACATGCTTGCATAGGAAATGTTTCATATTATATGAATGGTACTTATGTTACATACAGCCTTATTCTCACCTCGTGATATAATGCAGATTCTGTAGTTGTGGACGAAGATCTGTGGTCGTTGCTCCTGCCTCTTTAATGCTATAACGACATATGTAGAATTTGTAATATATCTGTGCTACATTTTACTGTGTCTGCTGTGTAACAAGAACTAACAGGTCACACGCGAGGAACAGTAAGTTGCAGCAGGAGAATCTTTTTTCCCCAGACTAGCACTTAAGAACAAAGCATTGCAGGGCACATATTTCAGAAATGCACCGAAATGTCACGTGTTAACCTTATCTTCCTTAGTGGACTCCTAAAGCTTCGGACTCTGCAAAGCACTGGAGACGCTTCTAACCATGTTCCAATCCAAATGTGTTGCCAGTGCCCTCCCTGCCCCCTCATTAGGCACTAGCTCTGCAGCACACCCCTGATGCAAAATGGCAGACTTGGGGAGGGACACTTCTTGAGATCTCAATGTTCCCCAATAGCATTTGTATAGTCTGACTTGGCTCGGTCTGGCTTGACAGCACGTGTTGGGAGTAGGGTGACCAACTGTCCATAAATTTCGTAATTAGGACCTCGCGTCCGTTGTCCGTGAAGATCCCTTTTACGGACGCCTTTTGTCTGTAATTTTGGCCATCACAGGGAGCAGCACTGCTCCCCTGTGAGAAGCCTTAGCCCCTTGATGCTGGCGCCTCGCACCCCTCCTCGAGCACAAGAGCAGCCCCACCCGCCCATTGTCATTCTGTATGCCAGCTAATTGCCATATACAGAATGTCAAAGGGGCAGTCTGGGGTGTGACAGCCTCCTCCAGCCTCAGTGTACAGCAGGGCATTCTGTTAGATAAAAGGTAAAACGCCCATGCTGCAACATTAGAGAACAGTTTACATAAAGAAGCCTGTAAAAGAAGTTAAAAAGAACAGGTTGTTCTTTCACTATCATCATTTTAGAACTGAAGTATTTTCAATATTATTTTCAACAAAGCCATGGTTACTGCTTTTTTTATTTTAAGCAAATAACAACCATTGACAAAGTCAATGCTCCTGGCTTGTTGATGGTATAATGATACTTGCTGTATTATATATCTGGATGCAATGACAGAAACAACATAATACCAGTCGCACGAAACACTATGCTAAGCACAGATTTTTAGCCTAGGTGTTTTAATCCACACCCTTAATTACATTGAAAACCCCCTTTGAAGAGACCTCCCAGTTTTTTACGCCTCTTAAAGCCCTGGAAACAGGTGTTTCCCTGGGAGGCTGGAAAGGAGGGTGAGCTGTTTTGTTACTTGGGGCTGTCACTGCAAGTTCCTTGTATATCTAGCAGTTTCAATCAAAAATAAAATCGGCCTCACTTATATTCAGGTGTAGTTCACCATCGTCTAGTGACTAATGTACCTGCTGGAGCGAGATGCCAGTTTTGAATTGTCTAAAGTAGCAAGCAGCGGCCATACTGAAAAACCGTAAAGTGCACGATTGTCAACCTAATATAAACTTATTTTGAAGTACTTGAGTGATTGTCAGTTTACTTACTTATATACTATTGCGCGACCTCCTCTGGCACGTCTGTACAACTTACCTTTGGTCCCAAGTTTTGTCCTGAATTTTGACCTTTTGTCCTTAATTTTTGTCCTGAATTTTTACACTTGCCGTCCTGAATTTGCACCCATGCCAGTTGGTCACCCTAGTTGGGAGCCAGGAGTACGTTTTGATTTGTCTGTTGTGTGCATACACAAAACATGCTTGCCATCCATACAGCTGTGATCTTTTTGTTTATTTATCCAGCTACCTGATGTTAAACCTTCAAGATTACACAAATTACTTTGCAATGCTAATAAAGTGTCTTGGGTAACTAGACAATTTTTGTGGTTTTTCTCAGGTTCCCTGAGTTACAGCTTAATCTCCCAGTCCTAGTGCTGGAGTGAATCACACCAAAAACTGCTTCTGGTTGTTGCTCTTTCTGCTTTTGAAATGGGCTGTAGCCTTATTCTCTTTCCCCAGGTTCCTACTAGTTTCTTTGATCTGGGATGCTTCTCAGTTTTCTTTAATTTCCTAGTCTGATGAAGGCTACATGTTAGAAGAAGCCTCAACTAACTTTCTTCCTAGTGCTTCTGCAGAGCTCTCTACAGCAGGGATACCTAGTACTGTATAAGTGTTCATGGGGTAGATAAAGCTTTTATTTTCCTTTGGTGTCCGTTTTTTGCAGATTTCAAGCAGCTGCATACATGGTTTGCATCCCATGTTTCTCTACAACCTTACCTATTCTCACTATTAATGTATTATTCAAACCAGCATCCTAGGAAATATGATTGAATGTCTGGATGTTATGTTATTTGCATTTATAATAGCCAAATAAAATACCCCTAAGAGGATCTCTCTGTGCAAATGCAATCTAAAACAGGACAGCAATACCAATAGGAATTAGAAGAGCCAAGTTTTGAGGAGTTTTTTGAAATAAGAAAAGTCCAGGCAGGCTTATATATACAAAGGTAACTTGTTCCAGTGATGGAGGGCCAAAAATAAAAAAAGATTTGCCCCCGTATCTGACAGTACAGATACAGAGGGATGAAGTAATAGCTGCCCACTGGATTTGAGGTTGCACCTGGATATATAAAACTGTAGCTTCGTCCATAAATAAAGTGGACCGTTTTCAAAGAGGGGTTTGTGTACGAGGCAGAGGAGTTTTAAAAGGGAGGATTTTTTTTATCGGAAGCCTATGCAAAGATTTCAGTATGGGATCCTCTGGGGAGTGGGATAATAAGTGCCTGAGGTGGGGGCTTTTGCAAGCTTTGGGGCTACACACAACAACTGTTCACCTGCCCAGTCGCTGCCCAGAAGCTCTGCTAATGCTGCTGTTCTCCCTAGCTGCCGCCGTTAGTTCCATCGCGGCCGCCGAGTAGGGAGACTACAGCTCCCAGCATTCCCTGCTCACCGGAAGACGCCCACTACCGCCCACTTCTGTGCCCGGAGGCGTCTAAAGGAGAGCTGCTCCTGCGGCGGAGCGGGGGCTTTTGCAAGCTTTGGGGCTACACACAACAACTGTTCACCTGCCCAGTCGTTGCCCAGAAGCTCTGCTAACGCTACTGTTCTCCCTCGCTGCCACCGTTAGTTCCACCGCGGCCGCCGAGTAGGGAGACTACAGCTCCCAGCATTCCCTGCTCACCGGAAGACGCCCACTACCGCCCACTTCCGCGCCCGGAAGCGCCTAAAGGAGAGCTGCTACTCCCGCGTCGCGGGACGCGCGCGGGCGGCGCCAGGCGAAGCCCGGGACAAGGGCGGGACCGTCTGTGGCCGTCCGGGGCCGGTAGAGGCCGGGATGGGCCCTGTCCCTAACAATTGTGGGCCGGGAACGGACTGGAGAATCTATCTGGACCATTCTGGTGGTTAGTAACAAGGAGGGCATTTGCCTATTGTGTTGAGGGGCCAATCCGAGACTGATTGTGGGGACTACTGATATTTGTGTGTGGTAGTGGGTGGTTGCGACTGATCTCTATAATGGGTAGTGCTTTGGTACCTTTGTTTGCTCTTGTTTACCCACTGGTTAGTGCTAGAGATATACAGACCATCAGCCCGTAACATCAATGGCTAGTACGGTTCAAACAAGGTCTTCCAAGCACACTAAGTGTACACCCCCAGATCCCTCACGAAGTAGTCAATCAAAAGGAATGCCGCCCCCCACTCTTGATAAACCAACAGCAATAGATAGAATGCTGCGTAAAGCGATAGGGGAAGTGGCAAATGAGATTGCCCGAACTGAGAGACGTCTCTCAATAACCCCCCAGATAGACCTAATAACTTCGCAACAGGATGGGGAAATAGAAGTTCCAGCAACCCCACCACACGCTTCACTAGACCCTGAGATAACTGACATTCCTTGCGCACAAGGGGGGACCTCATTTGCACAGGAGACATCCACAAGGGGGGAGACACCACAAACAGGCAAGAAAAGGAAAAACAGCAGTAAAAAAACTAGGCGAAAGAGGGCTATACCCACTGAGGTTCCGCTTGATAATTCCCACACATAGGCAAGGGCATATGGGGGGGCGAGTTAGACGTACAAGTGCCCCCAAAGTGGGTAGCCCAAATTATATCCGACCTACAGAACCATTTAGAGCAACTCATTGCTAACCAAACAAAACTAATTCTCAGTAGGCTGGACAAGGTAGTAACTTTGGTGAAAACAAAGGGGCAGGGTGGTGGCCGTAATCTGCCCCCCCCATGTAACATCTCAGTGGGGGAGTCTATTATTATAAGCCCAGACACGCTACCAACAAGTCACCCCCCAAAAGGACAAAGTACTACAGTTATACGCTCCCCGCCCCCCTAAAGCATACAAACGACATGCTCGGCCCAGGCTCCCATGGGTCACCCCACTACTACTGGGGAGGTTACCCAGGGAGCGTCAAAAGGCACCCATCAAGTTATGGTCCACAGACAATCTTCGCCTCCACCTGTGGTCCGGTGTCAAGCTGAAATATCAACCCCCAGGTCACCCACTAATATGCCAGTAAGTCTTAATTTACCCCCTGATGCAGCACCATATGTAATCATTCTAACAGGAGTACCAGAGCTGAGACCAGACCAGATAGAACCCTATGGCGAGCTCAAAAACAAAACCATGTTCTGGCTAAACAAGTGTAGGCCCCTAGTAGGCAATGAACAGGGGGAAATCTTGATAGTACGCAGGGTGAATTGGGTGGGAAGTAGGCCTAAGGACCACATTGGGGATTGTGTCATGGTGAACTTTCGGAACCAGCGTGTCGTTGACCAGATATTAAGGTGGGGTCCAACTACAGATTCGAGCAATATTAGATCTATGCCCTTGGGCTTGTTCTTCCCTAGGGGAAATTATAACCTGGGGTGGGCTCAGGACGGCCAAAGCAGTAGGGAGTGGAACCCGGTTGGGCGTAGTCGCAGACCTCAACATGTTGCCCTGAGGAACCAAGGAGTGACATTTTTACAGAATAGGTTTGACCCCTTGATGTCCTTGGAAGAACTGGACTGACTAAGGACAGACATAATCCACCAGATGAGACACGATAGGGAAAAGAGCTCTGAACCAGACAAGGTACCACTTTCTCTCTCGGCCCGGTGCGAGGCACCACAGAGAGTGATTGAACCACGGCCAATAACAATAGAGGGTCCACAAGCCAGGTCTGTAGTAGAAACAGAAACAAAGGGGTCGGATGGCACTGTGGTACGCACCCAGCAATTAAAATCATACAGTTCAGCTGAATTGAAGGAAACCCTGGCTAATGACAGGAAAGTAAGCAATAACCTCACCACACCCCGTGCAAGGAGGCCTGAAAGGCAGGATGGGTTAAAGCTAATATCCTGGAATATAGCAGGACTCGCAGCGAAATTTGAGGATCAGGAATGGAGGCAATATATCACCAGGTTTCACGTTATATGTCTCCAGGAGACCTGGGTGATTGACTGGAACCCTTTCTTTTTGGAGAGGTTCAAGCGTTTCTCAGTGCCTGCCCAAAAGTCAGCATCAGGGAGAGCTATGGGAGGGCTGACTATATATGTGGATCTTCGGATAAAAGGGGTGTGGACCAACCTTAATTGGCCTTCACACAATATGCAAGCTCTGGGTTTACATTCAAAAGGTCTAAACATTACCCTGATTAATTGGTATAATGCTGTGGGAGTCAACGGGAAGGGCACCACAATAAAACAATTGGACACACGCCTAAATGCCCAGTTGGCTGTAGGGAAGACGGCGGTAGCCCCGTCCCTAGTTCTAGTAGGCGATTTCAATTGCCAATTGTGCCCGACCCTGAGACCTGTTAACAAGGATTGGTCCTGCTGCTCAGTGGAGAAAGGCCCACACTTCCTACATTCCTCTGAAAGGATGGACTTAGACAGGGTGTTGAAAAGCCATAATCTGGTTCACATCATGGATCTTGTAGAATTGGGTAGTGGTGGGGATATTAATCCCACATTCAAGGGTAGAGGCTGTCGCTCCTATATTGATTACATCGTGGTCTCTAGTATATTTAAAGCATGGGTCAAAGGGGCAGAAATAGAATGGAGCATATACAGTGACCACAACCCCCTCGTGTTGGATCTAAAAGGCCCGATCATCAAAAATACGATAAGAGGGGTAGGCACTGTAGAGAAGGTAACAGACCAGGGAGGCGACTTAGATGGTCCAAAGTAGATGGGGACACCTTTTATAAATCCCTAATGGTGAAAGGGGTAGACGCATTTAATGTGTGTCTCAATCCCTCTATCAAGGGGGTCGCGGTTGTAAACGTATTTGAGGAGATGGCGCACCTCATTGAAGGACTATTAAAGACCACTAAGAATGGGAGATCAAACACCACCCCCAGATGGTTTGATAAAGACTGCTCACAGGCACACAAAGAGTTGAAATCTAGCTTAAAATCTGTACCTAGGGATAAGCTATACATTGCCCAATGCAGGCTGGCATACAAAAAGGTACTAAAAAACCCGAAATATTGCCTTCAAACGCAAGCTTGGGAGGACCTGAGGGAGGCTGCGGACAGAAGGGACCTGACAGAGTTATGGAAAATCACAAGCAAACCATGTTTTCAGGACTCAAATGCCCCAGAGATCTGTAATACTATCTTGCCAGAACAATGGTATTGCCATTTTAAAAATGTATACAATCATGCTGGTGAAATGAATGATGATGAGGGGCAAGGACCACGATGGTCCGCAAGGATAGAGTTCACTTTAACAGAAGTAGAAGGGGCCGGATGTATGACGTTACAACGCATACTTTTACAACGCATACCGTTACAACAAATTTTTTACAACGCAAAAACTTTTACAACGCATACCATTACAACGCATGTTTTTACAACGCAAGTACTTTTACAACGCATGCCATTACAACGTAAGTATTGGTAAGTATATCATTTTTTTTTAAAATTAATTGTAATTAATATAATTTAATTTAATTAATTTAAATTTTTTTTACCCTGTACCCCTGTACCCCAAAAACCCAAATTAACCCAGAACCCTAAAAATACCCCTGTACCCCAAAAACCCAAAACTGTCCCTGAACCCTAAAAATACCCTGTACCCCAAAAACTGAAAACTGTCCCTGAACCCTAAAAATACCCCTGTACCCCAAAAACTGAAAACTGACCCTGAACCCTAAAAATACCCCTGTACCCAAAAACTGAAAACTGACCCTGAACCCTAAAAATACCCCTTTACCCAAAAACTGAAAACTGACCCTGAACCCTAAAAATACCCCTTTACCCAAAAACTGAAAACTGACCCTAAACCCTAAAAATACCCCTTTACCCAAAAACTGAAAACTGACCCTGAACCCTAAAAATACCCCTTTACCCAAAAACTGAAAACTGACCCTGAACCCTAAAAATACCCCTTTACCCAAAAGCTGAAAACTGACCCTAAACCCTAAAAATACCCCTTTACCCAAAAACTGAAAACGTAAAAAAAAAAAAACATATAAAATATTAAATATAATTATATACTTACCAATACTTACGTTGTAATGGCATGCGTTGTAAAAGTACTTGCGTTGTAAAAACATGCGTTGTAATGGTATGCGTTGTAAAAGTTTTTGCGTTGTAAAAGTTTCGTTGTAATGGTAGTGCGTTGTAAAAGTTGCGTTGTAAAGGTTGTTTCCCGAAGGGGCCATACTAGGCCTATCAAAAAATAAAGCGCCCGGCCCAGATGGCATACCTCCCGATCTCTACCTAAGCAAGGTGGAGCTGTGGGCCCCTATTCTGACGAGGGTTATACGCGGCAGTTGAAGCCGGTCTGCCGCGCTCCTGGTCCTCTGCAATAATAGTCCCAATTTTTAAAAAAGTGAATAGGGACAACCCCCAATGCTACTGCCCGATATCTCTGATCGATGTCACGGCAAAGGTGTTGGACCGTGTTGTCCTTAATCGCCTTTCAGAATGGGCAGACACGCACCAGATAACTACTGACACTCAATATGGGTTCAGGGAGGGAAGGTCAACTACGGATCAATGCCTGAACCTCTACCTGCTGGTCGCTAAGTATACCATAGCCAGCAATGAGGCGGTTTACTTAGGGTTCATGGATCTCTCTGCTGCGTTCGATCATGTGAACAGAGAGAAGCTGTGGGCCCTGATGATAAGCCTAGGGGTGGACCTTGATTTAGTTAAAATTCTTAAAGCCTTGCATTGGAACACCACTGCTTCAGTGTGCTTTAATTTAGATGGAGATATCACATCATCGTTTCCATGCAATAGAGGGGTTCGGCAGGGCTGTATTTTAGCTCCTTTTTTGTTCTCCCTTTACATTAATAATTTAGATAGAGAATTAGGTAAACTAGGAGTAGATTCCCCCCAAGTAGGCAGCCATCCGGTTCCCGTCCTGCTTTATGCGGACAACGCTGTGTTGTTAGCCTGGACCCCCATGGGGCTCCAGAGGTTGATCGACGGGTTTGTCGGCTTCATGAACACACTAGACCTATCCGCAAATCTGAACAAGTCTTATGTCATGCTGACGGGGGTCAGACCCGACAATAAGTTTTCCTACAAGATAGGCACCCACAAAATAGGGCAGGTTCAGTCCTTTTCCTATTTAGGCCTATTATTTGATGGGCTGTTAAACTTTAAACTCCTTGTGGAAAAACACCGTTCAAAACTGGTGGCCTCAACTGGGGCAATAATGAATTACGGTCACAGGCTGGGAAGGTGGTCACCTGAACAAGTTATGAACTTGTTCAGATCAATCTGTTGTGCTAAAGTAGCCTACGGGGCAGAAGTTTGGGGCTTCGTAAATATCCAACAGCTACAGGCAGAGGAAAACAAATACTTTAGAAAGGTACTTAAAACCCCACACAGTATCCCTGCCTATATCATACATGAAGAACTAGGAGGAGCCTATATCGAAGACCAAATCAAGGTCAGGCCGCTTATGGCCTGGGTGAAGATCTGGACTAACCCGGAGGCAGACTTAAGCAGACAAATTATTATAGATTGCCTGAAAAGAGACAAAGGAATGTGTATCCCCTGGTTAAAATATGTAAAGGGCACACTCAAGGGTATCGGCTGTAAGAACCTTTTTATTAACCCTGAAGTCATTACTACCCAAGATAAACAGAGAGTTAAAAAAATGTTTGGGGAACGGGCAATTGCAAATAGGGCGGCCATGGAAGAACGTAAACCCACAGTTGCTGCCTACAGATTATTGAAAACTGAGAATGGAATGGAACCCTATTGCGCACTCACACATAACGCACAGGATAGATTTTTTTATGACCCGCTTTAGGCTCAACCTTTTACATCATATACTGGCTGACCCCCCAGGTTTTACTTTAACGGTTGAGCAGAAGGGTACCTGCGCTGCGACAATAGGTCTCCGCAGGATACCCTTCATTTTGTTTTATTATGTTCATTTTATACGCTACCTAGGCGCAAGTTCCTGGTAGGAATCTTGAAAAGAGCAAAGTTCAAACACGCCAAGGTAGCTCTATTGTTCCTGCAAAAGGTTAATGATGCTTATACTCTGTTCTGTATCATGAATTTTATTAAGATGGCGGTCAGGATAGGGAACTCGAGAGGGAGGAGCTGATTGTATTGCCTGTTAACTGAGTGACCCTTGGCAAATGAATTGTATTTTAAGGCTTTTTTTAGCAGTTTTTATGTACTTTTATGGCATTTTTTAAATGCCGAATAAAGAAATATTTGATTTGAAGTGCCCGAGGGCCCAGAACTAACTTAAGACAAAATCCTAAACTTACTCATTTTGGTATTCACGGAAGGCACTTACTCATTTTGGTATTCACAGAAGTTAGGAGTCCTAATTTTAGGACTCCTAAATGCCTTCTGTGAATACCAAAAGTCTTAAAGTTAGGTTTTTTCTCAGTTTAGGAGTCCTAAAGTTAGGAGCCCTAACTCTACTACTCCTAAACTGAGAAAAGTCCTAACTTTAAGACTTTCAGTATTCACAGAAGGCATTTACGAGTCCTAAAGTTAGGACTCCCAACTTCTGTGAATACCAAAATGAGTAAGTGCCTTTTGTGAATACCAAAATGAGTAAGTGCCTTTTGTGAATACCAAAATCGTAGTAAGTTTAGGATTTTGTCTTAAGTTAGTTCTGTGAATCAGGCTCTGAGTGATGGATTTCCTGGACTGAAGAGGTAGCCATTGAAAAGCTTTCCTGAGCAGGCACATAATTCCAAAACAGAACCCAGCTATAAAATGTACTTGTTCTTTCAAGGAGAGGGCATCATCAATCAGTATGCCTAGATTTCTAACCACCTTTTGGATGTAGGGGCTGGCCCCTCTTTAAGCAGCCACCATTCTTCACATCAACAGACGGAGCTTTTCCAAAGAGTAGAATTTCAGTCTTTCCTGTGTTTAGTTAAAGTTGATTGGACGACATCCAGGTGGCTATTTTCTTTATACATTTTAGTAGATTCAGGATGTTTCCCCATGGTTATTATAATTTATGTGTCAACCGCATATGAAAATTACTTAGAACTGGCAATACCTTATCACTTGAGCCAAGGGGGCACATAGATATTGAAAAGGGTGGGGCTCACAGATGGGCCCTGAAGGCCCCCCTGCCCAAGGCCATTGTACGAGAATGGAAAAGGTCAAGCTGCACCAAATGAGTCCGATCCCTTAAAACATTTTTTAGCCAACCGAGGGCTTTTCCTCCAATACCAATCTGAAACAGTCTTTGGACTGGAATAGAGCATGAGATGGTGTTGAATCATGCGAATAGATCTAGTAGTAACAGCTTGGCTGGGTAGCCTTCAACCAGGGAGAGTCTAGTGGTGTCTAGAACATCCACCAAAGCAGTGTCTGTACTACGGGATGCCCTAAAGCCAGATTAGGGGGGTTCTAGTAGAGAGTGGGTTTCCAAGAAAGACATGAGCTGTTTGTTAACTACAGTCTCCATAATTTTCTGAGAAAAGGAAGAAGTGATATTGGTCTGTAATTTTCAAGGTCGGAAGAGTCTGCCGCAGGTTTCTTTTGAATAGGTATGGTGTTCACCACATATAAATATTACGTCATTCAGCCTTTAATTTGCAGCAGGTTTAATTTATTCAACTCATCCACTCAACCATCAACCAGCAACTGACTCCACATACCATATCCTTCACACTCTTTGGATTCAAACATAACCTTGTTGTTAGAAATGGGATTTCTGGTTGGCTAGAGCTTGCGCCTAAACCAAGCAGAAACCACCACTCTATACAGGGTGAGGGATTACACGCCGAAGATAACCCCTGCTCACCCCCTTGGTAGCTTGGCACGAGCAGTCAGGCTTATCTCAGAGGCAATGTGTAAAGCATTTGTGCAACACACACACACAGAGCAGCGACACACTAGGCACACCACGAAAGAAACTCAACACGAGGTTATATCAAAAATTGCTTTTGTATTACTCATAAAACACATCAGAACATAATCACATATATACACTGTGCCACCTGCCACTCTGTGCCACTTTACAGGGGATTGTCTACATTACAGGTCCAATTGGGCCACTGTCATCACAATTAGAACACACAAGTAGTGAAAATAAAAACAAGCAGTAACTACTGGAAAGGGGCACTTAGCATAAACACATTATGCATACATCATGGCCGAATGTGTGGTGTAACAACGCGATCAAAATGATCGCGGTATGTTACATCGCAGTTTTTACAATGCAAGTAGTTACAATGACTTGCGCTGGAGGGCGCTGGACTTAGGAGTAGTAAGATTTACTATTCCAACACCATTCTACGTACAGTAGGGAAGGTGTTGGAATAGTAAATCTTACTATTCCTTAGGTTATAACGCCATGCAGCGCAAGTCGATGTAACGACTTGCATTGTAACGGCTACATTGGAACTGCATTGTGGTGTACTCACCATGATGTAAAGGATGTTTCCCATCATGGCATTACTGAGAGAGGCATATTATGCAAAATATCATCAACCATAGTGCAGTGCCTATTCCATAAACGTATGCAAAAGAAACAATTGCTGGACGGAATGCTGGACAATGCAAACATTCACCCCCAGTCACAAGGATCTGGGTTAAATTAATCATTATTTTCTTTACCACATCACCCCAGTTTGGACCCAGCCATACCCAAATCAGTCTTGATCCTGTTCCTTGTGGGACTGATTTGCATATGGCCAGGTCTAAACTGTGGTGACATGGTGAGCAAAAGAATGATGGATTTATGTTTGTTTATGTTTATGTTTGTTTGCTTGTAAAGCGCTCGAATGCCGAAGCGTCTTGGCGCTGGAGTGTGCGGGTAGAAGAAGAATGGTGGCCAGAGCCTATGTGGCTGTAAAGAGCCAGGTTTTCAGATTTTTTCTGAATAGCTGGAGATTTGGCTGGGGTCTCAGGGACAGAGGCAGTTTGTTCCAAAGCTTAGCCGCACAGTGTGTTATGGCTCGGCCCCCACATCTAGCTCATTTAAACTTCACAGTTTTTATGAGGCCTTGAGTGGCCGATCTGATAGTTTGTGAGGGAACATATGGTTTAAAAGTTTTTGGGGGATCAACTGCACTCCCACCATTTATTGCTTTGTGTACCAGCGTTAAGGATTTAAATTCAATGCGCTGTTTAATGGGCAGCCATTGGAGTGATCTAATTCTGGCTGATGTTGGCTGTCCTCAGAAGAAGTCTAGCTGCCGCATTTTGTAAGGATTGAAGTTTTTGTAGTTGAAATTTATCAATTCCCAGAAACAGTGCGTTGGAATAATCCAGCTTTGACAGAAAGAGCGCTACCATCACTGATTTTGGAGCTCGTCGGGTATGAAGGGAAACATTTTTCGCGGAGTTTTTAGAAGGAAAACACCTGAGGAGATGAGATTGTTTACCAGCAAGCCAAAATTCAATTTATTGTCAAAAATGATCCCCAAGTTTCTGACCTTTTCGACTGAATGAGGGCATCCTCCAGCCTCTGACGGACACAAGGCCTGATTCCAGAGGGGTTGGCCTGGCCCAAACTCCATCACCTCTGTCTTCTCTGTATTGATTTTCAGGTAGTTCTGGCCCATCCAGGTCATGATGTCAGTAAGGCAGGTGTGGAACCTGGCTGCTGTGGTCTCTGGCTGGTTTGTGATGGAAATAATGAGCTGAGAGTCATCGGCATACGAGACCATCCCCAAGCCGTGTCTCCTAACTAAGTTGGCCAGGGGAGTGACATACAGATTAAACAGGATTGCCAATAATGCAGATCCCTGTGGCACTCCACAGGGGAGGTGGAAACTCTCTGACTGCATGTCATCCCAAAACAGCTTCTGCTCCCTTGCCTCCAAAAAGGAGGACAGTAGGGACAGGGCAGTCCCTCCAACCCCTATATCCCTCAGCCACTGCACCAAGACAGTGTGATTTACGGTGTCAAAAGCTGGAGAATGTTTTGATTTGTTCTGCATTCCGTCCACCGATTGTGTGTCTTTTGCCAAAGTGCACCAGGACTTGGGTCCCGAGCTCACTGTGCCACTAGATTCAAGCAATATTTGCTGAAGAGGGGTGAAACTCTGAAACCGGTCCTAGGATGCTTGTTTCTGGTCCAGAGCAGACCTGGCTTGGCAGTTCGGGCTGGACTGTTTCCATGAAGCACAGGGTCAAGGCTGATTTGCATATGGCCAGATCTAAAGTGGAGTGGCATGGTGGGCAAAAGAATTATGGATTTAACCCAAATCTCTTTACGGGGATAAAAGTTTTCATTTTTTCTGCATTCGGTCCATCAATTGTGTGTCTTTTGCTACTCCATAAACATAGCAGGCCCCTCTGAGGGATCAAACTGCACCCGAGGTGATCCGTACACCATAATCACACCAGGCCCTTGGGGGCCCATCTTGGGCTTCCCTGCAATGCCCTCTGTCCCAAAGTCAGGGCTTTACTACCATGAGGCCTTCCAACTGGCCCTCTGGGTGCCGATGCAGCCGAGACACTGCTCGTGATGCCCAGGGCGCGGGTGTGCAACTCACCCATGTCTTCTCCACTGGAGAAGGCCCCCGATGGTGCGCGAAGTATGCAGCTGCCAGCGTTCATGCAGCATCGCTGTGGCCATGCCGGAGGTGTGGAGCACTTCTGCTTAGGGGCCTCAGTAGAGGTTTCACCCCGAGCTCTTCTCTTTTGTCCAGGTACCACTGCACACTCACCCATGTCCCGGGTGAGTCAGAAGACTTAGGACCCCCTTACGGGGTTGAGTAGCTCAGACTCTGTCTCCCCTGAGAGTAACGGTATCTCTCTGGGCCCCCTCCTAGGGGTACAAAGAGCCCGGAAGGCTCCAGCTTGGGTTTGCCATAGCCCCACCCACAACCAGGCGCCGTCTCTCCTGACTTCCGCTCTGAGGCAGAAAAAGCAAGCGAGGCTCTGCCTCTCCTGCCGGCCGGCTCCGCTTCCAGTTTGTGGGGATTTACGGAGCGAGGTCTCCGTTGTTCTTGAGGAGAAGGAGTGACTTCTTGTTCTGCAGGCAGGGTGCAGCCAGGCAGGCCAACACAAGGGCCAGAGGGGCAGTCCCCCTCTCAGCAACAAAGCCCCATGGCGGTTCCTTCTGTCTCACTGCAGCTCATGCACTGTCCCCTCTTCAGTCCCAAGCAAGCACCAAAGATCCACACTTACATGGGGTCATAGTCCCAATACTTATACCACCTATGTTCTTTGTTCTCCCCCTGACACAGTGCCCCTTGCCCAGTCCAAACCAGTTCTGGGGGGAACTCAAACATTGTACTTACAGTGCACAACAACGTTCTTTGTTAGTGTAGGCTCTGGGCCCAGACACACCACAGGGGGGCAGAGCCAGCATTGTGGAAGGCAGGCACAGTCCTATTCAGGCCCAGGTGCCACTCCTCCCACTACTCCAAATGCAGATCTGCCTTTTAAGCCTAGCGCTGACTCACCCAGCCCCTGGGCAGCCTCACAGTAGTGTGAAACCAAAATGGCTGTTTGTCACAACCAAGACATGCCACATAGTTAAGCCACATGTCCTACCTTTTACCTACAGCTCACCCTGCCCATAGGGCTTTCTAGGTCCTACCTTAGGGGTGACTGATATGTAGTGAAAGGGGAGTCACAGACATGGCACCCACTTTATGTGCCACGTCACAGCGGCAGTAAACTGCACGACCAGGCCCTGCAATGGCAGAGGCCTAAGACAGGTTTGAAAGGCTACTTTGGTGGGTGGTGCAAGCAGCTCTGCAAGCCCACCAGTAGAATTTTTATTTACTGGCCCTGGGTATATGAGATACCACTTTAAAAGGGACTGATGGGTAAAGTAAATATGTCAAACAGGTGTGGACCATCTTACCACATTTACAGTAGAAAGCACATGCACTTTACACTGGACAGCAGTGATAACGTGCCCAGAGTCCTAAAACCACCAACACCAGGTCAGAAAAAATACAAGGAGGAAGACAAAAAGTTCAGGGATAACCCTGCAAAAAGGGCCAAGTCCAACACTTGTACTATGACATATCATACTTCACCCCCTTAATGAACATTAGAAAACTTACATAATGAACTTGACTGTTAAATGAACAGAAACAGTTGCCAAAAAACTACTATACTTAAATAACACGTTTTGAAATATAAAAACATAAGAGAAGAGTCTCCAAATTACAATCTGGTCATGAAAATACTGTGCATCAAGTAACTTACAATCAAATACCACGACTAAACCTCACAAACATAATCTTTCGAATACAATGGTTTTCTCCTCACTGTCAGGCTTCTCCCTAACAAGCCCTGAATAAGAATATGACTCTGTTTGCCGTACATCACCATCCTGTCCAGGGTACTGATTGTAGATTTGACTGTGTTGTACTTGAGCAGAATCAGAATAAGGTTCAACCACCACAACCTGACTTTTATTCCAAATTCTTCCATCATCAGTCTTCACAGCATTTTTTAATAATTTACCCACTTTTCTCTCTTTGGTATATTTTGACCATGGTAGACATCCCACAGATGCCCTTATTTTAACACAGTCACCCACAACCACTTGGTTGTCTACTGCACATTTCATTTTGTCAAAATATTTTTTCCTATCCTTTTGATGACTAAGTTCCTTATTCCTCTATTCATCAATCTCATTTTCCTTCAACCTTTTATTTCATGCCATCCACCCTGGACACATCTTAGAGTTATCCCCTCTTCCTTTGAATGGTTCCCCATTGTGAAATGAGGAGACATGCGATATGCTCCTATCCTGTCTTGCATGACCGACTTCTTATTTAAGTAATTTGCTCTTGCTAACTGAATACTTTATTTCAGTGTTTTGTTCACCCTTTCCACAGATCCATTGGTCTCTTGATGATAAACGGAACTCCTTTTATGAATATCCCCACAACCCCACATTTCTTAAAAAATCTATGCATTTCTGTTGAACAAAATTGGGGACCAATATCTGGTAACATCAAGTTTGGGTTGCTTTCCCTTTTAAATATGTCTTCCAAACATTTGTTAACATTTGCTTAAGAAATATCTCTAACACAGGCTACTGCAATCCATCTAGAGTACAAATCTAACACTACCATTGAATATGGAGAGCTACTTTCACCATCCAAGGGTCTTACTATATCAATAGTAAATTCATCCCAGAGATATTTGGTTAGATTTTTGCGTACCAAGGGCATTTGTTTATTTTTCAAATATTGTCACTCACACAACACTGCATGCAGTCTCTCATCACCCTTCCTACTTCCTTAACCATTCCTGGCCACCAAAACTGGAACCTTAATCTTTCTTTCGTCTTCACAATCCCCAATTGACCATCATGTGCAAAATTGAGTAACTTGCTGCACACACCAAACGGTAGTACAAGTTTTGTTCCACTAGTAGGTATCCCATTCATCACTGAGAGCTCCTCACAAATCGAGGACCAGGGTTTCTCCAAATGCTTACCTTTTCCCAATAACATCATCTCAATTACCTTTCTAATTTCCTCATCCTTAAGTATCTCACTCATACATTCCTCTTCTTCTATGACTCCTAATCTGACCTCACACACATTCACCACTTCCTCCACAATTCTTTCTTCTTCCTGATCAATTTCTTCCACATCCACCAAACGTGACAAAAAATTAGCTGAACAATTAGTCACTCCTCGTATATAGTCAACTGAGAAATCATACTTTTGCAAATATATAATCCATCTCCTATTTCTTAAAGATATAGCATCCAATCCCTTCTTTTTAATATATTTTGTTTTTGGTTTTAAAGCATATAAAATGTTGTAGTATTTTTTTTTTTTGTAAGACCTTTATTGAGTAGGTCACATCAAACATTTCCCGCCTACAACCCAGCGGGCCGGCAAACAATCAAAACCTTGTTAGTTTCACAGAACAAAGACACAGCCCAGTACCATCAGCCCAAGCGTTACCCAAAGTTTCCCTCTGTGCGATAAGTCAGTGGGTTCCCAGATGTTGAGCAGACATCTCTTGGCCTCCAGTCGAATTTCTACCTCCCACACCTCCTGCATGCAGTGCACCACTCTCCCCCAGTACGTTTGCACTTTTTGGCATCCCCACAGGATATGAAAGAAGGTACCCTCTGCACCACAGCCCCTTCTGCAGAATCCTTCCCCACCTCTTCCCATCAATTGCAGCCTCGTACATGAAATATAAATTCTATGTAGTATTTTCAGTTGAATTAGGCGCAGTCGGGCTGATATTGCCACCTCACGGGGAGAGGCAAGAGCATACGCCCATTCCTCCTCATCGATTTCCAACCCATCGGCAATCCATTTCTCTTTTAAGGGAAGGAGTAGGTCGGGGGAATTATTGATTCGTTTTTTGTACGTGAGAGATATGGCGTGTTCTGGCATATGTCCATCTAACAGTCTGTCTTCAAGAGGGGAGCTTTGAGGCAGTGTGGTGCCAGGCGGAATGTTTGCCTGAAGGGAGTGTCGCACTTGTAAGTATCTGAAGTATTCGGTGCGCGCCAGTTCGTACGTTGCCTGCATGTGAGCAAATGTGTGAATACCTTTAGGGCCCCAGATGTCTTTTATTTGGGAGATCCCTATCAGGTCCCAGTTCCGGAACCCTTTAGTGCGACCCAGGTTGCCTAACGTTTCTGAAGCCCAGAGTGGTGTAGCCATGGTAAGGACCCCGGACCACCCTAGTTTTTTCTGGGCTATGTGCCATATCTGTACCGAGTGTTGTGTAGGGCCAGTGAGTTGAAGTTTGCCCATTTTAGAGTAGAGTGCTGTTTCATAGTTCCCCCCAGGGAGTTGCCATCTGTCCATCCCATAGGCCGGATCACTACCATCCCCATAAGTCCCTTGATTAATCGCCGAGAGATGGGCTGCCCAATAGTACTTACGGATGTGGGGGAGGGCTATGCCACCGTCATACCACCCCAGTGTGAGTTTTGACAATGCGATGCGTGGGGCGCCCGCCCAAAGGAGGGCACGCTGAGCCGTCTCAATTGCTGTGAAGTAGGCGTTAGGCACCAGGTCTGGATAATTTTGGAGAGCGTAGAGGAACCTAGGCAGCGCCATCATTTTGAATAAGGCAGCTCGGCCTAGTAATGACAATGGCAGGTTCTGCCAGGACTTGGCCTCTCTTTGGAGTCGCCATAGGGGAGGTTGAAGATTACGCTCGTAGGACAGGGCCTTGTCATTGGAGATGAACACTCCAAGGTATTTGAAGCCGTCCTCAGCTACTGTGACGGGACACGTGTCAGGGAGCCTCGGGGGTTCCCGCGTAGGACGTAAAGATACGATTTGCTCCAGTTGACTCTGAAGCCGGAATTACGACCAAAGCTCGCAAAGATGTCGAGTGCAGCAAGGTTCGACCTTCGTGGCTTGGAGAGGTATAGAAGAATATCGTCTGCGTAGAGGGATATTTTGTCTTCCCATCCCCCCTCCCACTATATTCCTCGGAGGTAGACATCTTGTCTGATCCAGGCAGCCAGCGGTTCAAGGGAGAGGGCGAACAGGAGGGGAGAAAGGGGGCAGCCCTGTCTAGTTCCTCGTTCTAAAGTGAAGACCTCCGACACCTTGTTGTTCACTAGGACCTGTGCAAGTGGTTCCGAATAAAGGAGACAAACCCACGCCATAAAATGGGGTCCCAAGCCCAGTTTACGCAGGACAGCGAACATGTACGGCCATTCTAGGGTGTCAAACGCCATGGTGGCGTCCAGGAAGACCACAACCGCGTCCTCCCCAAGTCTATGGCGTTGCCCAATCACCCCGTGTAAGCGTCGAATATTGAGGGCCGTATTGCGGTGTGGCATAAAGCCTGACTGGTCAGGATGTACCAATGTACTCAGTACTGGTTTAAGCCTATTGGCGAGTGTTTTTGCCAGTATCTTGGGCTCTGCGTTGAGGAGGGAAATTGGCCTGTAGGAGGCACAGGATTCAGCGGGTTTCCCCTCTTTTGGGATTGCCACTATAGTAGCAATGCGTTGGTCACGTGGCAGTATTCCTTCCTTTCTGCTGGTCTCAAACATGGACTTAAGATGCTTACTAATAGTATCACGTTTAATCTTGTACAATTCTATCGGGAGGCCGTTGTGACCCAATGCTTTCCCTGGCCGGAGTTCCATTATTGCACGCTGTATTTCAGCCTCCGTAAGTGGGCTATCAACGGTCTCCCGATCGTCATCCGATAGACACGGCATTCGGATATCAGCGAGGAGGGCTATAGAGTCTTCCTCTGGACGGTCAGACTCCTTCGTATAGACCTGCCTGTAGTGTCTAGCAAACTCATCCACTATATCCCGAGGCTCTGTGAGAATAGCCCCGGATTGCGTATGTATTAATGGCACTATCTTCCTGGCCTGCTGCTTTTTGTCGAGCCAGGCAATGAGTTTTCCGGCCTTGTCGCCCTGATCATACAACCTACCCATCTTATGTCTAGCTACCGTCTGGGCCTCCTGGGAGACCAGCGCTCTGTATTCTGCCAGTTTGATCTGCCACTTATGTCGAACCTTCCTGACCCCTTTTGTGAGCGCTTCCGACTCAAGTTCTGCAAGATCCGCCTCAACTGTAGTGACCTGAAAGCGCTGTTCTCGTCTTTTATCTGAGATGGCTGACAGCGCCTCCCCCCTTACCACCGTTTTAAACGCCTCCCATACCGTGACAGGGGAGTCTACGGATCACACATTCCCTTCAAAATATTGAGTGATAGAGGTGTCAAGTTTGTCCCGTGTGTCTTCGTTTTTTAGGTGCCAGGGGTTTATTGGCGCTACACACCCATCTCTCCTGGTTCCGAACGTGATGTGAGTAGTTACCGGCGAGTGGTCCGAAATGCCACGAGTTAAGAGTGTTGCTTCTCGTACTGTAGTGTGGTGCTGCAGGACGGTGAGGATGTAATCAAGGCGCGAGAAGGAGTGATGCGGCCCAGAGAAGAAGGTGTATTGGCTATTCGTGGGATGAAGATGGCGCCAAACGTCAGTGAGTCCGAAGGCCTCCAGAAAGTCAGCTAACCATTGTTGCCCTTGGGGTAGGTCTCTGGAGGGCTGCCTATTCAGGGTGCCCGACACTACTGAATTGAAGTCCCCGCCCAAGACTAACTGACCTTCGGGAAGGGAGAGTAGCAATTTGCCCAGGTCTGCGAAGGCTTGAGCCTGCAAGCCTGGCGGGACGTAGGCCGAAAGCAGGTTCAGTGTGCATCCCTCCCATCTTCCTGTGACCACCGTAAAGCGGTCCTGCGGGTCTGATTCAGTGCTATCAATATGGAGGGGCAATGAGCGGCGTAAGAGGATTCCCACCCCCCGTGAACCTGAGGTGAAGCCGGAGTGCGCAGCGAGAGTGTATCCCCATCTGTTGAGGGCTTGGCATGTGTTACCCAATAAATGAGTTTCTTGCAGCATTACTATATCCGGTTGGTGCCGTTTAATGAATTGTAAGACTATAGTGCGCCTAAGTCTGTCCCCGAGTCCGTTTACATTCCAGCTCATGATTTTCAGGCTCTTTTCCCATTTCCTAGCCATAACCTTACTTTGCAAGCATTTCTTACTTAGCACCACTGAACCATTAAATACTTCATGAACATTCACTCTGTACGACCATAACAAACCCCAAACTCCCCAGCCCTCCCCGGGTCCCCCCCAGCGGAGAGAATCCCCAACTCCGTTTCCCACCCTGGGTCCCCCCCGGCAGAAGTGGTCAGTGCAAACATTAAAAGGTTTAGCAGACAGTTGACTCCATCCTCCCTTTCCCGTATCTGTCCCCCAAATCCCACCCTCCTCTGTGAAAACAAACCCCCCCTCCCTGCCCCCTGCTCCGTGGGTTCCAAACTACCCACCACCCCAATTAGCAGAGCGCCTGTCGCCCAACCCTACCCCGATGAGACACCGAGGAACTTTAACTCAGGATTAACACGGCCAGCTCCGTCCCGGCCGCCCTCCCGTGGTGCCCCAGGTCAGTCGGCCCCTCAGGCCATGAGTGCATCAGAACAATCAAGGAGCCTGTCCCAGCGACCCCGGGCAGGCATCACGCTGTCCCCTCGGAGTGCCCAGGGCGTACCAACAAGTACACTGTATACATTACTGTCCGGTGTCTTCTCAATCCAGTGTGCGCGGCCTCATCTCGCTGTGTTGTCTCCGGGTGAGTCCCAGTGGGGACTATTCGACCTCGAACGCCAGGATCGTTGACTCTGCTCAGCACTCTCCGCTCCCCCCGCCGCTGACCCCGGGGAGGGGTGCCCGGTGCCTCGCCATTGTCCGCCGTCCTGCAGAGGGTGGGCCACAGCCAACGCTGTGTCGAGCCACTCCTGCACTGCCGCAGGTGAAGTGAAGAAGTGGGATCGGCCACCATATATGATCTTCAGTTTAGCGGGAAAGAACATCATGTACCGAATTCCGCCGTCACGTGTCCTGGAAGCATCGTCCTCGCACTGCCATTGACTAATTCGAGACTGCGCATTGTTTATTTATTAATTACACATTGCTGCCTCTGCCTTTCGATCTCATAGTGTCGCTGTGCCGCTAGACTGCGCATTGTTTATTTAATAATTGCACATTGCAACCTTAGCCTGCTTGCCGATTTGTGACTGATTGTGCCGATTTCACTGGCGTTTTGACCGCCATTAGCCCTACCTGTGCCCCAATCTCGTCCTGGTCGCCTTCTGGCTTGCAGCCATTTTGTTGTTGTTATTGTGCCCCCAGACCGTCTCTCCGCCCCGCTACCGCCTCCCAGCTGATCCTCCCTCGCCCCTCCCCACTCCACTATCCACTTATGACAGATGCTTTTACACGCAGCGTTCACGCGCAGCGATCGCGCCCCATGCGCGCCGAAGGTGCTCCAAAGGTAAGCCCGTCTGTGCCCGTCCGCGCCTGGACCGCACCCAGCGCCAGACCCCCTGGCCCACGGACAACACTCCCTCCCCGCATAACGTACGCCTCCGCTACCCTCTCAGCACTTAACCCCGGCCGACTCCTAAACTGTTACCTAGCCGCCCCAGGGCACACCCATGGATCCTTCACCTGCCACTCCTGCAAGTTCGACTGCATCAGGACCCACACCAAATCCACTAACCCCACACAGAGCACCGACACTAACCACCTAAAGTGCATCCTGCTCAACACCCGCTCGGTCCACAGACACTCCATCGAACTTTGGAACCTACTCGATACCACAGCGCCGGACATCGGCTTCCTTACGGAAACCTGGATGAAAGCCTCATCAGCGCCCGACATCGCCATAGCTATCCCGGACGCCTACAAGATCATTCGAAAGGACCGCATCAACCAAACTGGAGGAGGTATCGCCATCGTCCATAAGAACACCATCCGCATCACGACCAGTTCCGACGATAACCTCACTACCGCCGAACACCTTCACTTCCAGATCCACACCGACCCCAAGACCACACTCAGAGGCACCCTCATCTACAGACCCCCAGGACCCCGCACACAATTCAGCGAAGACATCACTGACTTCATAGGCCCACATGCCCTCTCCTCCGAGAACTACATCCTACTGGGAGACCTCAACTTCCACCTAGAAAAGAATAACGACAACAACACCACCACCCTTCTTGACACCCTGACCAATCTCGGACTCAAACAACTTGTAGACACCCCCACCTACCTTGCCGGGCACACACTCGACCCTATCTTTTCCTCCAGCAAACACATCTCCTTCGATCACACCACAGCTCTCCATTGGACAGACCACCGCTGCGTTCACTTCAACTACAATAAGACCACGTCCCATAACCCCCCACAACCTATTCCCCGAAGAAATTGGAACAAAATCACCACCGCCCAGCTCTCCTCTTCGCTTCACCTAAACCCTCCTGCCAAATCATCGGACCCAAACCAAGCAGCCACCAACCTCACACAATGGATCACCCACAGCGCAGACGAAATAGCACCATTGAAAAACCATCAATTCAAGCAAGGCACCAAAAAAGCCCCCTGGTTTAATGAGGACCTTAAGAAATCCAAGAAGTTCTGCCGCACCCTCGAGAAAACATGGAGAAAAAATCCAACCACTGACAACCTAGCCACCTTCAAGAACGCCACCCGCAAACACCACCAACTGATCCGATCCACCAAGAAATCAGCATTCAAAGATCGACTCGACAACAACGCCCAAAACAGCAAAGAACTTTTCAACATCGTCAAAGAATTTACCAACCCCACCGCAGGCTCCAACGACATCTCTCCCTCCCAAGACCTCTGCAATTCTCTATCCTCATTCTTCCACAACAAAATCGCCGACATACATAACAGCTTCAAAAATCAGCCCGAAGTCCAGTTCACTCCACCCACCTCCGAACCAAAACAGCACTCTAACTACCTTTGCGCCTGGAACCCAATCACGATTGAAGACACCATCCGCCTGATGAACTCCATCCACTCAGGATCGCCAACCGACCCATGCCCCCACCACATTTTCAACAAAGCAGACTCCATCATCGCACCCCATCTCCGCGATGTCATCAACTGCTCCTTCACCTCCGCTACCTTCCCGGAAATCTGGAAACACGCCAAACTCAGCGCCCTTCTGAAGAAACCCACTGCAGACCCCTCTGAACTTAAGAACTATCGCCCCATCTCGCTCCTCCCATTCCCTGCCAAAGTCATCGAGAAAGCTGTCAACAATCAGCTCGCCGCCTTCCTGGAATCCAACAAATCCCTTGACCCCTCACAGTCTGGCTTCCGTGCCAAACACAGCACCGAGACCGCCCTCATCGCAGCAACAGATGACATTCGAACTCTACTGGACAACGGAGAAACAGCTGCCCTCATCCTACTTTACCTCTCCGCCACCTTCGACACAGTTTGTCATAGCACTTTCATACAACGCCTCAGCAACGTCGGAATACAAGGAAAAGCCTTGGACTGGATCATCTCGTTCCTTGCTGGAAGAACCCAGAGAGTCCGCCTCCCCCCATTCAAATCAAAGGCCACCGAAGTCATCTGCGGCGTATCACAAGGATCATCACTCAGCCCCACCCTCTTCAACGTTTACATGAGTCCCCTCGCATCCATCGTGAGACAACACAATCTCAACATCATCTCCTACGCAGACGACACCCAACTGATCCTCTCCCTCACCAAAGACCCAAACACCGCCAAAACGAATCTACACGAAGGAATGAAAGAAGTAGCCGAGTGGATGAAGAACAGCCGTTTAAAACTCAACTCGGACAAAACGGAAGTCCTCATCTTAGGATCATCCCCCTCTGCCTGGGACGACTCATGGTGGCCTCCGGCCCTGGGTACAGCACCCATACCTACTGATCACGCACGTAACCTGGGCTTCATCCTAGACTCCACCCTCTCGATGACCAGACAAGTCAACGCCGTCTCATCATCATGCTTCAACATCCTACGCATGCTCAAAATATTCTTCCGCTGGATCCCCACCGAAACAAGAAAGACAGTCACCCACGCACTGGTCACAAGCCGACTAGATTACGGAAATACCCTTTACGCCGGAACCACAACCAAACTACAGAAAAAACTCCAACGCATCCAAAACGCCTCAGCCAGACTCATACTTGACATCCCCCGTCAAGATCACATTTCCAGCCACCTGAAAGACCTCCACTGGCTCCCCATCAACAAGAGAATAACGTTCCTTCTCCTCACCCACGCACACAAGGCCCTCTTCGACCTCGGACCCGAATGCCTCAACACACGACTGTCCTTCTACACACCCACCCGCCAACTACGATCGTCCAATCAAGCCCTCGCCGCAATTCCGTGGATCCATAGAACCACCATGGGAGGAAGATCCTTCTCCTACTTAGCGGCCAAAACCTGGAATTCTCTCCCTACCCACCTCCGCCTTACACAGAACCACCTCTCCTTCAGAAAACAGCTAAAAACCTGGCTATTCGATAACTAAAGCACCAACCCTCCCACAAGCGCCTTGAGACCCTCCGGGTGAGTAGTGCGCTATACAAATTCTTGAACTTGAACTTGAACTTGTTGTGCCGCCTTAACCCCTTGGAATGTGCGCCTCTCCTGTTGCACCTGCAGCGTGAAGTCCGGGAAGAAGCGAACTGTGGATCCCTCGTACTGTAATTCTCCATGTTGTCTGGCAGCCTGGAGGAT
Source organism: Lissotriton helveticus (assembly GCF_964261635.1). Taxonomy (NCBI): domain Eukaryota; kingdom Metazoa; phylum Chordata; class Amphibia; order Caudata; family Salamandridae; genus Lissotriton; species Lissotriton helveticus. The sequence goes on from NC_136069.1 coordinate 360,797,116, forward strand.
CGCATCCCGTTCTCGGTAGTTAAGTATTTTGGCAATAATTGTTCGTGGTGGGGCTCCTGGTTTGGGCTTAGGAATCGGGGCCCGGTGGGCCCGTTCGACAGTGAAGAGTTTGGATAGCCTCTTAGGTTTCAAATGGCAGAGTATCAAATCTTCAAGAAAGAGCTCCGTACTTTCACCCTCAAGGTCTTCCGCCACACCCACCACGCGTATATTGCTCCTCCGAGCCCTACCTTCCTGGTCGTCGAGCCGTAGGGCCATCTGCCGGTGTTGGTGGACAAGCTCGCTGACCCTGCGTTCGAGCTTCCTCTCCGACTCTTGCAAGGCTTTAATGTCTACTTCGTTGGTTTTGGATCGGTCCGTGGTTTTCCCCAGGTCGGTCCGGAGCAGGTTTACTTCGATAGTGATCTTGTCCATCTTCGTTTCAAGGCTGGTGCCGAGGGTCTGGATCGCCGCCATTATGGAAGTCAGGGAGGGTTCCACCTGTCCTGCGTTCTCCTTTGGTGCCCCTACGGGCTGCGTCAGCATTTTGGGTACCGTGTACTGGTCCAGTTTGTTGGTTTGGGTCACAGGACCCCCCTTGGGCCGCATATTTGATCTGGTGCCCTTGGGACCGGTTGTTCCTCCACCCTCCTTTTTTCGGGACAGCGCCAGCCCCGGTCCACTCCCCTCCGCCGACAGACAGCAGCCAGCACTATGGGCCCTTCCCAAGATATAGCGCAGCGTGGGGCCTACTGTATGGGATGTACTCCGAGACTTCTCCGCCGTGGTCCTGAACTCTTTGGGCCTGCGATCACGCACAATCGTCCCATCCGCCAGCAGGCATCGCAATGGTCAAGCCGCCGCCCCAGCCGTGGACGTGTGCCCTCCCTCTAGGCAGCGCCCTCGCGCACCACTCAGCGGCCGCAACGTCCAGGCAGGCTGCGGATAGCGCAGGCCGGCCGTCTCCTTCCCTCGCTCAGGTGGCAGCAGCGCGGGGGATTAGCAAAGCCCTCCTTACTTCCAGGGTAGGAGCCCAGCTGTACGTCCTATGCCGCTGTGTAGGCCATCCGGGTCCACAGGGTCTCGTAGGCCGCCTCACCAAGCAACCCCAGGGCAGCGATATTCCGGCGCCGCGTCAGAGGCCACGCCCCCCGGTCTTCGCGCCTCTCTGTCCGCGCTTTGCGGTAGGCCGAAAGCCGGGACCTCGATTGATGGAGGCAGCGGCGCCCGGGCTCCAGACGCGGGCCGCCGGGCCGCCGGGCCGCCGCCGAGAGTCGCAGCTGTCTCACGGAGCCTCCGTGGGTCCTCAGAGTCCGCGAAAGGCTCCGAGGGGGCACCAAGCCTGAGGGAGCTGGGGGCTGCTGTTTGAGAGCCTCTCAGCTAGGATTTTCAGCGGATTTCGAAGGGGACACGAACGGTCCCGGCGAAGCTCGGGAATCAGGCGGCCATTTCCTACGGCGCCTGGCCACGCCCCCATCCAATCCCTTCTTGGACAAAACTTTCTTTATGGTTTATGGTCTGAAAGTACCTTCACCGCTTCGACACTGCTGGAATTCCCCAGAGGTGCGGAAGAATTCGACGCATGCGCGGAACGGACGGCCCCCGGCAGTCCTTCGCACATGCCCACCGTGACGTCGGACGGCTGGGGGACATCCAGCACATTAAAAAGGTTAACCTTCATACCCCACATCAAATTCTTGTGTTTTCTCAACGCCCAATAGATCGCCAATGCCTCCTTCTCTATGACAGAGTGCTTCTGCTCTGAACCTCTCAAACACCTAGAGACACAAGCTATCAAATGTTCCATTCCATTTCTTTTCTGAAGTAACACTGCCCAAAAAACGTTTGCACTGGTGTCAGTCATAATATAAATCTCCTCACCCAGAACAAATGTCTACAAACAGGGTGCTGTTTTCAAATTGTCCTTGATTGATCTAAACTCTTTATCAAACTCTGAACTCCCCTTCAAAAGTAGTATTTTTGACAAGTAACTTCCTGAGGTTTTGTGTCTTATCCACATAACCTGGTATACATTTACAGTAATATTCCACCATCCCCATAAAGGATACAAATTCTTCCTTATTACTGGGTTTCTGTAACTTCACAATGGTGTCCACCAACTCCTTCTTTGGGAAAACACCTTTCCCTGTAATAAAATGCCTTAGATAATTAACTTATTCTACACAGGACTGACACTTGTCCATCCTCAAGGTTAATCCAGCCTTCATCAACCTTTCCAAAACTATACGCACTCTAGAATGATGTTCCTTTTTTGTGCTACCATAAACCAATAAATCATCCTGATAGCAATTCACACCTGTGACTACTCTTAGTATACTGTATACTGGACATTATCCTCTGGAACACAGAGGCCACAGAGACTAAACCAAACGGATTCTCAAGAATTTAAAAGTTCCTACAAGGTTGATAAACCCTGTCAACTTCTGTGAGGATCCATCTAGCTCCACCTGATGGTAGGCAGATGCTTGATCCAAAGTGGTAAAATATTTGGCCCCCACCAGGGTAGAGATAATCTCGTCAATATTGTTCAAGGAAAACCTATCTAGAATTACCTCCCTATTAAGTGCATGTAAGGCAATGCACAAACGAATCTCACCACTGGATTTTTTGTTCACTAAAATTGGAGGCGACCACTCCGTCGCCTCCGCCGGTTCAATAATCCCCTTCTCAACCCATCGCTCTATCTCTTTCTGGAACACCAACTTGTTCATTCCAATGCATCCTCCTTACTTTAGTATTAACTGGAATCACTCCCTCCTTCAACTTTATGTGATGTTTATATCCTTTAAAGCGATACCAAAGTGGATGATGGACGGAGCGTTGGAGCAAATCAAACACTCACCCCCAGTCAACTGATCTGGGTTTAATCCATCATCATTCGCTCTAATTTGGCAGGGTATGCCCAGACGTGGATCCCTTGCTCACTTTGACACTGGATTCAAGCTAGCCTGGCTGCTGGCGGCTGATTAGCCAGAAACCTGTCCTCCTAGGATGCTTGGTTCCGGTCCAGAGAAGACATGGCTTGGCAGTTCGGCTGACCTGTTCCCATGAGGCACAGGGTCAGACTAATTTGCATGTAGCCAGGTTCTGAACTGGGATGGTGCAGTGAGCTAAAAAACGGTGATGGATCAAGCCCTGATCTTTTGACTGGGTAGGAGTGTTCTGCTTAATTCAGATACTCTGTCCATCACCACCCCCTTTATGAATCGTTTTGGCCACAAGCGTGGAAGGGTATGCTCAGATGTGAGTCCCTTGCTCACTGCACCATCAGGATTCAAGCAAGCCGGGCCGAAGACGGCTGTAATGCCAGAAACCGGTCCCCGGAAGCTTGTTTCCTTTCCAGTAAAGAATTGCTTTGGTGGTTTGGTCTGCCCTGTTCCCATGATGCACTGGGCCAGGGACAGACTAATTTGCATGTAGCCAGGTTCTGAACTGGGATGGTGCAGTGAGCTAAAAAACGGTGATGGATCAAGCCCTGATCTTTTGACTGGGTAGGAGTGTTCTGCTTAATTCAGATACTCTGTCCATCACCACCCCCTTTATGAATCGTTTTGGCCACCACAAGCGTGGAAGGGTATGCTCAGATGTGAGTCCCTTGCTCACTGCACCATCAGGATTCAAGCAAGCCGGGCCGAAGACGGCTGTAATGCCAGAAACCAGTCCCCGGAAGCTTGTTTCCTTTCCAGTAAAGAATTGCTTTGGTAGTTTGGTCTGCCCTGTTCCCATGATGCACTGGGCCAGGGACAGACTAATTTGCATGTAGCCAGGTTCTGAACTGGGATGGTGCAGTGAGCTAAAAAACGGTGATGGATCAAGCCCTGATCTTTTGACTGGGTAGGAGTGTTCTGCTTAATTCAGATACTCTGTCCATCACCACCCCCTTTATGAATCGTTTTTGCCACCACAAGCGTGGAAGGGTATGCTCAGATGTGAGTCCCTTGCTCACTGCATCATCAGGATTCAAGCAAGCCGGGCCAAAGACGGCTGTAATGCCAGAAAACCGGTCCCCGGAAGCTTGTTTCCTTTCCAGTAAAGAATTGCTTTGGTAGTTTGGTCTGCCCTGTTCCCATGATGCACTGGGCCAGGGACAGACTAATTTGCATGTAGCCAGGTTCTAAACTGGGATGGTGCAGTGAGCTAAAAAACGGTGATGGATCAAGCCCTGATCTTTTGACTGGGTAGGAGTGTTCTGCTTAATTCAGATACTCTGTCCATCACCACCCCCTTTATGAATCGTTTTGGCCACCACAAGCGTGGAAGGGTATGCTCAGATGTGAGTCCCTTGCTCACTGCACCATCAGGATTCAAGCAAGCCGGGCCGAAGACGGCTGTAATGCCAGAAACCGGTCCCCGGAAGCTTGTTTCCTTTCCAGTAAAGAATTGCTTTGGTAGTTTGGTCTGCCCTGTTCCCATGATGCACTGGGCCAGGGACAGACTAATTTGCATGTAGCCAGGTTCTGAACTGGGATGGTGCAGTGAGCTAAAAAACGGTGATGAATCAAGCCCTGATCTTTTGACTGGGTAGGAGTGTTCTGCTTAATTCAGATACTCTGTCCATCACCACCCCCTTTATGAATTGATTTGCATATGGCCATGTTTGAACTGGGGTGGCAGAGTGAGCTTAAGAATGATGATGGATTAAACCCTGATCAGTTGGCTGGGGGTGAGTGCTTGCAATGTTCAACACTCCGTCCATCATCCCCTTTGGTTTTGCTTTGTTCGCCCTAAGTTGGCAGGGTATGCCCAGACATGAGTCATTTGCTCACTTTGCCACTGGATTCAAGCTAGCCTGGCTGATAACGGCTGATTAGCCAGAAACCAGTCCTAGGATGCTTGTTTCTGGTCCAGGGAAGACATGGCTTGGCAGTTCGGGCTGGACTGTTCCCATGAGGCACAGGGTCAGACTGATTTGCATATGGCCATGTCTGAACTGGGGTGGCGTAGTGAGCTAAAGAATGATGATGGATTAAACTCAGATCAGTTGGCTGGGGGTGAGTGCTTGCAATGTTCAACACTCCGTCCATCACCCCCTTTGGTTTTGTTTATACCCTGAAAAACATCCATGAACTGCTCATCAAAAGTAACTAATGAATCATCCACCTCTTGTACTTGCACCTTGGAAACAGCATTAGGATTCAAAATTACACCCAACAAAGAAACAACAAACGCTGATGTGACTACCCCAGTGATGCAACCCCTCTTTTAGCAAAATACACCTTTCAAGCTACCATTCTCCCACCTAGTTCAATACATTCTGTGAAATACCCTAACATTTCTTTTGGTGTTCCACCATACCCTACAGGTGTGACATCAACCTTACACAACTTCACTTTTCCCGTAAAGAAAGTGCCATATGTATCCATGGAAACCATGTAAACTGGAATCAAACTTCATTTCGATCCCAATTTCCTCAATCCTTACTGTATATGATGGATGTTGGGCCTTTCCACCATCCACTTGAAACACAATCTCTTTAACCTCTCATTGATCTCCTTTATACTTTTGCAACATTTGGCAAAATGACCTTTCTTTCCAAATGCATTGCAAATAACCTGAACAGCTGGACAAAACATTGCATTAGCTCCAACCTACCACACCAGAAACAAGTGTTTTTAATTTCTTGTACACCATTGCTTTCTGGAACAGGTATTAATTTTTTACTTTCGGAATTGGAGAACTCTTACTTTTGACTTGACAAACTACCTCTTCCACTTTAGTATTGCTTTCATTTAACTTGTTCTTGGCACTGCTTAACTCATCCAAGCATTTCATCATATGCTCCACACGTTTAGCAATTGCAATTACCTCCTCCAATGGTGTTTCGTACTTCTACCACAACTCTCCTCTTATTTAACATGTGCACATTTTAGCTGATCCCTTATTCGCTCCTCTACGACCGCACCAAATTTACAACTGGCCCCAGTTTCCTAAAACCAGGCGCAAATTCTACAACCGACTCATATTTCCTTTTCTCCCTCAACCCAAAGTAATACCTTTCCATGATGGTACTGCCATGTTATGTTATGTAGGCAGCTTGTAAAGCGCATGGTTACTCCAGTTCAGAGTGTCCCTGTGCTGAATTTCGACACGACCAAGAAGCAGTAGAGAAAGAATGGGCAGAAGCAACTGTTGGTTTAAATTTTCTTAAACAACCAGGTTTTGAGATGTTTTCGATAAACCATTTCAGAAGACTTCAATCAGAGATGTAGGGAAAGTGAGTTCCACTGCTTGGCTGCCAGGAACCTGAATGAGACACAGCTAAAGCGTTTTCTGTTATATTTGGGACACTGACCAGTCCTGTTCCAGCCAATCTCAGGCAACACTTGAGATGGTATGGATGGATCATCCGAAGAAGGTATTTTGGCCCTTAGCCCTGTACTATTCTGTGAACATAACAAAGGGTTTTGAAGGATATCTTTTCCTTGATAGGGAGCCAGTGAACTGTTTCCATGGCATGCCCTGTGAGAGCAGATTTGGGGATGTTCAGCAGTATATGAGCTGCTGCTTTTTGTACCCGCTGGAGCATGTATAAGCTCCTCTTGGATGCCCCCAAGTACAGGATGTTGTAATAATCTAATCCGGAAGCCACAGGGGCCTGGACCGTCGTTATTTTTGCACGTTCCGGAATAAGCCCTAGGATTTTCCTGATCATTTTTAGTGTCCCGAAGCATGTACCAGTAAGGGCAGAGATTTGGTCCAAGAAAGAAAATGTAGAATGAAACCAAACTCCCAGGTTTTTTACTTTGTGGCTCGGAGAGGGTCGGGACCCCAACTCACTGGGCCACCAGCTCGAAGATCAAATGGGTGGTTGCTTCCCTACCACTAAGATGTCAGTTTTAATCTAAGGCAGCATTTTTCTCATTCAATTTTCCAGGTCAGCTAGAGATAGCTTAAAATCCTCCACCGCTTGGCCATTGTCCTGGACCAAGGTAAGTATCCGGTGCATATCATCCACATATGACACCGTCTGCACCCCATGAGTTTCCAAAAGGGCCACCAGCAGGCGCATAGAAAAGGTTCAAGAGGGTCAGCCTCAGCGCTGAGCCCTGTGGCATGCTCTCTTTCAACTGTTGAGTGGTCGAAACAAAAGGTTGAAGGGTGATTTGGAAGGGGCGATCCTCCCAGAAATTAGCCAGCCAATGCAGAGCAGTGCCACCCACCCCTATCTAATAGCTGACCATGAGAGTGTTAAAAGAGGCACTCAAATCAAGCATGACTAGAGCTGCTGTATGACCATTGTTTGCTGTTTTGCGGATAGATTTGAACGTGAGTAACAATGCAGATTCTGTACTGAAAGAAAGTCTAAACCCAGATTGTTTCTCATGGAAAAGATCCTTCTCCTCCACAAACTGCATAAGTTGTTGAAAAACACATTTCTCAGCAATTTTTGCAAAGAAAGGCAGTAGCGAAATGGCTCTGAGATTTTCGGGCAAGGGAGGATCTAAAGTGGGCTTCTTCAATAATGTGATCACCATAGCATTTTCCCACTCTTTTGGAACTAAGCCCGAGCAAAATGATAAATTTAGCAGCTCAGTAAGTACTGGTGCAATGGCTTCTCTACCCATGTTCTAAAATTGTCGGGGACACGGGATCTAAAGGAGATCCGGACTTAACTTTCAGTATCAGGCTGCTGGTTTCAAACTCCGAGGTAGGTTTCAGGTTAAGGAGCTTGCCTGAAGCAGCTGAGGGGTACATGCAGGGGTTATCAGTCTAAAAAAACCTGGCACTCCCAGGGAAAGAGGTATAGGTGTTGTTAATCTTGTCTAAGAAGGATTGCGCAATCTGATTGCATAGATCAGTTGAGGATGGAGTGGATACTGCCGTACGTTCTAGGGAGGTTAAGGAATTAATTATCTGGAAGAGTTCCCTAGACACATTTTTAGAGTGTTCAATTTCTTGGGTGTAGACATATGCATGGGCATGCCTAAGATATTTATGATAATTTTTGAGGGCCGCAAGGTAGACAATTTTATCGTGCTCATCATACTCTTTGAACTACATACATTCTAACCACTTGCACAATCTTTTCTTTTCTTGAAGTACCTTTGAGAAGCAAGGTGCAGAGGGTTTGGTCTGCCTACTGGTAATTATCTTCAAAGGGGCTAGGGCATCTAAGGCCTGGTCAATCCATCCTTTGAGTTGCGTATTGGCAGAAGACAGACATGCTGCAAGTGTAGGTGCGTTTAGGTATAAAACTGCTGGAAAAGATGTGGGGGTGCAGGCCCATTTGAGCGTGTTGCGTTTTTGAGGGGGTATCGCTGTTTGGGGGACTCCGAGATCCCAAGCATGATCAAGTGGTGGTCCAACCAAGCCACCGGGGTGGGCGTGGCTACCGTTAGGGAGTGCAAGCTGATGAATATAGGGTCCAGTATGTGGCCCAATACATGTGTGGATGCATCAGCCAATTGAGTAAGTTGGAGCAGGCCAAGGTTTTCCACAAAGTTATTTGAAGTAGAACAGTTCTCATTATGAATATGGATGTTGAGATCTCCTGGTACTATAAAGTTGGCATAGCGAACTGCGTAATCAGGAATGACATCCATTGTTGTTTTTTACAAATGTGGCATCTGGACCCGGGGGCGGTAAATTAGAAACCCTGCTAATGTGAGCTGGCTGTTCAGAGTTAGACTAAAAAATGCTGCCTCAGAATTGGCAATCTTTATCGGATGCAGCTTGCATTGCAAGCAGCGTTTGAAAATGATCACCAGATCTCCCCCCCAGGCAGGGGGCGGTCAAGTCTTAGTATGGCGTAGTCTGAGGGAACTGCATCTAATACATCAGCGGCTGAGGCTTCTGAGAGACATGTTTCTGTTAGAAAGAGCACTTCAGGTTGGTGTTCTAAAATTAGGTCCACTATCTCAGCCTAGTGATTGGGCTAGGAAGGGCAGTTCAATAGTATACATTGCTTATTACCGTGGTACATTTAAGTTGTCTTACCGTGATGACTCGTTAATTGCACGTGGCAAATAATTGCGATTTTATTGCAAAATACATATCTCATATTCATTTAATGCCCTCTGACCTGCGGCACTTAGTTATGGCAAGTTCTCAAGAACTTCCTGTCCTTCACCACCTGGGCAGTGAAGTAATAAAGAGTTCGTTCAGCTTACTCTTGCATAATTTCCCAAAAATGTCTTCCACTTCTGCCATTTAAATGTCGGTTCACCTGGATTACTTACAAAAATGGTGGTAAGGATATGCTAAGACATTCACTGTCTGTCCTTGAAGATTTGCCTTTAAAATGTCAATTGCTGTGCCCTTGAACAAACAGAAAACTTAAAAGCTTGAGAAAGTGAAGATTAAAAGCAAAATAACTTTTCCTCTGTTATCTTATAATACATCTCAACTAAGTGCCTCTGCTCACCAAACTGCCACTGTGCTGCTGTAGATGTCCGAAGAATGAGCACCAAACGACTTGAGTAAGACAAAGTCCAACCAAAGAAAAGGTGTGCCAATCGCTGTAACCCAACTCCAGTTAGAACACAAACAAATAATTTGAAACAGCGTACCAATCAGTAGAGGCCCTTGTTGGGAGTGCTGCCATGCGCTGACGTGGGTTGGGGGAGGGGCAGGGTGGGGAGAATTAAATTACGGATTACGGCCGAATTTCGTTGCGCGCACCTGCATCACTCTGCCCCCCCCCCGGGCCCCACGTCAGTGCCCGACAGGACTCCCACCACGGGCTGCTACTGATACCAATCGCTGAAGGTCAAGGCACACAGTTCATACCAAACCGTCAATGTAGCTATCTATATTTGATGAAAGGTGTGCCAATCACCGAGGTTCTTGCTCCAATTGGCATTCGAGAAAAGCACCATGCGGTATATAACTTGAAATCTATAGCCGCAAATTAAGAGATTCCCAACCACCTAAAATGGCCGCCATGCGTCGTCACGCACAAAATAGGTGCATTCTCATTGGGAGATCGGACTTGCTTTCAACATTCCTCACGTAAACAAACAGCCCGCTTTCCTGAGGAGAATAATCTTGCTGTATCCCAGCAGCTCTTGTTTCTAGAGCTGATAGACCGCAATTCTACACAACAGCCGCAATAAACCGCACATGCGTTTCCAAACCTCACCTCCTTGCTCAGCTCACCAAACAGCCGCCTCTGCCTACCGGACACTGCAGCTCAACCATGACTACCTATAATATAGCCGTGAGTGCAGCGAATGCCAGCAGCTGCGCCGCTCAGTTGGACGGGCTCCTTTTCCCACACTGGATGTTGAGGTGACCACGTAAGGGCATCCCACGCTTGTCGCCAAATTATGCGGTGTTCACCACATATAAATAATACGTTGTTCAGTCTTTGATGTACTGCAGGTCTAATTTATTCACCTCATCCACCCAACTGTCCACTGGCAACTGACTCCACATAGTCTATCCATAACATTCTTTGGGTTCTAATAGAACCTCTACTATGACATATCACAATAGGTCTCACAGGCAATGATTTTTATTTTTTGGGAATAGTTTCCAAATCCAGGGAGTGATTGAACAGATCTGTAATCATAGGAAGAAGTACTGGTGCCAAGGTCGCCATGATGTAAGGAGAAGGGGAGTCCTCTGGTGAACCTGATTTGATATTATTAAACAGGACCAAGATTTGCCATTGGGAGACTACATCAGAAGATTTCAGATGAATGGGATGAAAAGGTGATGAAGAGATAATTGAAGGTCGCCTTTCCTGTGTGAGACCATTTGAGAGTGCCATCATTTTTTTTTCTTCAAAATGATTGGCAAGGTCATCACAAAGAGAATGGGATGCTGGGATAGATGAAGCACATGCCACTGGCTTGCTAAACTTATGAATATAAGGGGGACGTGGCAACTGTGATGGCCGCGCTCAAGTAGAGCTCCACGTCCCACTGGCCTAAAACCCCATCTATCCACACAAATATCCGACCATAGCCCTCGATTATTGCGTCCCTGAACTTACCGGGACTCCAGGCTGCCTTGAGCCGGGAGTGGCGAGCCAGTGCTTTTCCAGAGCAAAGCAACAGTGAGAGGGCTACGGCAGTGAAGGAAGGGCTCTAAAGCCGGGGACTCGCGTAGCTCAACACCACGGCGATCCCTTGAGGTGAAGTTGGAACCGGCGCAACTGGGAGGTGGATGGGACATCCTCTTTGCGACCGCTCCCCTGGGGCGACTGAATGATTGAGGGCCCGGGTGGCCTTGGGGGCAAGAGAGGCTGTGGTGCAGAACGCTGGGGAGGCCACAGCTGCAACAAAGCGGCCGTCTGGGGCCTACAGTGCGATCCCTGAATGTGCCCTCCGAGGAGTCGCTGCCCAAGGTATCCTCTTTTGAGGTATTCTGCTTATCCTTTTACCCCCCTTTTTGGACTGACCCCCACGAGCCTGATATAAAGCATTGGTGCACTGGACCTTCTACTGACAGAGGGAGTCCCGACTTTATCTTGTTCATCCGGGGTCTGAGCTGCGTAGGGCGCAGTGGGCATTTTGGGCTGGTGGCAGAGGCTGCGCTGGCTCGGCCTGGGACACAGGGGCTGCACACCGAATGTCTTTCTCATGTGCCACAACTGGATTGTCTTGTCCAGCATTGCCTCTGGCTGTTAAGGTGAGATAACATTTAGTCATACGCCTACTTCAATACAGACATCTCTGATACTGGGACCTTTTCCGTTCTACCGGCATCTTGTTGGTCCCCCCTGATCCCCACAATTCGAGGCAGAGCCTAGTTTGGACTTTCTTTAGTGCAGCAGATTTGCTCCCTGAGACCGGTGGCGAGCCCGCTGATAGCCCTGAGAAAGAGTTGTAGTCCACAGGTGCTTAATAGCGGCGTGTGCCTACTCTGGTGACGCTATACTCTGGGGATTAACAGTGGTTCATCGCATATTTGATGTGACAAGCTTTTGGCGAGACAACTACAAGGTATAGTTGCAAACTCCATTCTCACTGTGAAGGGTGATCGAGAGAGGGGAGAGGAGGGGCACGTAGAGACGGTTGCGACATGGTGACGGCAAAGGGGCCTTGACAAACTCACCAGACCAAGCTGGACAAGTTCACGCTCTTTCTGGGGGAGAGGATGAAAACTGCTGAAAACTCTGTCTCAGATCTTCAATCCTCCGCTAAAGTATTGGAACAGGAGGTGAAGAAACTTTAAGTTGCAATGAGGGATATGGAGGCTAGGCTGGAATACCATGAAGGGAGGGTACGCAGAAATAATATCCACATTTTGGGTGTGCCGGAACGGGCGGAAGGTCCAGCAGTGGACCTCTTTGTGGAAGATCTAATACAGAATCACCTGCAGCCCCGCTCACTTTCCCACTACTTCTCTGTAGAGCGGGCACACAGGTTGCCAGGAGGCCACCCTAAACCTGGCGCACCTCCGCACCATATCCTAGCCAGAATATTTAACTATAGAGACAGAGACGTAATTCTTCAAACTGCGCGCTCCTTAACCCCTAAGAAATTTGAAAACTCTACAATCATATTCTTCCCAGATTTCACAGTCAAGGGCCAGAAAATGAGGAGATCCTTCTTGGAATTAAAAAGGGCGCTCCGGGAAAATAATATCAAGTATGCCATGATTTTTCCAGCAAAACTCAGAGTAACAAGAGATGGGAAAGTCTGGTTCTTCTCGTCTCCAGAGGATGCGTGGGACTGGTTTGAACGATGGCAAACCCTTGGTCCCTCCAAATATGACTCACAGCGTAGGGAATGAGGGCAGGATGACAGACGTGATACCCTCGACTCCAGAGACGGTCCTTGGTAGGACCTGTGCTGACTTCAGTAATTTGCTGGGTGGAAGATTCCTGATTGACTGCTGCTTCCCGAAGTCATGACTGGGTGTTGTTAAAGCCCGCCTGGGACTCAGCGGAGAAGCTGTTCTTTACCATGTAACTTTCCTCTGGGAAAGGGGGGCACATTGTTGATTGTTGGACGTATGGGACTCTTATTGTTATTGTGCTATAGCTTATTTTCATTCACCACGGGAAATAGCTTGCTTCTTGCTGGGGTGGTTACAAGCCTTACTACACGGGTGTTCAAGTTTGAGTTGGGGTATTACAAGATCTTGTGCTTGGGTGGACTGGGCCACGTTCCCATCTACAAGGTTTTATGGGGTTGGGCACACAGGTGCTCTGCACATTTGGGGGGTGTGCAGTTTGGAGTCCACATTGCAGGGAGGCAGAGAGGAGGGAGGGATTGGGTTGTTCCCCAAGGGTTTGTTGTTATGTCATTCAATGTTTAATTTCATTTGCAATGATGTTATCTGACAGTGCAAGAGAGGCACCTATTCTAACATCAGCCTGTCCTGCATTAGGCCATGTGATCTATTTGACCATGTTGTTGATCTTTTCACTAGTAATGAGAGGCATTTCAACTTTGTATAGGTGTTGGGTCCGTGGCCGGAGCCTCCCAGTACGGGGAACATCGTTTACGACGCGGTTTTTACACCGCAGTGCCTTTACCCCGCAGCTATTACAACGCAAGTCATTACTACGACTTGCGCTGAATGGCGCTGTGGGATAAGGAATCTTGCAATTTTATATTCCAACACCTTCCCTACTGTTACGGGGACTGGTGTTGGAATATAAAATTATAAGATTCCTAAATCCACGCCCTCCAACGCAAGTCGTTGTAACGACTTGCGTTGTAAGACTTGCGTGGTAAAGGCATGCGTTGTAACAATGTACATCCTCCCAGTACATTTAATAAATGGCCAGAAATCAGGAACAGCCTTTGCGACCAGACCGACTTAAACTGCTTTCATGGAATGTCAACGGGCTTGGGCTCGGGGATAGAATAAAGAGAGGGATTGTCCTACAATACTTAAAGAGACGGGCCCCTGATGTGGCCATGCTGCAAGAAACTCAAATATAAGGTTCCTCATACTGCACCCTGAATAGATGGGGTTAAAATTTGGTTGCACACGCAGGCTACACTAAATGCTCTAGGAGGGTGGGGATTCTTCTCCGTAAATCCTCCCCCTTTCAGGTCCAATCCGTTACTCGCGACCACCTGGGCAGATTCGTGACATTGACTGGCACATGGGAGGGCAGAATACTTAATATGACTTCACTGTACATTCCACCTCGGTTTCACCTACCGACTCTTACTGACTTGGGTGCATATCTACTCAATTTGCCAGAAGCAGAGTTGTTGCTTGAGGGTGACTGTAAAGCCGGCTAGGAGGGGACCTAGGAGAATTTTTAACAGCAATGGGTCTGTTGGATCTATACACCTTTAATTCGGGTGTGCACGGGAGCTTGTCTCGTATAGATTACGTATTTTGTAGAGCGGACCAGCTCTCTCTCTTTAGTGAGGTGGGCCACCTCCCTAGGGGCATCGCAGATAATTCCCCGGTGATAGCTACATATGGAGATAGTCCCTCTGACCATAGAGGTGAAATGCTGCTTAATCCCTAGTATTTGAGGCTCCCTACGATTGGGGAAGGATTAATTGAAGTGACAGAAAACTACTTAAAGAAAACGTGGGCTCTGTGGATTCAGCCTCCACGTTATGGGAGGCGTATTAAACAGTTGTTAGGGGCAGGAAGTATCTATGATCGCTGGACATAAGAAGGAAAAGCAGAAACAGTTATGTGCCCTAGAAGACAAAATAGCCTAATTGGAGAAAGAACAAGTGACATCAGTATCCCCGAAACTCAAACATAAATTGCTCCTTAAGCAGTAGGTGGCTAAGGCTCACTACAGAGCCAGGCAGAGTCCTATCTATGAGATTGGGGATAAAGCGAGCAAGCTTCTGGCGTGGTTGGACCAGCGAGAGCTGGCCTCTAGGTGGGGTTTTGAGATTGTAACGGAGGGTGGGGAACGCCTCTAGAACAGGAAAAGCATAGCATGGGCTTTTGCTGAACCCTTCCAAACAGTATACAAATCTGCATGTGTATATTCAGGATAAGAGGCAAGAGAGCTGGTATCTACCCTTAGAGTCATGGTGTTGGATGACGTGGAGGTGGGGGATCTTAAGTTGGACTTGACCAAATTTGAGGTTACCAAGGCAATTGGTGCTTTACATTCTGTAAAGGCGATGGGACTGTGTGGTCTTCCAATCAAAGTGCTTAAAATTCATGCGTCTAGCATTGCCCCATATTTAATAGATATGTATGAAGAAAGTGTGGTTGATGGCATCCTTCCTGAAGCACAAGGACTGGCGAATGTGGTGGTGATTCATAAACAGGGCAAGCCTCCAGAACGGTGCGGATCATAGAGATATTGTTATTGAATCCAGAAGTGAAAATATTGGCTAAAATCTTGGCCACGTGATAGTCGCCCCTGCTCCATAACTTGATCCATCCCGACCAGTCGGGCTTTATGCCGGGCAGAAATATGGCGCTCAATCTGCGAAGGCTTCATGGGGTCTTGGGTAGAGCTAAGACTATACCAGAAGATGCAGTAATTATGTTCTTAGATGCAAAAATGGCATTTGATCTGATAGAATGGCCTTATCTCTTTGCTGCGCAAGAGTGGTACAGATTTGGCTCGAAGTTTCTGTACTCGGAACCCCTGGCAAGAGTGACGGTGAACAGGGGCCGTTCGGCGACCTTTGTCCTGCATAGAGGGATGTAGAAGGGATGTTCCCTCTCTCTACTGATATTTGCTTTGGTCCTTGAACCATTGGCAATCTGGAACAGGGGAGACCCCCTCATCAGCGGATTGGGAAGATAGAATATCCGTTTATGCAGATGATATTTTATTGTATTTGGCCCGGCCCTATCATTCCATTCATAGAATACTCTACATATTCACCCTGTTTCAGAAATATTTTGATTATACTATAAATTGGAATAAGCCCTCTTTATATATTCTTTCTGGGGGGATATTAGGCTACCCATGCATTGCAATGCTAAAATTGTCACGGAGGGATTTCGCTATTTGGGAATCTATCTTACGAAGGACCAAGTGGCCTTCTAAGATAATAATCTGACCCCACCTCTGCTCCGTGTGCAGGCCGACGTTCAACACTGGAAGTCACTGCCACTCACACTATTGGGCAGGGTGGCTTTATCTAAAATGATGGCTGTGCCCCCATTTGCTTACGCATTAAAAAGTACGCCCTTTCCCGTCCCACCCAAATACTTTCAGGCTGTAGAGTCAGAGGTCAGGACCCGTCTGTAGAATGCTGGATATCCCTGTATCTCCTTGACTAAGCTCTTGTAGAGCTGGTACAATAGTGGGATTGCTCTTCCGGCAATAAAGAGTTACTATTGGGCTTCCCAACAAGCTGCCACTAACCACTGGGTACATTGGCCAGTAGATTAACCTGCTTGTCGGATGGATAGATATAAAATGATAACTGGCTCTTACCAACGGGCACTCTATGGAGGGCGAAGAATGCCCCGGTGTATACCTCAACTGCCACTATGGTTGCATTGTGGCACCCTGCAACCTCTACCTTGGGTTGGAAAAACAAGATTACCCTTGCCACCCCCCTCTTTGAGTCTGATCGATTGGGGCACTTGGATCACAGCCCCGAGTTTCGCAAGTGGGATCTCATTGGGCTTTCAACAATAGGTATGGGCGAGATGCAAGGTGGTCCCCTTTCGTGAGTCACAACAGGATTATGATCTGAACCCTGGGGAAACCTTTCGATACCTGCAGGTTTGTAGCATGTTATATAAGGCTGTGGCCATGGGCATAGACCTTCCAGCAGCCTCGCCACTGGAAGATAGACTTCTTGATGATTATCTGAAGGACAGAGTAATCTCCCTGACCTATAGAAAGATTTTAAATAACTCCCCAGGTGCCATAGGAAAGATTCGTTCTAAATGGGTAGGGGATGTGGTAGATCGAGACGATGAAGAGTGGCAGGAAGCGCTGACATCCCCTCGAGAAGTCGCAATGCGCTCCAGATTTAAACTGGTCCAGCTTAAGCTTCTACATAGAGTTTATTATACAAGTGTTGCTTTAGCCAAGAAGGGCATTTCGGGCTCCCCGCAGTGACCCCAGGGGTTGTGATCAAGTGGGCACATATCTACATCAGTGGTGGGAATGCCCAACTATAATGCTGTACTGGAACAAAGTAACCTCCAAGATGTGGAAAGTTTGTGGGAAAAGTATGGAAGTTACCCCCAACTTTGCCTCCTGAACATATGGATGCGACTGACCTGACAGCTAAAGAAAGGATCTGGGTCTCCCTTGGGAATGTAGTTGCGAAATGTAATATAGCCAGAACTTGGAAGAGAGACAGGTACCCAAACTCCGGCACTGGGAAACGGGTATGGACTGGTGTATGCAGACGGAGAGAGTAGGCTTTGAAGGGAGGGGCTGCTCCCAAAAGTGGTCCAAGATTTGGGGCAACTGGAACAAAGCAAGGTGAATGTTGTGTCTACCGTTTCTTTATCCCGCTACACAAGATTTTATCCTCCGTGAAATTATTGGTCCTACTGTAGTGACTGACGTTCTGTAATGTGATGGTAATGTTGGACTACACACCGACAAATTGATGGTGGTTATGGTATCTATGCACGAAGTCACATGCTGTCATATGTTTGTTTTTCTAGTTCAATAAAAATAATTTAAAAAAAAGAAAATCGAATGTAATTCCTTTGACGTGTTTCAGGTGTTGTTAATTCTATACACTTAATGGGACTTACTAGTTCTTTTGATATTTCTATGGTAAATGCCCAAGGCTGCTTTATAAGTGAGTTTGTCTCCACAAGTTTTAGTGGTTCACCACTTGCGTTCCAATTTTCTACAGGCTGATTTTTCTGCCTTTAGAGACTCTGAGAACCAGGGAGACATGGATTTCTGAGTTTTGAGGTGGCTGAGTTTTATGGGAGCCATGATATCTAATGCCTGGGTTAATGCTTCCTCAGAATCCTTCGGAGCAAGATTATTATCTACGTGAGGGGTAGGGGAGAAAGGAGTAAAATGTGACGTAAAGGTCTGAAGAGACACCTTTCTCCGTGGTTTTACCTTTGTAGGTGCTCCGGTCTTGAGATCCAGTGATTCTCCCACATGGAGATGAAATTTGATAGAGAAATGGTCTGTCCAGATCTGAGGCATAGGTGATTAGACCTATAGGTTAGGAGATATTGTAAATATGAGATCTAATGTAGGCCCACCTATGTGTGTTGGGCCTACTACTTTTTGATGGAGGCCTAATGATTCTAGGTGAGACAGCAAGTGTGAGGTGTCAGGGTCAGGAACCAGCTCTGCAGGGTAATTAAATCCCCAACTAGCATGAATTATCTAATGCCAGAATACGTGGTACCACATATTTGATCAATTTATTACTGCAGTCATTTTTAGAATCTGGAGAGCGGTATACTAATGCACCCTTCCAAATTGCCTACCATAGGGTTTCCATTTTGAAGACACAAAGCTCCCCCCAATCTGTTAGAAATGAATTGAATAGAGTGACTTTCAATGGTTTGTGGAAGACAATAGCCACTCCGCCACCTGTTTTAGACAGTCTATCTTATCTAATTAGACTGCATTCGGGGGAAGGCAATTGTGATACAGGGAAGTGTCACAGAATGGAGCCATGTTTTTGAGATAAAACAGATATCTGGTTTATCTCAGGTCAAGACATCTCAAAGTTCCAAAGCATATTTGGGCATAGAGCGAGCATTACAGTGAAGACTACGTAACTGGGTATTTACCAAATTTTGTGAAGTCAATGGTGCTGTTTCTGTAACCTGGAGAGGACTACCTGTTTTGTGTGCTAACTGACAGGTATTGTTATGACTGGTAGGCTTGTGTCATCTTGAAGAGTAGTTTATCAAGTTAGTTTATCGAGTTCCACATAAGACAATTAGTGTTTATGAGCTCAAATTGTTGCAGGGCACTGGTGCTCAAGCCACAGCAATATTTCAGCTTAGGGCCTGGTCATAGCACACCAAAGTCTGGGCTGTGTTTGAAAACAGAGGCATCAACAGTGAGTCTTTCAGTTCAACTTCTTAATTTAAATTTAAGACTCATTTAGAGGCTATGAGTAAGTCTGAGTGATTTCTGAGCATCTGAATGTCTGATACCGGCCAAAATCTCTGCACAGAATCTCTGAGCATCTGATAAAACCCTACCAACACTGGGTCATAAAACAGGCCTGGTGCAACCCTTCAGTTAGACCCCTTACAGCATAAGACCTAATAAATGTGTAAGATACAGAAGTCTCATTGGACCCTCACTACATTCTATCGGGGAATCATTATGCTTATTGCCGCCATTCCTACATCACAGTGAAGGGAGTTGAAAGAGGGGCATACAACGGCACAAACAAAGGACTCGACCCATGGTAACAGATCACATCACTGGACATAACAGAAGCCTGGCCTGCCGGCTTCCTTGACGTCAGTTGTAACTGATTTATGAGACACATGTGTGCCACGAGCAGCACCTTTGAACAATGGATTATTTTAGAGGCTGTTGCTCAAGGTACACACTTGCTACAGACTCATGATATTGAGTCACTTGACAGCCATGAAATGTATTCAAAAACCTAATCAGTGATAAGATACATATATGTTATATCCTGCTAATGTTAATGCAATGCTATTCGACCATCAGTGGAATAATAATGAGATGATGCTGTCAGAATGTTGGGGATCTCTCTGAGAAGTCACAGTTGACTGGGCTTAGATGCCTGCTGGCTGCTCCTGGTGAGGTCTTGCTCTAGTCTTGTTCCTGTCTACATATGTTCTCCCTGTGATCTTGTACCATCTTGTAATATACCTCTTTTAATTACCTGAACTGAGTGGACTTCATCACTACAATATACAACAAACATTGGATGTGTTTCTGACCAAAACAAATTTTCCTTTGAGACGTTTGGAAATGAAAGAATGATTCCTACAGCAGGATGAAGGATGCTGAATGTGACTGTTTTGTGTGATTTAGTAGCTGTTTGTATCTTTTAATTGTGAATTTATTGAGAAGTCTTTGGCCCAAGAAGACAGGGGTTTGGTCTGGCTTTAATATGTAGGATAATGCTCTGGCTATTTTCAAGTACAGCTGATTAGTCACTTCATCAGCTTATTGCTGGCCACTGTACTTCATTCACTTCATCAAAGGCACAATTGCTATGCGGGAAAGATATAACCAAGTAAGAGATCAGATTGATTATGCTTGGCACCTGTAGGGCACAATTTCAGTGGCTAGTCTTTTTTGTCCAGAATACTCATCAGGCCACTTTAAGTGGATCACCCCGGCTGTGCTATTTAAATTGGTCAACTCGACTATTGGTTTTTAAGAAGGGACAAGATTCATTAGCTCTGTATACTGTAGTGAAGTACCTTCAGAGTGCATGGCATAAATGGGCATGCTTCTTAACGCAATTCTTTTAAAACTGCATTACTGTTGCACTTGCATTTGCACCCCAGTCCTCATAGGCTGCTGTACAACCACCTGCCTTATGTGATAAATTTCAAGACAGGATAAGATCCATTTGCTGTATATATTGTAGTGGAGTATTTTAGAGTGCAAGTTACTAATGGAAGAGTGTGTTTAATGTACTTCTTTTTAAATTGCATTTTTGACCCACTTTATTGTAGTTTGCACATGCATCTACACCTCAGTCCCTATATGCTGCTGTATAGCCACATATCCCTGACCACCACTTGCTTGCTTTCCAACATAAAACAACACTAAGCGACTCACCTAAAACTACCTTACATCCATCCACCTATCGGCCGTGGAACAAACTCAATTTGGAACACTTGGAAACACAACTAACATCCAGTATAAATCTGGAAACCATAAATTCTGTTCAGAATCTATATGAGTGGCTACAGGAAGCTTTTTACATCCTGATACCACTCAAAACCACACAACAGAACAAAAGAAAAAAAGCGCCTTGGAGAAACATAGAAATAAAAAACATAAAACAACAAATTCGAAAGCTGCAACGTACCTGGCTCAAAACAAATGCCAAACAAGACAAACTTCACCTACAAAAAATTAACAGATTATATAAGTCGGCTATCAAAAAAGCGAAGAAAAGGTACTATTCAGACAGAATTCAAAACGCTAAATGTGCAAATAAAGAATTCTATAAAATACTCAATGAATTTCGAAAACCAAATTGCCTAGAAGGAACTCATCCTGTTACTCAAGATTTCACAGACAAACTGGCAAATCATTACAAGGACAAAGCAGACACGTTGGACTCGTACTTACAACAGAAACAAAGCACCAGCACTAACCCTTGTACAAAACAACTATCCAAGAATGCTCTAATCAAGCCTCTCTGTTCCTTCGAACACATCTCACACGATAAATTTATGGACCTGGTCAAAGCAAGCAGGCCTGCCGGCAGCCCTTCTGACCCCTGTCCGCCACAAACTTTCAAGACAATTCTTTTAACAACCTCTGCTGCCATTCCAGTAAGAAGAATCATCAACGATTCCTTAACTACTGGAATATTTCCAGAAGAACTCAAAAAGTCATACATACGCCCTTTACTGAAGAAAACAAACTTGGACCCGCTGAACCCCGACAACTACAGACCCATTACAAATGGACCTTTCCTGGGCAAACTGATAGAAAGAGCAGCGTTCGCCCAGATGTCACAATTCATTGAAGAGAATGACATACTTTCAGATTTCCAAACAGGATTCCGTCTGGGAAGAGGCACTGAATCTTCCCTCCTTGCCATCTGGGATGACCTAAAGAATACAGTTGACCGCAACGGGGTTGCTGCGCTACTCCTCTTGGACCTCTCAGCTGCTTTTGACACGGTTGACCATGACACTCTGAAACAAAGACTTTATGAAGCCGGCATAGAGGGAACTGCTCTAGACTGGATCGCGTCCTACCTTCGAAACAGAACCAATGTCATCCATACCCCACCTTTCTCGTCCAAGCCGTACTCCACAAAAGCAGGGGTCCCTCAAGGTTCTATCATCTCGCCCATGCTTTTCAACATCTACGTGAAGTCTTTACCAGTACTGATCAATAAATTTCACCTCACGTGCTACAACTATGCAGATGACACGCAAATACTCCTTCAACTGGAATGCCCCAAAGACATTGGAAAATCACCAATTTTCAGCTGTCTCTGAGCTGTGGATCAGTGGATGACTTGGAGCCATCTCAAATTGAATGCTTCAAAAACTGAAATACTCACGTGTGGCGATTGGAAAAATTACAACCCGCTTGCCGCATGGCTTGATGAACTGGGATCACTGCCTAAAGTATCGAAGGAAGTAAGAAACCTCGGAATGACCATGGACTCCAAGCTGTCGATGAATGTCCAAGTAAATAAACTAGCAAGAACAAGCTTTGCTACTATAAAAACGCTGCGACAAATTTTCCCTCATTTGGGATTTCCACACAAGGTCCAAGCTACCATTTCCCTTGTTCTATCCAAACTCGATTACGCCAATAGCCTCCACCACGGATCACCTTTAACGACCATGAAAAGACTACAACGGATTCAGAACTCGGCTGCCAGACTACTCTTGCATATCAAACCACGAGACCACATCTCCCCTGCCTTGAAAGCCCTGCATTGGTTACCGGTTGCCAGAAGATCCACGTTCAAGCTGCTTTGTATTACCCACAAAGCAATACATGGAATAGGACCACTCTTCATCAGGAATAAAATCACCAAACACATTCAACAAAGGAACCTACGCTCTAAAGGAGCATCTCGCCTCAAAATCCCACCATACAAGAAAAAAACAATGGGTGGCACATCCTTCTCTGTTCAAGCAGCCAAACTATGGAACTCTTTACCCCCCAACATAAGATCCACCGACAACCACCTTATCTTCAGAAAACTACTCAAGATATGGCTCTTCCCCACATAAGCACCATACGGAAATAGAAATTTACAGCATATCCCTCTGTATATAAGCATTTGTTTTCACTGTAGATATGTACCTATCTCTGTGTATTACTTTATAAAACATGTAAAACAATTATGTTGTTAAAAGAAGAAAACTAATAATAATAATAATCATCAATAAATAAAAATCATTTTTGGTCTACATGTACATACTTCCATTGTACATCTATGTACCTTCCATGTACTTGGATCTGTATGTCTGTTACTTTTCTCCTGAAAAAGCATATCCAATGCACTACCCTATCTCTCATCCTATGCCTCTATCAATATATTTAATCTAAATATACTTACTTTTTTATGTATCTATATACTTTTAATGTACTTATGGATCTATATACTTATCTCTTTCTTCTAATTTAGCATTTCCAATGCACTAGCCTATTTCTCAGCCTATACTTCACTCAATATATCTTCTAGCCCAACCTTCTGACTCCTCTCAAACTTCTTTCTACTACTCCTTCTAATGCACTACCCTATCTCTCATCCTATAGATCTATTAATATATCCTCTACATCTACTCTCTCATTTATCCCAAACCCCATACCACTACTAGGATCGCCAAAATAACCTTTTCTAGACTCTCTCCTGCTCTACCCCTCCTTGCATCATCTGACACCTCTTTTTACAAACTCTCCCCTCTGACTCCTTCCCTCCAAAACTCCTTTTACTCATCCAAAAGCCTCTTCCTACTGCTAAGACTCACTCTTTTATCCCTCCACTATCCTTTTTCAATAAAAATTAACAGACTAACATGTTTCACTTCTCAAATTCCATATTCCATATTCAACTATACTAATATGCTGCCCAAATAACTGAATAACATATCTACTACTCAAATTACTTCATATTTATACTATACTAATTTTCAACACTAATCCTTTATGGGTTCCGGAGTGGCGTGCTACTCGCCAGAAAAGCGCTTCAACGCCCATCAGGGGTAACAAGTGCTATAGGAATGCAAATCTTTCTTCCCTTTTTATCCATCCGCTATCCTTCTCACTCCAAGTAACAGACTAATATCCACCATTGAAATTACCTCATATTTCACCATATTAATTCACCACTAATCCTCTATAGGCTCCCTGAATAGCATGCGTCAACAAGCGAGCGATAAATAAATACAAACCTTTGTCCTACTCTATCCTTCTGCTATCATTCCAAATCCAAATAACTGATTAACCTATCCACCACTTAAAATGTACTTGCATGTTTCACTATACTAATTCAACACTAATCCTCTGTGGGTCCCGGAGTAGCGTGCTACCCGCCGAAAAAGCGCTTCAACGCCTCGTCAGGGGAAGTAAGCGCTATATAAATGCAATTACAATACAATACAATACAATACAATATCCTTTGTGATAATAAAATATCGTGCTCTTTTCTCGCTTATGGTTTTATGATGATGTGGTACTGTATGGCTATTATCATACCTTACTCCCATGAATTGTATCTGTTTTACTGTATTGTTTTATGCACCTTAATGGTTTGTAATAACCGAATAAACTTATAATGAAGACGAATGATGATCATAGAACCAAACTATTCTCAGTAGGAGGCCCAAGGGGAGGTGGCAGGTGGGCTGCTGTGATGACAGTCTTCTATTTAATCCCCGGGCAATAGTTTCTATCGGCGGGAAGGGCTACATCCCTGTAGACAGCCCAGATTTCACACTTGTAGGAGGGGACAGACAAGTAAGGGCACCTCCTTCCCAACACAGACATACCAGGCAACATGGAGATAAGATGTGCAACTTTCTACTCAACCAAAAACCAAACAATTCTAAGGATAGACCCAGAGCTTTGAAATGCATGCATAACAACACAGTTTAAATGTGTTTTCAATACAGCTTTCTTTAGCAGAATTGAATTGATCTAATTATACACTCAGTAGAGAGCACATGTAGTTGACAAAATAAAGATGATTTAGATATGCACCCAGTGAGAAGCAGACATTTTAAGCAAGATAACATTGATGTAAATATGTACTAGTTGAAAGGAAAAAGTATGTTGTTTTTAATATGCAAACAGTGTGAGGCAAATGTTTTAAGCAACATTACATTGATTTAAGTATGCTCACAGTGCTCACAGTGTGACGCACAAGCTGTGTACAAAATAAAGGGGAGAGCCAGGCAGGCAACATAGATTAGTGATGATGGTGACAGCAAGGAGTAGCGAGTGAGGCATCAAAAGAGAGGATGCTCACAACCTCACTTGGAAAAAGATGTTGTGCCTAGATTTGAAGCAGGAGATAACAAACATCAGTGGCTTGTGAAGTGGCCGTATAGATCCATGGGAAAGACAGCAAACACTGGAGTACAGTGTTATAGGGTGTGTCTACCCAGGTGAAGACTACAGCTCTGTACCTAGCTGAAACAGAGGAGACAACGTGCACTCACAGGGTGTGGCAAGCTATAGGCCTATCTCTAAGCAGTATCTCTTAATGTTTAGGGACACTATCATGGAATCACAGCAATCTTGAGAATATGTTCCGTCTACTTCATAAAAATCAATGGAAGCATGGGTCACCAAAGCATGTCATTATGACGGGTTGTATAATCTGATTATGAAAGAGCACATTTTAAGTAATTGTTTTGCAGCACTGCACCAGCATCTAGTGAACTCCCAGCTCACTAACCCAGGGAGCTTGGGGGAGAGGCTTATCTTTGGGCCAACACCAAAGTATGCATGAAGGCATAGGATGAAATTACAAGACTTATGCATGTGATCTAAGGCAAAAGAACAACAGAAATGACCACTTTTGCCGGTGGCTGTAGAAAAGGGACTCAGCGCCTGGTGCTTTGATTGCCTTTGGAAAATGTACAAGATAAAAAACTCCTTGTGTCCCAAGAAAGCATCCACAAACAGCCAATCTATAGGGATAACTAATGTGGCGATGGGAGGGAGCTAGTTTTTAAGAGGGTAGGGATCAGTGTGCCATTCTGTCCTTAAGGCATCAAGTACATCCTTGTCTGGGTGAACCACAAGAGTCACTAAATTAACCTATGCTTAACCATCTGGTAGCTTGGCACTAAGGCAGTCAGACTTAACTTAGAGGAAAAGTGTAAAATATTTATGCAGCACACAAAAGTAATACATTGAAAACACAATGCAAGAAAAAATTCAAACCAATTTATAGAAAAGAGTCATTTAAAAAAAAAAAAATTGATATTAGAACAACAACATTCCAATCAGTTAAACCAGAGATATGCAGTTTTAAAACTCTAGGTATGTATACCACCTAAAAGCACCAAGCGCCACGTTTGGTCTTCTAGTCGTGCCAGACCGAGGTAAAGTCCCACATTCAGTCTGACTGCGATGGAGTGCAGGCTGGATATAGAAACCTGGTTAGTCCCGCTAAAACAGTTACCTTCTCAAGGTCTAGCGCAAGTCCAGTCGTTCCCGGAGGAAGAATTATGTACTTTTTTCCTGTATGTGAATATAGTGTAATTCCCTATAATTTTTATTTTCTTAAACTTTAAAAAGCTCAATATTTTTTTTTTAATTGTGAAGCCGTTCATGCAATTGTCTGTAGCCACCTGTCCGGACTGGAAGGAGAAGATTAGAGCAAAGTCACTGCACAACTCCTCATCCCTGACTGGTGATTCTCCTTTCATTTTGTGAATGGGTAACCTACTGTGTTCAAAGGTGTGGCCTCTTTAATAGGAAGATGTGGTGGAAAAGTAATACGGCAATAAGCTTTGGTAGGAGCTAAGAGATTATTCTGTTGTGCGCAATAATTTGATCTGGAGTGAAGCCTAGAAAGGAAGAATTCCAAATTTGAAAGCCCAGGCAATCAATTAAGTTCCATCCCAGTCCAGTGGTGCGAGATGATGGTTAAAAATGACATACCAGAGAGATAATAAGGTGTGATAATCCAGACATGGTGTCCCAGTGTTGTGAAGAATCTCACTGTGTGTTCCCTGGTTGGTAAAAAAAACGTGAAGTCAATAAATGTGACATCACGTAGTCAATTCATGTGAAAAGGCTGCCAAGGCATGTTCATGATTTTACTGGGGATAATTTATTGCCGTACGGGTTTTGCTGCACCAAAATGTACGCTTACATAGGAAGTGTTTTGCGTTATATGAATAGTGGTGATGTAGCGGAAATCGCATTCTAATTGTAGGGGTGCATTATAATCACACGTGTAGACTTCACCCGCAAATAATCTTTTTTTGTATTGACGTGAAGTGTTAGATTTGTGAAATGTAATAACATGAAAACGTGATGTGCTTTAGGCCATTAAAAGTGCATATATAAAATAAAGTAGAAAATGAATGTAAACTAGCTGAAAACATAAACATGAAGAACTTGTGTTGTGCAACTGACAATCGTTTGTGAATTAAATGTGTTTATTAGTCATATAGTTTTACTTCTTGGTAAATGCATTCCTTGAAACTGTCTTAATGCTATGTAAATTCATGAAATTCATTTGATGCTTTGTTATGTAAGCTGAATCTTGTAGGCCTGAAATGCATTTACCTGGAAAACTCTTGCTTTAAAATTAATAGTTGAATGTTATGTGTGCTGTGGAATTTGTTCTTTCTCATATTTTTTGTTGCAGGTGAAAGAAGCATTCTTGTTAGCTAGAATAATGTCTTTGTTTTACTAGTCAGGCAAGGAGAGATGAAGTTATAATCCTGGGGCTAGAGTCGATAAAGGAAGCTTGTTGTTTTTCACACAGGAGAAGGTCTGGGAATCAGGGCCAAAAAGTCAAAAGAAGAACAACGTTGCCCCGTGGAAATTTAACTTCAGGATTGTACCCAGAGTGTACGGCATGATCTGAACTGAATTTTGGGAAGATTACCTATGAATTATGTGATGTGAAACTAGGGAAAGCACCCAATTTTTCTTTTGCCCTCAGAGAGAGAGAGCATCTTCGAACAAGCACTGTCTTGGTAGCTTTAAGCTACTGATCCAGCGCCCTTATAGAAAATATGTCCAAGCAACACTACCCAACTCCATAATACTCACCATTAATCATAAATCACTCACAAGGCCCATAAATTAACAAGACATATTTTTGAGCAACTGAATCATGTGACCTAATTAATAAAACCTATTCACAATTTATATACACATTTATATACAACTGCAGTCTAATGATTTCACTATAGTTCTTGTAAATATTGCATTTAATTAAGCCACCTAGGCAAATGGATCTGCTGATGGTAACTAAAACTCATGAAATAACAAGTCCAGCTTGTATTTTCAAAAATCTTATTTATTAAATATTTATTCAAGGAAAGTGCATTTTTAATTAGAATCTTTATTATTCAAGCAACATGGTTTGAAGAATCGCAAATTAGTCCATCAGTTTCAAGCAGAATCAAATAGCATGTTTAAAGAAGAAATAAACAGTTTTCCATCACCTAAACCCTATTTCCCTGTCTAAAATTCACTTTGCCTAAAAGAAATATTGAATAAAAGTTATTTAACCCTATTGATCCTTACGTGCTCCAAAAGTCCGATAGCACGACACACCTTTCAGGATTCGGGAAACGAGAAGCACCCTCCCTCTTAAGGGGTCAGTTTATATATCTTTTCTAACTAACTAAAGTAACTAAAATGAATACTTTTCTCTGTCATTCAAAACTCTGATTGGCTGACAAACGTCAGACCACAATATGTCATCGCATTTTTGAGGCCCAGATCCGACTCTCACTTAGAGTCTTGTCCTTTATTATCAAGTCACGCAGCTTCCTTCAATTTGAAACATTTGTTAAAAAGAGTCCGTGACTTCCTTAGCTTGACAATCTCCGACCTTGGCTAGTCCGACCAAGAGCACGATTAGTTCATTGTTCAATTAAGTTTGCAATTTTCTTAAAACGTGTCAGAAACTTTCCACACTGGGCTCTTGCTTTCTCTGAGCAGGACTTTGCCAATTCCATATTAAAGATGTGCTAGGCCTCAAGCCTTTTTCTCAGTAACTAGTATTCAAACAAACACAAAAGAATAATTAATGCAAGAATTAGAAATCATTCTGTTACACACCCACCTTTGCTAATTATTAACCCATTAATAAATGTTACCTAGCAGAAGCAAATAAAGCAACAAACAGAATTGTGCAACATTTAAAACGGAAAGACAAAACGTGAGCACACAGAAATAAGCACATGCCATTAATAAAACAGCCGCATTTAATTCTGACAAAACAATAGACAGGGTTAGTTTATTATTTTTAAACAAACATGCATTTGCACATAAAGCACATATATGAGCACACATATTAGTTTCCCGCGTGTAGTGATCTGCAATTTTAATCTAAGTTGATTAGTAAATCTCACTTCACACATGTTAATATTATTATTTATTATGGAAGTTTAACTTTGCGAGTTGAAATAAATATATTTCTAAATCTCGCTCCATCAACTCCCTCATCTGGTGATTTAAAAATCGCCAAACTACACCCAAAAATGTAGTAAAATTTTATCCCAAAGATGAGCATAATTTGATTTACTTTGTGTTAGTATTTCTAAAGACTTGTCTCATCTGTTTGCCTACAACTCTCATATTGAGGTCTACGAAACTCCTCCAGTTCTATCTCTTTCTCTTGTTCCTTTATGTTCTTACATATTCTCTTCTTTTCCCTCAGATATTTCTTTCTCTTGTGTAACATGCAACTGATCTTTAACAACAGTATCACAAAAACTATAACTAATAAAGGTGTCAGTATTTTGCCAAGAATTGAACCACCAATCTCTTGAAACCAGGCTTTGATTGCTTAAAAATCTCTTGGATAAACGTTCTGAAAAATAATCCTCTTCTAAGGGAACAATTTCTGATTGCAGCTCAGTGATATTTTTAATATACATCTCAATACCCTGACTCTAATCAGGCATATAAGTACACCAGTGTTGGACATGTAAAATGCCACAGACTCCTCCCTCATTTGCTAGCAGAATGTCTAAAGCAAGACGATTCTGCATTACCATAGACCGAATAGCAATAAGCTCAGTATCCACTAATTGGAAACCACTAGCTGTGTCAGTTGGCAATCTGTCAACAATTGTAGACAATTTTCTGATTCTACCTGCATCCAGGGTTATACCTACTAAAGGTATTACTGCTTCAAAGATGTCTCCCAAAATTTCTGAGAAACTTTCTCTTTTGAATCTGTTCAAATGTTTGCTAATTTCAAATGAACCTTCTGCATTTCTGTCAACATGAAATATTTTTGGAAAAACCAATCCTACAAAACACGTCCCATACCAGTGATCAGGGAGGTTGTAATAAACTTTGTCTCCACAAACAAAATAAATTCCAGGAAAAATTGGATCCTTGACACCTTTGAATCCCCAACCCCCCATGATTTGATAAGTGTCCTCACAATGACTCGCACCTACAAAATAGTTGTCAAATAAAGTATTATCTCTCCTAATGCAAACTTTACCACTAATTGGTTTATCTATGTGTATAGCAGCATTCTCAAATGATTTGCCATTAAGTTTTTCATCCTCTTTCTGCCAAAACTTGGATTTGGTCTGTTTAAGCATCTCATTCCTTTTATAAATTGCTCTTCTCTCCTCAACTAAATTCAGGAAAGACTTTTCCTCAGATCTCAGTTACATGTCAAATTATTTCTAAAAGCATACTCATAGGTGAGTTCATTTGTCACAATAAATAATTCCTTCATCTGTTTGGCTTGTTTGTGCTTATTTAGACTTTTCTCAATTTTCAGGTTTGCAAAAGTCTCATCATAATTAGAATAATAATACTCTAAACAACCAGTTTGATCAAATAAACTAGCTATCACACTGCAAGTTATGCCATAAGTAAGAGGAAGCATATTATAAGTGACTCCCTCCGATACAGAAGCAGGCAATTTCACACAAATATAACAATCATTGACTTCCATGACCTTTACGTATTCAGCCAGGAGTCTTGAAAAAGTATTGCTAGAAAAATCACTAACAGATCTATCTTGATGAATGTCTGGTCTATGATCAATAACTCTGTTAGTTTTGCCTGTTGCACTATGTTTATCTTGTTTAACCAAAGCTTTGCTTGACATAATAACCTTATACATTTCTTTGTCAATTCCAAAAGGGAAAATGACAGCTAGAACTAACCATAACAAGATTATTAAGACCACACAAATCAAAGACATCTTACAGCATCTCTTAAAGATTGAGCATCTTGAACTGTTATTTACAAAAACGTAAGGCATTTTCACTCTATCAACAAAGAAAAACAAAAATCAAAAACTTTAAATTGTCTAGATTTTCTAAATTCTAACACCCCCTATTTTATATATATATTTTTTTCAGAGAATCCCACCTTCTAACAGCTTTTCTTCAACCTTATGTCACAATTTGTTTTCCAACTAACACAATTTCTTCGACCTTGTGTCACCTAACACAATTTCTTCAGCCTTATGCCAAAAACGAAAACCTAAAATTTTAACACAAAATACTTCAATCGTTGTCACTATTGTCATCTATTTCTTCCTGACTACTACTGTTGATCTCCACTACTGGTGGAATAATTATATATGTCCATTCAGGTGACTTATATTTTTGATTTGGTTTCACAATTCTCTTTGCCCTTCTACTAATGACTTCTATTTTCTTTCCTGCCTCACTTTTCTTTTCAGGATCCTTTTGACTTGATATCTCATTAATTTGCTCCTTTGATCTGTGTAACAATTTAAATTTCAGGCCTTCATTTTCTTTTGGCCAGTTATCACCTTTTCTTGGGAATTTCTTCTTTGGCTCAGTCACATTACACTCTGTTCTCCAAGCTCTTTTTCTGAAATTTCTTATTTGAGAATCTTCATCACTCTCATCAGTTTCACTGTCAGAAATTTGAATTCTGGACTCAGGTACTTCTTTACTCGGCAGCTTCACTCCGTTAGGAACATCATCTTTATAGCTGGTACTTGGTAATTCGTCTTCTTCTTCTTCTTCAATTACCTTTAACTTCCCAGTTTCAGAATTCCTGTTCCTGCTTTCAGAGCTTCTTTTCTGCTTACTCTCCTGGTCTTGATTCACAACCTAATCAGATTTTCCTTCTGCTTCTTCTTTTAACAGATCTTCATCATTTTCTGAGTCTTGTATCACAATTTCCAAATCTTTTTCATTCAGTGCTTCATTTCCATTCAAACTCTACAGATGTCGACTTTCTTCTCGATCTTCAGGATCTGGATTTCTTTCAGGTTCTTCTTCAGAATCTGAATCAGCAGTAGTGTCACTCTCTTTGTCAGAATTTTCAGGTGTAGGTACACGAATAGTATGGCTTGCGTGAATCCACCTCTTCAAACCTTTGCACTTTACTGCATTTGTTGTGACTAGAATAACCTGTCTTGGTTTCTGCCACCTGGGTACTAGACAGTTTCTTCTTCGATGAACTTTTGTCCTCACCCAGTCACCTGGTAACAGATCATGTGCTTGCTCTTTTTCTCTTGTTTGCACTTCAGTTCCCATCTAATTAGACACAGAAGTCACGACGTCAGACAAGTTCCTGCAGTATTCCAAAATGACGCTATCATTAATAGTCATCAACTTTCCTACAGGAATAAATGCCTGTCTCATAACTCTGCCCATGAGAATGTCATGTGGGCTTAAACCTGTCTTTTTATCAGGTGTACTTCTCAGTGACATTAAAACAAGTGGAAGTGCATCTGTCCACTTCATACCTGTAGCTAGACACATTTTTCCAATTCTGTTTTTAATAGTTCCATTCACTTGCTCCACAACACCTGATGCTTCTGGTCTGTATGCACAATGAAGCTTCTGTTCTATGTTTAAAGCTCCACAAACCAATTGTAACAATCTGTTTTCAAAATGTCTTCCACGATCACTTTCCACAGTCACCGGGAAACCGTACCTAGGTATAATCTCCCTCAAAAGCAATTTTGCAACAGTGATTGAATCATTGTGACGTGTGGGAAACGCTTCAACCCATCTTGAAAACAGACAAACTATTACAAGGACATAATGCAATTTATTATGTGATGGCATATCAATGAAATCCATTTGTAACCTGGTAAAAGGACCACCCTCCCGTCCTATTGTTCCGATGCTCACAACTGTTTTTCTGTTGGGGTTCATTTGTTGGCAAACTAAGCACCTTTGGCAAAGAGACTCTGCAATAATTCTGAATTTTGGATTGAACCAAGTTTGTCTAAATAGACTGATCATTGAATCTCTTCCAACATGTCCCTGACCATGATACATCCTAGCCATGTCAGCAATCATGCTATTTGGTAATACTGGTCTGCCATCTTTGTAAGTCCAAATTCCATCCTCATCTCGCTGTCTACATTCTGCTTTCAACCATGTGTTTTTCTCCTCATCACTTGCTTCGTCTTGTAAATCTTTAACTCCCTGCCACGTTTCAACTACTGATGTTAGCATAAGTGAGCTCAAAATATGTTCATCATTCTTTTCCCGATTAATTGAAAAATAGTTTTTCGCGCAGTACCTCGCTATCTCGTCTGCATAGGCATTTCCTTTGGTGATAAAATCCTCACCCTTTTTGTGAGCTGAACATTTCACGACAGCGATCTTTTCTGGTAATTGAATGCCATTGATCAATCTTTTAATCAGTTTTGCATTTCTGATGGGAGTACCTGCAGATGTTAAGTAACCTCTTTGGGACCAAAGCTGTCCATTGTCATGCACAACTCCGTACCCATATTGGCTGTCAGTCACTATGGTGATTTTTAGATTTATTGCTTTTTCACATGCATGAATCAAAGCAATTAATTCCGCTACTTGAGCTGAACGAATTCCCTCGAGACATGATGCTTCAATCACAGTAGCAACTGTACAGACTGAATATGCTGCTCTCAGAAAACCCTCATCTGTTCTTAGACAAGAGCCATCAACAAAATAAACAAAATCTGATTCAGGCAAAGGAACATCTTTAATGTCTTGGTACAATATTCCAAAACATCCAAGCACTTATGATCGACATCATTCTCATTTCTGATCTCTGTTACAGTACCATCAGGCAATAATGTGGAAGGATTTAAATTCATACACCTTGCTATTGAGACATTATCTGATCCCAGAATAATTTTCTCGTATTTGGTAAGTCTGTTACTTGTTAAGTGCTGCGTTTTACTTCTGGTACGGAGAATTTCAACTGAATGAGGCACATAAACTTTTACTGGAAATCCCATGATGATTCCCTCACTTTGCTCAAGACTTACGCTAGTTGCAGCTACTGCTTTTAAGCAACCTGGTAATGCTTTTGCAACTGGATCAAGCACTGCTGAGAAATATGCAATTGGCTTTCTCAGTTTTCCATGTCTCTGAATTAGTACAGACAATGCACATTCTTCTCTCTCACTATAATACAGCTCAAAATATTTTTCATAGTCTGGCATGCCTAAAGCTGGAGCTTCACATAAGC
This sequence comes from Lissotriton helveticus, assembly GCF_964261635.1. Lineage (NCBI taxonomy): Eukaryota > Metazoa > Chordata > Amphibia > Caudata > Salamandridae > Lissotriton > Lissotriton helveticus. The sequence goes on from NC_136069.1 coordinate 360,831,248, forward strand.
TTCTTTTTAATTTCTCAAAAGCTTCCATTTCAACTTCTGTGAGTACAATTGGATCTTTTATATCCGATTTTGTTAGTCTCTGCAGTGGTTTCGCAATTACCGAAAATCCACTAATCCATTGACGACAATAGCCAACCATTCCTAAAAACATTTTGACCTGTCTCTGTGTTTTTGGAGGTTGCATTCCCTGAATCATCTTGATTCTTTCAATTGTCACTTGTCTGATTCCCTTTGCAATTCTGTGACCAAGGTATTTTACCTCTTGTTTGCAAAACTGTAATTTTGCAGGTGACACTTTATGTCCCTCATCAGCCAGATGATTCAAAAGAGTAATTGTATCTGTGACACAGATATCTCGCGTTTTTGCTGCTACTAGTAAGTCATCAATGTATTGGACCAATGTCGATTTTCCTGGCCAATCTAGATTTTCCAAAGATTTCTTTAACAACTGATTAAAGATAGATGGACTCTCTGTATACCCTTGAGGGATACAACACCATGCTAATGTGTGACCTTGGAACCTGAACGCAAAGATTTGCTGGCTGTCTGGATGCAATGGAACAGTAAAGAACGCATTGCAAAGGTCAATCACCGTATACCATTCTGCATCATGCAGAATTTGATAAAGAATCACTGCTGGGTTTGGAACAACTGGGCAACATGGAACAACTATTTGATTAACCCTTCTCAGGTCTTGAATTATTCTGTACGTTCCATTTGGCTTTTTAATTCCCATGATCGGTGAATTACAAGGACTGCTTTCAATTTCTTTTAGGACCCCTTACTTTATGAATTTGTCAATTACAGGAATGACACCTTCAATTGTTTCTGCTTTCATTTTGTACTGAGGAATGTTTGGAAATTCTATTCCCTGTTCCACTGTGATTTTAACTGGATCAACATGTCTCATCAAGCCCATCTCATTTCCTGTCAAATCCCAAATTTCAGTTTTGACTGTCTTTTTCACCTCTTCTGGAAGATTATCTTTGTCAAATGCAGGAAACAATTTACTTTCCTCTGCTTCAACCATCAACATTGTCAATTTATAAAGCCCATCTTCCTCTAATGTCTGAAGCTCAATACCTTCCGGTGAACAATATATTTTGCAGTTCATCTTGCATAGGATGTCTCTTCCCAGCAAGTTTACAGGACTGCTGTTAAAAACTACAAACCTGTGTTTGTCTTTAAATTTGCCAATTTCTACCTTCACAGGCTCTGTCAAATTTGTTTTAATTTGCTGATTAGCTACGCCAACTACTTGGATGGTGTCACCAGAGAGAGGCAGGTTTTCAATTTCCACTGATCTAACAGTAGAACGGGTAGCACCAGTGTCCACAAGAAAAGTGATTTCTACATCATTCACTTTACCATTTACATATGGACCAGACTGGTCAACCTCAAGAGTGGCTCCAAGTACACACTCTTCCCCCTCTCTCAGGCACCGTCATAAGTAATCTTCAGAATCACTTCCACCATTTTCCGACATCAAGAACTGTTGGGAAACATTTGGCACATTCACTCTTTTTGGTCTTATTACCTGATCACCTCCGCTGAATCCTGTTTCCGAATTATACCTTTGACCATTCACACAGTTAGGGAGAGGAGGTTGTGGAATTTGACTCTGCTGATTCGCTAACTGTCGCTGTAGCTGTTGCTGCAGATTCAATTCATTTAATTGTCGCTGTAGCTGTTGCTGCAGATTTACATCATTCTGCATCTGTTGATTTAATGATGCATTTTTTAAATTTCTGAGCGGATTTTTACACTCACGCTTCCAGTGTCCAATTTCGCCACAATTAAAACAAGGCAACTTTTGTTTAAGCTCTTCAATATTAACATTAAATTTTGATTTATTATAATTACCCTTAAATTTTCCTTGACCGTGATTCTGATTCTGATTAAAGTTTACATTTTTGTTCTCTAAATTTGCAATCTGCTGTTCAGCTACCTTCACCTGTGCCCACATAGCTTTTTCCTTAAGCTTTTTCTGCCTGGCGTCTATCTCATCACTGCAGTATTTTGCCTTTCTCAGTATGTCATCAACTGATAGTGATTGCCATCCGACAATACCATTTCTGATCATTTCACCAATTTCAGGTCTGAGACCATAGACAAATCTGTAAATAAAGTGACTCATGTCCTTTTCACTTAAATTTTCATAGCCACTGTACTGTTTAAAAACCAACAGTAATCTTTCATAGAATGAATGAACTGATTCTTTTGGCTCCTGATTTGTTCTATCTATTTTGACCCAATCAACTTCTTTTGGAGGAATCTTATTTTTCAACCAGTAAATCACTTTGTCATATAATCCCATGACTTCTGATGATGGAGCACCTGTTGTTGCATCTCGAGCAGGTTCTACTTTTGGCCAACTTACAGCAATTTTACATTCTGTCCAAAGATCTGATGGGACAACAATGTCAAAAAAAAACATCAAGATCAATCCACAGAACTTTCAACACTTTAATAAATCTGTCCACCTGTCGATACCATTCTACAGGCTTTTCTCTCAGCTGAGGAAAATAATTTGTGAACAATAGAATGTCTTGTCTAGACCAAGAAACATGCACATAACCTCCTCCTGCAATTTCTCTCATTGGGTATTGATTAGCCAGTCTTTCTCTTTTTTCTTCCTCTTTTTTCTTGGTCCATTTAACTCTCCATTTACTCAAGTCACCCAATTTTTTAATATACACAATCAAATCTTTTATATGCACAATTCATCCCATTGTATTTACATTTTCAATGACTTTTTCAGTAAAATCCAACCTATAATGTTTTCCCAAAGTCTTCTGCCTGCTCAAATCAATCTCTAATTCTGCAGCCAATTCTTCTAATTGATCATATTTGTTTTTCGTTTTCCATTGTACACTTTTGCAAATGAATAATAATTCATCATCTTGATAATGCTTCAAACTGTCAGGACCAATTGTGCCAATAATTAATTCCTCTAAATCTGCTTTTAATCTTGCAACATCAAGCTTTGAGGATGAATCTGAATTTTCAACACTCTTTTCTGGGGATTCAATATCTGATTCTGCACCCATTGGTGTTCTACATGATGAACCTGGATTAAAAGTTAAATCAGGCATCATTGTTTTTTCTCAATGTTTTTCAGTTAATTCTGAGTAAAAATGTTCAGCCACTTTCTGAATTTCTGCATTTAATGGAATTGTTAAACCTGGCTGTTTAATTTCTCCTTGATCAAAAACAGGCTGAACAGGACCAATCGTTACTGGAACTGTTACTGCTTCCATACCTTTAGTTAATTGTCGAATTAATTCTTCTTTTGATCGTAAATATTCTGAAGTACTTGGAATATCCACATCTCTTCCAGTGCCCATTAGACTTCTGGAAGGAATCTCATTTCTTGAAACTGGAGTTTCAGGAAAATTTCTACTTTCACCATATACACTAGAATTAGTTCTTGTTTCTAATCTTTCAGGAGTTTCTGTATTATTCGGGTAAAATCTAGGTAATTCTTCATTTAATGGAGGTGCACTTGGTGTGGTTCCTGTAGACACCATCGGAGTAGACCATGAACAAGCTGGTTTTAAAGGAGTCTGTTTTTTATTTGTCATATAAATCTCTTCTAAAACTGGATCTTCCAATTCACTTTCTTCAATGTTATTTTTCTTTTGGGTATTCTTTTGACCTGGTATTTCAGTAATCATTACTCTCACTGGGTAAAGACCATCACACATATCTGCCTGTCTCCATCGACGCATTCTATCCTCATGAGTTTCTCGTTTAAAATTTGATTTTGGAGGTCTTTTTATACCACAACTTTCCCGCAGTAGTTCAAACATCTCATCCTCCCATTCAACTAAAGCTTCAAATTGTGTAGGTCTAGGCTTCGGCACAAGATCCATCATTTTTTCTCTCAAATTTGTCAAAATTCGCATATTAAATGAGCCATCCTCCGGCCAAGCTAAAACACCATAATTTTTGGTATAATCCATCCATACATCAAACCAAAGGCAAGTATGATCACCTTCCTTATAAGCTGCAGGTACTTATGGAGTAATTTTCCACCTCGCGTCTCAATTTTCTTATCAGGTGAAAGAATATTCTTTAATTTCTGAAGCCAAGTAAGCTTCTTTTCCTCTTTTCTGTAATAATAACTCATGTTTTAATCAAATTCGTTTAATTTAGAATGATCGTAAATGTTTCCTGGTTGTTCCGCTAAACCAACCAATCCGTGCGCGAAACACACCAACAAGCCAATCAGGTTAAGCTACGTCACCACTTTGCTCAACCAATAGAATTGTTGTTTTTCAGAAGAGCCAATCAGTTAACAGCTCGTCAGAGTCACGTGAACCAATCAATGCGTTAGCTGTGACGTATGCTAGCCAATCACTGCGCGGACTCTGTGAAGTACACAGCCGCTGCAGTTTCTTGTATCTCGCTCCTAGCGCTTTACCCCTCCTTCACAAAATCTTTTCACAGCGCCATTTTAAGAAAACTTTTCAATGAATTATTATTAATGACAACAGAAAACATACCATTTGTCTGTTTCGCTAAAATTAAGTGATAGTTTTTACAGACATACAAGGATTCTTTAGCGTGGAATTGACGACGCTATTCTCACAGAATATTCATTCGTTGATAAAGTAAACTTTTACTCTACCCTTCTAACAGGTAATAAGGAACTCATTTTCCTCTGAATGCACATAAAGTAACAATTCAAAGTTTGACTTGAACAGAATTACAAAACCATTTACACACTTTCAAACGGAAAATTTCCCTAACCATACATATATGAAATCTTGGCAGGACTTTAACCAACCATAGAAATCCACATTTGCCAGTAAAAATAGATGACGCTACTTTACCCTTCACACAAGTTTGGATAAAATTCTATTACTCTTTTCACAGTGAGTTTTAAAACAGGCTCTGAGTCCCTATACTCAAAAGCTACAATTTCATAGACAATCCTCACTATACATTTTACCTATCACACCTAAAATCCCTAAACTTGTGTTGTACGCCCACAACACTAGTGATAACAATACCACTATTTTGAAACAGAACAAATGCACTGTGTAACTTCACTTCTTGTTACACCACTCAAATGCCGCGGCAAGCTAGGAATTTTCACACTGATGGAAAAAACCTTTCGACTACATATAACATGTGAACAAACTCAACATATGTTAAACATCGATCCTATGTAATTACAATGTAGCATGTCAGTTACCATAGCAACCGTAACTCTGCTCCCAGAGAAATTGATCCAGCGCCCTTATAGAAAATATGTCCAAGCAACACCACCCAACTCCATAATACTCACCATTAATCATAAATCACTCACAAGGCCCATAAATTAACAAGACATATTTTTAAACAACTGAATCATGTGACCTAATTAATAAAACCTATTCACAATTTATATACACATTTATATACAACTGCAGTATAATGATTTCACTATAGTTCTTGTAAATATTGCATTTAATTAAGCCACTTAGGCAAATGGATCTGCTGATGGTAACTAAAACTCATGAAGTAACAAGTCCAGCTTGTATTTTCAAAAATCTTATTTATTAATTATTTATTCAAGGAAAGTGCATTTTTAATTAGAATCTTTATTATTCAAGCAACATGGTTTAAAGAATTGCAAATTAGTCCGTCAGTTTCAAGCAGAATCAAATAGCATGTTTATAGAAGAAATAAACAGTTTTCCATCACCTAAACCCTATTTCCCTGTCTAAAATTCACTTTGCCTAAAAGAAATAATGAATAAAAGTTATTCAACCCTATTGATCCTTACGTGCTCCAAAAGTCCGACAGCACGACACACCTTTCAGGATTCGGGAAACGAGTAGCACCCTCCCTCTAAAGGGGTCAGTTTATATATCTTTTCTAACTAACTAAAGTAACTAAAATGAATACTTTTCTCTGTCATTCAAAACTCTGATTGGCTGACAAACGTCAGACCACAATATGTCATCGCATTTTCGAGGCCCAATCCGACTCTCACTTAGAGTCTTTTGTCCTTTATTTTCAAGTTAAGCAGCTTCCTTCAATTTGAAACATTTGTTAAAAAGAGTCCGTGACTTCCTTAGCTTGACAATCTCTCTGCCGGTTTCCGACCTTGGCTAGTCCGACCAAGAGCACGAATAGTTCATTGTTCAATTAAGTTTGCAATTTTCTTAAAACGTGACAGAAACTTTCCACACTGGGCTCTTGCTTTCTCTGAGCAGGACTTTGCCAATTCCATATTAAAGATGTGCTAGGCCTCAAGCCTTTTTCTCAGTAACTAGTATTCAAACAAACACAAAAGAATAATTAATGCAAGAATTAGAAATCATTCTGTTACCCACCCACCTTTGCTAATTATTAACCCATTAATAAATGTTACCTAGCAGAAGCAAATAAAGCAACAAACAGAATTGTGCAACATTTAAAACGGAAAGACAAAACGTGAGCACACAGAAATAAGCACATGCCATTAATAAAACAGCCGCATTTAATTCTGAGAAAACAATAGACAGGGTTAGTTTATTATTTTTAAACAAACATGCATTTGCTCATAAGGCACATATATGAGCACACATATTAGTTTCCCGCGTATAGTGATCTGCAATTTTAATCTAAGTTGATTAGTAAATCTCACTTCACACATGTTAATATTATTATTTATTATGGAAGTTTAACTTTGCGAGTTGAAATAAATATATTTCTAAATCTCGCTCCATCACTACATTGACCCATATTGTGGAGAGACTTCTTAGGAAGTCTCCACATGATGACATTTTTTCACCCTCCACCTGGGAACTGCTAAGTAGGGATGTCATTTTAATGTTAGAGTATGGATAGACTTATGCTCTTTATTCATTAACACTCGATGCAGGGGCATTTGGACTCATGTTTTTTGATGTTCTGCATTTTGCTTCTTGAATAATTGTGCTACTTATGCTACATCGTCTAAATTGGATGCGCAGATTTGGCTTCATGCCAATTGCAATGTACTTTTACACTCTTGTATTGAGGTGTCACTATGTTCAGTTATTTTTTGTTTTGTAATAACTCAACTAACCTTAAGTAAGTTGTCTGTGGTTAATATGTGTCACGGAGAAGTATTGATCAATTGACTGCCACTTTAACTAATTTTCTCCCCTTCACACTTTCATGCTGCGAAAAAGACCCATTAGATTGTGAGTCCAATGGGGCTAAAATTTATGGGCCGGCCCTTTCAGTGGTTATGTTGCATGAAGACCTATTCTCATCTCATGTGATGTAATGCCGCTCTGTAGTTGTGGACGAACATCTGTGGTCATGGCTCCTGTCTCTTTCCTGCTATATTGGCATCTTTAGCATCTGCAATATATTCTATGCAATATTTTACTGTGTCTGCTGTGTAAAAAGAATCAACAGGTCCCACACAAGGAACTGTGAGTTGCAGCAGGAGACTCTTTTTCTCCCAGACTTACACTTCAGAAAAAAAACATTACAGAGCACATGTTTGAGAAATTAACCTAAATCTCAAATATTAACGTTATCTCTTACTTTTTGCTCCCCTAAACTTTGGACTATGCAAAGCAGTGGAGACACTTCCAACCATGTTCCAATTCGAATGTGTTGCTAGTGACCTCACTGCCCCCTCATTAGGCACTAGCTCTGCAGCACACCCATGATGAAAAATTTCAGACTAGGGGAGAGACACTGATTGAGATCTCAATGTTCCCCAATAGCATTTGTATGGTCTGGCTTGGCTCGGTCTGGCTTAAAAGCACATGTTGGGAGCCAGGAGTACGGTATGATTTGTCTGTTGTGTGCATACACAAAACATGCTTGCCATCCATACAGCTGTGATAATGTTTTTTATGTATCCAGCTGCCTGAGGTTAAACTTCCAGGGTCACACAAAATATATTGCATAAAAAGTGTCTTGGATAGCTAGACAATGTATTTTGTTTTTCTCGGGCTCCCTGGGTTACAGCATAATCTCACAGTCACTAGTTTCTTTGATCTGGAATGGTGCTCAGGTTTCTTTAATTTACTAACTTGATGATTGCTACATGCTTGGAAAGAGGCAGCCTCAGCTAACTTTCTTCTTCAGGGCTTCTGCAGACCTCTCTACAGTTGGGATGCCTAGGGGGGGGTGCCTAGTGCCTTATAGGTGTTCAAGTGGAAGATAATGCTTTTATTTTCCTTTGGTTTCCTTTTTTGCAATTCTCGCTCAGCTGCATGCATGCACTGAATCCCCTGTTTCTCTACACTCTTACTTATTCTCTCCATTAGTTTAAATATTCAAACAAGCATGCTAGGAAAGAAGATTTAAGACTGGCTGTTATCTTGAAGAGTAGTTCATCGAGTTATTTTATCGAGTTCCACATAAGACAAATAGTGTTCATAAGCTCACATTTCTGTTCAATTTAGGGGAGGGTCATAACGCACCAGAGCCTGGGCTGTGCCAAGCAACAGGAAACGAGGCTTTCAGTTAATCTTTTTTAAGGCTCAATTAGAAGCAGTCAGTAAATCTGAGTGGAGATTTCTGGGCAGACAGAATTTCTGATACCCGTCACAATCTGCCAAGAATCCCTGCTATTACTGCCCTTGGAATGGGGGCCTGGAATTAAAGGGCAGAATACTACAAAGAATTCCCAATTCCATTGGGTTTATTGCAGTCATTTACTACCTCCTCTGGGCATGTGATAACATCCTACCTACACAGGGGCATAATGCGGGGCTCTGCAGTCCCTGCGCCCCAATCATTGTGCTTAACTCCACCATACCTTCATCACGGTGATGGGAGATGAAAGAGGGGTATACAATGGCACAGACAATGGACTCTACTAATGGTAACAGATCACGTCACTGAATATAACAGGAGCCTGGCCTCCTGTCGTCCTTGACGTCAGTTGTAACTGATTTCTGAGACTCGTGTGTGCCACGAGCAGCGCCTCTAAACACTGGATAATTTTAGAGGCTGTTGCTCAAGGTACACACCTGCTACAGACTCGTCATATTGATAAGTCGCTTGAGAGCTATGAAAGTCATTCAAAAGACAGCTCAGTAATAAGATTCACATACAACAAACATTGGATGGGTTTCTGACCAAAGCACAATTTCCTCTGAGACGTTTGTAAATGAAAGAAAGATTTCTACAGCAGGATGAAGGATGCTGAATGTGACAGCCCAGAATTCTTTCGTGTGATTTAAATGTAAATGTCAAAATGTCATGGTACTTATAGAGCGCACTGTCACCAGACGGTCACCTTGCGGTGTCGCATATCGGTCACCTTGCGGTGTCGCCTATGCGGTTTCCTGGCGCTGATACTCATACCGCTGTGGAACCCCTCCTGGCTTTCCCTGTGAAGTGTCCACTCCTGGGCACCCCCAGGGTGAAGCCAGGCATCCTTAGCGCTGTTGGGGCTGGTGTGGAGGCTAAGCAAGCTATTGCCCAGAGTTGCAGCGTGGGGCCCGTGATTAGAATAGGCACCGAGGCGAGATTTAACAGGTCCGAGGAAATTGAGCCTGAGACACCGCTGAGGCAGGAATTGAACCCTGGTCCCTGGCCAGAACTCTGCATCAGGGTCTGCCGCTCTAACCATTGAGCCACACTCCTCCACACCGGAGTGTTGCTCTCTGCATCTTTTAACAACAGAGAATTTATGGAGAGGTCCTGGGCTCAGGAGGACAGGGGTTTTCTCTGGATTTAATATGCTGGCTGATGGTCTGGCTGTCATCAAGTATTGATGATTAATCGCTTCATCAGCTTATTGCTATCCATTGCATTTCACTTAATCAAAGACACAATGGCTCAGCAGGAAGGATCTTACCAAGTAGCAGTTCAGAATGATCATACTTGGCACCTCTAGTGGCAGACCCAAGGTCTTTGATTGACCCGAACCTTATCAGCCTGAACAACCAAGGACTCTGTGAACAAGGCTCGAGCTGCAAGTCAGAGGGTTCACCGAAACCTTTTAATAAATGCACTAGCACTTTATTAAAGCTAACAGGATATCTGGACTTTACTATGTAGTTTCAATTACATATCAGATGTTACGGGCGACACAGAACACATGGTCATGCGTAGCCTTGGAAGGGCTGGGCCAGATGGCGGTCACCACTGGGTAGTTATACTCAGGACTTTGGTTTGCCTATAGGTTTGGCACAGTAGCGTAATAGTACTTGAAGGGCCCCCCACTGCAAAGTACATGAAGAGGCCCTCCACACTCCGCAGCCAGTTAGGAGCTTTCATGTCAGGGGCCCACTGCCTGTGCACAGTGCAGGAGGGAACCCAACCCAACCCACACTGAGGGGGCTGTGGGGGCTATACCACACCTTTGGCACCGTTTGACAAATCCACACAAAAGTTTCCCAAAAAGGTCTCATCCATGCCAACTCCTCCCTGGAAAGATTTGGTGTGTTCCATCATGCAGGGGTTCAGAAATATCAGGGTCCCACAGCACATTTTCACCATTAATTTTTCGATAGGAAATTTAGACACCGCTACAGCCAAAACAGCTGAATGGATTTACACCAAAATTAGCAGAACACTAGATCTTAGTCCATAACACATGTTTTTCAGTTGATGTAAATCCGTTCAGTACTTTTTGAGAAATTAAGGCTTTAGATTTATAAATATGTCATGCAGAGGAGGATGTGCCGAGCCAACAGATCACAAGATGAGGTTCTAATTGGCTGCCACCACATATACATTGATGCTGGGGCAGCCATCTAAGTTGTCCTGCAAAACATGTAAGATGCAACTATAAGGGGGTGGGTTAGGGATCCTCTGCACCCTTAGGACTGGTGGGGGGAGGTGGGGCCTCTCCATGCAAAAATGATTTTTTCAAATTCAAATGGAACTATTTTGTTCACATTTTTTTTAATCAGTGTTTGATTACAACACTCACCTACATCCAAGGACAATGAGGAGGGCAGGGAATCAAAATGTGTGAGTGATTGGAGGTGATGAGGATTGAGTGTGCTATGGGGTATGATAGGAGAATGAGAAGGGGTGGGTAAAGAGTGGAAAAGATTGTACCCAGAGGGCCTGATTGTCCATCATCAGTATTGAATCTGCTTCCTGTTTCCAGATAGACCCAGAGTTCCTGTGTCAACAACAGGATCCAGAAGCTCCACATTTTGTCTAATTGTGATAGTTTTTGTTCCACACGATTTCCTCCATTCCCTGGGGATACAGATATTGTGCAGAAAGCCCATTTGCCTGCTAATACGTCTAAGTACAGGCAGTGGGTCACCATCAATGGGCAACGGGTGAAGACCTTAAGGGATACAGGAGCCAGCATGACTACAGTAAGGTGCCAGGTGCTGTACTCAGAGATGGTCCTCCCTAACACATTACACCAAGTCATAGTTCCTGGCAATACTGAGAGCGTTCTACTGGTGGCTTTGGTTCCCTTTGAGTTGGAGGGGGGTCTCAGGGTCTCTAAGAGTAGCTGTGAGCAATGCCTGTAGATTGTCTATTCAGCAACAAGCTGGAGCACACTATCTGGAGGGAGGTAGAGGTCAAGTTTCACTTGGAGTTTTGGGATTGCCTGAATGGGTCTGTATAACCATGAGTTCTATGGCTGCCCAGGAAGGGAATCAAGGCCATCTGGAGCCTGGAACAATGGCCCAGACAGCTTCCAAGAAGTAGACGGGATGGGGTGCAAGAAACTACCCCCTGAAGGTCCCACAGTCAAGGTTGACGGGGCATCTGAGGAGGATGACCCAAGCCAATGAGGTAGGACATTGCCACCCTGGGTGACCTACCTGAGCTTGTTAGTTGTCAAATTGAGGGTGGGCCCACTAGGGAAAAATTCTGAAAGGCACAGAAAGAGTGCCTCACCCAAGAGGGCTGAGGCGGCAAGCTAAGACTCAGATGGCAGGTGGCACCTCTGGAGATCATCTGATCTATTAGGAGAATTAACTCCTATATAGTGAGCCTAAGGTTCCTGGCTCTGGGGCAGTCCATGTGCTGGTGGTCCGCCAGTGTTACACAACCTTCCTTCTGGGTTTGGCTCATGACATACCGCTGTAAGTACATCTGGTGCAAGACAAGACCTTCTATTAGCCCTGGATGAAGAAAGCTTCAGATGCATTCTGTAGTTCCTGTCCTGCCTGCCAGGTCAGTGGGAAATCAAGGAAAAAGCTCCAGGCTCCCCTCATCCCCTTACACGTCACTGGGATTTCCTTTGAGAGGGTAAGCATTGGCGTTATTGGACCCTTGAACCCCAAAACAGCTTTTGGGCAACAGGTTCACCCTGGTCTTGGTGGACCACACCACTCGCTACTCAGCGGCCATCCCTCTTAAGTTGGTGACTACATCTGCGGTGCCCAGATGGTAATTATTACCCGTGTGGGTTTTCCCAAAGACGTAGTGTGTTACAGAGGCACTAACTTCATGTTAGCATACATGAAGTCCATGTGGGATGAGTGTGAATGAATGAACACATTTCATAGCTTGCAAGGCACCCAGCTACTCAAAGTGTGTCCCGATGCTACTACATGAAACGAGGTGACATGCAAAGTCACTGACTAAAGAGATACGTCTTCAAATATTTACCTGCACAGGAAGAATATTTCATATTCTGTCCAGAAAGACCAGGAAAGATGCACCACCTTGTCTAATTTTTGTAAGTGTGGGGCCAGTATCAAGTGTGCCTTACTCCACTGCAGATTCCTATTTGGCTGGTATTCCTGAAATCTTTTGTTCAAGTAATAAGGGCTGATATTTTGAAGAGCTCAATGGAAAGCATAAGTGCTTTAAAAATATTCCTTTTTCTGGCAGGTAACCAATGCAGTTGGTTAAAATATGGAGATGTAGGGGAACTCTTCTGATGGTTAAATTGCAGATGAGCTGCTGTATTCTGGATATCCTGTAGTCGGCAATCAGGTAGGCAGGTAAACCCAGGTACAAGGCATTTTCAAAATCTAGTGTAGAAAGAATCATGGCTGTTATATGTGCTTCTCATGAAAGAAGATGTGGGAATTATGTAATTGCCTTTCAAATCTATATGCAGTTTTTGGCTACTGAATAAATCTTGGCCTTGAAGGACAGTTTGCTACTTAAAATTACTCCCAGGTTTCTAAAACATTTGTGTAGGAGGGGGTGGGGGGGGGGGAGTTTGTCCCAATCCAGAGCAACCCAGAGCAATCCAGAGCAACCAAGAGTATGATTAGGACCAAAGAGAAGACATGTGGTCCTCTCCGGGATGCTTTTCAGCTGATTGTCCCTGAGCCAGCCGCCAACTGCCCTCACGCAGTCTAAAAACACCTTCTTGACAATGCCTGACAATGCCTGTGTCACCCTCGTAGAACACTAACAGCATGTCATGAGCATAAGAGATTATATTAATGCCAAATGATTTCACCAGGGCTGCCAGTATTCACATATAAATATTAAACAGAGTAAAACTCAATGTGGAGCACTAGGGAATGCCGCATTTGAGGGATTTAGCCTCAGAAGAATATGTCTTAGTCCACACTGACTGCTCTCTGGCCGATAACAAAGAAGTCAGCCATTTTAAGGTTAATCCCCCAAATCCAATATTAGACAGGCATTGCAGGAGGATGTCATGAGGGATGGTGTCAAAAGCAGCCGCCAAATCTAATAAAATGAGTGCCGAGTTGTGGCCTTTCTCCAAAGACAACTCAAGGAGTCTAAAATTTCCAGCAAGGCGGTTTCGGTGCAGTGACATGTGCAGAAACCACATTGAGACAGATGAATAAGGTGGCTGGATTCTAGATAGTCTGAAAGCTGCTTGTTAACAACCATCTCCAAAATGTTGGCATCTGCTGGAAGAAGAGAGATGGGTCTCAAATTGGACAAAATATAACTGTCAGCAATGGACTTTTTCAGCAAAGGGATAACACTAGCCTTTTTCCATATATTTGAAACCATCCCTGTCTGTAGGGAGGCACCAAACACCTTTGCATATACAGGACCAATTACATCCACGATTTGCCTTAGAATGTGGGTGGAACAAGGATCTAAGGGAAAGCCGGATTTGCAAGAGAGAAAGAGAGTTTTCCATTCATCCTCAGGATCTAAGGGAAAGCCAGATTTGCAAGAGAGAAAGAGAGTTTTCCATTCATCCTCCCATGGAGGTATGAAAGATAAAAGCGTGTGGGTCGAATTAGATGTAGGAGGCAAAGAGGTATAAACAGAGACATTTTAAGTAAGTCTGGGCGGTGAACTCCGCCCCGATCGCTGAGTTTGCTGAGTTTTCCGCACTTCGCGTTCCGCGGAGCTTGCAGCATTCTGAAAAACTCCGTTCCACAGAGCAGAGTTTTTTACCTCGCTCGCGGTCGTCAACGTCAAGTTGACAAGCGCAAGGGAAGAAAATCATCCTTCTGGTGAGATTTTTCCTTGTTCGCGATCGTCAGCATCAAGTTGGTGAGCGCGAGCATGGAATATCATCCTCCAAGCGAGATTTTTTAACACGGCCAATCAGATTTCTCATTACGAGTGGCCGCTTATTCTCACAACCGCTCACGTTGAGAAGCCATCCATTTGCGTTGAGAAAGCTGCTGCCCCAGTAAAAATTTACTCTAGCGTCAGAAAGGAAGAAGCGCCCGCTTGCACTGGGAATGGTGCCGTTCATCATGATTGCACAGTGTGGACAAGGACCTGGCACTGAAGTGTTCCGCGTAGTGGAACTCAGCAAACTCAGCCTGGCTTAATTTTAAGAAGTGAGCAGAGTGGGCTCTGGCCCAGCGCCCCAGCCTTTCAGGGGTACCCTGATAATTCCAGCAATATTCTTCACACAGTTCTGACCAGATGACCTTGAATGATTTTTTAAACGTAGATTATTTTAAATACCATTTACTTTATTAATAATATGGGTAATGTCTGGGAGTCTATTACAAGATTTTTGCAGAGGAATTTTGCGGTTTGTTTTTCAACACCATGCAACATCCATATAAAACTTCCTTTTAGATCAAAACAGGACCTCACATATGAGAAATGGCAGTGGGTCTGTGCGAAAACACACAACACTATCCCCAAATATTAAATGGAAATACATTTAGAATTTGGACCAGCGTCCCTTTGCACTGTCAGTGACCTGGCCAAAGAGGGCACAAAAAACTGAAATTGGATCCCCAAATTATGGGGCCGATTATGATGGCGGACGGACCTAAGTCCGTCCGCCACCATAGAGTAGGAGGGACCGTCCGCAGGGGCAGCGGCGGTCCCTCCGTGCAAATTAGGATGTGACCGCCACCCTGGCGGTCACATCCTGTATTTTTAACATTGCGGCGGGTGCTGCTTCAAGCAGCACCCGCCGCAATGTTAAAAATAAAAGTTGTGCATTTGCATGCACAAAGCGGCAGGCACAGCGCGGTGCCTGCTGCTTTGTTCAGGCAAATGCAGGGGGGTACCATAGGTACCCCCCATGTGCATCCCCCACCCCCCCTTCACCCAGGGGGCCCGCAAAGGGCCCCTGAAGTGAAGGTCCGTATGCTTTTCCACGGTGGAAAAGCCGCCGTGGAAAAGCATACATTCTACGCCATCCTAATATGGCTGGTGGTGTCTGATAAACACCGCCAGCCATGTTAAAGCTTTTCCGCCGCGGTCGGAAGGCGACCGCGGCGGAAAAGCTGGAGACAAATTGTAAGACCCACCAGCCATCCTAATTTGGCGGTGGGTCTTTCACGGCTCCGCGGCGGTTTTCCCGCATCCACCGGGCCGGCGGTGGCTTCCGACGGCCCGGAGGATGCCGGAAAACCGCAATCGTAATAGGCCCCTATGTCTGGCCCAAGGTCCCGAAAATCCTTAAGATGTCCTTGGGTATAAACTATGGAGGACAGAGAAGCTTGAATATTGGTCTGCATGTTGATGATTTTTTCTTCAAAGAAGTCACTTAACTTCTGGCCTAAAGTAGGGTTGATTTCTACCAGTCGGACATGCGCTTTAGACTCCATAAAGCAGAATACATTTTTTTTTTTTATTATTCCCTGGTTATCGGCTTCTGTAATTTTCAAAGTGTAAAACCTGCACCAAGCAACTTTGATAGTATTGTGACACTTTCTGAGGACCTGTTTATATATTACATTCTTTGCATCCAGATACTGTCTTCTCCGAATTCTCTCAAGCTTTTCACAATTTTTCTTTCTAACCAAAGATCAGAGGAGAACCAAGGTGCTGTAGGAGTCGATTTCTGCTTCATTATAGTCACAACTTTGTTAGGGGCTTTAGTGTATGCTGCCTCAAGGAGGCATTGATTGACTAGGAAAGCATCTTTGCTGGCATTACCCGATGACACAAGTGTAGAGAGCGCCAGCAGAATTTTCTGTAGTTTAGTATGCAAATGTTATTCCATGGTCTGGCCAAAGAACCACTGGAGTTTTTATCTTTTCTGCTCCTTATCCTGGAAGGAGCCCAGGGAAACTTCAACAGAAAATGGTCAGAGCATACTCCTTCACATGGAGTTCCCCAAATTGGCATATTTGAGAGAATTATGTCAATTGGGTGCCCAGCCTTTTGTGTGGGACATGACGGGATCAAACAAAGGTTGAGAGAAGCCGTGGTTTCTAAAAAAGTCCTAATCACTTTGTTCTCAATATTTTTAATATGGAGATTTCAGTCTCCAAGGATGATAAAGTTAGTGTATTTTATCATGATTGTGCCAAGACAGAATCTACGGAATTAATAAATTCTGCTGCCTAACCAGGCGGACGATATAAAAGGACCCATGAAAAAGAGGATTGCGTGGAAAGAGACAATAAAAAAGAGCTTCTGCCCATATTGTGTCTGCTATAGGGAAAGTGAAACAATGTATGTTATTTTTAAAGAAATAGCCAGGCTCTCCCTCCCCCCCTTGACTTTCCTATCTGATCTCTATGAACACAGACATAGATTTGAGGGAAGGACAGTTTGATATCAGGGGAAGATTCTTCTTTCATCCATGTCATGAATAATACATCACACTTAGAGTCCATAAGCAACTTAAAGATATCAGGAATTAGTGAGTGGGGAGTGTGGGATAACTTATAAGTTCTCCTCACCCTATCACCCCCAAACCAACGGTCTTGTGTAGAGTTTTAATACGACCCTCAGTGGCATGATAATGGGCCACCTAAGCCCATGAGGCGTAAGTGAGATATCCTCCTTCCATGCCTTCTCTTTGCCTACAGGGAGGTGCTACAGAAGAGAGTTGGGTTTAGCCCCTCTGAACTCCTCCATGGCCACCCTGTTAGGGGACCTCTTAGCCTTGTGAGAGAGGGGAGGGAGCAAGCTCCCTGGAAACCACTCAGGATGTGGTCAGTTGCATGCTGGCTCTCTGCAACCAGATGCACCGCTTCTGGAAAAAGGCAATAATCAATCTTGAGGCCAGTCAGATCTGGGTTGAAACTCTGGTATGGCCAGAATGCCACACTGGTAACATTTCAATATGCCCAGAAGGTGTGGGTTATGGAGCCTGTGGAGCCTAGGACTCTACAGGATTGCTGGACAGGCTCATATGAGGTGAAGGAGTGGAAGGGGGAGTTCACCTTCCTGGTGGCTCTATAGACCCCTATGAACCTCTTACGGTTGCTCAATGTGAAACACCTCAAACCTCACTTAGATAGGTCCAAAATGTGCATGCTCCTGGTGACAGATGAGGGAGTGGAAGAGGAGAGCGTACCCCTCCCTGACCTCCTGTATAATAATAATCCTGTATTTGTAAAGCTCACAGCTACCCGTAGTAGGTTTCCCGGCGCTGGGGGCCGTCGGGAAGATCAGGCAAGCTATTGCCCAGAGTCACATGGTGCTGGGAAGCCCCCTGCCGCCGGTGCCAAGGATCGAACCGTGATCCCCAGCGTCCGGCGTCAGTCGCCCTGGCCGCTGCACCACACCTCTTCCACAAGGAACATGATGGATCAGTCAAGGGTAAGTACAAGTAGATGATGGGCGGAGCGCTGAAACTTTTCAGACACTCACCTCCAGTGCCAGATCTCGGTTGAATCCATCATCTTTCTTTAGCTCACTCTGCCACCTCAGTTCAGACCCCAGCTATATGCAAATCAGTCTTGATCCTGTGCCTCATGGGAACAATTCAGTCCAAACTGTCAAGCCAGGTCTTCGCTGAACTGGAAACAAGCATCCTGGGACCGGGTTTGGGGTAACACCCCTCATCAGCCAGGCTAGCTTGAATCCAGTGGCAAAGGGATCAATGGTCCTAAGTCTAGGCATACCCTGCCACTTAGGGCAAACGAAGCAAACACAAGGAGATAATGGATGGAGCGCTAAAACTTTTCAGACACTCATCCCCAGTCACAGATCTGGACTGAATCCATCATCCTTATTTAGCTCACTTCACCACCTCAGTTCAGACACAGCTATATGCAAATCAGTATTGACCCTGGGCCTCATGGGAACTGCCAATCAAGGTCTTCGCTGAACCGGGAAGAAGCATCCTGGGACCGGTTTCAGGGTAACAACCCTCATCAGCCAGGCTAGCTTGAATCCAGTGGCAAAGTGAGCAAGGGACTCACGTCTAGGCATACCCTGCCAACTTAGGTTGAACAAAGCAAACACAAGGAGATTTTGGATGGAGCGCTGAAACTTTTCAGACACTCACCCCTAGTCACAGATCTGGGTTGAATCCATCGTCGTTCTTTAGCTCACTTTGCCACCTCAGTTCAGACCCAGCTACATGCATATCAGTCTTGACCCTGTGCCTCATGGGAACAATTCAGTCCAAACTGTCAAGCCAGGTCTTCGCTGAACTGGAAACAAGCATCCTGGGACCGGGTTTGGGGTAACACCCCTCATCAGCCAGGCTAGCTTGAATCCAGTGGCAAAGGGATCAATGGTCCTAAGTCTAGGCATACCCTGCCAACTTAGGGCAAACGAAGCAAACACAAGGAGATAATGGATGGAGCGCTAAAACTTTTCAGACACTCATCCCCAGTCACAGATCTGGACTGAATCCATCATCCTTATTTAGCTCACTTCACCACCTCAGTTCAGACACAGCTATATGCAAATCAGTATTGACCCTGGGCCTCATGGGAACTGCCAAGCAAGGTCTTCGCTGAACCGGGAAGAAGCATCCTGGGACCGGTTTCAGGGTAACAACCCTCATCAGCCAGGCTAGCTTGAATCCAGTGGCAAAGTGAGCAAGGGACTCACGTCTAGGCATACCCTGCCAACTTAGGTTGAACAAAGCAAACACAAGGAGATTTTGGATTGAGCGCTGAAACTTTTCAGACACTCACCCCTAGTCACAGATCTGGGTTGAATCCATCGTCGTTCTTTAGCTCACTTTGCCACCTCAGTTCAGACCCAGCTACATGCATATCAGTCTTGACCCTGTGCCTCATGGGATCAGTCCAGCCCAAACTGCCAAGTCAGGTCTTTGATGAACCGGAAGCAAGGATCCTGGGACCTGTTTCGGGGTAATACCCCTCATCAGCCAGGCTAGCATGAATCCAGTGGCAAAGTGAGCAAGTGACCCAGGTCTAGGGCTACCCTGCCAACTTAGGGCGAACACAGCAAACACAAGGAGAGGATGGCCGGTGCACTGAAACATTTCAGACACTCACCCCCAGTCACAGACCTGGGTTGAATCCATCACCATGCTTTGGCTTACTTTGCCACCTCAGCTCAGACCCAGCTATATGCAAATCATTCTTGACCCTGTGCCTCATGGGAACAGTCCAGCCAGAACTGCCAAGCCAGGTCTTAGCTGAACCGGAAACAAGCATCCTGGGACCGATTTCAGGGTAACACCCCTCATCAGCCAGGCTAGCTTGAATCCAGTGGCAAAGTGAGCAAGGGATCCACGTCTGGGCATACACAGCCAACTTAGGGCGAACAAAGCAAACAAAAGGAGATGATGGACGGAGCGCAGAAACTTTTCAGACACTCACCCCAGTCACAGATCTGGACTGAATCCATCATCCTTATTTAGCTCACTTCATCACATCAGTTCAGACACAGCTATATGCAAATCAGTATTGACCCTGGACCTCATGGGAACTGCCAAGCAAGGTCTTCGCTGAACCGGGAAGAAGCATCCTTGGACCGGTTTCAGGGTAACAACCCTCATCAGCCAGGCTAGCTTGAATCCAGTGGCAAAGTGAGCAAGGGACTCACGTCTAGGCATACCCTGCCAACTTAGGTTGAACAAAGCAAACACAAGGAGATTTTGGATGGAGCGCTGAAACTTTTCAGACACTCACCCCTAGTCACAGATCTGGGTTGAATCCATCGTCATTCTTTAGCTCACTTTGCCACCTCAGTTCAGACCCAGCTACATGCATATCAGTCTTGACCCTGTGCCTCATGGGATCAGTCCAGCCCAAACTGCCAAGTCAGGTCTTTGATGAACCGGAAGCAAGGATCCTGGGACCTGTTTCGGGGTAATACCCCTCATCAGCCAGGCTAGCATGAATCCAGTGGCAAAGTGAGCAAGTGACCCAGGTCTAGGGCTACCCTGCCAACTTAGGGCGAACACAGCAAACACAAGGAGAGGATGGCCGGTGCACTGAAACATTTCAGACACTCACCCCCAGTCACAGACCTGGGTTGAATCCATCACCATGCTTTGGCTTACTTTGCCACCTCAGCTCAGACCCAGCTATATGCAAATCATTCTTGACCCTGTGCCTCATGGGAACAGTCCAGCCAGAACTGCCAAGCCAGGTCTTAGCTGAACCGGAAACAAGCATCCTGGGACCGATTTCAGGGTAACACCCCTCATCAGCCAGGCTAGCTTGAATCCAGTGGCAAAGTGAGCAAGGGATCCACGTCTGGGCATACACAGCCAACTTAGGGCGAACAAAGCAAACAAAAGGAGATGATGGACGGAGCGCAGAAACTTTTCAGACACTCACCCCCAGTCACAGATCTGGGTTGCATCCATCCTCGTTCTTTAGCTCACTTTGACACCTCAGTTCAGACTCAGCTATATGCAAATTAGTCTTGACCATGTGCCTCATGGGAATAGTTCAGCCCGAACTGCAAAGCCAGGTCTTTGCTGAACCGGAAACTAGCATCCTGGGACTGGTTTCAGCCAGGCTAGCTTGAATCCAATGGCAAAGTGAGCAAGGGACCTACGTCTGGGCATACACAGCCAACTTATGGGGAACAAAGGAAACACAAGGATATTATGGACAGAGCGCTGAAACTCATCAGCCAGGCTAGGAAAATCAGCCTGAATCAGTCAAGGGTGTCAACCTCTCCCCTACTCTGACCCCAGAACCGCACAGTGACTGTCACCAGTTACTGGGTCAATTCACCTCTCTGTTCTCCCTCGCCTCTAGACTCACACACCTGGGCGGCCATAACATAGACACTGAAGACAGTTCACCTATTAAAAACAAAATGTACTGGTTGTCCGAAAAACTGAGTCCCAGTATCAAAGAGGAGGTCTCCAAGATGCTGATGTTAGTGGTAATTGAGCCCTCCAACAGTGCCTGGTCCAGCCCTGTGTTCCTGGTACCCAAGGCTCTCCCACCGGGTGCCATTCCAGAACTTATGTTCTGTGTGGACTACAGCGGTCTCAGTTCAGTGACGAAGACTGCCGCACACCCCATCCCCTGAGCTGATGAGCTCATAGACAGGCGGGCACTACCAAACATCTCAGGATGTTTGATTTAACATCAGGGTACTCTCAGATAACTCTGACTGAGGGGCCAAAAGAGAGGTCTGCATTATCAACCCCAAAGAGCCACTTCCAGTTTCAGGTGATGCCCTTTAGTTTGAAGAATGCCCCTTCCATCTTTCAGAGGTTGGTCTACAGGATTGGTCAACATGGTCCTGACTCTCAAAGGGTTTGGTAGTTCTCCCCACCATCAGCTGGGGGGGGGACACACATATTAAACTTGTCAGCCTTAGATTCATGCCTCATGTATGGTTTCTAAAGCCTTGATTCCAGTCACTCGTACCAGTGGTGAGGGTTGTGGAAATCCCCTGTCTCTTTTAATGTTGGTATGAAATGGGGTCAGGCAGTGTGTCTCTCAGGATGACTGTGAGGCGTTCCATTGCAGGTATTGTCCATACCTTCACCCTCCATTAATCTATCATTGGTTAAGAAGTGTTCTTCCATTTCTCGGCTATCACTATTTGAGCTGCTAACAAGAGAGGGCATATTCATTTTTCTTTGTTCAGGGAGAAGAGGTGTAACTCATCCACATCCATTTGGCCCAAAACCAATATTTGCAGCATTAGAGGTATTACAATGCTCACAGTTTCCTTTATGAGTCACGATATTTGGCCCCAGAACAGTTGAGCAATCCCACCACATATGTATATAGCTACACCCTGTATCACAACCCCTCCAGGGGCATTACATATTGCTTTCCGATGGTCTGGGGGCAAGTAGCACCATACCAATATTTTAAATGCACTTGCCCTGTATTGGAGACAAAGGGAGGATTTTGCTGCCCTGCCGCAGATTTGCATCCATTTGCCTTTGTCATTGTGAGGGCAAGATCAGTTGAATATTCTCCTGCACACAACCCGTTTTGTTAGACGGATGGATCTATTTCATAATAATAAAAAAAAAATTCTGAGCTTGTAAAGCGCCTGGTTAAACTTGCCAGTGTCCCCCCGCGCTAAGGCATGGTAAAGACAAGAAAGATCTTTGTCAGTGTTCCCATATGACATCATATCCTCCACCCCAGTCAGCTCTCTTGTCCCTGATTCTCTCATTTTGGGATATCTTGCTCGGTGAAGCAATTGGGTAGTACAGTAGAGATCTTTGGGCTTTAACATAAAATCATTGGCACACTGGTCTCTGATCTTCGGAATGCCATTAGAGTACACCTAGCCAAGGCGTAGTGTGTTGCTTCCCTCCAATATCTGGTAACACCTGTCTGTCATACCTGGTGGGAAGTCAGGATTTCCCAACACTGAGGTCAATACTGAAGGATACGTAGTAACCTGTCCAGAGTGAACCACCTTCTTCCAGCATTGTAATGTCACACCTGCCACCCAAACCAAGGTCAATTCCTATTAATGCAATTTGTAGCTGATAACCAAACCCCCAGCGAAGCCACAGATATCACATCCTCCCTAGGACCTCTGCAACCAACTCAGCTCCTACTTCCACCTGAAAATTAAGGCCCTCTACGACAACTTCAGCGAACAGACTTCTGAAACCTCCCTTCCCACTAGCGACAATAGCCAGTTCACCAATACCACCTGGACCCTGGTCACCACCGAAAAGACCACAACGATCATGAAGGGGGCACCCACTCAGGAGCACCTACGCATCTCTGTCCGCCGCACATCTTCCACAGAGCCACCGCCACCATGGCGCCCGTGCTTCGTCGCACCATCAACGCCACCTTTGAATCCGGGTCCTTCCCTGACAACTGGAAATGCGCAGAATTCAAGCCCCTCCTAAAGAAGCCCTCGGCAGACCCGAATGACCTGAAAAACTACCGACCCATCTCTCTCCTTCCCTTCGCAGCCAAAGTCACAGAGTAGATCGTCAACACCCAACTGACACACTTCATCAAGGAAAATGCCATCCTCAACTCCTCCCAATCCAGTTTCCGCAGCAACCACAACACCGAGACCGCCCTCCTTGCTGCCACAGATGACAACCGCATTCTCCTCGACCAAGGCAACACCGTGGTCCTCATCCTGCTAGATATCTCTGCAACTTTTAACACCGTCTCCCACTGCAGTCCGGAAGCAATACTCCACAATGCAGGAATACAGGACACCACACTCGACTGGATCCGCTCCTTCCTTGCCGAAAAACCCAAAGGATCAGACTCCCGCCTTTTCTCTCCAAACTCACCGAGATCAACTGCGGAGCTCCCAAGGATTGTTGCTCAGTGCCACGCTCTTCAACATCTACATGGCCCCCCTCACCGCCATTGTCAGACAGCATGGACTCAGCATAGGATCCTACGCCAACAATACCCACCTCATCCTCTCCCTGAGTGTAGGGGTTTGATCACCCACCATAATTGGGCTAACTCTTCACAGCTTAGTTAGCTTATTGTCAGTGTCACTATTATTCCTTCCCACACCTTCCCAATTCCCATTTAGTAAATAAACAGCCTATAACACAAGGCAGGTTACTCGTTATAGTCACAAAGCCTTAAAGGGTGTGTCAAGTCACCGCTCTGATCCCCGGTGGTGTCGGACCCCGCGGACTTGATCACAGGGTCCATCATCTCTCACGGCAGCAAGAGATTTTCCTGGACCAATAGTAAGCCTCCCTTGGTACATTTTCCCTCCAATGGGGGCTGTTCAGGTGGCAACTCTCTTCCTTCATTTGTCTCATGTCTAGTCCTGCTGGGATGTTTCTCTGGGAGATTTCTGTCTTTCGCGGGTTGCTGTCCATGCTTCCTTATGTCTGGATTTCCGAGTTTGCTGATAGTGCAACATTAATTTTCAGTTCTCCAAATAATCACCTCCAGCATCCTGCTAATTTCTCAATTGTTAGTCGTTGATGGTCTCTTGCCTAGTAGAGATTGAGACTTGTTTGTCTTTGTATTGAAACAAAAGTAGTCTTTTGCTATTTTCAAGAATATCCTCTTGTCTAGAGTTAAGTTTGAGATATCCTGGAAAAGCGTCACGGTGGACCCGCGGAATACTATAAGTTCTTTCTACATTACACTCTCATTATTTCCTCTTTCTGAGAGAGATGGGGCACCTTTGTAAGAAAGGTTGAGGTTAAGTTGTTCTTAATTTGATATGTTAGTGTAGTCTAGTTCGATTGTGGGGTCTGCTGATGTTTGCAAATGGGATACATATATGTCATGGACATAGCTCAGTAAATGCAGGTCTGTAACTGAGTCTGGAATGGCCCTGACTCGGACATTGTTTCGTCATGACCTGTTTTCTCCATATTCCACTTTTGGTTCATTCGATAATAGGCCTGAGCGGGAATAAAATTCCCCTCTGGGAGTTGGTGGAATTCTGGACAATATGCTGGTAGCGTGGGGTTCCCTCTAAATTCCGCCGTCTGGTGTAATTACGGTTCCGTTGGTGCATGCAAGCGTTGCGCACTGGCAAGAGCGAGGAGATTTGCAAGCTACTTGCGAGACAGACTTTCTGTCCATTAGCACAGCTTCTGGCATCATTTTCATGATGATGGTGAGCAGTTGCACCTCAAGCAGATATTCCACTTGAGAAGCAGCTAAATCTACTCCAAAAGTCCGTTCAGGGTGTCTTTTAGTGTGAGAAGCATTTTTATTTTACTTCTTTGTTTCAACAAGAAGGAATTGCAACAGAGACTTCAACTTCCTGTTCCTGTCCAGCAGCCTCCTCCCTGTCCATTGTCACTTTTCATTTGGATTTCAAGTGGAAGGATCCCTTTATTTTTCTGCTGCATATATGCCATTGGATTTAAGGACATTGTTTTTGGGAAATCACAAGGAAGTTAAAAAATGTTCAAATAAGGGTGCTGTTTGTTTGTCAGGGGACATGCACCAGTATTTATTTGTGCTTTTATTCAATTTTTAAATTTAGTTGTTGTGGGTTGCTTACAGGTTCGGTATGGGCCTAGTTAGGTTTTTGCATTTAAAAAAAAAATTGTAAGGGAAAAATGTAGCACATTTCAGTACATTTTCTCCATGTTTGTTAAATTTGCAATAATCATTTATTTTACTCTGGGGCATAGTCTACCCACGGGCCATCCAGCCAGTAGTATGAGTCATGGGTACATGAAGCAATTGTTTCTGTGGTATTTGTTGTTTTAAACCATCGTTTAAGGCAGGGATGTCATTGGATTAAAATTGAAATGTGTTTTTTTTATTTATTTCACATTTGTCTCTGCAAAAAGTGTATTGGTGGGATAATATTTGATGCTTTGGGAGGATGTGTGTTGTAACATTTGTATAAGCCACAAATGTTTCATTTTGGGCATTGCCAAATGGATGATTGTGTTTTCTTCAGTGTTACCATGCCTCCTCTGTCTTACCAGTATGTGTGTTTGTTTGTTCCCCATATCATGTGGCTGGGGGCCATTTTGTGTAGTCAGTTTCCATAGGATGCATGTGTTCTTTGTTGTCCATGCCTCCTTTCTTGTTGTTCGACCTTGTAGCTGGTGACCATTTTGTGTAGCCTGTCAGTGTGCTTTTGCCATAAGCCTGTATGTGTTCTTTGTTTAGACCATGCCTCCCTGCTTGCTGTTGTTGGTTGAGCATGTGGCCAGAGAGCAGTTTGTGTAGCCAGCCAGTGTGATTTTGCCATAAGCTTGCATGTGTTCTTGGTTGTCGCCATGCCTCCATGCTTGTTGTTGTTGCTTGAGCATTTGGTCAGTGGCCATTTGTGGAGCCATCCATAGGTCTGATTGTGTTCTTTGTTATTGCTATGCCTCCTTGTTTGTTGTTGTTGTTTGACTATGTGGCTGCCAACCATTCTGTGTAGCCCATCAATTTGTTTTTGCCATAGGCCTGCATGTGTACTTTGTTGAGGCCATGCCTCCTTTGCTAGCTGCTTGGTGTTTGACCATGTGGCAGGCAACCATTTTGTGTGTAGCCAGCCAGTGTGTTTTTGCCACAGGCCTACATGTGTTCCTTGCTGTGGCCAAGCCTCCTTGCACGCTGTTGCTGTTTGGCAATGTGCCAGGTGACCTTGTTGTGTAGCCAACAAGTGTGCTTTTGCTATGGACCTGCATGTACTCTTTGTTGGAGCCATGCCTCCCTACTTGTTGTTGTTGTTGGTTGACCATGTAAATCCTTTTTTTCCAGCTTTCAAAGCCATTTTCTAGGGAGATTGATAGGAGAGAGCTATGCCTTTTTGTTATTTTATTTTACATTTTTCCCTGATATCAATTTAATATGTTTGAGGGTCATTGTGGTAAATGTATGTATGACCAGTGTTTAAAATTATATCAATTTTTTTAGCATTTTTCCCCAGTAGCTTCTTGCTTCCAATGGGTTTCTCATAGTCCCCTGGTATACCAGTAATTCATTTTTAGGTCTTGCTGAGTCAGCGCGCATGCGCTGTCGGGGAGACATTTAGGAGCGGCTTTTGGAAGTGTTCCCAAAGCGGCCACCAGCTCACGCGCACAAGCATGTGCTCTGCTGCACGCGCATCCCTTGCGTGCTTTAGCGTGTCATCGAAATCACTTTCGCTTTCACAGCGATTGTGATCGCGATGACTTCCTCTTTCACGGCTGCGCGGCGTTACTATTACTGCTGCGCGGCCAATTTAATATTCACTTCACCCACATGCCTCCCCTCAACACTACTTCTTCCCCCACCCCTGTCCAGCTTCCCCCCACCCCTTTGTATCTCCTCCCCACACGTTTCTGCACCCTGCTTTCCTCCAACGCCTTTGGTCTAGACCCCTACCAGCATCCCCCTTCTATTTTTTTTTGTTCCGTACTTCATACATCTTCTTCGACCCAACACACACCGACCACCTATTCTATCCCCAAAGTTTCCTACGCACACCCCCTTCCACACTTGTTTCACTATCTCTTCACTATCCTGAGGCTTTATCTTGTTTCTAGAGAAGACCTCGCAGTATTGGAATATGAAAGTATTTATGCATGTCTTTGGAGTGTTGGGCTTATTGCTCCCCTTAATCACTTCTTTGGTACTTCAAGTGCTGATTAATGTCTCATAAAAAGACAAAATACTCATGAAACGTTCGTGCGCGTGTGGGTGAGTAATGATTTAACCACACACATCTTTGAAAATGGGGTTTGCCCCAAGATTGTACATTTCGGTAATCATAATTTAATGACAGTAGACTTGTGGACAGCTCGAGGAATAAGAGGTGATGTTGTTCGAATTCTGATTTGCTACCAAAAGAAAGGCTGTAACTCGAGGGGCTGGCATAGACGCTCGAGGATTTGTTTTTTCATCAATGGAGATGCAGATCTTAAAGAAAGATTGATCAATTGCAGCTCATTAGTTTGCTGCAAACAAATCTGCATTTCCATCAACAACCTCCCACCCTCACAAAGACGAAGAGGCTTTCAATACCAGTAATTATTCATGTTAACATTTACGCATTTCAGTTAGAAAAAAAGAGGTGCAATCGGTTTGTTCTGCGTCTCTCTGAAACATCAATTTTTTTTCCCCTCAGAAGCAACAAAAGTGTATTCTCTCTTTTGCCCAAAGACATTTTCCTGGACATGTACTTTGCCCGTGAAGCCCTGTCGCCACGCAACTGGTGTTTAAACTGCTTCCTCCCAGTGATTTTCGATGCCTTGTGGGAATTAGTATGTGTACAGCATAACAACGCAATTACATTTGATTTAGCAACGACAAATTGGAACTGTTGGCGGATACTTGATTTAAGCATTTATGGCAACCAAGAGGCTTATGTTACGTAGGCACATTTTACAGCACAACAAATTATGTCGTATGTTTGAAATTCCTGAAGAAAATAGCAGATTATTACCAGACACGCTTTACGCTTGTCGGTGGCCATCGTAGAACAAAGACCCGATCTTCGTTCATCTGTCATTGGGTTGTGCTTGCCGCTATGTTACGATGTATGTCCTTTGCTCCACCCTGTGTTCAAGAAAGTGGAAGCCCAATCTAAACATAGGAGCGCTGATCCAGGCGTCTCATTGGAGTTGCACACTAGAATAGTCTTAATAAAATGAGCAAGCATTGGCGTAGCCAATAGGTCTCACCTTTGGGACCTTATAAGTGTTTAGCTATCCAGCACAATATCCTTGGTGCAACAACATCAAGTGTTGCATGGCTAAACACTTATAAGGTACCAAAGGTGAAACCTATTGGCAATGCCAATGCTTTTTTATTATTATTTTTGTATTTATTTTATATTTTTGGGAAACTTTTTAACAGATTTTTTGTTACATTTTTCCTCCATCTATCCCCTGCCAGCCATTGGCACCTGCGACACGCCATCATTCTTTGTTTATGTTTAGATTTCTTTTATTGTTTCAAGTAGCAAAACAACATACAGTGCCATCCAGCATTATACTCAGCAGGTTACCATCTGAAATGCGGATCATGGCTATGGCAAGAGTTCAGAACGTGACAACAGAGTAAAACAAAATCCCCCCTCCCACAAAAAAGGAAATCATAAGAAGGGAAGCTCACTCAAGGCTTCTGTTCCAGCAAGAGGTGGTCCAAGATAGGGAGATCTATGTGGTAACTTAGCCAGTCGAGGCTGGCTGAACAGGTGGGTCCGCAAGTCTCAAAAGTCGCAAATATTTGGGGCATGTGAGTTCCGTGAAGTCAGAAGACAACAAAGTAAGCAGGGGTTCCCACAAGTCACGAAAGCAGGCACCAGGGTGTGAAAGTGATAGTGAAATTTTCTCCATCCCTTTAATACCCCAGAGTCTGTGGAGCCATCCCAACTGGATGGGAATTGTCGGGGTACCCCAATGAGAGAGTATATTCTGCAAGGCCGACCCTAAGACTAAGACCATCTGTTTACCCCTCTGGGATAGAAGGGGGAAAGTTATAGGGTTTGGGACATACACTGGAAATCAAGGGATCTGTGTATTAAAATGAGAATCAATGTCGTCTAAAATCTGTGTCCAATAACCCGTGAGAGAGGGGCAGTCCCATAATAAATGGGTGAGTGTACCCACCGAGCCACAGGCTCTCCAGCAATGAGGACTATGAGAGGGGTTACTCCTATGGAGCCGGGGAGGAGTAAGGTAACAATACATAACTATCTTGGTCGCTGTTTCGATGGAGGCAACATGGCGCGTCGAATGTCGGGCCCTGAAGAAAACATCTGACCATTTTTCTGTGTTAGGGTTCGACCTAGTTCCCATTCCCACCGTGTCTGACCTGGAGTTGCCCAGTGTAAGGAGAGTGATTGATGAATTTGTATAGATCAGAGGTCAGGTGTGGGACATGTGTTGTGTAAGTAACCACTTCTCAAATGTCTTAAGAAGCCTCTCAGCCCCTGCACATACCTCTGTATTCAGCACCCAATGATGAATCTGTAGGTAATGGTACCATTCAGTCTTCGGGAGGTCGTAGTTCTCTCAGAAGTCTGAGAAAGATCGGGGTCCTATGAGTCACCCCAACAGGGATACAGCATACTGATCTGGACTGCCGGCCCTCAGAGCCACCCCGCTCCGGGGAACTCTGCCTCTCCTCCGGCAAATTAAGAATCGATGTGGCCTCCTGCAGCGAACGAATCTGGAGGAGACTGCCTTCCCACTTGAAGATGAGTCTAAAAGGGTGACCCCAAGAATAGGAGATGTCCTTTGAGCGCAGGAATGCTATGACCACCCTGAAGTTCCGTAGTTTCTGCAATGTGGAGGTGGCCAGATCCTGAAATAGGAGGGGCCAAGTTGAGCGAAATTTGATGGGATGCTTAGCTCGCGCCTCTCGGAGGATCCGTTCCTTAAACTGTAATTCATGGACGCAAATTAAGATATATGGGGGTAGGCAATCGCTGATATCTTAGGTCCCACCCAGTGCGTCGGGTCCAGCTTGATCTTCTGCTCCGGAGGGGCCTCCAAGATTCGGTGAAAAAGATCCTCAACAAAAGATTCAATATCCTGCCCCTCAATGCCCTGAGGGACTGCCCAGATTCTGATAATGTTTCTCCGGGAGCAGTTCTCGAGGTCCGCCGCATGGGTTTGGAGGTCCAATTGCTGATCCTGAAGGCGGAGGACCTCCTGTTGAAGTTGATGGATTTCCTCCTCTCGCAAAGACTCGTGCGTCTCCAAGGCATCCACTCTCTCGCTGATTGAGTCCACGTCCCTACACATCTCATGGAGCTCCGAGGTGATCTCTTTCTTCATGGCATGGAATTCCCCCAGTCAGAGACGCAAATAGAGACTCAAGTACACTAGGGGTGACTGGACCCTCCGCCTCTGTGGAATCTCGTTCTGCTGAGGGTCCCCCGGATCGCTGCGCCAGGTTAGCCCCACCCGCACCGACTTTGTGGAAGATGTCCTTCACCTTCTGTTCCTTCTTTGGCTTGGTGGAGGTCATGATGGGGCACAAGGGGACCCACTTAGATCCCTGTGGCCCAGAGACTCAATGCAAAGGAGGAGGTGCTTGGCCAAGAGACCCGGGAGGAAGGAGGGAGCCCCCAAGCTAATCCCTTGTAGTACTTGCTGGCCCAGACGTAGGTTTTCCTGAAGCCGTCCGTGCCTCTATTTAATCACTGCAATGGTCCAGTAGGCCCGGGGTCCTCCGAGATGTGGCAGGCGCCAATCCCAGAGCTATTGCCCACAGACCCGGGCTCCTCCCGGTGCTCCCACTTCGAGGGGTACAGGTCGCTACTGGGGACACCACCACCCCTCTATGCAGGCTGGGTAACTATCACCGAGGCTCTCTGCCTGATGGCCCCCGCTGCAACCGCCCTGCGACTGCCGCCACTCTCACCCCGGTAGGGCCGAGCCCGGCTTTGCAGAATGCCGCAAATGCGGGGCTGCAGCAACAAAATCAAAGTGGCTGAGGAGAGGGCGTCCGGCCACCCGGCTTCGTTGTCCCGCAGTACCTTGTTAGAGGCAGCGTCCACGTCTGGCCCATCGCTGCAGAGGGCCCGTGTCCCAAGCCTCATGCACCGCTCCCAGCCCAGGCCCCAAGAGCAATCTTCCCTACTCCCCTGAAGTGCTCACCACGTGGCTTGGGGAAACCTCCAGTGCGGTGAGGGGAGGGAAGCCCGCAATCCCAAGGGACGGCTCCGGTGTACGCCGGGCGCCTGGCACCCACTATGCCCTGGGCGTGAGTAAGCACCTCAGCTCGTCCACGCCGCCCACTCTTCAACCTCACAGGAGGCGTCAGGAATGGTTTGGCCGGCCGGCGCCACAGTCCCCTCCACTTGGCAAGCCCACAGGGCCGGCAGGGCAAACATCTTCTGCCGGGTCAAAGCCTGCAGCCCGAAATCGATATGGCGATGTGGCAAACTGCTCCACCAACTCAGCGGGATGCACACCATCATTGCCCTCGCCGCTGGTGAACACTCCAATCACTCGAGGTCCGGGACTCGGCCTGGTCGCACTGGTAGGGTGCCCTTCCCCCGATTCTGCGAGTTTGCCCTCAGGTACTCGGAATCCGCCACCAGCACTGGACGGAGGAGTGATTCCGGTGATGTCCGGCACTATACTGGCCCGCTGTGCGAGGCTATGGGGCCGGGAATCAGGCAAAGGGCCAGAGCGGTGATACATACGTCCTACTCGACCGCCATCTTGTCCATGCCACCCCATCATTCATTTTTTAATGATTTTCATCACGCGTTTTTATTTTTCCCGTGGACTGGTGGAACTCCTAGCTGCCATATGTGCACAGCCGCACACCAGAGTTAATTTTTTAAGGATTATTCCATTTTCCTCTGGAGCCCCCGCCTGCCATAAGTGCAAACACAACAGCATTAATTTATTTTCCATTTGCACTAGGACCCCTTACCCTGCCATAAGTTCACTGCATATCAGCATTCATTTTTTAAGGATTATTCCATTTCCCCATGGACTCCTATGCTTGACATAGGTGCACAACAACATTAATGTTTTAATGATTAATCAATTTTCCCTTGGACCCTCCTGTCTGCCATAGGTGCACACACAAGCATTCATTTTTTAAGGATTGATCCATTTTCCTTTGCCCCTCGCTGACTGGCACAGGTATCTCCCTTAGATGCACATAAAACAAACAGTTACATCTGTATGTTGTTATCCTGATTGAAATGTGAGGGGAGGGAAGCCATCAAACCCAATGTATATACTATTTTTGTTAATTATTTAGGATAATAAGTACCCACACTAAATTATAAACAGCAAAAATGCAGCGTTTCATTAACCCCTTCCACGCTCATGACGAGCCCAGCTCGTCACGTAACATGCGAATCCGCAAAAGTCAGCGCAGAGCGGTAAATCTGCTCAGCGTTGATGCGGTTAATTGTTTTTTCTGCTTGTTTGCTTTTAGATGCACACGAGACATCACCCACAGTACTGCCAGACAGAAGGCAAGCACAAAATGACACAACCACAACATGTGAGACCTCCTTTCTTCTGCCTGTGCCAACTGACAGAGCTTGAAGATGGCCGCAAAGAAAGGTGCTGCCAAGAAAGTCGCCAGTGAGGAGGTAAAGAAGAAGCAGATTACAACCACTGGCATGCCACCTTCTATCTTTTTCACCTCTTTTGGGGAGCAAGCTGGGAACAGAACTCCTGCATCAATGGCACCGACCCAACCTGAGCCCAAGGCCATTGCTATCTGCAAGGCAGCCACTGCAGTCATGGCTTCGAGCAGTCAGTCTGAATTGGATTTGTCTCAGCCACAAACTAGACCAAATCATCACAGGAAATTGAGCAAAATGAACAACAGGAGCAACAGCCAGCAATTGTAGTCTTCCAGAAGTAGGAGTAGAACCGGAGGTTAAGCTCCCTGCTGAGTAAGATGCACATGTTGTTGAACCACTGTCTTTCAGATCTCCAGTAAGAAAAAGAAAGGGTACTCCACCATCTTCTCCACGCAGAGAGCTATTCACACTATCTACCTGACAACAGACATGTGGATCAGTTGTGAAGCCACTGATTATGTGGGTATCACTGCACACTGGATCTCTTTTGTGGGGGGTAGGCAACACCCGTTTACACGTCTCAGCACTAAAGAAACGTTTAAGTGCATTCGGCGGCATGCAGCATTACCCATGTTCACCATGAAGAAATCCCACACAGCTGCAAACATCTTTGACAACTTTAACAGCAAGGTGTTTGAATGGCTGTGCCCCATAGGTCTCAGAATTGGATTTGTTGCCACAGTCAATGGCAGTAATATAGTTACAGCCATGGTAGATGGTGTCTATTTCAGGGTCCTGTGTTAGGCGCATTGCATCAACCTGATTGTGCAGGACTTTCTCAAAAAAGAAGACATAATCAGCAACACAATTACCACCTGCAGAAGAATATGCATTTATTTAATCCATTCTATTAAGCCAGAGGCAAGTGAGGATCATTCAGCATGCTAACAGAGTGCCAGTTAAAACCCTCATACAGGAGGTGGCAACATGAAGGAATACATGTTGCAACATCTCTTTGAGCAGTACAAATGGATCAATAACTATATAATTCAAAGAAAAGGGATGCAACTGGGAAAAGCATGATGATGGAGATGGACAAATTGAGCCTAGCTAAATGCCTGACACAGATGCTACTTCCTTTTGAGATTTTTACCCAGAAAGGTATCAAGGAGGGAAGCACAATGGGCCAAGCTATCTCTCTGTTGCATCTGCTACAGGACCAGTTAAAAAAATGTCTAAAAAGGTTTGCAGATTTCGACAGCAACGGAAAAGCACATGACTTATTGAAGAGCTTAATACTTCACTTGACTGTTATTCCAAGGCTGCAAAGGGACATTTGGTCATCCAATGAGTACAAATGTGCCATATTACTTCAATTAATCAATAAACCAATCAAGAAGCTTGTAAAGCGCAACTCCTCACCCATAACAGTCACAAGGTGCTGGGGATGGAGGGGCTGCTAGACGGACTCGGTGGAGGACCATTCGAAGAGCCAGGTCTTGAGGTCCTTCCTGAATTGGGTCAGTGACGCTGATTGTTTGAGGTGCAGGGGCAGGGTGTTCCAAGTCTTGGTAGCGAGGTAGGAGAATGATCTTCCTCTGGTTCTGGTCTTTTAGATCCTGAGAATGGAGGCCTGGGTGAGTTGGGAGGATCGAAGTTGTCTATTGGGTACGTGGAAGGTGAGGCAGTGGTTCAGGTAAGCTGGTCCTCCATCATGTAAGGGCTTGTAGGCGTGAGTGAGGAGCTTGAAGGTGACTCTCTTGTTGACTGGGAGCCAGTGGAGTTGTCAGAGGTGTTGCGTGATGTGGCTGCAGTGGGGGATGTCGCGGATCAGCCTGGCGGCAGCGTTTTGTACGTTCTGTAGCTTCTGGAGCTGTTTCTGAGAGGCACCAGCGTAAAGTGTGTTGCCGTAGTCGAGTCTGCTGGTGATGAGTTTGAGGGTGACCGTTATTCTTGATTCTTTGGGAATACATCTGAATGTCTTTCGGAGCAGGCAGAGCGTGTGGAAGCAGGCTGAGGAAACTGCTTTGATTTGGCACTCCACTGTGAGCGAAGAGTCGAGTATGATGCCACGGTTGCGTGCATAGTGCCTCGGGGTAGAGGGACCAGGAGTCATCCCAGGCTGACATGGTAGGTCCCAGGATGAGAACCTCAGTGTTGTCCGAGTTGAGTTTGAGGCATTTGTCTTTCATCCATGTAGCAACGGCCTTCATTCCATCGTGGAAGATGGTTCTGGCGGTCGAAGGTCCATTGGTGAAGGAGACGATCAGCTGGGTGTCGTCGGTGTAGGAGACAATGTTGAGTCAGTGGGTCTGATGATGGTTGCGAGGGGGGCCATGTAGATGTTGAAGAGGGTAGGGCTCAGGGAGTATCACTGGGGGACCCTACAACTGATCTCTATGGGTTCTGAGAGGAACGGTAATAGTCTGACTCACTGGGTCCTGCATCGTGGAGTCTTGTGATTATGATGCGGTGGAAGACGGTGTCAAAGGTGCTGATAAGTCTAGTAGGATGAGGGCTGAGGTCTCACCCCAGTCAAGGAGGGAGCGGATGTCATATGTGGTGGTGAGGATGACAGTCTCTGTGCTGTGGTAGCTTCAGAAGCCAGATTGAGGGGAGTCCAGGACCTGCTTTGTTTTGATGAACTTGGAAAGCTGGGCGTCTATGACCTTAGCAGGGAAGGAAAGGAGGGAGATTGGCATGAAGATCTCGAGGTTCGACGGGTCTGAGGATGACTTCTTCAGCAAGGGGCTGATCTCGGCATGTTTCCAGTTGTCAGGGAAGGTGGCAATTTCGATGGAGCAGTTGATTGGGTGGCGGAGCTGGGGGGCGATCGCGGTAGCTGTTCTGTGGAAGATGTGGTGCGGCATGGGTCCATCAGGGCCCCTGAGGGGATGATGTTCATGGTGTTGAGCTTGTCCTCTCTCGTGAGCAGCGTCCAGCAAAGCTGTACTTGAACCACAGTACAAATAAATACTGGAAACTTCCATTCCTTTTTCTGAAAGGGATGATTCATTATACAAGACGTGGATTGTTGGTCAAGAGACCTTGAAGAAGAACAGCTGAAAGTTAGAGTCCCATGCCAAAGTTCTGGGGTGCAGCCTGCACCTTGTAGAGAGGGTGATGATATTGTCTCAAAGCAGCCAACACCAGCAATAGGAACCCCGGCAACAACAACTACAGTAACAGAAGAGTCAGACCCAACTTCTGGATTGCCTTGGTTTCAAGCGGCAGAGCTTATGTTAAGTACAGAGGCAAAGGCAAAGGAGGTCGAGCAAGTGGCAGCACCAATGACCATTCCGATGATGTTCAAGAGGATGTTCCATATCCACTTCACCTTCCAGAAACCCACCACGCATCACCGCACCCAACAGATTTCCTGCCGCAGCTGGAGCAAAACCACGGAAGACCAGCTAAACATCACCCTCGCCCGAAGACCACCTGCCAACCCCACTGACCCCGCCGCCGCCGCCAGCAACCTCAGGCGGTGGATCGACAACTGCACCAACACCCTCGCCCCGAACAAGAAACCCTCCAACAGACACACCAACAAGAATACCAGACCTCAAAACAAACCTGCCGAAGACTTGAGAAGAAATGGCTCCTCGAACAGACATTGAAGAACAACGCGGCCCTCAAGAACCCCATGCAACAACACCATCACCCATCAGATCTGCCAAAAGGACCTCCTTCAAGGACCGCCTCGACAACAACGCACACAACAGCAAAGAGCTCTTCAACATCATGAAGGAACTCTCCAACCCCAGATCCAACACCAACAACATCCCAGCATTGCAAATCCTGTGCAACTCCCTGGCCACCTTCTTCCATCACAAGATCACAGACATCTACAACAGCTTCGACAACAAGACCACCACGACAGCCAAAGACACCTCAGACCCCACGACCACCACCCACAACAACCACCTGCTCACCTGGACTAACATCAACGAAGAGGACACCATCAAAATATGAACACCATCCACTCAGTCTCTCCGTCAGAACCGTGCCCACACCACATCTTCAACAAAGCCAGCACCTCCATCGCACCCTATGTCCACAAGGCCATCAACATCTCCTTCGAGACCGTGACCTTCCCGAGAGCTGGAATCACGCCGAGATCAAAGTCTTGCTCAAGAAACCCAAGGCTGATCCGAGGGACCTTAAGAACTTCCAGCCCATCTCCCTGCTCTCGTTCCTGGCATAGGTCATCAAGAAAACCGTCAACAAGCAGCTGACCTGCTACCTCGAGGAGAACAACATCCTGCCCTCATCGCCGCCACCCGATGACAACAGGGCTCTTCTGGACAATGGTACAACCGCAGCCCTCATCCTCCTGGACCCATCAGCCGCCTTCGACATGGTCTGCCACTGCACCCTACGCACATGACTCCACAATGCAGGGATCCGAGACAAGGCTCTGGAATGGACCACATCCTTCCTCTCCGGCAGAACCCGGAGCGTCCGCCTCCCCCTTTCCGTTCCAAAGCCTTCAAGTTCATCTGCAGCGTACCCCAAGGATCATCCCTCAAGCCGACATTGTTCAACATCTAAATGGCCCCACTCACCCACGTCGCCAGACTGCATGACCTCAACATCATCTCCTACGCCAACGACACACAGCTGATCCTCTCCCTCACCAAGGACCCCCTCACCGCCAGGACCAACCTCCACAAAGGAATGAAAGCCATCGCCGAATGGATGAAAAACAGCCATATGAAGCTGAACTCAGACAAGACGGAGGTCCTCATCCTCAGCTCTACCCCCTAGGCCTGGGATGACTCCCACAGACCACAGACCACACAAGCAACCTAGGGTTCGTCCTTGACTCTACACTCTTCATGCCCAAGCAAGTCAACACCGTCTCATCCTCCTGCTTCAACACCCTCTGCATGCTCCGCAAGATCTACATGTGGATCTCCACTGACACAAGAAAAACAGTCACCCAGGCCCTCATCAGCAGCAGGCTGGACTACTGAAAGGCCCTCTACGTGGGAGCCCCAGTCAAACTGCTGAAACGACTGCAACGCATTCAGAACGCCTCGGCCCGCCTGATCCTCGACATCCCTCAATACAGTCACATCACACCCCACCTGAGAGACCTGCACTGGCTGCCCGTCAATAAGAGGATCCCCTTCAAGATCCTCACCCACGCACACAAGGCACTCCATGACACCGGACCAGCATACCTCAACAGACGACCTCCGGCAGCAGATCATTCTCCTACCTCGCCGCCAAGACCTGGAACACCCTCCCCATCCTCCTATGGCAGACCCAAGACCTACTAACCTTCAGGAAGCTACTCAAGACCTGGCTGTTCGAGAAGCAGCAGCACTCCCCATAGCACCTTGAGACCCTCACGGGTGAGTAGTGCACTCTACAAATTCCTTGATTAATTGATTGATTGACTATTTGATTGACCCAAATGAGGTCTCAGTGGATTAAAACCCATTGGTCTATAGGTATGGGAAAATGTGCAAGTGGGCAGAGCGCAGCAGGCTGGCAATAAAGTATCTGGCTTGTTCAGTAGCTAGCGTGTTTGCTGACAGTGTGTTCAGTGCAGCTGGGGCAGTTTTCACAGTGAGAAGGACCAGTCTCTTGGCTCAAAACGTTGAGAGATTGACCATGATCAAAATGAACAAACACTTCATACCACACAGTTACACTGTTTCTAAAATACCTCAGAAGGAGAAGGAGGGTGATTGGTCAGACTCAAGTGTCTTAGCTAACCAACTTCTGTGTAAACCACCTGAGCTTAAGGACAAAGTTTACTTTCCTGGCTGAGTAGGCCACCATAGAACATTTTAATTATTTATCGTCCAACTGCTTAATGCTCCCCCCCAATGGATATAGCTAAAGGTACTTTATATATTCTTTTTGTGTCATGCTTCTGCAGCCCCACCATTTTTAGGCACATGAATGGCCAAATTGGATTTTGACCAGTGTGTAGTGAGGAAGCCTCCCCATTCCCTTTAAGGACATTGGAGACAATGCCCATCTTTGTCCCATGCCTATCCTTTTTTAATCTCCAAGCAGGGTTTGCACAGTAAAAATGATTTGATTTACAAAACTTGCCAATGTGTTGCTTGCATAAAAAAATGCAATTGTGTTCTATCATGCTTGGCATGGAACAAGAAACTATTGCTCCTATAAGTAATATATATTATTGATTGGACGAATGAGGATTCATGTGGTGGCAGAAAGTGAGGGAGAGTGTTCAACTAATTTGTTAACTTCTTTTAGAATCTCCCTTAGTGAGATTTACTTGCTGGGTCCACTCATTTTTTCTGGTCTTTTAGAGACCCCACTAGTCAGTTTATTTAACAAACATAAGTCTACACAAAATACTCAAATTCGCTTTCTCTTCTTGTTCATTAACAGAGGTGCACTACAGGTCTATCTCTCTCATTTGGGTCACGATGGAGTTGGACTAAAGAGTCAGGAGGAGGATGAAAGGACTCAGGGCAGGACTACCTCAACAGCCAGAGGAAGGCAGTTATCGACTTCAAAGGGAAACCAACATGATGACTCTAAGAGGCCTACTCAGCTCTGTGGACTGGAGAGAGGTGCATTGATTCGGGAAATGCTCCTGAGTGTGTGTGCTGGCTCAAATGTGAAAATCTATTATGTTTTATGTGGTTGAGGTCAGGGGGCATACTATAACAGGAGACAGACATGTGATATCGCATCATCATCATCATCATCACATGATGAACACACTTGGCTAAATGTTATGATTACAGTTGTGAGAATGATCACCCCTGGTGCAACTAGTCCGTGATTGGTTGTATATTGCTCTCACTTCTCAGTTAAGTGCACCTGAGTCATAAAATGAATGATTGCAGCTTCCTATGCTCTTTTTCTGCCTCTGAGTCTTGGTACGCAGCTCATGAAGCTTACCTTCTGTCCTTCTCCTTGACTCTACAATTTAATTTCTGTTTTTATAATCCACAGACCTTCTCTTCTGCACAAAAGGAGAAGAATAGAACAAGAAAATTCGAGGAGAGACGTACCGGTGGTGGCGACGTGACCTACAAACCGAGAGAACATATCGAGTTCATTAGCTTGTACTAGGACGCGATTGCCAGTCCGAACATACAGGGGAACCCCGGGGAAGCAGGCGCCTCGTACTACATGAGGAGCCCTTAATTGGAAGAAGGGAAGTAATTCAACCCAAGCACTTTAACCAGTGGCTTGTCGAAGAAACAGGGGAAGGAAACAAAAGATCTGTCTATAACAGTCTTACATAAAGAAATACGATTGAATATCGAGTTGGGAGAATAACCTGATCTGCTGACCATGATACTTGATTGAACATGAATGTATACAGAGACTGGAAAACCTAGAATTCTTAATCGTGAGAAAGAATACCGGTCTATTGATCTTGACGACCCCGAGTGAATATATACTGTCCTGATGAAGGTGTGACCACATCTGTGGGCCTTAACACCGAAACGCGTCGACGCAATTCTCTAATACAGAATTAAAAAAGAGCCTAAGTGACTCCAGATATATTGTATTCTAGAATACTGGTAGTCCTTACGAATTAATAGGAAGGCTATTGAATCACACAATCTGTAGCGACATTAGGTGCTTCATTCATTATAGGGGGTTACTGTTGCTTATGTACAATTTATTTTGCAATCTACTGTATGATTATT
The DNA here is from genome assembly GCF_964261635.1 of Lissotriton helveticus. Lineage (NCBI taxonomy): Eukaryota > Metazoa > Chordata > Amphibia > Caudata > Salamandridae > Lissotriton > Lissotriton helveticus. The sequence goes on from NC_136069.1 coordinate 360,871,750, forward strand.
TCAGACAACCTGTAAAATGTATTTCTTCTTTTTCTAATATGCTGCACATATGTATTTTATTATGTTTCTTTTAAAATAATTTTTTATATTATGAGATGTTTTTATCGCTACATGTTTTCAGTCGATTCGAACTGAAATTTTAACAAATAAAAAGACTGTTAACGTTATAATTTAGTTTGTGACCAGTGATTTGAGAAACTGATTGAGTACATTTCTTGAGTGAATGAGATAGGAATATTGTAATTTGAGTGTGTATATTTCGATCCATTAACCTTTCCAGGGATAGCCCTCTGACTTTCTAGTGCCAAAAGGAGAAAGCTCCATAACACTCCTGCTAACTTTACTGTACCGGTTCAGCCAGGCACCCAAGACGGATATTGCGAGAAGAATGCAGATGTGCCACCCAATTTGGCATTTACAATGTAACTTTTCTTTAAACAATCATTAACACCTTGCCTGCTAAGGCAATTCCCGCTGGGTGCTGAAAGTCCTAAAATCCTATGCTTCATGACAAGGTCAACTCGTCATAAGCACAGATCCAGTGTACTGCATGACGAGCTGACCTTGTCATTAGCATGGAAGTGGTTAATGAGACAGCCATGAGACCGTTGGTATAAGAGCGCTTTATACATCCCATAAACATAAACATAAACATGGTAAAAAATGTGTGGGTTCACGCCTCCTGTATTTTTCAAACCTAGATGACAGAACATTTAGATATATAATACCTTGGGTCTCTGGGGCTGATGGAATGTTTGCAATACATTTAATTGAAGTGTCATTTTTCATTTCCTTCCACAACAAGTTTGATGATGATGATGTGCTGCTCATCACCCTGATGAATATTGTTGTTGAATATTTTTAGTCTTTGTCACACCTTTCCCCAACTCCCCTTTTCCATTAATTCATCAAACCTTTAACCGTCTTCCTCCAGGCGGTGTAATTTATTGCAGTGTGACTTAATTTACACCATAAATGGAACACACACTTGGTGGGGTGGATGTGGTTAAAGTGACACCAACACTGCAGGATCTTCTATTACATTGAGCAATAGCCCACACAAACCCAACTTACCCTCCTGTGCATACAAGAGATCCATAATTTAGATATATTATAACATAATTCATTAACTTCATTATTCAGGCCTTGTGTTGAATAAATGCTTAACCTTGTCCACTTCTCCTGACTTGAGGATTTTGTACGTTTAGTTTTAAAAATAATAGCACCCTATTGCTCAGAAAAATGTTCTATTGCTATTTTTGTGTTATAATATCAGGCCTTAGTGCCATAGTGGTAGTCTGGTCTTAGTCTTTGTAAAGTTATGGTATAAATATAACCAACTAACTCTGTGTTTTCTTTCAATTTAGTTGTCTATGATGGATATTCCTTCTGATTAATCCTACATTTGGAGTTCACTTAGGTGGGAGGGGGAACTCGCTTGTGATGTTTTCTCTGTTAGCATGCTAGCCTGCTACTGCTTCCACCGCTGCAAAAAAGGTACCTTAGGAAGTCCTGCAGTAAGGTTTTATAAGATTGCGAGAAGTATCAGCCATTGCTTCATCTATTCAGGTAAGAGAACTATGGAGTGAAGTTAACTATTTCAGTTAGTACCTAACTTAAATGGTAGATTAAGACACTGTTTATCTGGTTTGTTGTAGCAATATTGGTATAGGCAATGGCGTACCCCCTAGTGGTCAATATATAGTCACAAACTGTAGTAGGCCAAGGGTATAACTAACTAAGGGGTATACACCTTAATGAGCTGATTAAAAAAACAGGGCTGCGCTAAACGGCAGCAGTGCAAAGTAAAACATAATTTGAGGCATTAAGTAACCTGATCATTTTCTTTTAATTTTTTTTTAAGTATAATAGAAATCCACCCTCTCCCCCAACAAGAGGCCCACTCCTCTCCCCAAACAAATGTCACCCCATCCCCAACCAATGTCTAAAAGAAAGAATTTTCAATAGTAAAGTCCAACTTTCTCTTTCCCTTCCCAATTACCACCCTCCCCACCCAAAATAAAAGTTTCTATCACCAAAGCAAAAAATGAAAAAGGGCATCAATTTGGATGTGAAGACTTGTCACCTTCTGGTGAATAGGAGCCAGCCCACAAACCACGTGGCATTGGAAGCGGTCTGGATAGGAGGGGCAGGAGCAACGGTGGTTTGGGCAGATACCAGTTGCCGGCAGTGCTGATGATGTTGTGGCCTGGATGAAGGGGCTGGCAGCAGGCTGATGGAACTGGGTCCCAGGGCAGTGGCAGATGCCTAAGCCTCCTCTTCCTTCTGAGCCATCAGATAAAGATATTCAGTATGGATGGCCTCTATCTGGCGCCCTGCAGCCGGGCTGCTATCTTCTGCCGAGATGGCGGTGGACCAATAGTAGTAGCTATATCAAGAAAGAAAAAAAGACACATTGTAAACAATGCTCAGTGCACACTTGTTTATATGGTGGCACAGTAGCAGTACATTGCTGGTCTCCTACCAACATTGGAATTTTTGATGTGATTAGTCACAGGGCCAGATTTTATCCACACATGTCTCACATAAAAGCACTGACTGGCTGCAAGGAGTTATGGGCCTCATTACAATGGCAGTTGGATGAGCATCCGACTGACATTGTTTTGGCCATGAGATCATCTGACGAGGAGTTGACAGTCCCAATAGCCCTATTTGGATACCACTGCCATTCAAGCAGTAGTAAAACATGCTTTTTAGGGCTTGGACTCCTCCCCACTGTAAGTGGGGGAGGAGTTTCGAGATCCTAATGTTAGAAGAAAAAAAAGAAGTATCTCCTAGGGCCTTTGCGAGAGGAATTCCACACATTCCTTAGCGTTTTCTGTCATCTGGCCAGTGATTCGTCTTCCTTGTGTTTTCGTTTTAATAGGCTTGAAGTGATAGGGTAAATGTAGTTTTGTTCCGCCATTTTGGGCATATTTCGTTCGTGCTCGCGCAAAGAAGTACATAAATTATAATTAGGAGCTGTCAGGGTGCCTCCGTTAGTGAATCCAGATGGCCGGGCGCGTTCACAATTCTGCAGCGCTCAGCGCGCAGCTTCCTTGTTCTTGTTTTTTTTACAATTGGATCGCTTTCGCGATCTGTGGTCCGGCGTTGTGAAGCTTGTTTGTTCGGGGATTCTACGCGCGTTCAGTTTTTCATCGGAGGTACATGCCGAGTTGTTATGAAGTACATGAGAGCAGTTTAACAGGATGTGAGCACTCGGATAACTCTATTGTGCGGACCAGGCATGTGAGTGAGCACGAGCTTATTGCCAGCGCGCCGGAGATGCACCTTAACCCTGCGTGTAAAGAAGCGTCGCTGTGTCAGGTACCGAGAACTCCGACTGCTCTTCCGTGGGCTTCTATCCTGACCCCCCGCATCCTTATCATTGTACAGGGGCGCCATAGCTCAGGCATTGGGCCTCAATTCTGATTCCAGGGAAGCCACTCCCTCTGCTCTTTCATTACTAGGCGCGCACACCACAGCTGTCGGTGCACCTCAATCCCGACCTGCCACATCGTCTGCTATTTCAGTTCCGGAGCGAGCTTAGCTCCGGCAGTGTACCTCAATCCCGACCTGCCGCATCCTCTGCTATTTCAGTACCAGGCGTGCACAGCTCTGTCAGTGCACCTCAATCCCGACCTGCCGCATCCTCTGCTATTTCAGTACCAGGCGTGCACAGCTCTGTCAGTGCACCTCAATCCCGACCTGCCGCATCCTCTGCTATTTCAGTTGCGGAGCGAGCATAGCTCCGGCAGTGTACCTCAATTCTCACATGCCATGCACACTGCTCTTTCAGTACAGGGGTGCACAGCGCCATTTTCTCCTGTTTTTAGGTCCGGGGCGCACACAACTCGGTCAGTGTACCTCAGTCCTGAACTGTTGACCCTCTGCTATTTTTGTACTGAGGCGCATCCTACCCACCTCAATCCAGACCGACCGCACCCTGGGCTCCAGCAGTCCCGGAACGCCGCAGCTCTGCCAATGTGTCTTAATGCAGAGCTGCCGCCCCCCCTGCTGTGCAATACAGGGCGCACTCACTTCAGCCAACGTATCTCAGTCGGGACTAGCACAGCATCTGTTACAGCACCACCACACTGTGCCAAAGTACCTCGACCCAGACCTTGGCAGCCTCTGCTGTTACACGACTGACGCACACTCTGCTCTTCCGATGCACACCAATCCTGACCCGCCGCAGCGTCAGGTATTACAGTACTGGGACATACTTAGTTCTGGCAGTGCCCTCTGTACAGACCCGTCGGACCCTCGGCTCTCACAAGCACACACTATCTCTTCCCTGTGGCTCCCCATCTTTTTCAGGGAGACACCCACACACTGCAGAGTGTGAGTGCAGAGTGTGAGTGCAGAGTATGAGTGCAGAGTGAGAGTGCAGAGTGAGTGTGAGTGCAGAGTGAGTGTGAGTGCAGTGTGAGTGCAGAGTGAGTGCAGAGTGAGTGTGAGTGCAGAGTGAGTGTGAGTGCAGAGTGAGTGCAGAATGCAGAGTGAGTGAGTGCAGAGTGCAGAGTGAGTGCAGAGTGCAGAGTGAGTGCAGAGTGCAGAGTGAGTGCAGAGTGAGTGCAGAGTGAGTGCAGAGTGAGTGCAGAGTGAGTGCAGGGGCAGAGTTAGTGCAGAGTGAGAGCAGGGGCAGAGTGAGTGCAGAGTGAGTGCAGGGGCAGAGTGAGTGCAGAGTGAGTGCAGGGGCAGAGTGAGTGCAGAGTGAGTGTAGAGTGCAGAGTGAGTGTAGAGTGCAGAGTGAGTGTAGAGTGAGTGTAGAGTGAGTGCAGAGTGAGTGCAGAGTGAGTGCAGAGTGTAGAGTGAGTACAGGTGCAGAGTGAGTGCAGAGTGAGTGCAGAGTGAGTGCGAGTGTAGAGTGAGTGCAGAGTGTAGAGTGAGTGCAGGTGCAGAGTGAGTGCAGAGTGAGTGCAGGTGCAGAGTGAGTGCAGAGTGAGTGTGACTGCAGAGTGATTGCAGAGTGAGTGTCACTGCAGAGTGACTGCAGAGTGACTGCAGAGTGACAGTGACTGCAGAGTGACTGCAGGGTGACTTCAGAGTGACAGTGACTGCAGAGTGACTGCAGAGTGACAGTGACCGCAGTGTGTGTGTGCAGGGTGAACAGTGTGTGAGAGTGCAGGGTGAACAGTGTGCAGAGTGAGTGTGAGTGCAGAGTGAGAGTGAGTGTGAGTGCAGAGTGCAGAATGAGTGCAGAGTGCAGAGTGAGTGCAGAGTGCAGCGTGACTGCAGAGTGACAGTGACTGCAGAGTGACTTCAGAGTGACAGTGACTGCAGAGTGACTGCAGAGTGACAGTGACTGCAGTGTGTGTGTGCAGGGTGAACAGTGTGTGAGAGTGCAGGGTGAACAGTGTGCAGAGTGAGTGTGAGTGCAGAGTGAGAGTGAGTGTGAGTGCAGAGTGCAGAGTGAGTGAGTGCAGAGTGCATAGTGAGTGCAGAGTGCAGAGTGAGTGCAGAGTGAGTGCAGAGTGAGTGCAGGTGCAGAGTGAGTGCAGGTGCAGAGTGAGTGCAGGTGCAGAGTAAGTGCAGAGTGAGTGCGAGTGCAGAGTGAGTGCAGAGTGAGTGCAGAGTGAGTGTAGAGTGAGTGCAGAGTGAGTGCGACTGCAGAGTGACTGCAGAGTGAGTGTGACTGCAGAGTGACTGCAGAGTGAGTGTGACTGGAGAGTGAGTGTGACTGCAGAGTGACTGCAGAGTGACTGCAGAGTGAGTGTGACTGCAGAGTGACTGACTGCAGAGTGGCTGCAGAGTGACTGCAGAGTGACAGTGACTGCAGAGTGACAGTGACTGCAGTGTGTGAGTGTGCAGGGTGAACAGTGTGTGAGTGTGCAGGGTGAACAGTGTGTGAGTGTGCAGGGTGAACAGTGTGTGAGTGTGCAGGGTGAGCAGTGTGTGAGTGTGTAGGGGCAGTGTGTGAGTGTGCAGGGTACGAACACTTGAACTAAGTCCACCACACACACATACATAAGACCACACACACATCACACACACACCACATACACACACACATACCACACACACACCACATACACACCACATACACACCACACACACACACACCACACACACACACCACACACACCACACACACACACACCACTCTCTCACCACCACACACTCACCACCACACACTCACCACCACACACGCAACCACACACACACACCACCAGCCGTCAGTGCACGCTTTCACCAGGCACAAACACCACCAGCCATCAGTGCACGCTTTCACCGGGCACAAACACCACCAGCCGTCAGTGCTTGCTTTCACCAGGCGCACTCACCACCAGCCGTCAGTGCACGCTTTCCCCAGGCACACACACCACCAGCCGTCTGTGCACGCTTTTACCAGGCACACACACCAACAATCGTCAGTGCACGCTTCCACCAGGCGCACACACCTCCAGCTGGCAGTGCACGCTTCCACCAAGCACACACACCACCAGCCATCAGTGAACAATTTCTACAAGCACACACACCACCAGCCATCAGTGCACACATCAATTGTTAACGCATCCACAATAAACTATTGTAGCAATCGCAGTATGGTGCACTTTACTTTTAAACATATTCATCTAAAGCGCAGCATGTCACCATTGCTACAATTCCAATCCAACCCACATAATTCCACTACACACCACATGCATACACTCCATAACACATGGCTAAAAGACATTGCCATTGACAATGCCATTAGCTCTAACTCAAATAAATCCGAGACCTATTGCATTTCCAATGCTTGTTACTGTTGCAGCCAGCGCTGCAGCCCGTAAAAAGGCCGCAGCACAAGTCTCAAAAGTAAAAGGCTTGTTTTCAAACATCCAAGCACCATGTGCCAGGCACCTTGTAGTGCCTGCCACACAGTGCATGGATTTTGGCAGGGCACCAAATGTGCCCCCAGTCCCCTTGCAGAGGCTCAAGGGGATGGGGGTCCTTCTAGGGGCCCCCAAAGTTCCTTTCCATCTGTCTTTAAATGGCAGTCGGACCATCATGTAAAGGCAGAGGAGAAGGGCCATCACAATCCCTATGGCGGTGCCTGCGCAGGCACCACACCCATTGTAGAGACAGCGGTCTGACGAATCCCCCCGACAGGTTCAACCTGTCGGTGGCGGTTGGCTTTGCCCCGCCCAAATCGCTCTGACTGCCAATATTGTAATCCGACAGTCGGACCGATACTCTGAATGTCGGGTGGACTGCCAACAATGACCTTTCTGTTGCAGTCTATCTGACATCATAATTGGGCCTTAAGTTAGAATACCCCAGACTAAAACTCAGTGATTTTCTTCTTTTAAAGGAATTGTTAGTAAACATTTTTTAAATTACATTTCATTAATGAACATTATGCACTATGCAGCACATGTATTCTTGTTGTACTGAATTAATGGAGGCAAGCTATCGCTCGGGTGCTTTGCTACTCTCTGCAGCTGGGGCAGCTGTAATAGACAATTTATTATCTTACTTTAATTCCAATGGACCTGCTCTTCTCCGACTGCCTTTCAAATCTGCTCTAACTTTAAAGAGGCAGATGAATAATAATAATATGTTACACACGTCAAATATAAAACACAGATATCCTGTCTGCCATAAGTAGACAGTTTGAAAATGATGTACTGTAGTATATGGAAAGGAACGAGATATAGATTTTATTTTCTACAATCGTCACAAAGTAACCAATTTGCCAAATGCTAAATCAGGCACTTGGTCCCACTACACTCCCTGGCTTCTCCCTCCACCACAAATTATTTTCAACAAATATCTCTGCTTGCTATTAAGGAAACTTACTCTACTGCAGGGTAAGTTAGAGGGTTTAGGGTAGGAAGAGGTTTTGCTATAGAATAGTGGGGAATTATTCATCATCATGTGCTAAGCTTTGCCTTAGTCAGTCACTGTAGTTGAGGAATGCAAAAGGGAAAAATTTGAACTGGCATAAATCTGTTATGGAAGTCATGAAATATATAAATAAATCACTTGGCCAGAAAAATGTGCCGCATTCCAAGAAATTCGTTTTCAATTTTTTGGTAGACTGGGACAGAACTTAGTAAAAAATAAAGGATTAAAGTACTAGTAGGAGGTGACTCAGTGGGCACTGGGAAACGCAGCACACCCTGTTTTCGGTGTGTAATGCATTGAAAACTTTGTAAATGCTGCATTAACTGAAGCAAACATTGCACAACCAACTCTGCAGTTCTGAATTGAAACATGCTGCAGTTAGGTCATGGGTGGTGAAATGCCAAGGGCAAGTATGTGTCGAATGATGATGAGTGGAATATCTGCAACTCTTAACAAATACAGTGATTATACTTAATTTGTCAATAAGCAAGCAATGTCACTTACCACCAACCATTCCTGCCACCATTGGGAATCCCCCTACAACCACTTCTTCTGCCTTAGGCACACTGGCCCGTCACTGGCCCCAGCTCTGGCGGTATGTACAGCTAGAGAACAAATTACACATTTTAGACGCCAGATCTGCCTCCCCTAATATTTCTTTGTTAACAAAATACAACCATAATATCTCTCAACAGTTGGTTGACAATGTTAGAAAAGCAAGGTAGTCAAGCCAACCAAAAACATTTCATAATGGAGGGGCAGAGCTATGATGACTCAGTCATTGAAGAGCAATGAAAGGGTGGAATAATCGTCAATGAAGGACATACAGTCTTGGCTGGCAAACGCAATGGGACCTCATCTCTTCCTGCCATGCTGTACGGTCATGGAAACTGCTGTTTACTGTATACATTAATTATAGCACAGCATTGAGGTTTCCACCATGACCACGACCACTCTCATTTTCACTGTTTAAGCATGAGCAAGAAAAAGTAAGCCTTGACAACAAACATGTGTGCTGAATAATACTAGCTTACATGGCCCTGCCGTCTTCTCAGTAGAGTACCAAAAATCTGTTCTCTTAGTCTTAAAGTACCACAGGATATATAAATGGGAGAGGGAATGCTTACTAACAAAGCAGAAGAAAGCTACAGACTAGTACAGACAAGAGGAGGTCAGCTACAGAAACATGAAATATAGAAAAAAGCATGATGCAGGGATAGCAAGAATTAACAAACATTAGATAGAGGAATGAAAAAAGGGCACAGTATAAAAAAATAAACAAGGCAACATTAAAATGCTTCTTATGGTGGGGAGAGGTAAAGGTTTGGGAAATAATAATAACAATAGGACTTACTGGGGCCAGCAGAAACATCGGCAGGCGGCGCTGGTGGAAATCCCACCTGCTACAGCACTGGTGGTGGCAGCCCCTCCTTCGCCAGCCTTACATGCCCTCTTTCCCTTGGGTGCTGATGTAAGAAAGAAAGAAGATAAAGAAAAATAAATTAGTGGTGCAGTTACTCTCCCCAAAAATATTTTGACTGGTAAGCGCAGTAGCATTTTACTTTCCTAAATCAGATCGCCTATAATACTAGTAACTATTGAGGGGAAACAATATTAACAATGCTGTCAATACCACGCAGGTAGGTAACAATGTGGTTGTTACAAAGACCGCGTTGTTACCACGCATGGCATTATATCGCAAGGTGTTTCAACGACCTGCACTATGTGGCATGCAACACCAGGGACCGTGTTGGATTTTAAATCCAACACCTTTCCTGCTGTTGCATTAACTGGAGTAAGAATAGTAATTTATACTATTCCTAAGTTCAGTGCACCACCTAGCGCAAGTCCTTGAAACAACTTGAGATGTAATGCCACGTGTGGTAACAACGTGGTCGTTATGACCGTGTTGTTACTTACAGCATGGTAAAAGCACACATTGTAACATGCTGTATTCAGAATTGAGTTGCCCTATTCCCATTTTCCTAAACCTAAACTACATTTGGAGCTGCTAATGTACTGTAACAAATGATGTTTGCTTCTCAGCCGCCTTTGATGGACCAGCTCAATCTCCCTTTCCCATGCATAGATTCAATACTACACATCGCTGGGAGACTGGGACTGTATGAACAAATGAAGATGGGCACAGAGAATGCTAATTCACTGATATTACTATCACTATCTTAGTGACAGGACAGAGAAGTCTGCATGACTTCCTAAAAAATCACCCCAAGTGAGCGCCGACAAGTATGATTAGGTAGAGACGAGCACCTTGCTAGCTCAAGATGGATCACTTAATATTCCTAACATTACATAAACTTAACTTACCTCTGAGTGTGAGCAGCATGCTATTTGAAAAAAACATTGCTCACACCTTGTCTCACAGTTCCATTAATGCATTTTCTTTCTGAACCAGGTATCCTAAAAGTAAAAATTATGCTACAAACGAAAGAGCTAGTAAAGCAGAAATTCAGAAAGAACGGAAAACCTCATAACTGAGGGCCCAGATGCACTTGCTCCCTGGTGTTCCTCAGGGATGTTGCTAATCAGGAGGGGGGAGAAGGAAAAGTATGTGATCCTTTCTGTTTCCTTGATTATAATGTACAAAATCAGAGGGGGAAGGGATCATTTGTCCTGTGTAACCAGAGTTTTAGTTCTCTTTTTCGGTTCTGGTTCCGATAAAAAAAAACCTCATTCACGTACCAAGGCTCGAATAGGCGGTATATCTGGTTCTCCGCCTCGTTGTTATCAGCAACGTGACAGCATCATCATCGGGTTTATTTGTATGCTTCCTCCACCAGGAGGTAAACCACTGGTTAGTACAGTAGTGAGTCAGTTATAAAAAGGGATGTGAGATTAAAAAGGCTCTTCAACAAAGTTCGTGAATTTAATCCATATGTTGGAAGGGAAGCCTGCTTAAAATCATTGGCGTGCGTAGGAAGCTGAAAAATGGGGCTTCCGCACTGAATTATGTCCAAAATGAGGTCGACATGTTTCAGCCACAAGTTGCCCAGAGGGTCAAGTTGGCTTTCTTCAGGACCTCGTGTCTCTATTTAAGGAATAGAGAAAAAAAGAAAAGTGTGTGGACCTTAAGTATCAGGTCTGAGTCATAGAATAATTATTCTAGAGAATGAAAATGCCTCAAAGTACCTTTTAGGCGGATAGATAACGCCTCTTCAGGCATGCTGAGGGCATGTGGACCTGCTCCTGTTGCGGGTGCTTGTGCTGTCTCTGCCTCTCAGATCCCGGAAACCAGGGATGGCACTGGAGTGGAAAAATAGAAAAGAAGGAAAAGAAGCAGAAAGGAAGAACTAAAGGAAATGGAAAGTGAAAACAAACAAAGTCACAGAAAACGTAAAAAAAGACAAAAACATAAAATACATAGACGTAAAGACACACTGAAAAAAGAGTAAATGAGGGTGTATGAGTGGTATAGGGGGAGGATTGAAATGAATAAATTCAGAAAACAGAAAGCAGATAAAAGAAAATGACCGTGTCCATGCAGATCGCGTAGTGCTGTTCACGCTGGATGAGGCTACTGGCCCGTAAAAAAGCAGCGTGAACGGGAGCATGAGCACTCTCACCCACTTGTGGAGTTCCGCGGAAACTCGCAGAGTTTATGGGACACTCTGCGAGTTCCACCCAGACCTACTCTATACCCCGCACTGCTAGTTCCTCCCTCTCATGTGCACCCTCGGCTGTTGCAACCTCAAGATGGTCCACTCTTGCACCCAGTCTCTGGACAACATAGTCGAGCTCCCTCGGGGATTTTACAAAATCTTGCTGCAGAAGGGCCATTTTCTTTGTTAAGCTCACCATCATTTTTTGGATGTCTCCCCTACTTTCCCTGTAATTCATGCTCCATCCAGGTTCCATCTGAGGGTTTATTACATACATACTCCGTGCAGTTAGGGTAATTTTTATCTCAATGTACAGCAGCAACCAAATCTGCTGTGCTCTGTTGGACAAGGGGGAAACCCAGCATAAATCTATATCCATTAAGACTGTCCTGCTCCTCCTGTCTTCCATAGTGCTAGCACTCTCATAGGTTGCATTGCGAGACATACAGCCTTGCAGAAGTCAGTGCATGCTGTATAGCATAGGATGTCTACTGGAAGAAAACGTTTCTAGTACAAATTCTCAATCTAGACAAACATAGAAGAATCTCATGCACTGAATGTGCGCTATGACTCTCGACACACATGGAATGAATGGGATTTTTTTGAGAAATTTAAACATTTCTCCTTGTTAGTGCCTGCTTCAAGGAGGCATTTCTTTTTGATGCAAAGCCCAGCCTGGCTACCTTAGCAGATCAGGCTTTAAATCAAAACCTATAGGAATTTTTTACTATAAAGCCCCAGTAATAGCCACATGGGGCAAAGTGAGGTAAAGATACACAGAGTGCTTTTTGCACTAAAAAAATGGCACTTCATACCTTTTTCAATGGATTGCTTTGTTCCACTTAACATGACATTAGGTGACATTGTGACCACATTAGTAAATCTGGGCCCTCAGTTATGAGGTTTTCCGTACTTTCTGAATTTCTGGTAAACTAACACTTTCGTTTGAAGCATAATTTGTACTCTTAGGATGCCTGGTTCACAAAGAAAATGCATTAATACAACGCTGAGACAAGGTGTGAACTAGCAATGGTCATCACTTGACTAGAACTGTATGCAAAATATATTGAGCTGGTATCTCCCATGCGTTTTGTCATGCTAGGCATAGCTCATATATAGTTTTCGGACAGATGACTGCCCAAGTGAATTTCATGTCTCAATGACATTTCTTAAAAATAAAAAGTATATGACCCACAGGAAAAAAAACATGGAAAATGTGCTCCAAATGCCATTATATCTTTATTATATGTTTTTCTACATCTGGTTACTTGGCACTAGTAAACAAGTTGTGTTTTCATAGTAATCATTGAAACTAGAAACTGTAACCAAAAACCAATCATCATCTTCAGTCTGAATAAATGTCTCACAAAAATGTATGTCTGTGACAGCATGATGTATGAAAACCAAAGACTTGAATATATATCCTTGGGGTTTAGAATTTGCTTAATGTTCTTTATGATGCTTTGATAAGTCACAGAGTGTACTCCGGATGTTGTCTTTCTAGCGCTTTTCAAAAATCTTAATTTTAACTTATAATCGATCAGTGATCCCCTGATGCAATTTACTCAATCCCATTGTACAATCAGAGCAACTTTTGTCCAGAACACATAGTGAACCCTAATGAACACTAAAAAACAGAATGAAATAGAAAACTGAAATTCAAAATCAAATCGTTATGGATGCATTGCAAATGCTACTCAGTTGGCAGCATTTCTACTTTTAAAATAGTACAGTGTTTTACAGTAATTATATTATATTTTATAATGCAAACTTAGATGTACATTTATTTCCCCCATTTCTTTAGGAATCAATGTTTGTATATGTGAGTGTTAGAGTTTGACATATAGGGTGCTCTGTCGCAAATGTGACTGATTACTCTGCCACCAAACTCTTCGTCCATCCGCCTCATTTCAGATGAGTGAACCATAACCAATCTGTGAACAGAACCCTATTTGGCTATATTAACAGAAAGCTTCCTGTGACAGCCCGACATAATAGGGGCCACCAGGAGAAGGGCATTGGATTGCCCATTGCATTTAGGGTGGGCGGCGTGAAGTTTGTTTTTAAGGTTCATTACCACCAGGAAATACTTGGTAGTGAGGGAGAGAAAGAAATAATGACCCCCACATCCTGAAAGAAAGCTCCCAGAATGTGGGGGTCAATAGCTTTTTTGTTTTACAAAACAGAAGATGTTCAACTTTTGGTGGATGGTTGTTAAAACCAACAGTGGCCATCCAACTTACTTTTTGCACCTTGAAGGGAACCATTGTGATGGCAGTAACTTTCAACACCCTGACAGATTTTATTCTGCCCACCAATGTCTAAATTGACACCTTAGCTTTAGAAAAACAAGTGACATCAACCAGTCATTGGTTCTAAATAATGCACTTTAAACAAAATTGTAAATTATTATGTAATCATTAGTTTAGGCATTTCTTCATATGTAACTCTTCATAGCACACATTTATTCTTTGGGGAAAAATCTCAAATGAATGCAGTTGATCTGCATATTGATGTCTTGGCCATGGGGAAATATTTTCCCCTTGGGTGAAACCCTACCGCTACACTCTCACCAACTGTGGGGGTGTTCCTTTCCCATTTCAACTCTTTAAACAGATTTACTAATGATCTTTACACAAGTAAATCTGTAATATTTTACAGAGCTGCAGGGTGGAAATGAGACAAGAAAAAGTTTGTGAATTCCCACAATTAATATATTTGTACGTGTTGCCAAGGGTAAGACATTTTGTGAATCACAGCATGGCTTTGCACTCATAAAAAGGCAATGTATGTGCGTAAAATTAACGTTGTTTTGCAAATAGCTGTTTGAAGTCAATAACTTACTGACATGTTTTGTTGGCTCAAACTGTAGCACCAAACTGAAAGAAATGGTCGTTTACCACAAAACTTTTTCCCAGCAGGGAATTACAACGCGGTTGTTACAACGACCGTGTTTTAATTCCGCATACCATTACTCTGTAAGTCGGAACAACGACTTGCGGAGGGGGAGAAGGTGTTGGATTTAAAATCCAACACCTTCCCTAATGTCCACACAGACTGGAGTTGGAATAGTAAATTATACTATTCCAACATCCAGCGCCCTCCCTCCGCAAATCGTTGTTACGCTTGTGGGGTAATGGTATGCGGAATTACAATCCGGTCGTTGTATCGACAGCGTTGTAATTCCTTGCGGGGAAAAAGACTGCGTGATAACGATGTACATTCGAAAGAAATACCTGAATCAGGTCTGCAGTTTCCCTAGTTGCTTTTGGGATATTTACGTGTCCTATTGCTCTTGTGATTCTCTGTCTGAATGTTTTTAATATATTAAGATCATCAAGATGCATTTATCGATCACGTTCTAAGAAAGTTTACTGAGTAAAAGAAGCCTCAATCAGAATGTCTGTCCACAGTCATTCAAGCAGCATTCTCTGCCTCCATGTCTCTCAGTTCTCCAATTAAGAAAGATGGGACCCGAAGAGTAGATCTAAGAAGTTTTTGGTCAGAAGATCCCACAGAGAAAAAGTATGCACTTTTCACCAGTCAAATAAACACCATCAACATTTAGCTGCCATATATGTCTGAGAGTAGTTATGTCTTACTTATGTCTTCAGTTTGAATTGCTTCTAAATGTCATTGCTTGATTCAAAAAACTTTTTTTGTGAGTATTGATGCCTTATTCTAGAGTTAAGAGTGGCATACTCATGAATTTCCAGTAGTAAGATGTGTTTGTCCATAGACAAATGGTTTGTGAATAATGGGCCTAACTCATATTTTTTTTTGCCATGAGTAAGCCTCATCTTGATATCCTGTAAGTCTTGTCCATCATGTGCCTGTATTACTATTAATGTAGTTGTGCATTTCATAGAATTGCAAGACCATAATTTTGCATTGCATAGCACTGATAACCCAGAGAGCTAGGTAAAAGTTAATATCTCTTAGACTTAGAAGTTCTCCTACAGAGCGTTTAATGCGAAAGATAAAACATTCAAAATTGGCAAGACTGAACAGAGCAGATAGACAAAGTAATTGCTACATCAATTCAGTTTTGTAATCCAGACACCAGAATGAATAATGCATTTGTACCGAGGAGTTGGCCTAACAGCTAAGGCGCTCGACCTCGGACCTGGGGATCTGGGTTCGAGTCTCGGTAACGACGCCAAAACCTCCTGTGATTCTGGGCAAATCACTTAATCTCCCCATGCCTACAAATGTAAGTGTGCGTCTTCATGTAAACCGTAACTTGTGCAATGTAAAGCGCTCTGATACCTAATTCGGTTCGGGTCTAGTTCGGCTATATAAAACTCTACAAAAAAAAAAAACCTGCTGGACTGCCGTTACACCAGTATTGCTTAAAAAGAGTGTCCCAAGTTGGTTATTGGTCAGAAGCATGAGGGTGTACAAACATGCTACCCCTGCAAGTGACAGAGAAGTCATTCTTAATTGCCTCAAGTTGTGACCAAAGACCACACCAGACAATACAATAATTTACAATTCTGTCAACTGCTGTGGGATTTGAAGGGTGCAAAGTTTGTGCTTAATTCCCTGTTTAGGTCTACTGCAGAACATGCCCACTTAACCCCTTTGCTGTCAGGCCTCCCCCATGCCAAGCCTTTTTTGGCTATTGGGGTAGTTTTTGCTTAGGCTCCCAAAACTTTTTGTCCACATAAGGTATCCTAGCCAAATGTGCGTCCCTTTTGACAACATCCTGAGGATTTTAAAGGTACCCAAGGTCTGTGGATTCCCCTGGAGGGGACCGAGAAATTATCCAACATCCAGCTAAATGTGGGGGTTTGTGGGAAAAATTGGAAAAAGTGCTTCAAAAGAAAGTGTCTGTCAGTCTCCTGCAAATGGTATCAACAGAGGGTTTGTGGTGCTGAAATCACCATCTTCCCTGCTTTAAGGAGCAGGCAGACGTTTGTCAGAAAAACAACATTTTCGGCACAGTTTTGGCATTTTACTGGCACATAGCCTATTTTTCCTATTTTTTGTGCTTTCAACCCAGGGGCGTAACACAGGGCCCCACAGCCCCCGTGGTGCGGGGGGGCCCCAAGCCCCAGGGGGCCCCCTCGGCACTGCACTCTGGCCAGAGAGCTCCTGATTTTTGCTACGCCAGTGTTTCAACCTCCTTCCAGTTAGTGGTAGAAATGGGTATGAAACCAATAATGAATCTCGGAAATCTATACATTTCTAAAAAGTAGACAACATTTTAAATACAGGAAGGGGTAATTTGTGTAGATTCTTCAAAGGTTTTCTATAGTAAGTAACACACGAATACTGAAATTGAGTTTAAAAAACTGCAATTTGTGCCTACATGTTTACCTGTAACTTCTATGGAAAGATTTTTAAAGCAATATACCCCTACATCTGCTGGACCCTCCTGTTAATAAGGATGCATAGGCCTTTTAGGTTCACCAAGAATCCGAGGTACCCAGAGCCAAACACTGAGCTGCACCTTACAATGGTTTTTCATTGTGTATCAGTTATACAGCAATTTGTGTAGTAAAATATAGAGTGAAAACTAGGTATTGACAAAATGAGAGCAAGATATGGAGTTTAGAAGCACTGGTTATTTGCCCATCTCCGATTTTGTGGGTACCCATGCTAGCATGTGAATTAGAGGGCATTTTTCAAAGTGACTTCTTTTTAACACACTGTCTTACATTTGGAAGGTAGAAACACATAGAAAAACAATTGGTAATACCACTTGTTCTACTATGTTGTGTTCCCTTAAGTCTCCCAATAAAAATTATATCTCAATTGTGTGGGTAGGCCTAGTGCCTGTGACAGGAAACAGCCCAAAATGCAACACGGACACCACATTTTTCTACTGAAAACTGACCCTTTTTGCACTGTGTCCTGCTGTGGGTTTTGGGCTCTAGCTCAGCCGGCAAATAGGGAAACCTAGAAAACCTGCACAATTTTTAGAACTACACACCCAGGTGAATTCAGGATGGTGCAACTTGTATGGCTCTCACTAGATTCTGTTACCCAGAATCCCTTGCAAACCTCTACATTTGTCTAAACAAACATATTTTCCTCACATTTCTGTGATGGAAAGTTCTGGAATCTAAAAATTATATCTCAATTGTGTGGGTAGGCCTAGTGCCTGTGACAGGAAACAGCCCAAAATGCAACGCGGACACCACATTTTTCTACTGAAAACTGACCCTTTTTGCACTGTGTCCTGCTGTGGGTTTTGGGCTCTAGCTCAGCCGGCAAATAGGGAAACCTAGAAAACCTGCACAATTTTTAGAACTACACACCCAGGTGAATTCAGGATGGTGCAACTTATATGGCTCTCACTAGATTCTGTTACCCAGAATCCCTTGCAAACCTCTAAATTTGTCTAAACAAACATATTTTCCTCACATTTCTGTGATGGAAAGTTCTGGAATCTGTAGGAAGCCACACATTTCCACCCACCCAGCATTCCCTCAAGACTCCTAATAAAAATGATACCTCACTTGTCTGAGAAGGCATAGTGCTTGTGATAGGAAACGGCCAAAAATGCAACAAGGACACCACATTTTTCCACTGGAAAAGGACCCTTTTTTGCTCTATGTCTAGCTGTGGGTTTTGGGCCTGAGCTCAGCCGGTAAGTAGGGAAACCTAGAAAACCTGCAATGTTTGTTAAACTACACACCCAGGTGAATACAGGATGGTATGACTTGTATGGCTCTCACCAGATTGTGTTACCCAGAATCCCTTCCAAACCTCAAAATGTGTCTAAACATTTCTGTGATAGAAAGTTCTGGAATCTATGGGGAGCCACAAATTTCCACCCACCCAGCTTTCCCCCAAGTCTTCTGATAAAATGATATCTCACTTGTTTAAGAAGGTCTAGTGACTGTGACAGGAAACTGCCAAAAATGCACTGCGGACACCACATTTTTCCACTGAAAAGGAAACCTTTTTTGCACTGTGTCTAGCTGTGGGTTTTGGGCCCTAGCTCAGCCGGTAAGTAGGGAAACCTAGAAAACCTGCACATTTCTAAAAACTACACACCCAGGTAAATCCAGGATGGTGTTTCTTGTATGGCTCTCACCAGATTCTGTTGCCCAGAATCCCTTGCAAACCTCAAACTTTGTCTAAAACATCTTTTCCTCACATTTATGTGATAAAAAGCTCTTGATTCTGAGGGGATCCACAAACACCATTCCACCCATCATTCCCACAATTTTCCCAATAAAAATAGTACCTCACTTGTGTGGGTGGCGGCTAGTGCTCGCAAATGGAAACAGCCCAAAACACAACATGGATACATCACATTTTTACACTGAAAACTGAGCCTTTTATTGCAGCGTACCTAATTGTGGATTTTTTGGGCCCTAGCTCAGCCGGCACCTCGGGAAACTTAGGACCTGTATACTTTTGAAAACTTGACACCCAGGGAAATCCAGGATGGGATGACTTCTGTGGCTCTCACCAGGTTCTGTTACTCAGAATCCGTGAGAAATCTTAACATTTGTTTAAAAAAAATTGCCTTACATTTCTCTGATGGAAAGTTCGGGAATCTGTAGGTAGCCACAAACTTCCATGCACACAGCATTTCTCCAAGTCTCTTGATAAAAATGGAACCTCAATTGTGGTACTGTGGAGACATCAAAATTATCGATCACAAAACAAACTGGTTTTACAAGGGAGTAACGCTAGTTTTTGGTCCCGGGATCGGCAGCCATCTAGAAAAACCTACCAAACCAGACATTTCTGAAATCTAGACACCTGGGGAAATCCAGAAAGGTGTGGCCTGTGTGAATCCCCCAACGTTTTCTTACCCAGAATCCCCTTCAAACCTCAAACTTGGCTACAGAAATCACATTTTCCTCGCATTTTTGTGTGGGAAAGTCGTGGAATCACCAGGCCAACACAAATTTCCTACCAACCAGCATTACCCCAGGTGTCCCAATAATAATGGTACCTCACTTGTATGGGTGGACCAGGTGCCTGGGACAGGGAAGGGCCAAAAACATATTGTGGAGACATCAAAATGACCTACTACACAACAACCTGGTTTTGCAAAGGCGTCACCTACATTTTTGGTCCCGGGCTCGGTGGCCATCTAGGGAAGCCTACCAAACCCAGACATTTCTGAAAGCTAGACACCCGGGGAAGTCCAAAGAGGTATGGCTTCCATGGATCCCTCAATGTTTTCCTACCTAAAATACCCTCCAAATCCCAAGCATAGCTAAATAATGGCCGAACCAGCCCCCAGGGGGGGCAAAACATGGATAGAATATGTCCCCTAGGTAGTAACCCTTGCCTTAGAGGTTGCTTTCCCAAAAATCACAAAAACACATCCCTAATGTCTAGTGGTGTGGATTCCTGCTCCACAATCACTGCCCCTCCTGCGATCGTAGAGCAGGAATCCACTCTCTGCAGACACAGTGGAAAAGTCTTTCCTCCTGCATCTGTATTCCTGTAAATCCTCCCCCCCCCCGGAGAAGTACTCACCATAAACGAGTCCTCTTCCTGGCACGCTGGAAGCAAATGGCACTTGATGACGTCGGTAGCGCTTCACGCATCTTCATATTAATCGGACCGCATGTATGTGTAAGGCACATTTCAGCAGATCTCACTGGCTGCACATTACATTTACAAAACAACTTTTTTTTAAAAAAATAAGTATTTTATGCCCAAAACTATGGGTCAAACATTCAACAACTTAAAACATACATCCAACATGAACTTAGATTCGCACAAAGTGTTTTATATAACCTTTACAGTTGGACTTGAAAAAAGAGGTCACAATAGGAGATTAAAAATAGAGATCTCACTATCAATGAAATCATTTGACTGGAATACATGTAATGTGAATATATGAATCTATGTTCATGTTGAATATATATTTTAAGTTCTTGAATGTTTTGACCCATAGTTATGTGCATAAATTACTTTTTTTTTTAAAGAAATGTAATGTGCAGCCAGAGAGTGCTGCTGAAACGTGCCTCACACAAACATGTGGTCCAATTAATATGAAGATGTGTTTTAAAGGTATTTGAAAAATATAAAGTGAGAAGAAAAATCATAAATAATTTCAGTGATGGAACATAGTGTTTTTTTATTAACTTTTGAATATTGGCATTTTAAACATTGTAATCAAAAACCCAACTATATCATCAAAATAGGGCTTTTAATTGCAATTCTAAAGACACCAAACAAGAGATTGCCACCTGCTTCCAATTGGAAATCACAGCTTATTAAATGTAATAAGGAACACCAA
Source organism: Lissotriton helveticus (assembly GCF_964261635.1). Taxonomy (NCBI): domain Eukaryota; kingdom Metazoa; phylum Chordata; class Amphibia; order Caudata; family Salamandridae; genus Lissotriton; species Lissotriton helveticus. The sequence continues at coordinate 360,892,426 of NC_136069.1, forward strand.
TGTTATCTAGTCGGCGGGGTAAACCGCGATGTTGTGAAACATGAATGTAGGAGTTTTTCACTACTATGACTTGTAAAGCTAATAAGTACATGTCCAATCTTTCAATTATACAGCACCCTTCCCTATGGGCTACATAGGGCCTACGTTAGGTGTGGCTACATGTGATAAAAGGAGAGTTTGAGGCTTTGCAAGGGGGTTCTATTGGTGAGTGGAGCTGGCAGTTTAAAGCATTCAGGCTGCAGTGGCAGACCGGGGATATATTTTAAGGTGTTACTTAAGTGGGTGCCACAATAAGGGCTGCACGCTCACTGGTAGCATTTCATTTATAGGCTTTGGATATATGGTATACCACTCTACATTAGACTTATAAGTAAATTAAATTTGCCAATTGGGTATATGCTAATTTAACTTTTTGTAGGGGAGTAAGCACAAACACTTTAGCTCTTGTTAGCAGTGATAAAGTCCTATGGCCGATAAAAATAACTTCAGCAAAATGAAGGAGGAGAGGCAATACGTTCGGGGAAAGACAACCCTAAGTCTGACAGTTCTTACAGAATACCTTTATTCTGTAAGAACAGGGCAGGGCACAGGGCTGATTACCTTTTTGCAACAATTAAGGTAATCAGCCCTGTGCAGCGTTTAGCTTTCTTGCAAAATACAAAGGCCAGGTGTTCCCAGGAAAAGAATCTTCCCATTTAGAGATTTTACTCAGACCAGCTTTCTAGTACACATAATAAATTGTAGTCCCTAAGATTGTCTCTAAAGCGATCTTGGTTAAGTATTCGATGGATTCTGGACTCATTCCTTGACATCAATGTAAAGTCACTTGATTATTTAAAACATTTGTTCCCAGCTCTCTATGACCCACATACCTCTCATTATTTAACTACCCATGCTCAGTGTGTGATCTAATTGAAAGCAACTCACTTCTTTATATTGCCACTTACGCACAATGCCTTAATAGACATGGGGCAATATGAATAATGATTTAATCTCAACTTTTATTTGCCACCACCTCCCCTCCTCAAAAGCCCATGGCCACGTTTTTTATTACTTTAAGGGATATTTTTCCTCTCTTCCCCCGGGAAGCAAGACTTTCAGGAAGCCTTGTTTTACGTGTGTGATAATTCAATACCCCAATCAGCATTTTGTTGCACTGTCAAATTATATCTGTGATTTCTTTAGGCCACCTATACATTACATTTTTATGCAGAAGTAGACAAAGTGACCCAGCAAGCTAAAGACGTTTTTTTGTGACTACTTACTAGAGGGGTAAATTACACTGCCATAATATCTTCTGTTTTTTGGCAGTTCTGGTATTGCTTTAATCATTCACATTACAGTTCTCTGGTTGATTAGTTGGGGATAAACGTCTGAAATATAGTGAGGAGCAAATATCACAAAATTATCCTTAACTATGACTCCTTCAAAACAAGGTGACACCCGATATTTCTATCTCCTGTTGATATGCATGGTGACGATTCAATCATTTTCAACCCAATTTGGTAGATGGTCATTAACGGTAAGCTGTGTTAAGGAAGTCACTTTCTTTTACAGTATTTTTATGTTTTCAATTTTTTTGAGACAGCTTTGATTAATTAAATTTCCATAATTTTTAACCCATCAAATTGGTGCATATGCCCATTTTCGATGGCACTTTAGCACACAGCAGGTCTGAGTTACTGGTTTCAGTTACCTGTCTGGGCAGAAGTTTTAATTTTGAAGAAACACACTTGCCAATTAAGCTACTAACTAAAGTATTTAAAGTTGTTTCCTCTTTATCGTGAGGGTATTTTTAATTTGTGGCAAGGGCAGGGTGTTTGAACATTGAAAGTCATTTAGTATGGCTGCTCCAGTTACATCAATCCAGATTAACCAGTGAGATTATTACTTACTTTTCCCCCAATCAGACCACTTTACTTTTATGCTGTACCTAGTTTTTCCCATTTTCCCATGACTTACTTTATTTACTGCACAAGGGCTTTCAGCTGTGCGAGACCGAATTTCCTGATAAAAACACCAATCTTATGGTGCAAATTTGCATCCTGGCACTTTTGCTCCCTTGAGGACCCAATACTATGATTCATATTACATGAGTATTACTCAACTGATAGACTACCATCTGCTGTTTCTCTGAGAATGAAACACACGATACTTTTCTTTTCTCTAAGTCATATTCCTTTCTTTACATAGAATCGAAAAACCCAGAGTTTTTCTTTTCCTTAACCAACTTCTTCAGTGTCTTTCTATTTTTCGCAGATAACACCTTTTCAAACTAAGCTTCAGTTAAAACAAACTTTTTTGAAGAACTTTTACTGACTGTTCTAATGCACCTAAAACAAACCAGCAACTTCTTGTTTCACATGGAAACAAGCCCTAAACTAAATGCGACAGGAGACTCTATGGAATGTGTGACACTTTCAAACACGTCTGGGTTTTAACACCTTCGCTGCGGTGGCTATTCCGCCGCAGCGCTAAGGGGGCGGGGGGCCGCGCGGCGCGCCCATGCTGGTGACGGAACCGCTCCGTCACCAGCCGCGGTTGAGCTGTGCTCATGACGTAGCCGTTCCGTCATGGCCCGTCCGCTTAATAGAACACGCCGCGCAGGCGCGTCGGGCGGGCCATGATGGAACCGCTCCGTCATCAGCATAGCGCCACCGCGGCTGATGACGGAGCGGTTCCGTCATCAGCACGGAAAAGGTTAACTGGCAATGTTTTGCATTCTGGGATTTTAAGTTCCCTTTCTCTGTATCAGTATGGGATTAAAAAAATTCCAGCATACAACGCATTGATAGTAAAAACCAGAGAGTAGCAAACATGTCACATAGACAGAGACTGGGAGCTTCCAAGCCCCTGTTCCCATGTTTTTTGTGGGAGTCCTAACACATCATACATGTAAATAAATATCTGCAATGACCATTGTTTTGACTTTTTTATGATTAATAGGGAATTCGTTCAGGACACTGCTTCTGTAGTAGTAGACTCTAAGCATTCACTTAGACTGGTGATGAATAATTCTATCTTCTGGCATCTCTTTATATAAGAGAGTAAGATATATGCACCACTTGGGGCGCATGAGCCTGGCAGAGTAGTACAAGAAAATGATGAAAATATAAAGCCAGAGAAAAAGGAAAAATCATTTGAAGATGAAGAAAGGAAGAAAGAGTGACAAGAAAATAGACCGAATTCAAGATGTAGAATGTGCCAGAATCTACCTGCAGGTTACGAACTTAAAAAGCAACTTGCATTAATAGTGCTACATCTGTAGGTCAGTATAGAGGTGCAATATAAGACTCCTGTGCATCTGTCTATTCTGAATTCTCAGTGTCAGGGATATTGATGCATGGAGGAAGTCACAGTCTGAGGCATTGGGGACGTCACAGCAAAGGTGCTCTATGTGAATTCACAGGGAAATAAATTGGCAGACAGGAGATTGTTGATGTCAGTTTCTTTAAGAAAATAACAGTGTTGAGAACAAATGATGCAGCACGTTTACCTTTGTAGAGACAAATGTATTTTTAAAATGAACACTCATGAGGGCAATAAAAGATGTATTAATTGATTGTGAAAGGGCAAGGCTTGGCAGCAGAAAGTGTGTGGAATCAAAAGGAGCCAAAGAACACAGATGAACTTATACATTTGGTTTTTTAACTCTGCCTCAAAGAATTTGACAATTAGACAGATGTAATTGTAACTCTGTTCTGGCACACTTATTTGGCCACAACGGGATGCATTTCAAAATATCACCATGTACAGAGATCTCTCTGTACCCAGCATGTTCTGGGCTGCATTATAACTTTAAATAATAACTGTGATGTCCGAGAGGAGTGAAAGGACACATGACAACAAGGTGAGGGGGGACCTATCTTTATTTCCCCATCAGGTCTTTCCGACTGCCTTCTTGCCTTCTCCTGCCCCTTCCTCCGTAACTCCCCTTGAGTCCACCCCCTTTTGCCACTTGCCCTGTGGGCACTTCCTGCCCTGGATGCTGCATATGGTGGTTAGCTGAAGCACTGACCTTTGTGCCACTGTCTCTCTCTCTCTCTCTCTCTCTCTCTCTCTGTACCAAGAGAATAACTAGATATTTGTGCATTCCATTGAAAGGTTCTACTCACCATAAAATTGTATGGGTAATGTATGTGCCCACTGTAAGGCACAGCATTCAACATACAGATCCCAGATTTCTTTTGTATGTAGATAGCTCAGTTGGTTGCTGAATTTGTTGTATCCTTGTCACAAGTTAAAAACTTTGTCTTATAGCTTTGTCAGTTATGACCCTGCATCAAGGAGTGGCCTCCAAAGTTCAAGGCATATGTCTAGAACCTTACAATTTTTCCTCAATCTTTTGTTATTCTAAAGGCTAAAGGGAAGAGGTGTGGCGCAGGGGCCAGGGCGACTCACACTGGACACTGGGGCTCACGGTTTGATCCCCAGCACATGCGGCAGGTCAGCCCAGCACCATGTCACTCTGGGCAATAGCCTGCTTAATCTTCCCGACGGCCCCCAGTGCCGGGATGCCTACGGGTAGCTGTGCGCTTTACAAATACTGGATTTACATTTACATTTACATAAAAAAGTTACTTTGGTAGTAATAAACATTTCTTAGTAAGTGCTATATAAATGGATACTTGTGTAACAACCCAGAGACAGGTATATCCGACATTCTTACAATCATGCAGATATCTTGCATACAAAGCTTGGAAATGCCAACAACCTAGCTCTGCCCCTCGTTTCTCATTTATTCCTGCCCCAAACTCCACCCCCCAGTCGACCGCTCATTTTGGTGAGTGCCTGTACTTACTTTTTTCCCATTTAAAACACTGCACATAATCATATAGCATATGTAACATAAACTTGACATGAGAACACTTCCTGGTGCATCACAGAATGATCCTGAGTTTTAATGCAAAACTTTACAGGTCTGCAAAGTTAAATGTTCAAACAGTTCAAAGTTTGTTTTCTCAAGCACAAGTTGATTTTCAGAATACTTCTCTGTATTTCCAAATGTCCTTTAATAAACTCTCTAAGGAGCTGCTGTCCTTTGCAAAAGGGAATCCTAAATCAAATAACAACGTCTTAGCTGAAGGGACATTATGGCACAGCTCCCTAGCATGGATGCCATGAAGCACAAGAAAAATCATATCTGATAACCTAAGATGGCCATCAGCTGACAAAATGAGAGTTTAGAGACTGCTGGGGGCTTTTTATCAAGGACCGGTGTTAAAATGAGCTCCGTTTTATAAGCAAGTTTGTAGTAATAAATCTTCGTGCTCTCTGAGCCATAAGTGTTAAGCCAGACCTCCTGACATCTTTCCTGACAACTGATCCTTCTCCAGGATCAATTTCAGTTTTGACTTTGTTATTATCGAAATCTGATTTTGGGTTTGGTGAATGGAATACAGCCTGTCGCGGTGGCAGTGAAAATTACATCCGCCACCCGGAAGGACTAACGTCGGCCAGATTTAGAGATGACCAGCTCAGTGATCATCTCTGTACATTAAAAGGAGCCACAGCCACTGCGATTTCGTTCAAGGCACAACACGTTTGGTGGACGGCTGTTGTCTGTGTTTATGATCATTCACAAAAGGTTATGTTTTTCAGAAACAAACTGCCAAAGCAGGAGTTTGTTTTGGAAAATACAAAAACTAATGAACCACACACGGAGGGAGTTTTCTCCCAGGATGTGAAAGTCATTATTTTCTTTCTGACCCTCGGCACTAGATTTTACTTGCTGATAATGGACAGATAAAAAGATATTACACAGACAGCTCTTTAATGACCTCTGATCCATCTTCCAACTCTTCGGAGAGAGGGCTCTTTTGTTGTCACAGGACATTGCTTGTGTTAGATCTAGTTCACTGTATTCCACCCCCAGGAGCTGGTAATCTTCCCTTCAAACTCCCTCTGTGTAGGTCACTATGACATTTGAGTTAAGTACAGCTGTGCAGCTGCATTCAACTCCCCATTTCTTTACACATTCTCAGTGTAAGTTGGGCACAAGCTATTTAAATAAATTCCCACCCCCTTGCCTTGTTTTGACAACTTTTGGCTTTTGATGCATATTTAGCTTTGAATCTGGTCTCTCATTCTGACTCTTGGCGTCACTCGAAAAGTCTAAATAAATTCTACCTACTTCTAGACTTTAGATAAAGAACCTTGATACAAGCAGATTTAAATGTCACCATATGCTACCTTATATTTTTTTCTAAAGCCTGATTCAAAAGTTTCAGGGAAACTGGCCTGTCCCCTTACTGCACGGCTGTCAGCACATCAGTGATGCACTTGTTGCCTATTAAGCAGTACTGATAAGTAACTGGCGGCATATCCCAAGGTGCACGTGGCCAATCATGCCTCTACTAACTAACCATGGACATCATTTAGGGGTTGCCAAGGGTTGCAGCTGCGACCCCTAATTATCAGTTTGCGGCACCGGGCATATTGTTTGCGACTCCATAATTTACAATGTTAAACAGAAATTATCAGTTTACAATTCAGCAGTGTCGAAAAGGCTTGGCTACTCAGGGTCCTGTTAATATAGCGTTGGGCCATGCCTTTTCCCTCTCTGGGATTGCCAGTTTGATGTGTAAGTAGGAATATGAGGAAGATGCGCACTGACAGGAGCACAGGAAGAAACCTTGAGGCAAAAAGTGGCATACTTCAGAGGTAAAACTCCAATCTGAATGTTAAAGGGTTAGTGGGATTGCCGATGCGACGCTGGGGGGCAAATGGGAGGTGTGTGCTGACCGCACGAACCACATGCGGATCTTGGCATCTCCTAGACACACTAGTTTCGAAGGTTGCACTTGTTAAGCTACCCTTGACTTCAGTTAACACAAAGCAAACTCATGCTGTTGAATTTGGGTTTCCCGTGCATGTATCAGAATTTGCATTGCACATTATTGGCAATAGCTAGTCACACCCAGTGTTCGAAAATATTCACGAGACTGGCTGATTTAACTTTCTATATGCACATTGCATGAAAGCTACATTTTGATTCAACTAAGGATGAGATTGAAAAGGGCACATGTGTGAAATAATGAAAGCAGATACTTTCATGTATGGCATGTGAGAGCGCATGCTGAGGAATGGTTCCAGTCTCCATGCTGTCACATAAATGCAAAGTTCTGATTTGGCACTTTTTCTTCGTGCAGGCACTACACTTTAAAAAACCTTAAAAGTACATCAAGGTCTCACTCTTCAGAAATTAAACATAGCTCCTTGAAGTAGTAATAAGGCGCTTTTTGTTGCTTTAAATCTTGTGGAGTCAGGCTCTGACATTTATATGCAATGCTTAAGGGGTATGTTCTTGCTAATCAAATTAGCAGTCTTACATTGCATGCTGCATGCTGCATTGTTGTACTGCATAAAGAATTTCATCATTTCTCAGAGTTGAACACGGGGAACAGCCTTTACAACGCGAACATTACCACACGCTGCCTATACTACGCTGCTTTTACAACGCAAGTTGTTTCAACGACTTGCGCTGGAGTGCGTTGTTGGCAAAGGAATAGTTGAATTTTCTATTCCAACACCTTCCCTACTGTCAACGTGGGCTGGAGTTGGAATAGAAAATTAAACAATTCCACTATCCAGGCCCTAACAGCGCACGTCGTTGTAACGACTTGCGTTGTAATGGCACGTGTGGTAATAGCCTGCGTTGTAGTGACATACATCCATTGAATACTGTGCGTTGTCCTTTCTATATAGTGCTGTCTAATAGTTAAATAAAGTATTGCACCCTAAGGGCCTGATTACGATGCAGTTCGGGCCACATTCTGCGACCCAGTCGGTTGCGGTCTACCGCCGAAGGTCTTGTCGGAATTGGTCAGACTGACCGCTGGTCTGCGATGCATCCAGTCAGCACTCCAACTAACCCCAGACAGGCCTCCAACTTAAACAGCCTTCCTCCGACCACCGAGAGGAACAGTAGCTATAGGGCTGTATAGAGAGATCCGACCTCCGTCTGCTTTACTCGGAGTTCCGGCGACCTGACCGCAGCGGTCCGACCGGCTGCCTCGAGTTGACAGAAATGAAAGAAAAGGGGTGAATACTCAGCCAATTGTCTTTCTCCATGGCAAACTCCGATGTGAATGCCTTCGTCCAGAACTCCCTTCACCTCAGCAGCTGCACCCTTAAGTGGATGGTCCTGTGGGTGGCAGAATCCAGGTAAGTCCTTATGTGACCTGTATCCTCATTGACTGTACTGTGCACATATCGCCACACTCCAGCAATGGGGGACATGGTACATCTGGCATGTCCACACATGTGTCATGCAGGCATGCACAACTGCACATTTCCTGTGCATTTGTACGCACTGGAAGCAACATGTCCGGGGAGTGGGGCACCGCTGACGATGAGACATTCACGGTAGCAGCGGTTGCATCTTAATGCAGCAGGCAGATCTTTCCCGGCCTCAGAGGTCAGAATTGGATCGCTGACGCAGTGGTCAGATAAGTGGCCCAACCGGCATCGTAACCAGGCCCTAAGTCACTGTTAACCTCTGTCTGAGTAATGTGTAACAAGAGCATCTTAGTCTTGCTTTGGACAATGTAACCTGTTCTCTTCCTCTGCTTCATCTAATGATAGATGCCAGTGGTTACCTGAGGTGATCTGGTGAAGTCTAAATTGTGTTTTATATAATGAGCTGTCAAAGATCATATGGATTTATCTGTAATATTCCATTGGACATCTCTGAGCCTCATTAAAGTGTATTTATTAACATTATTGCACCATGTAAATCACGCAAAATTAAATAGGCCTGTGTTTTTTTCCTGCAGCATTATATTTGAGCATATTATCAAGTATTTGCTATATCTGTAGGAGCAGTTTTAGTGGGATTTGTGGTACTTTTATGTGTTTAAGGTTTTTTTTTCAGTTCAAGAAAAGTTTATTAATGGAAATAAGATAAAAGCATATAAAATAAGACAATAATGAGGGTAAGAAAAACATACAGTATAGCAGTTGAAATTGGCAGCAAAGAAATCAGTAAAAGATAACAAAACAATATGCATAGATAACCGGCAAGTTATAATTACAGAACAATTGAGCACATAAGAAACATTTGAGTTAAATACAATGAACACAATCAAAAAGAAAAAGAGATATCAACCTAAAGGAAGTTATGGAGGTTTAGCAACTTCTTGTTGCAAGGGGGTTTGAGACAAAGAACGCCTAGCACTCGTATCAATAAATGTTGTAACCGGATCCCAAAGTTCCCTCCGTTTTGAAGCTAAATGTATTGGGTAAACAAACGTGATGTCTAATCTATGATTATAGCAGACTATATACCACCACACGTATTTGCTGAAAGGCCACTGCTAATAGCAAGTCAATTATTCTTATGTTAAAAGTACAGTGTTCCCAAATAGGAGAAATGCTACCTAAGAAAATATGAGAAATAGAGAAAGGGTGATTAGAGGAAAAGAGAGAGCTGACCTGAGACCATACTTTATCCCAAAATTTGTGAACTGGGGTACAGTTAAAAAGCAGGTGAAATAAGTCTGCACGTGGTGAGGAGCAAGTCCAAAATTTATCTGAGGTGTCAGAATGTCTCTTGCTAAGAACAAGTGGTGACAATAAGAGTCGATTATATACAAAAATGAGTGTCTGAGTTGTATTCGCAGCTCTGGAGGATTTACGTAATTTGGTCCACAATCTATCCCATAGTTCTACAGACCAGGAAACTTGTAAAGCGTCTTCCCAGGTTGTTTCCGTCTTAGTTTTAATACGTGGTGTAGATGGAGCATGTAAAATTGTATAAATTCTGGAGGCTCTGGTACCATGGAGTAACAAGGGTCGTAGTGCAGAGATGCTAAGAGGTTCCGGACAAGAAATAGGAGGGGAATTAGTGTGTTTAGTGTATGCGAGTTGAAGTGCATGTGTTAGCATAGAATATTTAGAGCGAAATGTGGGAGGGAAATGAAAATAGGCACCAGCCAGTGAATATGAAATAGTCCGACCTTGATCAAACAATTGGTGTACCCAAACAAGGCTTCGTTGTCTCCAAGATTTCCCAAAAGTCGGTTTGTTATTTATTAAAATAGAAGTATTATAGGTTATTCAAAAAAAGAAGATAAAGAAGGGGATAGGAGAATTTTAGAAGTATATTTGAGAATAGGAGTAGATAAGGATTGTGGTTTGCGAGAAAACGAAAGATATTCCTTGAAAGAAAAAGGAGAAATAAAAGATTGTTCAAGGGTAGTCCAGAGGAGAGGGCACAGAGGGATCAGACATCCATCTTGATGCTTGGTTTAATAGAAAAGATTTGTGATAAAGGGGAAAGTCTGGGTAGTTCACCCCTCCCTCCGTCTTTGGGCGAATCAATTTTGAAATAGACATTCGCGATTTTTTGTGGCCCCATAGAAAAGTAGATTCCTCAATTCAACTATTATACCCCACTATGGGTTTCTAAAATCTTCCCTCAACTGAGCAATGATAGGATGGGGGCTATTTGGGAACAACAAGGAATCAGAAGAATGGGGGACATTTTTGATAAGGTCACAGGGAATCTACTTGCTTTTACGGATATTCAAACTAAATTTGGCATCCCCTCTTCCCACACTTTTAAGTATCTTCAGATTTACCAATTAATAAATGGGATTAGGCCCCGCATTGATCCAGGAGGGGAAATCAATATAATTAAGCATATTCTTGGAGGCGCAGCTCGGATTAAAATTATATGCAAATCCCTGACCGACTCAATATTAGATGATATGGATAAAGTAGAAACATTTTGGATGATGAAACTGGCGGACCCTGATTTTGACCTTGATAAGTCCCTCCAGCTTGCCAATAAAGTGTTCCGCTCTACCAACCTAAGGTCACAACAATATAAAGTTCTTTTTAATTTATATTTTACCCTGGCCAAACTCTTTAAATGGGGTAAAAGGGACGATGATATGTGTCCGAGATGCACAGAGGGACCTGCTGACCTAATCCACATGTTCTCGCAATGTAAAAAAATGAAGGGAATCTGTGCTGAAATTGAGAAGTTTCTGGGGCTGCTAGGTATCCAGGTAAACCTGTCCTCTACCCTTATAATATCTGGTATTGGTAACAATCATGATTTAGAATGGGATAAGGAGGCTTTCTTATTTATATGTGTAGCAGTCCTTCGGATCCTGGTGGCAGCAGGATGGAAGGATAACGCTGCTCCTACTTTTCAAATCTGGCTTACTAGATTGCTAGGTATCCATAACATTGAAGCCGCTCTTTATAAAAACAGGGGGAAAAAGATGAGGCTGTGGGGGCTCTGCGTTTGGGCTCCCCTCACATTGTGTAGACAAACCCCCTAATAGGTTATTACTCTGTCTGCATATAGATATTAATATTTCCCCCAATGTCTAACCTATCTTTTATCTTTTATGCTTTATCCTTTATCTTGTATCCCTATCTGTTAACCCTATTTTATATCCTCTTGTTAACTCTAATTACCCTAGTATTGTTCATTCTGTTTTCTACGTTTTGTAATATATTTCACTATAATATTCCATGCTTAAAATGTTGGTTTTCTGTTTATGAATTTACTAATCTAATGTATTGTACCAGGTAAAATGAAAAAAGAAAAAAAGAAAAGTAGATAGGATGGAATTATTTTTTTAAAAAATGTTTTAAAGGGATAGATAATGGAATATTAGAGATTGTATACAGAACTATGGGGGAAAGCATCATTTTGATGGTATCTAATCTACCCCGCCAAGATAAATATAAAGGGTGCCATTTCGTGGTTAGAGTAGTTATTTTTTGTATTCAGTCTTCCATACAACGGGTAACTAGACCCGAAAGGGAGGGTGTAAAATGGAGACCTAAGTATTTAATAGATTTAGGATTCCATGTAAAACCCGAATCGGTAAAGTCAGTTTTAAAGGTAAATTTAGTGAGGGGTAGGATTTCGCACTTATCTTTATTTAACTTGTAACCAGAGATTTGCGCAAAAGAGTTAACCTCATCTAAGAAAGCAGGAAGAGATGATTTGGGTTGAGATAAAAACAATAAAACATCATCGGCATATGCCGCCATTTTGACAGTAGTCTGTTGAAAATTAAAGCCATGAATGTTATCATTTTGGCGAATCCGTAGTAAAAAAGGTTCTAAGGCAAGATTAAACAGAAAAGGAGATAATGGACATACTTGTCGTACCCCTCTGCCAAGTGGGAAATATGAAGAGATACCTCCATTCGCCGAAACCGCCGCTCTTGGATGGGAATATAAAAGCGAAATCAAAGTAGAAATTTTTGGACCAAAGCCAAACCACTTCAACGTATGGAAAAGATAAAGCCATTCAACCCTATCAAATGCTTTTTATGCATCCAGAGCTATGGCTGCAAGAGGATGAGAGATATTAGAAGTCTTAGAGAGAATATCAAAAAATAATCAGGTATTGTCTGTAAGCAATCTGCCTTTAACAAAGTCAGACTGTTCCTGTCCTAATAGGTCCGGTAAGTGGGATTCCAAACGTAGGGCCAAAGCTTTCGAGAAGATTTTGTAATCAATATTGACTAAAGAAATGGGTCGATAATTCTTGCAGAACTGTGGGTCTTTACCTTCTTTAGGAATAATACAAATGAGAGCATCTGAGAAGGAGCCAGAAGAAGTACCAGATGTCAAAAAGGTAAATAAAAGAGTATGTAATTTGGGAATGAGTAAATTTGAAAAGTGAGTAAAAAATTCCACCGTAAAGCCATCCAGGCCCAGAGCTTTTTCTTTTTTAAGAGTTTTCAGTGCAAGAAGGAGTTCTTTTTGTGTAAGGTCAGTTTCCAATGGGGAAAGATCGGGAGGTGTATCAGAAGGAAGCTGGATTGTGGATAAAAATTGGGAGATGGACTGATCAGAAGAAGGAGTTTCAGAGGAATACAATGTTTTGTAAAATTGAAGAAATTCATTCAGAATCTCATCATCTTTATGTTTCAGTAAACAATCTTGGCCATAAATAGAATCTATGTTAATTTTATTTTGTTTTACTTTTAAGTAATTAGCCAATAGTTTTTTGGCTTTATTCTGGCCTCCATAGAATTTAGCACTAGATCGTAATAAGAAGTTTGAGGCGTTGTTCGTGGTGTCCTTATTAAATTGAAATTTAGCTTTGATGAGTTCAGTTAAACATTCCTTTGACTTAGAGGTGTAATAAGAGTGTTTCAGTCGTTTAATTTTGGACAAAAGGTCATTGGTTATTTGTTGTGCTTTTTTCCGTTTATGCGAAACGAATCTAAGAATGAAATCTCTGGCTGATGCTTTGAATGCATCCCAAACTACAGGAAAAGAAACATCGCTAGATTGATTCAACAGGAAGTACTCATGAAAAAAGGTAGTAAAGGAAGATGTGAAGGCCGAGTCCAGAAGGAGGGAATTATTAAAACGCCATTTCCGAGAAAGGGTGGGTTTTTGTAATATATCTAGATGTATAATGACTGGGGCATGATCAGATATCAAAATGGAACCGATATCCGCTGCAGTAAGGGAATGGGAAAGGTGGTGTGAAATGAAAAAGTAGCCTAATCGTGATTGGGTATGATGAGACGGTGAGTAAAAGGAATAATCTCTTAGGGTAGGATTGCAGAGCCTCCATGCATCAATAAGTTTATATTGACTAACAAGTTGTGTAAAAGATTTGTGTGATTTGTGAGGAATGTATACACTAGAAAAATGCCTATCCAAAAAAGGGTCAAAAGCGTCATTACAGTCACCTGCTAGTATAAAGTTATCCTTATAGTACTGTGTGATATGTGGAGCTAAGGAGGTCCAGAAGGAGGCGTCACCAGTCGTAGGCGCATAAAGATTCATGAGGGAAATGAACACATTATCAACTATGAATTTGACCAGAACCCATCTTCCTAGCTGATCCATGCAATTCGTTAATATCTTGGCAGAGAGGGATTTCCGAAATAGATTAAGGACTCCATTGCGTTTGCCGTCACCCGGAGATAAGAAAACCTCCCCACCCAACCTCTTTTCAACTTAACAGACTCCTCAGCAGATAATTGGGATTCCTGTATACAAGCAATATCTGTGCCGAGGTGGGTAGGTGCGTTAAAACTCTTTGGGCCAGATGTAGGTAAAAAATATTTACCGATTTTTAATTACCGAATTTTACCGATTCGGTAATTAAGAATCGGTAAATATGAAGGGTGGACATGTAGGTCCATCCAGATGTGTTTTTTACCGATTCGGTAAATATCTGTATTTACCGAATCGGTAAATACCGACCGGTAATGCCCCATTCATTCCTATGGGCTGAAGCCCATAGGAATGAATGGGGCATTACCGGTCGGTATTTACCGATTCGGTAAATACCGATTTTGACAAGGGTGCAGGGGGTGTCACTTTGACACCCTCTAGCACCCCCAAAAAAGGTTTGGGGGCCATGTGGCAGGCATACCTGCCCTAAGGGCAGGTCTGCCTGTCATATGGCATAGGTGTGCATGCACACATGTGCATGCACACCTGAATCGGTATTTTACCATCAAATTGAATTTAATGGTAAAATACCGATTTTGTAGGCCTTGTGGGACTCAGAAGAGTCCCACCTACATATCAATTTTACCGAATCGGTAAATATACCGGTCGGTAAATTTACCGACCGGTATATTTACCAAATCGGTAAAATTACCGATTTGCCCTGTTTCCGTGCCCCTACATCTCAATAGCCAAATACCGGTCGGTAACGGCCGAATTCGGCCGTTACCGACCGGTATTTGGCTACCTACATCTGGCCCCAAGTCTCTTAATAGGAGAATGCAAATCTCGAACATTCCAAAATACAATTTTTAGAGGCATATGAAAAAAACGTAAATATACATCAAAAGCAAATTAAAACCTAGCCGTAAAAAGTGAAAACTAAGTTTTACAATCATCCAATTGTATGCAATTCGAAAGAACTGGAAGTGAGAGAAAGAAAACAAGAAAAAGAGGAAAGTGAGAAAGTAGGAAAGCAGTAATGAAAAAATATACAGATCGGATAAAACATGAAACATTGCTGAGGGAGAAAGAGGATCAAAGAAGAGATATGAATAAAGAAGAAGAGGGAGAAGGAAAAAGGTGCCAAAAAATATGAAGATAATGTGGAGACTAATTAACTTGCATAACATCCTGAACATACAAGGGGTGGGAGGGTGGAGGCCACACAGAACAATGATGTGTGCAAAGCTCAGAGGGGAGGACGGGAGGGGAGAGCGATCCCAACGGACTCCGAAGACATAAGGGAGGGAAGTGACGCGCAGAGAGGAGATCTGTGTGGAGAAAAAAGATATTAAAACATAACAAAATGGATGAGCGACAAACTAGAATATGTATGAATCACAGCATGTTACTTATGAATAGAAGGCAAGAACCATAACTACAAAACTTGTAAACTGAGAATCCTTCACTAAAAGGAGACTACTTAGAACTCAAAGTAGAAGCGGTATCCATTTTGTCAACATTGTGGGAATAAAGAAAACTTTTCAGCTGCAGCGGGTCATCATAAGTAGTGGTCTTATTGTTGAAAGTCACTTTGAAAAGGCAGGGGTGGACAAGCCCAAAACGTGGTCCCATAGAACGTAGCTGTGGTCGGCATGACAGGAACTCCTTACGTCGATCTAGCATAGTCCTGTGAAAAGCAAAGAGGGTTTCCCGACCAGGTGATACGATTCATGGCTCTTGCAGCAGATATAACCGTAAGTAAGTCAGTATATTCAAGAAAGTATAGGATAACACCTCTTGGTCTCTTTGTAGCAGAAGCAGACATCACACCGGGGAGTGAGCCTAGCGATGTGCTCTCTGTATGTTGAGAGTGGTGCCTTCTGGTAATTGAAGAATTTTTGGCAAAAACGATTTGAAATAAGCAATAGAGTCAGACCCTTCTGATCCTTCCACAAGGCCATAGATGCGGAGATTATTCCTTCTGCTCCTATTTTCTAAATTTTCAATTTGTTTGTGTAGAACTGAAATTTGTGCGCACAGCGGATCCACTTTGGATACAGAAGACGCAAGTGAAGCAACATTTTGTTCCAATATGGTGACCCGATCGTCAACATTTGACCATTTATCAGAAAGCATTTGGAGTGTAGATTTGGTCTCCTCAACGAAAGGACGCAAGGCCGTTATTTCGTCCAGCAAAATATCTATTGTGGCTGAAGTGGACTGTTTAGGGGGAGAGGGAGGATCTTTCTTTAGTCTTTTAATGGAGCCTTTGTTAGTACCAGACATTGAGGTAGTGGATGATGTTGATGAACCCTTAGAGGATGGCGTATCAGGTAAGTCCTCCATTGATAAACACTGAGAGCGAGAGCTCATATGAACCAAAAAGTTCAGTGCAGAGGGGGAAGGTTTGTGGAGATCCTTGGAAAGTCTCCCCATACAGAAGTTAAATGCCACAAGAATAATTGAAATTCAGGAGCAAGAAGAACATAGAGCACTGAAGATTAAATGACATTACCACAGTCTGAGAGAACAATAGCACGAATATGCAATATCTGAAAGAGCATAATAAATACCTATGACAATATAACGTGTATCATCAGAGCAGGAGCAAAATGGGTTACAAACCAACGTTATAATAAAGCAGCGTCAGAGGCAAGTTCAATGGATGCAGAGAAGAATATATGCAAATAACAGTGGAGTATATTTCGCAGAAATACAATGAACACAATAAAGTAATATATGTAGATGTGCTTTACATGAATAGGCAAACCTATATTAGTTAATTAAAGCCTTTTGCATAAAAAAACAGCATTAGCACAACGTAACAGTGCATTTAACAGGTATAATTGGGTATGAAAGCATTCAGGCAAAAAATAGGTAGTTAGTCGGTAAAGTAGAAGGGCATGGTCCTTAAAGCAGGTTAAAAGCACATGGTGGTGGAATACCGCTGAAAGTAAACTGTTTGAGCATTGGGAGAAATGGTTGGAGACAGGCAGCAGTATACGAGTTGAAACAGAAAGTCAATGCATCACATGGGTGATATGAAATAGGAAGGCTAATCAATGAATTCCATCAAATATTGCCAAGAAGAGAGACAGCGCTGAAGATAGATGAGGGAGAGATGTTTCAGCGCTGCATAATTATAAGCAATTTACCGCGGCTAAACAGAGACTGTAGCAGCAGCCCTGAACAAACAAAATGGGGGCAGTCCGTGTGTGAGGCAATAATCAAAGAAATCTACTAATCAGGAAGGCTTTCCGCACACAATAGAGATGGAATGATGTGCAGCGTCATGTAAAGGGAGGCATTTAAGGTGAGTGGGGTGAGGCACGATTAGGAAGCAAGAGACCGCTAGAAGCAGCGTTCCGTCAGCGGTCACCACAAAATGGCGGCCGTCACCGCGTCAACTCCGCAGAACACTCACTTGTCGGGGAAATGACTGGAAAGTTCAGCAAAAGCCTTCGAGAGGAAGTCAACGGATGCTGCAGACCCTTGTTTTAGGAGCAGTTTATGAGAAGAAGAGTCGCGTCGGGCGGGTCTCCGTCTCCGCCTCACAGGAGAGCTAGGGAAACATCGTCATCTTCTTTGGGCGCAAGCCACGCCCCCCATGTGTTTAAGGTTTTTAATGTATCCCTGCAGTGAGATTTTATGGTAGTAATTTGTTATCTACTTCCATAATGTCACTTACTGTGATTACATTTTCCTAAAACTTCACACAATGTCACTACCAATTATTTAAAAGGGTACATGATATCAGTTCTGCTACCCCAGGGATCTTGGTGAATCAACGTCCTTGCAACATACACTTTAAATCGCTCACCACAGCCTGTTATCTTCCTGTGCTAGGGTTAGTTTCAGTACAGAGTCTGGGTGCACAAAGTGAAACTGCAATGTCAAACAGCGAGAATTCGAAGCTCCTTGCCAGAGTCTTTCCCTGACAGAGTAGAGTGGCAAAGGAAACAGGACTTCGTATGAATGTCCTTTTAATACATTGAATAGTCACGCACTCACCACCCACCTTTGTGTTCATTTCAGTAAAGTGACGGTGCGCAAAGTTAAAACTGCATTGTCAAACAGGGGGGGATTTCATGCTTTTCTAACACAGTGCATTAGGAAAGAAACACAGGATACCCAGTCAATGCCATGAGTGATAAAATCACATGAGGCGTGGTCTACTGTGCTTGCAAGTGAGTCCCTTGCTCACTTGGCCACTGGATTCAAGATAGCCTGGCTGATGAGGATTATGAATCCGAAACCGGTCCCAGGATGCTTGTTTCCGGTCCAGGGAAGACATGGCTTGGCAGTTCGGGCTGGACTGTTCCTATGAGGCACAGGGTCAGACTGATTTGCATATGGCCATGTCTGAACTGGGGTGGCTGAGTGGGCTAAAGAATGGTGATGGATTAAACCCAGATCAGTTGACTGGGGGTGAGTGTTTGATTTGCTCAAACGCTCCGTCCATCATCCCCTTTTGTATGGCTTTGTTCACCCTAAGTTGGCAGGGTATGCTCAGACGTGAGTCCCTTGCTCACTTGGCCACTGGATTCAAGATAGCCTGGCTGATGAGGATTATGAATCCGAAACCGGTCCCAGGATGCTTGTTTCCAGTCCAGGGAAGACATGGCTTGGCAGTTCGGCTGGACTGTTCCCATGAGGCACAGGGTCAGACTAATTTGCATATGGCCATGTCTGAACTGGGGTGGCTGAGTGAGCTAAAGAATGGTGATGGATTAAACCCAGATCAGTTGACTAGGGGTGAGTGTTTGATTTGCTCAAACGCTCCGTCCATCATCCCCTTTTGTATCGCTTTGTTCGCCCTAAGTTGGCAGGGTATGCTCAGACGTGAGTCCCTTGCTCACTTGGCCACTGGATTCAAGATAGCCTGGCTGATGAGGATTATGAATCCGAAACCGGTCCCATGATGCTTGTAGCTGGTCCAGGGAAGACATGGCTTGGCAGTTCAGGCTGGACTGTTCCTATGAGGCACAGGGTCAGACTGATTTGCATATGTCCATGTCTGAACTGGGGTGGCTGAGTGGGCTAAAGAATGGTGATGGATTAAACCCAGATCAGTTGACTGGCGGTGAGTGTTTGATTTGCTCAAACACCCCGTCCATCATCCACTTTTGTATCGCTTTGTTCGCCCTAAATTGGCAGGGTATGCTCAGACGTGAGTCCCTTGCTCACTTGGCCACTGGATTCAAGATGGCCTGTCTGATGAGGATTATGAATCCAAAACCGGTCCCAGGATGCTTGTTTCCGGTCCAGGGAAGACATGGCTTGGCAGTTCGGGCTGGACTGTTCCTATGAGGCACAGGGTCAGACTGATTTGCATATGGCCATGTCTGAACTGGGGTGGCTGAGTGGGCTAAAGAATGGTGATGGATTAAACCCAGATCAGTTGACTGGGGGTGAGTGTTTGATTTGCTCAAACGCTCCGTCCATCATCCCCTTTTGTATCGCTTTGTTCGCCGTAAGTTGGCAGGGTATGCTCAGACGTGAGTCCCTTGCTCACTTGGCCACTGGATTCAAGATAGCCTGGCTGATGAGGATTATGAATCCGAAACCGGTCCCAGGATGCTTGTTTCCGGTCCAGGGAAGACATGGCTTGGCAGTTCGGGCTGGACTGTTCCTATGAGGCACAGGGTCAGACTGATTTGCATATGGCCATGTCTGAACTGGGGTGGCTGAGTGGGCTAAAGAATGGTGATGGATTAAACCCAGATCAGTTGACTGGGGGTGAGTGTTTGATTTGCTCAAACGCTCCATCCATCATCCTCTTTTGTATCGCTTTGTTCGCCCTAAGTTGGCAGGGTATGCTCAGACGTGAGTCCCTTGCTCACTTGGCCACTGGATTCAAGATAACCTGGCTGATGAGGATTATGAATCCGAAACCGGTCCCAGGATGCTTGTTTCAGGTCCAGGGAAGACATGGCTTGGCAGTACGGGCTGGACTGTTCCTATGAGGCACAGGGTCAGACTGATTTGCATATGGCCATGTCTGAACTGGGGTGGCTGAGTGGGCTAAGGAATGGTGATGGATTAAACCCAGATCAGTTGACTGGGGGTGAGTGTTTGATTTGCTCAACCGCTCCGTCCATCATCCCCTTTTGTATCGCTACAGTGCTTGCAGCCAATCAGGTCTCAACAGAGAGCTTTAGGCACTCACCAACGGCCGCTCACCTTCTTATGCGTATGTTACAGTCAAAGTGTGAAATTCTGGTATTGTATAGCATGCCTAGGTAATATAGAATGCCTGATGGTTTTCGGCAAACTATGAAATATAAGTATTTTGTGAAAATGTTACATACATTTCCGAGACATTCTATACAATTCCTAGGCATTATACAGAATGACCAGTAACATTTACGCAAAGTGTTAAAAGGCCACAAGATGAGATTCCTAGGTATTCGGCAAAGTGTGAAATCCCGGTATTGTATAGAATGCCTAGGTAATGTATAGAATGCCTGATGGTTTAGAGGCAAACTAGGAAATATAAGTTTTTTGTGAAAATGTTACATACTTTTCCTAGGCATTCTATACAATTCCTAGGCATTTTACAGAATGGCCAGTACCATTTACGCAAAGTGTTAAAAGGGCACAAGATGAGAAGCCTTTAATAAGTCAGACGCATTTGAAACTGAAAGAACAAAACTACGAAATAAAGCACAGGATATTCTTACCGGAAAACAATGAAAGCAGAACTGAGATTGAAGTACTTGTTACACTAAGAAAGGCCGGAGTAACACGTGGAATTGTACTCGCTTTTTATTTCTTCAAACAAAAACACCTCCTATTTTGGCACTTTGATCTTGTACATACATTTCACGACTTAATGTAGAATGCGAACAGAATATTGTTACCGGTAAAACACAAAGCAGAACTGGCATGACCTACAGAATGCGAACAGAATATTCTTACTGGTAAAACACAAAGCAGAACTGGCATGATTTACTTGTTGCAGTACAAAAACACCTTCTATTCTGCCCCTCGCTTGCTGATAACCTGTGCTGTCTCTGCCCCTCGCTTGCTGATAACTTGTGCTGTCTTTGGGATTAGGTGTATTATATACTTTGCTGGCAGACAATCCGGCAAAGTATACAATGACTAGGCAATGTATAAAATATCAATCATTTCATACTTTGACGTTCGATTTTCATGCATTCTATACATTACCTAGCCATTCTATAGAATTCCAGATTTCACACATTGCCGGGTGGGAATAAAATGGCGGGATTAGGCGTATTATATACTTTTCCGGAAGACAATCCGGCAAAGTATACAATGCCTAGGCAATGTATAAAATATCAATAATTTCATACTTTGACGTTTGATTTTCAGGCATTTTCAGGCATTCTATACATTACCTAGGCATTCTATAGATTGCGGGATTTCACACTTTGACTGTAACACATACATTGATTTTAGTAAGCCTACAATGTAGGGGACTCCAACCTTTTCTTTAACAAGAACTACTTCTGTGCAATGAAAATCATCCAAGCTACTAATGATGTAAAAGTGAACACCTCACCCAAGAGTGTCAGCAGTGACCACAATAGTGCATTAGGCAGGGTTTCCAGCAATAATGTCAAAAAAGGCTTTGACAATTTGTACTGAAATTTTACATGGGTAGTACATACAAACCATGACCGCAATACCCCTGGCATCAATATATAAATATGAGTAATAAATCTCCCCAACTCAAATAATAGCTTTAAACACATTTTGAAAATTCAACTATTTTTCTAAAGATAACGACTTATGAGTTGTGAAAATACACACATTTGCATCTTGCTTTTTCTTTGTGGTGTGCATATAATATTTCAACCAAGCAAAAGCTTTGATAGTCGTAGGCTGGGCTGTACACACAACAGCTACTCACTGGTACCTGAAGAGCTATTGGTAGCTCACAAGCTACTGGTTGGAGACACTTGATATGCACAATGTTAAAATTGCTATGTGAAACAGTGAGGTTTCATTGCTTATTGTTAGCAGCTTACTCTGGCGCAGTTCATTGGTAAACTAACACTGCCTTGGTACATGAATGCCAAGTGGAGTTTTTCCTGGTGCAATTTTCCAAGAATCATCTGAGGCAGAGTGGGAAATGAGGGGGGACCAACCGGATCCCGGACCTGTCAGTTATTATTGAGCTGGAACCAAGGTCCGGGCTGGGTACAGTTAAAGAGGCTGAATTTCTTTAGGAGTAATTTTGTCGGCACCAGAACACATCTACCAGCGCATATTCAAGAGCACCCACAGGTTGTCTGCTTTCCACTCCCCTCAGCAGTCTGCCAGAGGTGAAGGAGTGTACTTATTTCAATTCCCTCTGCGCCTATAGTCAAGAAAGACTTTAAGCTGCCAACAGCACCTCCTTTTGTTCAAGTATGATTCTGACTAGGAGCCACCTATTGAGCCTGTCACTCCGTTGCAAATACAATAGAGGGAACCAAAGGCACATCACTTTACAAGTATTTAAGAAAAACATTGGACGTAGTTTTTCACTTGGTTCAACCCATGTATAAGCTATAGGCATGCAAGAATGTCACATGTATCTGTCTGTCTGGATACTTAAATGACAATATAAATAGTATTTGCTCATTTTTTATTTTATTTCATTCTTTAATAGTGCTACTCATCCCAATGTAGGGTGTCAGAGCGCTTTATCACACTCCAAATTAAAAACATTGTTCATTGGCAATAAATCAAATCAAAGTACTGGATGTCGTACTTAATATATTACAATGAGAGTTACAAGGGATAGAAGTTGCATATCGTCGTTACTGGTAGGAGTTTTACATTAAGAGTGCATGGTTGGGAGAAACAAAAAGTCCAGATTTAAAACGTAATACGGTGCTTGGGATTATCTACAGTAATAAGACTCCGTCAATAATCAAAGGAACCCTTAATAGCAGCTGTATAATGATAACAGATTGAGAAAAAACAAGATTTAAACCATGCCTTGCAGCTTGCATGCAGCTCCTTGATGCTGGTTCATGGCTCATTCTACTGTATTAGAAGGATTGAAGTTTATAAACTGCAAGTAACAAAAGGATCTCTGTGTCAAAAGCAGTAACCCACTGACATCTACATAAAACAAAAATCTGTGGTCTGCGTTTTACACAATGTACTTTGCAGAAGACACCTTAATCCTCTATGCTACTTTAAAAGTCAAAACTGTTACAAGTAATAACGCAGGTCTTTCCAGCAACTGCATTAACTACCAGAGATATCTTACCATTGTTATTATCCCGTCAGGGTGAACCACTAAAATTAATGATAATAATCCTGTGTTTATCCTCTGGTAGCTTGGCACAGAGCTTTCTGGCTTAATTTAGATAAAATAAAGACCCCCACCTAGGTGCACAAAGTGATAGAGCATGGGAACAAAGTGATATATTCTCAGTGGCTGTGCCTTAAAACCATTAGGAAATACATCTGGCACCTTTTAACCCATGCTTAAAAAAGCTCACTCAGAGGTGATGTCAAGTACCCCAGGACGGAGTTCGCAGAGTTGCACTACGTGGAGCTACGCGAAGTGCAAAAAAATCTCTGTTGCTCTATGCGGAGCTCCGCAAGGGGCAAAGTTTGGTAGAAAAATGACGTTCGCGGTGATTGAACAGTGCCGGATTCTTGTCCGCACTGTGCAATCATTGTGAACAGCACCATGCACAGCGCAAGCTTACCTTTTCGGGTGCTGGAGTAGATTTTTACTTGAGCAACAGCTTTCTCAACGCGAACGGGAAGTTTCTCAACGCTAGGGGTCGCAAGCATATGCGACCACTCGCAATAAGAAACTTTGCGGGGAGGTTTATTTTCCAAGCTCGCGCTTGCCAACTTGATGTTGGCCATCATGAATGAGGAAAAATATCAGCAGGAGATGGATTTTCCTCGCTCGTGCTTGCCAAATTTACGTTGGTGAACACGAGCGATGAGCGATGAAAAAACTCTGCTCCGCTGCGTGAAGCAGACTTTTTCCGAATTCTGCGAAACGCGGAGTGCAGGAAACTCTGCAAACTCTGCTAGCGGAGCGGATTTCACCGCCCAGGGTTAATGTAAAGGCCTTTTGTATGAGTGACATACAGAAAGAGTAGCAAAGGGCTAGACCTTTCAACATGCATCCATGCTCCCAAGTCATGCTCCCCCCCACCACCACCTTTCTATCTCACAACATCAGGCATATAACTCATGTAACTGCTGTAGTACTCCTTTCCTGTATGGCAGTTAGATAATTCGAGTTGCTGTACTTTAGTGGGGTCCTATGACACTAGGATAACTTCTCCTGAGAGGAAAAATAGGTTTCTGAGTGACCCGTCCTGTATCTAGTGGCTGTAAATAATGTATGTGAATCTTACAACATGTAAAAGGTATCTCATGTGATGTCATCAATATCCTATGGTTAACAGAGATCCTAGGTTTCATGCTTCTTTCAGGTTGCTTAAGTGATTAGATGATGCGATGATGCATCCTATGAACAGTAGTAACAGGAGAAGGAGGGTAATATAACCAGTTATTGCAACATTCAAATGAGGACCTAGGCACAGCGCCCACCTTCATTTTCTATCATAGGTGTTACTGAAGAAATCTACAGATACTGAGTAAACTAAAAGAAGGAGATGTGGCAAAAGAATGGCTAAAATCTTTCCATAGGTCTGAGAACTTAATATTCTCTGTGATACAAGATCAGCTCGCAGTCTTCAAATGTGCTCCATGCCACTCAGAAACGGCTCCTATCTATTGTCACAGAAGCAACTCACGCTGTAGATTATAAAAAAAAGGAACCTGTGTGCCGCGATCCCTAACAACGTCCAGATACTCAAATAATGGCCAAAATGCATGTTGTGTGGAGGAAAGGGACCAAAAGTACCAAAGTGGCCTGGTTTGTGGTTATGCATGGCAATGAAGGACAAATGTATGCCGAAAATGCAGCAGTGACTCCTTTCGACGTACGGTATCAATGGTGCTAGAATATGCTCAAGCGTGGACATGCTGTGAAACACAATGAATGTGTTGTGAGTGGTAGAGAGCCCTAGTCTCGATATCTCAGGGCCCATTCTACAAAGCGCTGGTCAGACCTAGCTTCAGTCTGAGTACGCTGCTGAACATATGCCTACACAGTGCATGTGCGGAATAAGATTACATAGCTGCATACTTCCGGCTCTCCACTCTCATAGGCACTGTGTGTAGTAAATGTACAAATAGCCAGAAACATGTGATGCAGAGCTGCCTCACTTGTTTAAAATCTGTGTCTCAATTGCCTCAAACAAAAACGGACTCAGCGCAGGTTCATAAGGAATGAAGCTGGAGTAAACCCGTAGTTTAGCTTATATGAGCTGCCCAGCTGTTTTAAATTTGCTGATATGTCAGTGATCTAGAAGATAGGGCATTACTTCGTTATGGACGCCATCATTGAGTGGGTACTGATAGCCCTACGTTTCCTCCAGGAGTATCTCTATAACCCAACTTGGCCAAATCTGGCCACTGGGATATTAAATAAAAAAATCTTAAGGAATGAGATTCTCCTGCGTTGGAAGCACAACTGAGGAATAAGAGTGTGCTACATGAACCTAGAACAAAAATGGGCCATCCTTGTGAAATGCAAAGGGAAAAGCATAGTCATGAAAAATACGAGCTCCATCTTAAGATGGTTACTCCCAACCCGTTGGGTAAAAAAACATTCTTGTCAAAGTACAACTCCTATCTTGAGCATGATTCAGAAAAGGGGGTGGTGATGAACAGAGTGTCTGAATTAAGCAGACCACTCTTACCCAGTCCAAAGATCAGGGCTTGATCCATCACCGTTATTTAGCTCACTGCCCCATCCCAGCTCAGAACCTGGCTATATGCAAATTAGTCTGTCCCTGGCCCAGTGCATCATGGGAACAGGGTAGACCAAACTACCAAGCCAATTCTTCACCAGAAAGGAGACAAGCTTCCGGGGACCGGTTTCTGGCATTTCAGCCGTTGTCGGCCCGGCTTGCTTGAATCCTGATGGAGCAGTGAGCAAGGGACTCATGTCTGAGTATACCCTGCCACACCTATAGTGGCCAAAAACGATTCAGAAAAGGGGGTGGTGATGAACAGAGTGTCTGAATTAAGCAGACCACTCTTACCCAGTCCAAAGATCAGGGCTTGATCCATCACCGTTATTTAGCTCACTGCCCCATCCCAGCTCAGAACCTGGCTATATGCAAATTAGTCTGTCCCTGGCCCAGTGCATCATGGGAACAGGGCAGACCAAATTACCAAGCAAATTCTTCACCAGAAAGAAGACAAGCTTCCGGGGACCGGTTTCTGGCATTTCAGCCGTCGTCGGCCCGGCTTGCTTGAATCCTGATGGAGCAGTGAGCAAGGGACTCATGTCTGAGTATACCCTGCCACACCTATAGTGGCCAAAAACGATTCAGAAAAGGGGGTGGTGATGAACAGAGTGTCTGAATTAAGCAGACCACTCTTACCCAGTCCAAAGATCAGGGCTTGATCCATCACCGTTATTTAGCTCACTGCCCCATCCCAGCTCAGAACCTGGCTATATGCAAATTAGTCTGTCCCTGGCCCAGTGCATCATGGGAACAGGGCAGACCAAACTACCAAGCCAATTCTTCACCAGAAAGGAGACAAGCTTCCGGGGACCGGTTTCTGGCATTTCAGCCGTCGTCGGCCCGGCTTGCTTGAATCCTGATGGAGCAGTGAGCAAGGGACTCATGTCTGAGTATACCCTGCCACACCTATAGTGGCCAAAAACGATTCAGAAAAGGGGGTGGTGATGAACAGAGTGTCTGAATTAAGCAGACCACTCTTACCCAGTCCAAAGATCAGGGCTTGATCCATCACCGTTATTTAGCTCACTGCCCCATCCCAGCTCAGAACCTGGCTATATGCAAATTAGTCTGTCCCTGGCCCAGTGCATCATGGGAACAAGGCAGACCAAACTACCAAGCCAATTCTTCACCAGAAAGGAGACAAGCTTCCGGGGACCGGTTTCTGGCATTTCAGCCGTCGTCGGCCCGGCTTGCTTGAATCCTGATGGAGCAGTGAGCAAGGAACTCATGTCTGAGTATACCCTGCCACACCTATAGTGGCCAAAAACGATTCAGAAAAGGGGGTGGTGATGAACAGAGTGTCTGAATTAAGCAGACCACTCTTACCCAGTCCAAAGATCAGGGCTTGATCCATCACCGTTATTTAGCTCACTGCCCCATCCCAGCTCAGAACCTGGCTATATGCAAATTAGTCTGTCCCTGGCCCAGTGCATCATGGGAACAGGGCAGACCAAACTACCAAGCCAATTCTTCACCAGAAAGGAGACAAGCTTCCGGGGACCGGTTTTTGGCATTTCAGCCGTCGTCGGCCCGGCTTGCTTGAATCCTGATGGAGCAGTGAGCAAGGGACTCATGTCTGAGTATACCCTGCCACACCTATAGTGGCCAAAAACGATTCAGAAAAGGGGGTGGTGATGAACAGAGTGTCTGAATTAAGCAGACCACTCTTACCCAGTCCAAAGATCAGGGCTTGATCCATCACCGTAATTTAGCTCACTGCCCCATCCCAGCTCAGAACCTGGATATATGCAAATTAGTCTGTCCCTGGCCCAGTGCATCATGGGAACAGGGCAGACCAAACTACCAAGCCAATTCTTCACCAGAAAGGAGACAAGCTTCCGGGGACCGGTTTCTGGCATTTCAGCCGTCGTCGGCCCGGCTTGCTTAAATCCTGATGGAGCAGTGAGCAAGGGACTCATGTCTGAGTATACCCTGCCACACCTATAGTGGCCAAAAACGATTCAGAAAAGGGGGTGGTGATGAACAGAGTGTCTGAATTAAGCAGACCACTCTTACCCTGTCCAAAGATCAGGGCTTGATCCATCACCGTTATTTAGCTCACTGCCCCATCCCAGCTCAGAACCTGGCTATATGCAAATTAGTCTGTCCCTGGCCCAGTGCATCATGGGAACAGGGCAGACCAAACTACCAAGCAATTCTTCACCAGAAAGGAGACAAGCTTCCGGGGACCGGTTTCTGGCATTTCAGCCGTCGTCGGCCCGGCTTGCTTGAATCCTGATGGAGCAGTGAGCAAGGGACTCATGTCTGAGTATACCCTGCCACACCTATAGTGGCCAAAAACGATTCAGAAAAGGGGGTGGTGATGAACAGAGTGTCTGAATTAAGCAGACCACTCTTACCCAGTCCAAATATCAGGGCTTGATCCATCACCGTTATTTAGCTCACTGCCCCATCCCAGCTCAGAACCTGGCTATATGCAAATTAGTCTGTCCCTGGCCCAGTGCATCATGGGAACAGGGCAGAGCAAACTACCAAGCCAATTCTTCACCAGAAAGGAGACAAGCTTCCGGGGACCGGTTTCTGGCATTTCAGCCATCGTCGGCCCGGCTTGCTTGAATCCTGATGGAGCAGTGAGCAAGGGACTCATGTCTGAGTATACCCTGCCACACCTATAGTGGCCAAAAACGATTCAGAAAAGGGGGTGGTGATGAACAGAGTGTCTGAATTAAGCAGACCACTTTTACCCAGTGAGTTTCCTTCACAGTATAAGAATTGGCTTGGTAGTTTGGTTTGCCCTGTTCCCATCATGCACTGGGACAGGAACAGACTAATTTGCATGTAGCCAGGTTCTGAGCTGGGATGGTGCAGTGAGCTAAAAAACGGTGATGGATCAAGCCCTGATCTTTGGACTGGGTAAGAGTGGTCTGCTTAATTCAGACACTCTGTTCATCACCACCCCCTTTTCTGAATCATTTTGTCCACCATAAGCGTGGAAGGGTATTCTCAGATGTGAGTCCCTTGCTCATTGCACCATCAGGATTCAAGCAAGCCGGGCCGACGATGGCTGTAATGCCAGAAACCGGTCCCCGGAAGCTTGTTTCCTTCCCAGTATAAGAATTGGCTTGGTAGTTTGGTTTGCCCTGTTCCCATCATGCACTGGGACAGGAACAGACTAATTTGCATGTAGCCAGGTTCTGAGCTGGGATGGTGCAGTGAGCTAAAAAACGGTGATGGATCAAGCCCTGATCTTTGGACTGGGTAAGAGTGGTCTGCTTAATTCAGACACTCTGTTCATCACCACCCCCTTTTCTGAATCATTTTGTCCACCATAAGCGTGGAAGGGTATACTCAGATGTGAGTCCCTTGCTCATTGCACCATCAGGATTCAAGCAAGCCGGGCCGACGACGGCTGAAATGCCAGAAACCGGTCCCCGGAAGCTTGTTTCCTTCCCAGTATAAGAATTGGCTTGGTAGTTTGGTTTGCCCTGTTCCCATCATGCACTGGGACAGGAACAGACTAATTTGCATGTAGCCAGGTTCTGAGCTGGGATGGTGCAGTGAGCTAAAAAACAGTGATGGATCAAGCACTGATCTTTGGACTGGGTAAGAGTGGTCTGCTTAATTCAGACACTCTGTTCATCACCACCCCCTTTTCTGAATCATTTTGTCCACCATAAGCGTGGAAGGGTATACTCAGATGTGAGTCCCTTGCTCATTGCACCATCAGGATTCAAGCAAGCCGGGCCGACGACGGCTGAAATGCCAGAAACCGGTCCCCGGAAGCTTGTTTCCTTCCCAGTATAGGAATTGGCTTGGTAGTTTGGTTTGCCCTGTTCCCATCATGCACTGGGACAGGAACAGACTAATTTGCATGTAGCCAGGTTCTGAGCTGGGATGGTGCAGTGAGCTAAAAAACTGTGATGGATCAAGCCCTGATCTTTGGACTGGGTAAGAGTGGTCTGCTTAATTCAGACACTCTGTTCATCACCACCCCCTTTTCTGAATCATTTTGTCCACCATAAGCGTGGAAGGGTATACTCAGATGTGAGTCCCTTGCTCATTGCACCATCAGGATTCAAGCAAGCCGGGCCGACGATGGCTGAAATGCCAGAAACCGGTCCCCGGAAGCTTGTTTCCTTCCCAGTATAAGAATTGGCTTGGTAGTTTGGTTTGCCCTGTTCCCATCATGCACTGGGACAGGAACAGACTAATTTGCATGTAGCCAGGTTCTGAGCTGGGATGGTGCAGTGAGCTAAAAACGGTGATGGATCAAGCCCTGATCTTTGGACTGGGTAAGAGTGGTCTGCTTAATTCAGACACTCTGTTCATCACCACCCCCTTTTCTGAATCCTATCTTGAGCATGGGCTGCCTCTGTGGCAGTAGGTATTGTATCCATTAGAGTGTGTCAAGGAATACCATATGTAAATCCCAATTTGGTAACAGCCTGTATCTTTTATAGGGTCCGTAGCTGATAGCTAGAGTGCTAATAATAGCGCTATAGGTGGGCTGCAATGCTAGATGTACAGGATGTCAAAAGAGGCAACCAGGCGTAGATTTTGTTACTCTCCACACTACTTCCTCATTCAAACCCTCGTTGACTGTGTTCAGGTACAATATCCAGAAGGGCTCCCTTTCCTTTCGCACTTCTGTCATTTGGCGCCACTGCCATAGCTTAATCTTCTCCAAAACGAGCCACTTGAGGTCATTTTTAGAATGTTGAGCCTCTAAATAGTGTTGGGGCAAAGGTGCTTGCAACTTCTCGGTCCTGATTGCTGACTTATGTGCACATTGGCGAGTCCTAAACTCTCTGCCTGTTTCTCTGATGTACCGAAGCCACATGGAGATACAATGAGATTTAACATATTCCGACTTCTTAAATTGGTTGTATCTTTTAGGATGCTCAGCCTCGGCCTCTGTAATCCCATCGCTCCATTACCAGAGCTGTATCATAGGCATGACGTGCCACATCTGTGGTTGCCTTTTACCAGAGATATGCACCGATGGTTCACTGACAGAATATCGAAACCCCAAATATCGTGAGACATAAATATCAAGTCAAAAACATCAAACACAAAAATATTGTTTTGCTATACTTATTATGTAAATGACAAAAATATTAAAAAGAAAATATGCTTATAGCTAATATTCATTGCCTGACTACATATTACTCAGGGACCTGAACTTCCACCTCGACAACTGCGACGACCCTGACTCCACCACTCTCCTCGACAACCTTGCCAACCTTGGACTGAAGCAGCTGGTCAACACGCCCACCCACAACGATGGACACACCCTCGACCCAATCTTTGACGGAGGAACCAACATCCGCTTCAGCCACACCACACAGCCCCTCTGGATGGACCACCACTCGGTCTACTTCACCTTCAACACCACCACCTCACCCAATCCCCCCATGCCCGCAAAGGAAGAAACTGAAGCAAGGTCACAGAGGAACACCTCAACACCACACTCGTCCAGGACGCCTTCAGCTCAACGACCGACACCAACTCCGTGGCCACGGAATTTCACTGCTGGATCTCCTGCTGCACCCAAAAGCCAGCACCCCTCCACCACCCCACCAAACAACGCCTTCTGAAGGCCGCCTGGTTCACCACAGAACTACAAGAAGCCGGATGCTCCTGCAGATGCCTAGAGAAAACCTGGCGAAACCAGAAAACCACAGAAGCACGGAACAACCACAGGGATGCCCCGAAGGACTACCACCAGCACATAAAAACCACCAAATGGACCTTCATAAGAGACAAAGTCCAAACCAGCGCGTCCAATTCCAAGTAACTGTTCAACATCATACAGCAGTTCGCAAACCCCCCCCAGCGAAGCCAAAGAAATCACACCTTCTCAGGAACTCTGCAACAAGCTCAGCTCCTACTACCATCTAAAGATCAAGGTCCTCTACGACAACTTCAGTGAACTGACGCCGAACACCACCACCCCCTACGCTGCCGATAAACCAACCATCATGACCTGGACCCCCGCCAACGTAGAACACATCACCACGACCATGAGGAAAACCCACTCAGAAGCCCCAACAGACCCCTGCCCACCGCACATATCCAACAGGACCACTGCCTCCATTGCACCCAAACTAGGATGGACCATCATTGCCTCCTTCATGTCTGGCATTTTCCCAGATGACTGAAAGCAGGCGGAGGCTAAACCCCTCCTCAAGAAGCCAACGGCCGACCCAACAGACCTGAAAAACTACTGGCCCATCTCCCTCCTCCCTTTCATGGCCAAAATCCCCGAGAGACTCGTAAACGCCCAACTGACCGCCTTCATCGAAGAGAACTCCATCCTGGATGCCTGGATGCCTCCCAGTCTGAATTCCGCAGCAACCACAGCACCAAGATCGCACTCCTCGCTGCCACTGATGACATCTGCATGCTACTAGACCAGGGACACAGTGCGGCCCTCATCCTTCTAGACCTCGCCGCAGACTTCGATACCGTTTCACATCGCACACTCGCAGCTAGACTTCACGACTCGGGGATACAAGGAGCCGCCCTCGACTGGATCCAATCCTTTCTCTTTGGCCAAACCCAGATGATCAGACTCCCTTCCTTCCTTCCTCTCTGAACCCACCAATATCAACTGCAGAGTACCCCAAGGATCATCGCTCAGCCCCACGCTCTTCAACTTCTACAGGGCCCCCTCGCCGCAATCGTCAGACAGCATGGGTTCAGCATTGTATCCTATGCCGACAACACCCAGCTCATCCTCTCACTCACAAAAAATCCCAAAGACACCAGACTCTGCTTCCAGGAAGGAATGAAGAATGTGGCGGACTGGGTGAAAGACAGCCGTCTCCTACATCGCACCCAAGACCTGGAATGAGCTCCCTGTGAACATAAGATGCTCCCCGACCCTGCACATGTTCAGGAAGGACCTCAGGACCTGGCTCTTCGACTAATCCCTCACGGCTGAGTAGCAAGCTTTATAACCCACTGATTGATTGATTGATTATAAAAATATCATTTTTTAACTTATATATATTGAAAAATAGTTAACATTACATTTATTAACATGTAACAGTAATATAATATAAATTAAATATATTTAAATAATTTGAAACTATTTATAAATATTTGAATGTTTTACTTATTTAAAAAAACACACAGACATATACATGTATGTGTTTATGTTTATTTACACATAGATTATTTAAAACTAATATTATAATAATAAATAATAATTTTAATTGATACTAGAATTTGCACATTTTGCATAACTTTTAATATTATACAATTTTTTTATATATATGTATAGTTATATATATATATTCACTAAAAAAGGTTACAGGGACGTTATAGTTAGGAATTAGCATTTAAAAAACCTTAGAAATTCACTGAAAAAAACAAAGGTTACAAGCACTTTATAGTTATCAAATAAAATGTAAAAAACCTTAAAAATTCCATTAAAAAACAAAGGTAACAGGACATTATATTTAGAGTCGGATTTTTTTATTTTTTTTGTGGAAACTGGATTTTTTTAAACATACCAATTTAACTACACATAAAAAGTAAATAATAGAAGAAATTACATTTCACTAAAGATATATTACACGATACAAACACTTCTAATTAACAAAATACTATTTAAAATACACAGAAACACCATATTAATATACATTTAAGTAATATAAACTAAACTATAAAATTTTAGGAATAATACATATACTATTCCGACTCCAGCCTGTGCAACACTAGGGAAAGCATTGGGTATAGGACAAGTACAAATTAGTATTCCCACTCCAGTCAATGCAACTTTAGGGAAAGTGTTGGATTGTGGAGGGGTAACATTTAATATTCACACCCCAGTCTGTGCAATAGTAGGAAAAACGTTGGACTCTGGAGGGGGAAAATTACTATTTCCACTCCAGGCTGTGCAACAGTAGGGAAAGCGTTGGACTAAGGAGGTGTACTATTAGCAATTCCCACTCCAGTCAGTGCAATAGTATGGAAAGTGTTCGATTGCTCAGCAGTAAATTTAGTATACTATTCTGACACCCATCTGTGCAACAGTAGGGACAGTGTTGGACTCAGGAAGGGTAAAATTTACTTTTCCCACTCCAGTTAGTGCAACAGTAGTGAAAGTGTTGGATTTTGGAGGGGTAAAATGTAGAAATTCCCACTCCAGTCTGTGCGACAACATAGAGAGAGTATTTCACTTCAAACAAAAAAGATATTTTAACAATCATAATAAATGACAAAAATATAAATATTTAAATATAAAAATGCTATATGTACATTTAAAAAAATACACTTGTATTACAATGTTGAATAAATATAAAAAATAAAACAAATAATATTAATCTAATTTAAATTCCACACTATATTTCACACTCATTTTTTTGTAATAATCTTTTTTGTTTAAATATCTTTATTGGCATTTCACTTATTTGACAGTGCTGACAGCGTGAATCTACACAAAGAAAATGTTTGTTATTTTTGAATGCGAATAGTAAAAATGCAAATCCCATGTGCAGAATAGCTCTAACCATCACAGCAGTTTAAAAACAACACATTTACGCTAATCCTTAATGCTGACATTTATATCATGTTTGAATATACGCAAAAACTACTCTGTATGCTATTGTCCACAATTAAGATCCATCATAAATTACCAATTAATGTCATTGCTATCTACTGCATACTCCAAAAAACACATCATAGCGATATAGCCTTAACAGGAGCTTCCGTGCGTGTACCAGATACACCCAGTGCCTAACCAGTTGGGTCTTATCAGCAAATCACTGTGTAATAGGAGAAAGATCTTAGAGGATTGCAAAGGCGCACATATCAGTCACTAGTGGATTCTTCTAATAAAGCATATTTTTCCCAAAATATTCTAAACATAACTAAAACTTAAAACATCAAAAGAAACATCTGCAACCCACTAAACGCAAATTAGTGTTAACCACACAGGACTGTACATTAACGTGTATTATCAAAACACTGCCTCATATCCGCACACCCAATGAATAGTTGACACCATACACAGAACAGGTCAGTCAAGGTTTGGCTAACGGGTGGCATCTATTACTGTCGAATTGTCAGTCTGGAACGCGACCAGCAATTTACCCAAGACACCCACGGGTAAAAGTTAGCGCCAAGACACCCACGGGTAAAAGTTGCGCTTTAAAAATTGTAAAAATAAATAAATAAATAAATAAATAAATACCCCAAACTATATTTCACACTCATAACAGCAAAGAAATGTAATCCTATTTATATTTAAAAAGCAAAACTCAATTAAGACATAATTTAATAAATAGCACAATTTGTAATAAATTAATAATTATGTTTACATTTATTATTACTTAGCTAACTTCAAACCCTATACATCTACAAACTAAGCACACTCAGAACCTATAATATTTACTCATTTTACATAATTAATTATCAATTAATCAAGTAATAAAAATTAACTAATAATAAAATGTAAATGTAAATGTAGTACTTGTATAGCGCACGTATCGCCCCCGAAGGGGTCTCAAGGTGCTTGTACGCATACCGCTGTGGAACCCTTCCTGGCTTTTCCTTGTGAAGCGCCCACTCCTGGGCACCCCAAAGGTGAAGCCAGGCATCCTAGCGCTGTTGGGGCCGTTATGGAGATTAAGCAAGCTATTGCCCAGAGTTGCAGAGTGGGCCCCATGATTAGAATAGGCACCGAGGGGAGAATGATCAGGTCCGAGGAAAATGAGCCCAAAACCCGCTGAGGCGAAATTTGAACCCTGGTCCCTGGCCAGACCTCTGCATCAGGGTCTGCCGCTCTAACCATTAAGCCACACTTCCCCACAATAATAAATTAATTATGTTTAATAAACTCCCCACTTTTTATCCCTACTAATCAAACAACCCACACCTAGATATAACTTACAAAATATCATAATTACATACATAATGCACATAATTTATAATCAATTAATCAATTAATAATAATTAACTAATAATAAATTAATTTTATTAAATAACTTTCCACCTTCTACCCTACAAACCCAACAACCTGCACCTGATCTATGACGTAAACATGTCATCTAATTTAAAATGTACATCATTCATTATCAATTAAATAATTAATAATAATTAGAAATTAATTATTAACTAACTATAATTAAATTACTTCAAACCCTTTACCAATACTAACCCCACAACCTGCACCTAAAGCTTCATTTAAAAAATATATATTACACATTTTAATTTACATGGATAATTATGAATAACATTATTAATATTAATTAGAAATTAATTAATAATTAATTATAATTAGTTTACTTCCGACCCTGTCCCCCTATAAACTCCAAATCCCGCTATGGCACAAACAATTACAATAAAATATTAAATAAAATTTAAAGACAACTACACATTTACAAAACATTACCAAAAAATATGCAAACAATTTATAAAAAATATATACTAAAATACAAAAAAAGAATTTCAAAACAATATTATTAACAACAATATTTTTGCAAATGATAGTAACATCATAGATATTTTTAACATCAATATTACTTTCCTTAAAAACCAATATTCTTGTCAGCGATATTTGGCTGAACACCACCACCGATGGTTCCTTGTTGCTTTCCCACATTTTGTCTCCGTCTTGCATGAACTAACTTGTCTCTGAGGTTGGCATTGCATCTGAACACAAAGATGGGACTTTCCAATTTTGTATATTATTTTTCATTGGTGTTCAAAATTTTCCAGTTTCTTTCAAAGATCCTTCTGACTTTGTAAATTATGTTGGAATAATTGGTGTTGCATACTAGCCTGCCATCTTTTTCTTGGATTCTGTCCTTTTAGGAAGGCATCACAGTTGTACTATTTGACTGTTTTAACATCATGTCTAATGAGGCAATTGGGATATCCTCTGTGTAGGAGTCTACCGTTGAGTTATTCTCCATGCCACCCAAATTCCTCCTTAATGGAACAGTTTTGCCTAATCCTTAAGAAGTCCCCAAATGGAATTGAATCTTTCTGACAACAGGGGTGGAAATTAGAATGCTGTAATACGGTGTTCCGTGCAGTATGTTTCCTATAAAAACTTACCTGTAGGTACTCCCATTCTCCTGAAATCCAGAGGTCTAAGAATTCAAATCTGTCATTGCTGAATTTAGCAGTAAATTTCAAGGGACTGATTACGACTTTGGCGCAGTTGCGCAGGCTGTCCACTGGCACAGCTGCAGCAAAGCAGCTCAAGAACCTCCTGCCTTATTACAAGTTGAACTCATGTAAGGTGGACGGTCCTTTGCCTTTCCCATGGCGTTATCTGGAAAACAGGCACTGCAATGGAAACTGCAAAAAAAGGTCTAGCACGGCATGGATGGTGACGTCCATGCCAATGCCGTGCTGGAACCTAGGGGGAATGTAGACAGAAAAGCACATGTTGGGTCCCCCTGAATGAATCACTATGGCGGGTATGGCATAGGGGCCCTGTATGGCCCCCTTTGTTCCTGCATCGCCAGCCTTTTCATGGCGGGGCACCCGCAAAAAAATGGTTGGTGGTGCAGGAACTCTTAATATGCTCAGCTGAACTGAGTCTGTCCCGCTGAGCATCTTACATTGTGGCACAGCTCTGCCACCACCAGGAAACAACTGTTCCCTGACACAGCCTGTGGTCTTCCACCGCAATGACTTTTAAAGTCATAATGCAGCAGACAAACCACCGCTAGCAGGAGTGTGGCGGTCTTACGAATGCCGCACTCATAATGAGGCCCTCATGGTCTAGAATTGAGCCATAAGATGAATTCTTGTAGAGTCTCTTCCTCCCCTGACCATACAAAGAAAATGTTGTCTATGAAACTAGACCAGTATTTCACAGTCTCAAAAAAGAGTGCTGTCTCGTAAATGTGTTTTCGCTTGTACTCACCCATGTATATATTAGCTATACTGTGTCACAAGATTTCCCCATGCTGGTCCCCTTGATTTGTGCTGCTAGATGTCTCCATTGGATTCAAAATAGTTGTTGAGAAGCACTATTTTTAAACATTCCAAAATAAACTCATCTGGCCTATCTCCAGATGTTCTTCCCATGACGGCGTCTACTGCTTCTTTTGCATCTTTTTGCAGAATGCTTCTATACAGCACCTCAATATCTAATGTGACCAAGATCTCTCTTTTGGGGTTAAAGGGCGAATTTTAAATTTTGGAAATCTTGTCCAGTGTATCGCTAATGTATGAGTCATAGCACTTCGACATAGGACAAAGGAAAGTGTGAACATATTTGGACAAGGGTTCCATCGTGGAATTGTTGGAAGAGATGATGCGAAGGAGGGGTAGGTCTCCTGTGTCTTTGCGTGTTTTTGGAAGTCTGAATAAGGCTGTTATAACTGGGTTCTCTTTGATCAATAATTCACATTCTTTCTTGCATGTATCCCCTTCTTGTAAGGTTCTTGTGGTAAGCTTTTCAACTTGTTTTTTCAAAATGCCAAATACTCTTGGACTAGCTTTTTACAGTGTTCTGGTACTGCTAGCATAGTTTGTATTTGATCAATGTACTTGTTGATGTCCATGACAACTATGCCTGCTCCCAGATTGCTGGGTTTGATGCTGATCCTAGAATATTCTTGCAGTTTTCTAAGGGCAGCTGTCTCTTCCTTCATCAGATTTGGTGGAATGCTGCCTTTACAAAAACAAGCGGTCCCAGCATGTCAAGGGTGGGTGTGAATTTAGACTTGGGTTTGAAGCCTGAGCAATTCTCTTCATGGTTCTCTAAGATATTTTGCATATGGACATTTGTTTAACCTAATCTTTCTGAAAAATGAGATGATGCCTTGATTAAGCTTAAAGACGTTTTTTCTGGTGCTTGTTACAAAGGAGAGTTCTCTGGTTAACAAAGCATATTCCTCATGGCTAATCTCTTTTGGTGAAAAATGTGAAATTGGGATGGTCTCATATTTTGTCTCCTCCATCACATTAATGGCCTCCAATATTGTTGATTCCTGACCTTCAAATAGCGATGTTGAGGGTCTTGATGCCCCTGTCCTGTCTCTGGTATCGGTTTTGTCCCCTTCTCTGACCTCTAGATAAAAAAGGGGATGAAGAAGGATATCGATAATTCTCTCAATTCATGCTCTGGCTAATGTATGGTTTAACTTGGGACCATCTGATGTCTTGGAGATGTTGCCTTCTGAGTCAGTGAAATATGTGTCTGAAAATGTAGTTACCATCCATTTTTTCCTGCGGACGGATCTCAATATTTTGTATCATGATTACATTCTTGATAGTAATTTCTTGTCAAATATGGCTAGGCTTTCTCCTGTGTATAACATCTTATATCTTTTTTAGTTTACCTGTCTTTTTCTTGATCAGGTACTCTTCAAAATCATGAAGCTCCCCATTGATACCTTCCAAATTCTTGTTTTTGCTTCTTCCAGAGCATTAATACTCTTTAGTTTTAATTCTAACTTCAAAATTCCCTGATTCAGAATAGCCACCGCCTACCTGGCAGTTTCTACAATCAGAATCATCTGATAAATCATCTCTTGCGCATCTATTTGCTATGTGTGGGCATTTTTCTAGGAATTTACGTATCTCTACAAAGAGTGATGAAACATTCTTCACCCGTAGCGCTGAAGGGATCACCCCTGCTCAGTGGTAATCCAACATAAATGGCGCATGAAATTTCATTCTTTTCACCTTTTCCTTTACATTTTGTAATTGTAGTCCATTCACTGTTATCTACTTTATAACACCACTACTCTTTTGTCTGTATTGGAAGCATAGCCTATCAAGATACTGAATCCCTCCTCTGAGAATCCGAACGTTTTAAGTAACCCTGGGCAAAGCCCTACGCTACGCTCGCGTAGTTTGTGAAGTTTGCGCTACTTCGCACTATGCGAATTGCATGTAGCACAGTGCAAACATGCGTACGTAGTGCAGCGATCGTTTTTTGCTTGCTCGCGGTCCTCAATGTCAAGTTGGCGACAGCCAGCAAGCAAAATGACATCTCGACGAGACTTTTTCCTCGTTCGCGATCAGCAACATCAAGTTGCCGATCGTGAGCATGGAAAATATACCTCCCGGAGAGATTCTCAACGCGGGGAGGTCAGGTTATCATTGCGAATGGTCACCCATGCTCGCGAAAACTGGAAACTACCAGTCTGCATTGAGAAAGCTGCCGCTCGAGTAAAAATCTACTAGAGCGGCAGAAAACGACAGCTCGCACTGTGCAAGATGCCGTTTTTAATGATTGCACTGTGCGGACAAGCATCCGGCACTGTGCAATCATCGCGAACAGGGCACTATGCAGTTCGAGTAGTGCTACGCGTAGCTCGCGTAGTCCGAAGTGCACTTCGCGTAGCTATGCGTAGCACTCCTTCGCAAACTACGCCCAGGCTTAGTTTTAAGTTCAAAATATTTTATTGAGTTTCCATATCAAGCAATAGACATAACAGATTTATAAAATAAATATATGATTTATTAGACATGGTTAACAAAGTAGGTAATGGAAATCGTTTAACTATTGATTTCTCGATAAGAAGCCAATTAGGTGGATTATTCAAAAAGGAATGGTTGAACCATATGGAACTTTGTTTTAAAATAAAAGCTTTATGGTAATGAAAAAAATCAGGTAAACCAAAACCCGCATTATGTTTGGGCATTTTTAATTTCTTATAGCTAATACGAGGTGACTTGTGTTTCCATAGAAATTTGGAGAGAAGTTTGTCAACAATCCTGTAAAATTTTAATAAAAATTGTGTAGGAATCATGGCAAGGGTGTTAAAGATTTAAGGAGCAATAGTCATTTCAATAGAATCCATTCTTCCCCACCATGAAAGGTGAAGTGAAGAACATTTGGATGTTTTATCTTTAATATAATTTAAGATAAGGTCACAGTTCTTTTTTTTGCGCCCATCCCCCCCTTTCCCTTGGCAATGCCATAATCCTTGCCGCTCTCCCTGTTTTACACTGTGACCAGATGAACCGGTTAATCATATGATCTATTGTGCTAAACCACATACAATTAAAAAACAAAGGGATCGTTCTGAATAAGTGTAGACATTTTGGTAACAGATTCATTTTTATGTAATTTACCCTACCTACTATTGACATGTGCAGGTTATGAACCCTGTCCAGATCTTTATTTGCTTTCTTTATTATTGGTTTTAAGTTTATTTCTACCAACCTTTCCAGGTCTGCTGTAATAACCACCCCCAGATAAACCCCCTTCATGCTCACCCGTGAATCTGTACAAATTGCATAAGCATTCTTTATAATCTGTGTCTTAGCCCTATTCAGAGCGTATCTTGCTACCTGTCCAAACTGTGCTGCCTCCTGCTATATTGCCACAATGGCCTCAGTGGGTGAAGGTGTGATGACCACCACGTCATCCGCATATGCTAGAACTTTGACGGTGCCCAGTGTGGTGTCTAGTGGCCGAATTAAATTGTTTTGTCTAGTTTAAAAATCAGTGGGTCTATATACATTGCAAAAAGAAGAGGGGAGCATGGGCATCCTTGCTGAGTTCCCCTGGTGATTGCAATAGGGGCCGTATGGCCAGCATTGACCCTGATGCATGCAGTGGGGAACTTATATAATGTCTGTATTGCCATTGTGAATCCTACCCCAACCCCACTCCTTTTTAATATGGCCCATAAAAATTCCCAAGTTACTCGATCAAATGCCTTTTTGACGTCTAATAGCATGGCGGCCATTGGGTTCCCCCCTACCTCTTGTGCGTCAAATAAGGTGATCATCTTCCTAATATGTTGTGTAGTGCCCCTGTGTGGTATAAATCCATGTTGGTTTTCGCTCACCAGGTGCCCTATCACCTTAGAAAGTCTTCTGGCTAGAGTTTTTGAATTTTTTTAAAAATCTGAGTTAATAAGTGTTATTGGGCGGTATGAACCCGACTGCGTTGGTGGTTTCCCCTTTTTTAAAAATAGAATAATATCAGTCCCTGCCCAACTGGCTGGGATAGATAATCCTAACTGTGCCTCTCTGATCGTCCTTACTAGGTCCTCTTTAATAGACGTAGAGAAAACTTTATAGAATTGCCCTGGGATTAGGTCTGGACCAGCCGCCTTGCCTGATGGCAAGCCCAGCATAGCCTCCATAATTTCCGCTGCTCCTAGAGAGGCGTCCAACACGATCCTATCTTCCTCTTGTAATACTTTACTGGGTATATCCTGCAAGTATCTTTGTAT
Source organism: Lissotriton helveticus (assembly GCF_964261635.1). NCBI lineage: Eukaryota > Metazoa > Chordata > Amphibia > Caudata > Salamandridae > Lissotriton > Lissotriton helveticus. Next base: position 360,934,271 of record NC_136069.1, read on the forward strand.
GTCTGTTTGATCTTCCATATACAGTTTTTCATAAAAATCCCTGAAGACATTGATAACTCCCTCAGAATCCATGATCAAATTACCATTGCTATCACTTACTTCCTTAATCTCCCCTTTTGCTGCCCTCTGTCTAGTTCGTGTTGCTAACGTACGACACACCTTTTCTCTATATTCATAGCACTTCTCTTTCGGTCCAGTGAATATTTTAGCCGCCTTTACTGCTATGTTTTCTTCTGCCGCCGCTTTGGCCACGATAACTGCCCTAAGCCGTTGCTCCACCCCGCTCCCTCCTAGTGCGGCTTGGGCTAACCTCTGCTCCGCTTCCATCAGGGCATTGTTTAGCTGATCCACCCTAACCTTCTCCTTCTTTTGTTTTGTAATGCTAAAACTAAGTGTCTCGCCCCACACTCCTGCCTTAAAAGTGTCCCAGTCATTCCCTACAGTTGTGCTCACCCTATTAATGCCCCCAAACCCCTTTATCCATGAGTGCATGTGTGTGATATAGTCCTCATCTGTCAGGAGTGCTCTTTCAAATGTCCATGATCTTGGCTGCCTCTTAAACCCACCACCCATTATTGTTAAAGTCAACGGGTCTGACAGGATGCGTGGGAGTCGTTCCACCTTTAGGTTAGCTAGCATTGATCCTGAAACAAAAAAATAATCAAGCGGGACGCATTTTTTATGTGGAGCCGAGTAGTAAGTGAAGCCAGCCTCTCCTGTTTTTAATCTCCCCCATACGTCCACCAGTGCATTATTACCTGCCATACTCAGTATGGCTCTACAAACCCTTTTCTTCCTTCCATGATATTGTCTCATAGAATCCATACCTAGGCCTGTAGTACCATCAATATTTAAAATCCCCTGCTAGAATTATCCTGGGTGCCCATGTGGCTAGTTCTAAATCCCAAAAATCAAACAGTTCTGGGTCATCCTCCGTTGAGCCATATATTGACCCTATTGTGATCCATTCCTCCCCAATCTGACATTCTATCAGGACCCACCTTCCCCATTGGTCTTCAAGCCTTTTCCTTGTGTTGATTTTGTACAATTTTGTTAGAATAGCCACCCCTCTTGTTTTAGCTCCTTGTCTTGAATATGCCAAGAGCCGCAGCCTCAATTGTTCTAGAAGGAATGGTTTGTTCCCCTCTATATGCGTCTCTTGGAGACATATAAAATCTGCTTGTTAGTTTTTCAACAGTAAAGCCACCCTTTGCCTTTTAAGCCGGTCATTAAGCCCACATACATTTATCGTTAGGATCTTAATAGCCGCACTCATAGCTCCTTTCTTTTGGCCGGGCACCACAAAACCACAGTGACCCTACCATGTCTTCCCACCAATCTTTCCGCGATCCCCTCGACTAATTGTATCGTCCATTTCTCCTGGATTGTCGGTTGTGCTGTTGTACCCCTGGTCTTACTTACTGTCCTGTGCTCCACCCTCCCTGTGCCCCCCCCACCCTCGGCCCCCCCCTTACAGGCAAATAGGTCAATCCTGACCTATGTGTGGCTGTTTCCTGGTCCCCTGAAGTGCCGCATCCCTCTCTCTCCCAATGTAACCTAAACTAATACGTTTCTAGACTCTATGTTTCAACCTTATTAGTGCGGAAAATAAAAAGACAAGACAAAAAGACAAAAAATATAAAAAAGAACTTCAAACCCTAACACCATTATTGCTTAAAACATTGTGTACTATGTCCGTAACTGTGCAACATTAAGCGTTTATCGTTATCAAGGTCCTAGTACGCCCGGTCGGGCATCTCTGTGGCTCTTTTTTCCCCCCTTTGGCTCATTCAAGAAGGCCTGCGCCTTCATTTCTGAGAAGAACATCCTAGTCTGTCCATCCAGTATTACCTTGAGCCTTGCCGGAAATAACAGATATGCTTCACATCCTATGCTTTTAAAAGGGTCTATCATCTGCCTCAACCTCCACCTCCTCTCCACGGTGACGTGGCAGAAGTCTGGACGTGCAAAAAATGTTATCCCTTTAAATGTGCGACGGTCCTGTGGTCTAGCTTTATCCATGATCTCCTGCCTGGCCAGAAAGTTCCCAATGAACACCAGCATGGCTCTTGGCCGACTTGTCTGTGAGGCACCATACACCTTCTTTTGTGTCAGAGGGAACCTATGTGCATGCTGTACCTCACTATCCCAGTTCCAGTTCTCGTTCTCTGGGAATGCCCCTTTCAGGAGCATGATCACGAAAGCCCTGGCGTCCTGCTCTTCTGCTCCCTCCGGAACCCCCAAGAGTCTGATGTTGTTACGCCTCTGCCTGTTCCCGAAATCCTTGAGCTTCCATTGGATGTCTTCTGTGGCTTTCTCTTGGGCCTCCTTGAATTCCTGCCAACGTGTCACCTCATCTTCCAATTTCCCTGTTCTCTCCTCCACTTCTGTCACTCTTCCTGCCACTTCTGCGTATAGTTTATTCATTTTGCTGAGAGAGCCTTGAATTTTTTTTGTTGGCCTGCTTTGCTCTTTTACTCTCAGTTCTAGCTTCTCCCTGCATCTGCTTTAGGGTAGCATAAAGTAGATCCATTGTGGGGGCTTAGCCCAGTGTGCCTTGCGGCTTGTTCTGCTGTTCTCTCACCTCTCCTTCTTCGTGATATAGGCTGGAGGTTGCTGAATAGTCCCAAACTAGTTTCTTGGCACTATCCCCTTGTGCAAGGCTGATAGGGGTTCTCTTACTACGTCTCTGGTGATTTTTCTGTTGTCTCCTCCTTTGTTTTGAAGAGGCCTGGTGGACAGTCTCCTCCGAGGCCTCTGACTCTTCTGAGACTGATATATCTGAGTCTGTGGTTAAAGCGGAGCTCTCTACTGCGCTCTCTTCCGACCCCCTCCCTCCCAGACGATGCCTCCGTTTCATTGTTAACCGAGTAAAAACACTCGTCATTCGGGGAGCCAGTTGCTACAATAAACATAGTTGATGCACCATGGGCACTTAGACCTTTTTGTGGCTCTCCCTGCTCTTGATCTATCGCAAGGGCTTCTTCCACAACAATATTCAAAGAGCCAGCCACCTCGTCCCTTGTCCCATCTTCTGTAACTGTTAGCCCGTCCTTGACAGAGTACATAGTTGCAACCGTGTTCACTTCCTGCCCGCTGGAGTCATTGCTCCTAAAGCCTGCCTCTTCGACTACTTGCCCGTCCTGTAGGCCTTCTCCCTCAGCGGCCTCTCTTAATGGGCCGGTGTCACCTCCAGCTCCTGCCATACTCCCACCTGTCTCGCTGCCAATGTCTGCTGCCAGATTGTCCGCGCGGCTTACCTTACTGCACCCATCCATGCCCCCTGTCGAACCGTCGCTCTGGTCAGTCGGCTTCCTCCCCTGTACTGTCAGCGTGCCTTGTTCTGTCAGCAGCTGCTCTGTCAGCGGCCCATCCTGGGCTGCCCTGCTCGGTGCTCTGTGTGCGCGCGCTGCTTCCAATATTGAAGATGCTCCGACCTCTGCCGCCGTGCTCTGGCTGTGCACCGACCCCTCTGGGCTGCTACCAACAAGCGAATCGGTCACGGGTCCACCTGCAAAAGCCTCAATCAAGGTAGGTTGCCTCAAATTAGCGTCCCTGGGCGTCTTACAACTTGTATCTTTTATTTTCTTGACAGCCGCTCTCTGCTCGGCTTTCTGTTCTGCTCTCTGCTCGGCCTTTCTTTCTTTAACCGCTTTAGCTTTCATTTTTGCTGCAGAGTCCACCTTTGAACGCGTATTTTTTATAACCCTGGGCGAAGCACTACGCTACGCTCGTGGAGTTTGCGAAGTTTTCGCAACTTCGCACTACGCGAGCTGCACGTAGCACAGTGCGAACATGCGTAGTGCAGTGTAGCATAGTGCAGCGGTCATTTTTTGCTTGTTCGCGGTCCTGAACGTCATGTTCGCGACCGCGAGCAAGCAAAATGACATCCCGGCGAGATTCTCAACGCGAGGAGGTCAGGTTTCTCATTGTGAGTGGTTTCGCATGCTCGCGACCGCTCTCAATGAGAAACTACCTGTTCGCGTTGAGAAAGCTGCCGCTCGAGTAATAATCTACTCGAGCAGCAGAAAACTACAGCTCGCACTGTGCAAGATGCCGTTTTCAATGCTTGCACAGTGCCGGATGCTTGTCCGCACTGTGCAATCATTGAAAACGCATCTTGCACAGTGCGAACATGCTGCTACGCAGCTCGTGTAGTGCTACGTGAAGTTCGCGTAGTGCGAAGTGTACTTCGCGTAGCTTCGCGTAGCGCTACTTCGCGAACTACGCCCACCCTTAATTTTTTACTGCTGTGTGTTGCCTGGTTATAGCATGACTTTGGGCTCCGGGCTGTTTCGCCACATCTTCTACCACTTTTGGCGTCTCCTTCACAGTTTCCTTCAGCTTGCTCCCTCGCGGCGGCATTTCTAAGCTACCCGTGTTACTGCGACCAGCTTTCACGGAGGTTTTTATACCGAACCACGAGCACTGCTGCAGGGCCTTGCGATAAACTGCGTACTGTATCCGCGCCAGAACATAAGTAACAATGATTCTTATCCTTTCAAATTTCCGCATCTCTTCCAAATCCTGCGGTCATTCTCCGGTTCTGCTAGGAGAGAGAGGATAATGCGACTCACTCCTCTGACCAGTCCGCGGCCATCTTGCCTCTGTAATCCTTCCTTACTATATGGATAAGGTCACAGTTCAATGTTATTGTTGATTTTATAGATGAAGAGAACAGAATACCAAGATACTTCAATTTATCCTTTTGCCAAATAATTTCATTCGTAGATATCATATCAGGAGTACAATAAATATTTAAAGGAAAAATGTCAGCTTTATAGTATTCAAGTCAAGTCAAAACAAGCTTAATTCGACGATTGTCATAAAAGCAAACTGTACATATAAATATAAGTTTAGGTAAAATTATACATATTTACATTTAAAAATCATAATCCATTACACATTTAAAATCAAATTATTGTACATTAAATAAGGGTTTTTAATTTAGCACCATGAATACATATTAATCTGTTAGCCTTCTACTTCTGATAGTCCACGCCCAACCCAAGAATTTTGCCACAGCTATATAAACTGTCGTATCTGTGCAGGAACTAATTATTCTGACTGCCACCGACCCCCTGTCGGTGCCCATTAATCTGCACATTGGGCGTAGCCAAATTCTGCGGGGCGCCACGTACTCGGGGCATTCAAATAGTAGGTGGCCAATGATTTCAGAGAGCGCTGAGCAAGATGGACAAGTGGCCTTAGCTCCTGCGGACCACCTACTGGTGAATACCCCGACCGGTAAGCTCCCAATTCTCAATTTAAAGTAGAGTTTGCGATCTAAGGGTTTTAGGATAACGTCCCAGAAGGCTTCCAGTTTTGGCGCTTCTTTAATGTCCATAAACAATCCCGTCAAGGACCCAGGATCAATAGACCTAAAGGTCCTGGAGACCACAAGCTGCCAATACAGTTCTTTAAGAACCTTCTTAGGAGGGAACCTTGCATTAGTTGGATCATCCCACAGATCCCGTAGACCCAAATCAATCAAGAGGCCCTAGCCACTTGATTTCATGGGAGATGTCACTTCTAATAATATCCAACAAGCTCCTTGAAAAGATTTCTAATTCCGGGGTGGTCCAAATCCTCCTCCAGTATAAAACTGGTCGCAGAGATGCAATAAGCGCTATTGGGGATATCCCCAGATCAAAAAAAAGAGGATTCAAAGGGGTACTCTGAGGTAATTTTATTAAGTTCCTAAGAAAGGAATTTTCAGAGACTGACATCCCCCTAAGGTTTTCAGTTCCCCACATTTCGACCCCGTATAAAGTGGAACTAACCACTTTACCCTTGTAGACCACCAATACCGGTGATATTGGTTTAGTGAGGGACTTAGAGTGCTCCTGGCTCAGGGCCCCAGAAAGCTGCCTATGTTTTAGAGTGGCTAGCTCAATTTGATGTTTCCAGCACAAATTGTGCTGAATACAAACACCCAAATAGGTAAAAGCTTGGACCCTTTCCAGAGGACGCTTGTTCATGATCACCGCACCCTTATAAGATTTAGAAGGATTAAAAGTCATAAACTTTGATTTCTGCACATTTACTTCTAAACCCCGTGCGGTACAGAATTCTTCAAAGAGCCGCAAACCCTTTTGAAGCCCGCTTGGAGTTTTTGCTACTAAAAGACAATCGTCTGCGAACATTAAAATAGGAACTTTTGCTCCAGCTAGGATCGGTGCATCAATATTAGAGTCAATTAATATTTTAGCCACGTCATTAATGTATAAAGAAAATAGAGTTGGCGCCAGGACGCAGCCCTGGCGTACTCCAATTTCTACTGGGAACTGCTCAGTAACACTCCCAGGACTCCTCCACCTGATCTGTGCATAGTTTTGTTCATGAAGTCTTTTTACCAGTGATAGGAGAGGCCCAGGCAAACCCATGTCACTGAGGACATTCCATAGCGTGGAGCGTGGCACCAGGTCAAATGCCGCTCTTAAGTCTATAAATGCGGCATATAGACTACCGTGTCCAATTATCACGGTCTTCCAGTACAGCATAGCAAAATGCAGCACCTGGTCGACCGTGCTAATTGAGGTTCTGAACCCAGCCTGCAAATGGGATAAGATCTTATTATCCCGTTCCCAGTCAAGTATTTTGTTTAAGATCAGCCTGCCATATATTTTTTGAGAGGTGTCAATGAGGCTGATTGGACGGTAGTTTCCTGGCTGGGACCTATCCCCTTTTTTAAACACAGATATGATTTCAGCCCCATTCCAAGAACGTGGAATGGGGGCTCCCCTGGCAACCATATTTGACAGAAGGAGTATATAGCAACCCCATGAACTATTATCCTGCAGAAATAGATCCGCGGGTATACCATCGATACCTGGCGCTCTACTAGGGACCACTAGATCTAAAGCACACTGAACGTCTTTCTGGGTAAAGAGATCTTGCGTGGAAGGTTCAAAGGGGACTTCCACGGTTGGTTGCGTATCCTCCCCCTTAGCATATTGTGGCTGGAAGTGTTCTACCCACTTTTCTTAAGGGACCCAATTCTGGGCCATCCACGCCCCACTTATAGACATTCCAGAATCTTCGTATGTCTTTGTGGGATCCTGCCTCCTTAAGGTCATTCCACCTTTTCTCATCCCAATCACGTTTAGCTCTTGAGACAGCATTTTTATAAAACAACCTGGCCGCCCTAATATTCTCAGTTGACTCAGTTTTGATAGCTCTTCCCAGGTCAAGGCAGGCCTTCCTGCATTCGCCTGAGTACCAACGTGGTACCTCTGGGGTGCAGGAACCATTCCGCCCACAAGGCTTAATAAAGAGACTTTTTAGTTCACCAAAGAAAACCTCGTGAATCCTAGTTCCTTCTTCTAATTTTAAGTGATTATTATCCACTTCAGTAAGCAACCCTAAATCTAGTGTTGCCTGGCCAAGCTTGCTGATTATAAGATCCACATTCTTTTCATGTACTGAGACTTTGGACCATCAGACGTGTCGCATATCGTTAGATATCACAATATCTAGGGAGGGAGTAGGAACCATCTCAACCCCAGGATGGTCGGGAGATTTCCAATAGGTAAGATTTATGCACAAAGGGTTGTGATCGCTCTCAACCCTATCTATAATTAACATGTCTTGGAGATATCTCCACAGGCCCAGGTTAAGCAAGATGTAATCTATTCTACTCTTGCGAGTACCACTCTTAAATGTAAATGCCCCGGCCTTGTCACCTGTGGTCCTTCCATTAGGTGCTCTTAAACCTTTATTTAAACAGAAAGAATTCATTTGGACCACTACATCGGACCATTTGCTAATCGGTTCAAGATCCAATCTTGGAATCCCCCACTCCCTATCCTCCTCGTCTGATACATTCCAACTTCCATTCAAAAGAGGTTTAAAATTAACATCAAAATCCCCCCCAACAATAATATTAGAGGGGAAGTAGCGACTTTCAAGTAATTCTTCCAGGAGCAATAGAACCTCAGATTTTCTACCCCCAGTACTTCTCGCATATACGTTATAACGTAGACTGGTACAAGATTTGGAAACTTGAGTCTTAGTACCTGCAAATCCCTGTGGTTGGTGGGTATGGTTTTTATTTCCACCCCAAGGTCCTGCCTTATCCATATCGTTAGCCCTCCAACTGGTCGACTCTCCCTCCCTTCTCAGCAGGGATACTATAATTTAGATAACCAGGGAAATGTAGTTGGTCCATCGACCTGGTTTCTTGGAATAAGCATATTTATATTCCCTGATAAATAGTGCCCACTCAGGTGACTCTAGTTTAGAATTCAAGCCAGCTATATTCCAAGAAAGGACAGATCCAGATCCAGTTATAGGCGCAGGGCAATCTTGCCCTGCAGACTCTATGTTGGTATCTGGGGGGATGGACTCAACAGGGGAGCAAGCTGGTAAGGATTGCTTTTTAAAAGGGTTTACTGCAGTACTACTTAAATCCTGACCAGTTATTTCACTATTAGCTACTTCACTAGATATTTCTATTGGGACTCGTAGTTGAAGTCAATCGTTGCAGTCTAGTCTTGATCTTTCCCCATATAAGCCCTCATCCTGTTTCCCTCTTATAGGCTTCCAGGGATGCGGGGGGTTGCTCTCATCTGGATCCTAGAATAATCAGGAGAACAAGATCTAAATTCTAAATTTAACAGTTCTCCGGCTACCATTGGATTTTTCAAAATGAGTTCTATGCAATCATAGGCGTCATCCTGGAAAGTAAGCCTACTTGCACGTAGAATGTCCTCCCTGATCACTGACCTGCATCCCCTTACATGCCTAATCCAGTGAATTGCTTTGTTGGTCAGGGTATCAGGTGATTCACGATCCCTACCAGCAGGGAGCTTGGGTATATTAATCAGGTATACTGGTGGAGACTTGCTGAGATTTGAATTACATTTCATGGCACCAATATTTAATGGAACAGAGCCCCCTTGATGCCGACTAGGTGGAAGCTTCTGCTCAGCCTGGTTTACTCTAGGAGTTTGTTTACCCCCCGAATGCCCCGATTCGCCACTTGTTAGAATTTTACCATGACGCTGAGGTAAGTGTTTGTCTGCAGACACTATATTCCCTGCTCTGGCAACCTCACTAGTCCTGGAACTTTTGGATGCAACAGCATCTGGTCTAGGCTTTTGGCTTGGCAAGGAGGGAACATTTCCTACACGACCTACTACACCTACCGAGTTGGTGCTAGGGGCTTTAGTTGGTATAGGACCTTTGTTACATTCCACCTTTAGATTGCCAACAACAGTAGTTAAGTGGTCAATCTTAACTTGCATACCCTTTATTAGGTCGCATAGATGGGTTACCAATTTGAACAAAGGATTATCAAATAGGTCAGCTGCCTCAAAAACCACCTCAGAGATACCTGCTACTGGGCGTCAATCAGGTTCTGTCATTTCCAGCCCATTATCTAAATGGGAGTTTTCAATTTGGGTTAGAACAGTGAATCTATTAGTGCACTGAAGTTTTAAAAAATCATCAGAGCTCTGGTTGGAGATTACAATAGATCCGCTGTGGTCTGAGTTATCCTCGCCATTTTTATTTGATGACGTTTTAGCCCCTGAGTTTGATTTGCCCATAAACATTTCAGGTATAACTGCTAGCCCCCCTTTTTTACTCTTTCCACCCTTCACACCCCCAGAGCTGCCAACCTCACAATTCTCACCCCAGGGTTGGGGGCGGCTGTTAGCAAGTCTGTGCAATCTTGCACAAGTTCATCAATCCTGTCCATTACGCAATTTCCTCCTGCAAGTGGCTGGCGCTTTCTAGTGAGCTTGCACTTTTGTCTCTTTGCATGCTTTCCTCCCTTGGACGCCCCTCCAACAGAGTCATTGATGTCCTCTGGATTTATCCTTTTCCCCATTGTTCCAGACCTATTGGCCCATTAACAGTAGGCAAACAAATAATGAACAGTACCTTTTGCTAGTAGGTGAAAGGGGGGTGGCCCAGCCCTGCCTCCTCCTGCCCCGGACGGCCACAGACAGCCCGCCATTTGCCCGGGCTTCTGCCGGCGCTGCCTGCGCGTGTCTCGTGGAACAGAAACAGATGCTGGTTTTATACGGTAAAAGGGGGGCGTGGCCGGGTAGCGCCGGTGCCTTCTCGTGCTTTTCCCCGGGGCTGTCTGCTGCCTGGTGAACGCTGCGTCTCCCATGGAGCGGGAGACCGAGGTCGATTTAAACTCCCCGGTGAGAGGGGGCGTGGCTTGGTAGCGCTGGTGCCTTCTCGCGCTTTTCCCCGGGGCTGTCTGCTGCCTGGTGAACGCTGCGTCTCTCTACTTTATAGTATTCAATTTATATCCAGACACTGTGGAATACTTTAAAATAATCCCTAATAGGGAGGGGAATGAGGATAAATGATCACTAACAAATAAAAGTACATCATCCGCATAAGCTAAGGTTTTACTAATGACGTCCTTAATATTGATTCCTTTAATATTATCACATTTTCTTATAGAAGTAAGTAAAGGCTCAATACCTATAAGAAAAAAAGCGGGGAAAGGGGGCAACCTTGTCTTGTACCTCTAAAAAGGGAGAATTTTGGCCATTAATAAATAAACGAGCAGTGGGAGAAGAATACAAAGCAGAAATCATGCGAATAAATGTGTCACCAAAATTAAATGATAATAATGTATGGAATAAGAATTGCCAGTTAATTTTGTCAAAAGCTTTCTCAGCATCTAATGAGAGAATTCCTGATGGTGGAGTTAAAGTGGAACCTTGTTCAATAACATGTAGCAACGTTCTTGTATTGTTAGCAGAATATCTGTTCTTCATAAATCCAGATTGATCCGGATGAATAATAAAATTTAACACAAGGGATAATCTAGAAGCAAGTATTGTAGCATATAATTTACAATCTTTATAATTAAAGAGATAGGACAATATTTAGACACAAGTGTGGGTTTGGTAAGTACAATAATTAAAGCCTGAGTAAAAGAACCTTAGATAATTCCTGTAGAACCAAAAAAGGTAAATGGTTGAAATAAAAAAGGAATAAGCTGTAATTTAAATTCTTTGTAAAACTCAGCAGGAATAACATCCGGACCAGGAGATATTTTTTTTAAGAGATTTTAAGGCTGATAGAATTTCATCTTGAGTAATGAGTGAGTCTAGCCCAATTTTATCTGATTGTGAAATCTTGGGCAATCCACATTTAGGTAAAGAAGAATCAATTAAGGAGACATCATCAAAATTGGGTATGTTATAAAGAGTAGAGTAAAAACCCATAAATGTATTAACAATATCATTGTGGGATAAAGCAATTTTACCAATAGGGCCATGAATTGAATTTATTTGAGTTTTATCTTTTTTAATACGCAAATAAAATAATTAGCTAAAAGTCTTCCAGATCTGTTTGCATTAAAACAAAACTTGGATTTGGAATTAGAAATCTGAATGCCAGCTCTTTTGCTAAGGATTGAGTTAAACTCATATCGAAATTTTTATAATTTGATTCTATATTGAGGATCATTAGACGTAATAAAAAGTCTCTAAAATTTAGCAATTTGCTTTTCAAAATTTTTAATATTTGCATCAAAGGTTGTTTTTTCGTAGGCCATAAGAGAAATAGTTACACCTCTAATATAAGCTTTAAAAGCGTCCCATCTATTAACCATGGAAGTAGAACCTTCAGGGTTAAGAAGGAAAAACTCCTGGATGGCATTTAAGAGCTTACGTTTATTAAGTTCATTAAGAACAATGCCAAAAGTTGAATTTCAATTTGAAACAAAAGAAATCAAAGCATGATCCGAAATATAAATGTTACCAATCATAGGAGTAGTCACTGAATTAATTAATTGATTGGAGACATGAATAATCAAGCCTAGAATGAGAATTGTGTGGGTTAGAAATGAATGTAAAACTTTTTTCCGTAGGGAAGTGTAGTCACCAAATATCAACTAACTTTGTGGTTTGAATAAATGATTTGAAAGCATAAAAAACCTTAGGAGGACGAAATTTAGTAAGAGACAATCTAACTAATAAAGGTTCAGATATAACATTAAAATCACCTCCACACTTAGAGGAATTTTAACCAACTTTAGAACTTTAGTTGTAAGATTAGACCAAAAAGCAGCATAATCCGCAGTAGGACCATAAACATTTAGTAAAAATATAACTGAATCATGAACTTTAATTTTAACTTTGACATATCGCCCATCAGTATCTGAAAACGTACTCAAATTTTTTGCAAAAAGAATAGCCATACCATTTTTTTTCCATTTGCAGGAGAAGAGACAATGTTATCAACCCACTTTTTTTCATATGATCTAAGAATTTGTCCTCAATATGGGTTACTTGTATAAAACAAATATCTGCTTTGCAACTACCTAAATAATCTAACATTTTTGTACGCTTAACTGGATGACATAAACCTTTAACATGAGACTATTTTAATATTATGAGCATTAGCCATGATACAAAAGAAGGAGAAAAACGTCAAGAGGAGGAAAGTAAGAAGTAAGGAAAGAATATGAAAAATAGTAGCTCCAGAACAGGCGAAAAGGAAAGAGTAGGAAAAAGAATGTACAAACTAAAATACAATAGACAACAACAAAAACGACAACCACAAAGAAACATCAATAACAAATATGAAATGCACACGCACTTAACAAGCATGACCTATCCGTTGGAGCCCAGCATGGAGAGAATTGCAAAATTATTCAGAAATACAAGCTAAAATATTATTCAAGTAGCATAGTCATGCGTATCCATAGAATGCTGTGAATGATGTGATTGCTGCTCCAGAAATGATTTTAAATCTTCCGGGCATTGGAAGGACTAAGTAAAATTATCTTTCCAGATTCGCATTGTTGAGTGGTGAAATCAGCCATACTTCATGTCAGAGAAATCTTTGCGAATCTTAACAGTCTCTTTGGCTAAGTCTTGGTGGATAAAAATGTTATTGCCATTAACCATTAAGGATGGAATTTCACGTGCGGCTTTCCTTATCAAAACCAAATGATGATAATGTAGGACCTTAAAAATCATTTGTCGTGGCTTGGTATGATGAGGATTAACATTGGATGGGATCCTATGTGCTTTATCTATTTCAAATTTCTCTGGAGATTAAGGGGGTCATTAGGATGGCGGGCGGACTTAGTCTGTAATTGGTAATTGGGACCGCCCGCCATAAGGTCGGGGGTCCTTTGGGGGGTATTAGGATGCGCCCACCACTGTGGCGGGTGCATCCTGCATTTTTAGCATTGTGGCGGGCGGTGCATAAACAAAGCGACAGGCACCCCGCGGTGCCTGTCACTTTGTTTATGCAAATGCAGGGGGGTACCACAGGTACCCCCCGTGTGCACCTCCACCTCTCCTTCATTCTGGGGGCCCGCCGGGGGCCCCCAAAGTGAAGACCGCATGCCTTCTAAATGCCATCTAAAAAAGCCCATGCTAATATGGCTGGCGGTGTCTATTAGACACTGCCACCATATTAGACCTTTTCCGCCCCGGTCGCAAGGCGTCCGGGCGGAAAAGCGATGGATGGTCTTTCCATCCGCCGCGGCCCCCCCGCCATACTAATATGGCGGGGGGTCATTTAGGTGAGGATGGCGGTCGGATTGCCCCCGCCAGGCCGTTGGTGGCTACCGCCAGCATGGAAGGGGGCAATCCACCCGCCATTCTAATGGGCCCCTTAATATTTAAAAAAACAGGAATCAAATTCTCCAGATATAGTCTACAATTGGAGCCTTCAACATCCTATGGTAAATTAAAAATACGTGGATTGTATTGCCAGTTACGATTTTCCATATCCAACAATTGAGCAGACATAGGAGAAATTTTAGCCACAAGAGGTGTTAAGGCGTCGATTTTAACTTTGTTATCCTGTATTTTAATGGAGTTATCTGAAACCTTCATTGACATACTAGCCATATCTTTATGCTGATTTTTTATTTCTGACCCAATAGTATCAGTGTTGGCACTTAGCGCATGAAGTTCGTCAAGAATTAATGACAATTGGGGACGTGCGGGTCTGGGCTACGCTTGATTGGGCTCTGATGCAATGTTTTTCTTTGTTTTTGCTGGGAAATATCTGTGGGAGTGAAGGCTAGTTGTGTCCCCGAGTGCTTGACATCTAGGTGTCTGATGTGTTCGAGACGGGATTTGCTGCCTCTATGGTGCCTGGGATCAGGCGTGATGGTCCTTTTTGCTGCTTGCGACTCCCTTACGTAATGCCTCTTGATTTGCCATAATTTGCTTAACACTATGGCGCGGAAAGTTTGCTCTTGGCGGGGGGATGGTACTCCGGGGGCCCGAACTGTTTTGTTATATTCTCCTCCTCCAACCTTTTTCCCTTCCTTGGGGTGTAGTTTAGAGGGCGACAGGCACGCTGCTAGTGGGATTAGGTCGTAGCCACCTGCAGGGGTGTAGGGTGGGGGGTTGTTGGGGGGGGGGTTTATTTTTCCTTTCTTATTTTCTATGACCGTTCTATTTCCCTTTTCCTCTCTTCACAAGGGTTGTGGCGTATTCTCCTGATTCTAGCCTAACGTATCGGGGTGTCGTATGGTTGCAACGTATATCCTATATTCCTGGTGGGCGGGTGCTGTTGGTTGGTGCCTGCGGTCTTTGCTATTTAATTGAGATACTTTTGCTTCACGCTGCATTTGATTTTTCTGTCGCTTATAACTGTACATTATTGTGACACCTCCCTTGCCCGTCCACTGCAGTGCTGTATTTTGTATACCGACACCCGATATGTATATTTTTCTCTTGTGTAATAATAATAAAAAGATTTACAAAAAAAAAGAATTAATGACAAAGAAGGCTCACTTGATTCCACTACTTTAGACTTAACAGGAGGAGGAGAAATCAGTTTTCTCCTTTTATTATTAGGATTTTGTGCATTTTTACCCTCTATTTTCATATTATAAAAAATTGAAGAAGTAAATAACTGCAAAGCACAAAGAAAGAAGATACATGCAGAAAAATGCAGCAAAGAAAAGGCTGGTGCAGCAGCTAAAGTAGACTGTGTGAGTGGTTAGGCCAAAGTCAGGCCCTTCCCTGAATGCATGCTCCGCCCCCTGACAGGAAATCTGGGCAGTACCTTATGAGGAACTCCAAGCTGCCACCAGAGGAAGAAAAGCACTGTTCCTGATGTTTAAATCGCCGGAACAACAACACCACAGTAGCAGGTAGGCTCCACAGGGCTGCTAGCACACTCTCTGGAATCTCTTCATTTAAAATTCGTAGTTTGTCAGCAAAAAACGGGTCCCCAAAGGTGGAGCTCACATCGCGGAGGTCTTCTTGTTTTCACACGCTCGCACGAATGAGAATCCGAACATTTTAAGTGCTTTAATGTTGCCACCTCACACACTACCTCACCAAGTCACCTATTTAAAGGCAAACCGTGTATGCTCAGCAGAAATACATACAGCAAAGGAAAAAATAAATATGGTGCAGTCGTTCAACCAATGGGAGTTAACTATAAGAAAACCTCCTTCACAGAGGTATATATACCTATGGTGAAAAACAGTTAAAACATCACAAAAAGAGAAGATACGCTCTACAATAATAATTTTAGGTCTGGGAGCAAAAAACTAAACATATACACAAAATTCCACACAGCCTGTAGCTCTTCAATGGCAGCTGAATTGCTCTATGTGCTGACTGGAGGCAATTTAATGAAAGACCAAATATGCATGTTATCTTAGCATATTATTTTTTGGGTTGTTATTTTTTACCATTATTTACGGACTTGTGCGTGATGGTATACATTTTCATATACAGATCAACAATAATATTGATGATTCTTTACAACTCATTTCATTTCTTCAATATCAAAACACATTTTCACAAACAAGAAAACACCATTTTTATACGTTTTCTATAGAAAAAAATACACATTTAGCTGCATTTGGACCTTTTTCACCCCACGTCCCAATGCCACGACCTCATTCATTCAGACAGAAATAGTTATCCTCTTACGTATGCCCTTCATACCCATCCCAGCCCTTCCTTACATAAACTGGATGATACAACGGGAAAAGGTCTCCAATTTTTGCCATTGTTGTGTTGCGAGCCAGGATTCCTCAGAAAAAAAGTCAATGCATGTTTCGACGAGTGAATGGTAATAACAATCCACCTTCATTATGACAACACAATATACCACATAAAATAAAGAAAGATCTCCACCTTGGCGCACAAAGTAATAGAGGATAGGGAACAAAGTGCTATATTCTCAGAAAGTGTGGCTTAAAACTATTAGGGAACACATCCAGTGCCTTATAACACATGCTTAAAAAAGCTCACCCAGAAGTCATGTCAAGACCTATTGTATCAGTGTCATACGGAAAGAGTAGCAAAGGACAAGACCTTTCGACATGCATCCATGCACCCAAATTGTTCTCAACCCACGTCACCTTTCTATCTTAGAACACCATTCCGGTGAAACTCACGTAATTGCTTTAGTACTTCTGTCTTGCATGCCAGTTAGATAATCTTGTTGAATTACTTCCTATGGGGTCTTACAGGCACTAAGGATAACTTCTTCTGAGGGGAAACAAGGCTGGTGAATGACCCCTCCTGTATCTAATGGCTGTGAAAAACGTATGTAAGGCTTACAACATGTAAAAGGTACCTCGTGATTTTGTTATTATCGTATGGCAAACAGGGCTCTTAGGTTATAGGCTTCTTTCAGGTTGCTTAAGTGATTGGATGGTGAGATGATGCGCTTTTAGGGCACCCTGTGAACATTAGTAACAGGATAAGGATGATACCAGTAATTGCAACATTCAAACAATGGCCTAGGCACTGTGCCCGCCCTCCTGTTCTGTAATAGGTATCACCATATTCAAAAAGAGTCCACTGAAGAAAACTACAGGTGCTAAATACATTATAAACAAGGAGGTTTGGCATGGGAGATGTGGCAAGAGAATGGCTAAAACCTTTCTATGGTTCTGAAAATTTGACATTCTCTGTGATACTAGATACGTACGTGGTTTTCAAATGAGCTAGATGCCTCCTGGAAAGGGTTTTTATCTATTGTCACAGAGGCCACTCACGCTGTAGATTAGAAAACACAGGAACCGGTGCACAGAGATCCCTAATTATGTCCAGATCCACAGCTTATGGCCAAAATACAAGTTATGTGGGGGAACGGGGTCAGTAGTACCAAAGTGGCACAAATGTACACCGAAAATGTGGCGGTGACTACTTTCCATGTAAGGTAACAAGGGTGCTAGAATACGCTCAAACGTGGACCAACTGTGAAACACTGGGAGTGTGTTGTGAGTGGTAGAAAGTCCTATTCTCTACATCTCAGGGCCCATTCTCCAAAGCACTAATCAGACCAAGCTGCAATCTAAGTACACTGTTAGACATATGCCTATACAGTGCGTGTGCGGTATACAATTGCAGAGCTGCATATTAGCGGCTCTCACTTGTCCCAGGCACAGCATGCAGTAAACGTACAAAGAGCCGGAAACATGCGGAACATGTAATGCGTGCATCCGTCCATCTGTCTATGTATGACCTTCATCTGTTAGTAATAAGGTAAGGATCCTTTGAAGTTTAGGAAGGTGCAGGGAAAAGCCCCGCAGGCAATCCTGTCAAGGGAAGAGTCCCCCAAAACACATCCAGTACCCTTATTCCACTGTCTGGGAGCAATAGACATATCATCACTGTGGTCCCATTAGGGATCAGGCAGCATGTGGACACTGTTGAGAAATCCAATTAGTTTTAGGCAGAAAAACTCCAACTTTCTAAAAGTGCACTTTACAACATAGTAAATTAAACTTCGACTTGACCATTAAGTTGGATTTTAAAATACTATTAAAATGGGCATTTTTCTACCTGTTCCCAAACTGAATTTAGCACTTATTAAATGTAATAGTGTAAACCAGTGCTAACCTATGGGAGAGCCAGCCTTGCCACAGTGAAAAAGAGTGAGGGGGCTCACTTACAGGACACGTAAAACTTTAAATATACATGTCCTACTTTTTTTTTAAAAAAAGAACAAGTGATGGACTGAATGTGGATCAATGTCACACACTCCCCCAGTCAAAAGATCTGGGCCCAAATCCAACGTTTTTTTGCACTCCACACCACCCTGGGTCAGATAATGGCTTTATGCAAATCAGCTCTGACCCTGTTGCCCCATGGGAACAGTCCAGTCCGAACTACAACAGCCATATCTTTCCCAGACCGGAATCAAGCATCCGAGGACCGGACCGGTTTCGAGGTAACACCTCTCTTCAGCCCGGCTAGCTTGACTCCAAGTGGTGTGGAGTGCCTGGGACCCACGTCTGGGCATCCCCAGCGCACTTAGGGCGGCAATTGCAAAAAAGAACAAGTGATGGACTGAATGTGGATCAATGTCACACACTCCCCCAGTCAAAAGATCTGGGCCCAAATCCATCGTTTTTTTGCACTCCACACCACCCTGGGTCAGATAATGGCTTTATGCAAATCAGCTCTGACCCTGTTGCCCCATGGGAACAGTCCAGTCCGAACTACAACAGCCATATCTTTCCCAGACCGGAATCAAGCATCCGAGGACCGGACCGGTTTCGAGGTAACACCTCTCTTCAGCCCGGCTAGCTTGACTCCAAGTGGTGTGGAGTGCCTGGGACCCACGTCTGGGCATCCCCAGCGCACTTAGGGCGGCAATTGCAAAAAAGAACAAGTGATGGACTGAATGTGGATCAATGTCACACACTCCCCAGTCAAAAGATCTGGGCCCAAATCCATCGTTTTTTTGCACTCCACACCACCCTGGGTCAGATAATGGCTTTATGCAAATCAGCTCTGACCCTGTTGCCCCATGGGAACAGTCCAGTCCGAACTACAACAGCCATATCTTTCCCAGACCGGAATCAAGCATCCGAGGACCGGACCGGTTTCGAGGTAACACCTCTCTTCAGCCCGGCTAGCTTGACTCCAAGTGGTGTGGAGTGCCTGGGACCCACGTCTGGGCATCCCCAGCGCACTTAGGGCGGCAATTGCAAAAAAGAACAAGTGATGGACTGAATGTGGATCAATGTCACACACTCCCCCAGTCAAAAGATCTGGGCCCAAATCCATCGTTTTTTTGCACTCCACACCACCCTGGGTCAGATAATGGCTTTATGCAAATCAGCTCTGACCCTGTTGCCCCATGGGAACAGTCCAGTCCGAACTACAACAGCCATATCTTTCCCAGACCGGAATCAAGCATCCGAGGACCGGACCGGTTTCGAGGTAACACCTCTCTTCAGCCCGGCTAGCTTGACTCCAAGTGGTGTGGAGTGCCTGGGACCCACGTCTGGGCATCCCCAGCGCACTTAGGGCGGCAATTGCAAAAAAGAACAAGTGATGGACTGAATGTGGATCAATGTCACACACTCCCCCAGTCAAAAGATCTGGGCCCAAATCCATCGTTTTTTTGCACTCCACACCACCCTGGGTCAGATAATGGCTTTATGCAAATCAGCTCTGACCCTGTTGCCCCATGGGAACAGTCCAGTCGGAACTACAACAGCCATATCTTTCCCAGACCGGAATCAAGCATCCGAGGACCGGACCGGTTTCGAGGTAACACCTCTCTTCAGCCCGGCTAGCTTGACTCCAAGTGGTGTGGAGTGCCTGGGACCCACGTCTGGGCATCCCCAGCGCACTTAGGGCGGCAATTGCAAAAAAGAACAAGTGATGGACTGAATGTGGATCAATGTCACACACTCCCCCAGTCAAAAGATCTGGGCCCAAATCCATCGTTTTTTTGCACTCCACACCACCCTGGGTCAGATAATGGCTTTATGCAAATCAGCTCTGACCCTGTTGCCCCATGGGAACAGTCCAGTCCGAACTACAACAGCCATATCTTTCCCAGACCGGAATCAAGCATCCGAGGACCGGACCGGTTTCGAGGTAACACCTCTCTTCAGCCCGGCTAGCTTGACTCCAAGTGGTGTGGAGTGCCTGGGACCCACGTCTGGGCATCCCCAGCGCACTTAGGGCGGCAATTGCAAAAAAGAACAAGTGATGGACTGAATGTGGATCAATGTCACACACTCCCCCAGTCAAAAGATCTGGGCCCAAATCCATCGTTTTTTTGCACTCCACACCACCCTGGGTCAGATAATGGCTTTATGCAAATCAGCTCTGACCCTGTTGCCCCATGGGAACAGTCCAGTCCGAACTACAACAGCCATATCTTTCCCAGACCGGAATCAAGCATCCGAGGACCGGACCGGTTTCGAGGTAACACCTCTCTTCAGCCCGGCTAGCTTGACTCCAAGTGGTGTGGAGTGCCTGGGACCCACGTCTGGGCATCCCCAGCGCACTTAGGGCGGCAATTGCAAAAAAGAACAAGTGATGGACTGAATGTGGATCAATGTCACACACTCCCCCAGTCAAAAGATCTGGGCCCAAATCCATCGTTTTTTTGCACTCCACACCACCCTGGGTCAGATAATGGCTTTATGCAAATCAGCTCTGACCCTGTTGCCCCATGGGAACAGTCCAGTCCGAACTACAACAGCCATATCTTTCCCAGACCGGAATCAAGCATCCGAGGACCGGACCGGTTTCGAGGTAACACCTCTCTTCAGCCCGGCTAGCTTGACTCCAAGTGGTGTGGAGTGCCTGGGACCCACGTCTGGGCATCCCCAGCGCACTTAGGGCGGCAATTGCAAAAAAGAACAAGTGATGGACTGAATGTGGATCAATGTCACACACTCCCCCAGTCAAAAGATCTGGGCCCAAATCCATCGTTTTTTTGCACTCCACACCACCCTGGGTCAGATAATGGCTTTATGCAAATCAGCTCTGACCCTGTTGCCCCATGGGAACAGTCCAGTCCGAACTACAACAGCCATATCTTTCCCAGACCGGAATCAAGCATCCGAGGACCGGACCGGTTTCGAGGTAACACCTCTCTTCAGCCCGGCTAGCTTGACTCCAAGTGGTGTGGAGTGCCTGGGACCCACGTCTGGGCATCCCCAGCGCACTTAGGGCGGCAATTGCAAAAAAGAACAAGTGATGGACTGAATGTGGATCAATGTCACACACTCCCCCAGTCAAAAGATCTGGGCCCAAATCCATCGTTTTTTTGCACTCCACACCACCCTGGGTCAGATAATGGCTTTATGCAAATCAGCTCTGACCCTGTTGCCCCATGGGAACAGTCCAGTCCGAACTACAACAGCCATATCTTTCCCAGACCGGAATCAAGCATCCGAGGACCGGACCGGTTTCGAGGTAACACCTCTCTTCAGCCCGGCTAGCTTGACTCCAAGTGGTGTGGAGTGCCTGGGACCCACGTCTGGGCATCCCCAGCGCACTTAGGGCGGCAATTGCAAAAAAGAACAAGTGATGGACTGAATGTGGATCAATGTCACACACTCCCCCAGTCAAAAGATCTGGGCCCAAATCCATCGTTTTTTTGCACTCCACACCACCCTGGGTCAGATAATGGCTTTATGCAAATCAGCTCTGACCCTGTTGCCCCATGGGAACAGTCCAGTCCGAACTACAACAGCCATATCTTTCCCAGACCGGAATCAAGCATCCGAGGACCGGACCGGTTTCGAGGTAACACCTCTCTTCAGCCCGGCTAGCTTGACTCCAAGTGGTGTGGAGTGCCTGGGACCCACGTCTGGGCATCCCCAGCGCACTTAGGGCGGCAATTGCAAAAAAGAACAAGTGATGGACTGAATGTGGATCAATGTCACACACTCCCCCAGTCAAAAGTTCTGGGCCCAAATCCATCGTTTTTTTGCACTCCACACCACCCTGGGTCAGATAATGGCTTTCTGCAAATCAGCTCTGACCCTGTTGCCCCATGGGAACAGTCCAGTCCGAACTACAACAGCCATATCTTTCCCAGACCGGAATCAAGCATCCGAGGACCGGACCGGTTTCGAGGTAACACCTCTCTTCAGCCCGGCTAGCTTGACTCCAAGTGGTGTGGAGTGCCTGGGACCCACGTCTGGGCATCCCCAGCGCACTTAGGGCGGCAATTGCAAAAAAGAACAAGTGATGGACTGAATGTGGATCAATGTCACACACTCCCCCAGTCAAAAGATCTGGGCCCAAATCCATCGTTTTTTTGCACTCCACACCACCCTGGGTCAGATAATGGCTTTATGCAAATCAGCTCTGACCCTGTTGCCCCATGGGAACAGTCCAGTCCGAACTACAACAGCCATATCTTTCCCAGACCGGAATCAAGCATCCGAGGACCGGACCGGTTTCGAGGTAACACCTCTCTTCAGCCCGGCTAGCTTGACTCCAAGTGGTGTGGAGTGCCTGGGACCCACGTCTGGGCATCCCCAGCGCACTTAGGGCGGCAATTGCAAAAAAGAACAAGTGATGGACTGAATGTGGATCAATGTCACACACTCCCCCAGTCAAAAGATCTGGGCCCAAATCCATCGTTTTTTTGCACTCCACACCACCCTGGGTCAGATAATGGCTTTATGCAAATCAGCTCTGACCCTGTTGCCCCATGGGAACAGTCCAGTCCGAACTACAACAGCCATATCTTTCCCAGACCGGAATCAAGCATCCGAGGACCGGACCGGTTTCGAGGTAACACCTCTCTTCAGCCCGGCTAGCTTGACTCCAAGTGGTGTGGAGTGCCTGGGACCCACGTCTGGGCATCCCCAGCGCACTTAGGGCGGCAATTGCAAAAAAGAACAAGTGATGGACTGAATGTGGATCAATGTCACACACTCCCCCAGTCAAAAGATCTGGGCCCAAATCCATCGTTTTTTTGCACTCCACACCACCCTGGGTCAGATAATGGCTTTATGCAAATCAGCTCTGACCCTGTTGCCCCATGGGAACAGTCCAGTCCGAACTACAACAGCCATATCTTTCCCAGACCGGAATCAAGCATCCGAGGACCGGACCGGTTTCGAGGTAACACCTCTCTTCAGCCCGGCTAGCTTGACTCCAAGTGGTGTGGAGTGCCTGGGACCCACGTCTGGGCATCCCCAGCGCACTTAGGGCGGCAATTGCAAAAAAGAACAAGTGATGGACTGAATGTGGATCAATGTCACACACTCCCCCAGTCAAAAGATCTGGGCCCAAATCCATCGTTTTTTTGCACTCCACACCACCCTGGGTCAGATAATGGCTTTATGCAAATCAGCTCTGACCCTGTTGCCCCATGGGAACAGTCCAGTCCGAACTACAACAGCCATATCTTTCCCAGACCGGAATCAAGCATCCGAGGACCGGACCGGTTTCGAGGTAACACCTCTCTTCAGCCCGGCTAGCTTGACTCCAAGTGGTGTGGAGTGCCTGGGACCCACGTCTGGGCATCCCCAGCGCACTTAGGGCGGCAATTGCAAAAAAGAACAAGTGATGGACTGAATGTGGATCAATGTCACACACTCCCCCAGTCAAAAGATCTGGGCCCAAATCCATCGTTTTTTTGCACTCCACACCACCCTGGGTCAGATAATGGCTTTATGCAAATCAGCTCTGACCCTGTTGCCCCATGGGAACAGTCCAGTCCGAACTACAACAGCCATATCTTTCCCAGACCGGAATCAAGCATCCGAGGACCGGACCGGTTTCGAGGTAACACCTCTCTTCAGCCCGGCTAGCTTGACTCCAAGTGGTGTGGAGTGCCTGGGACCCACGTCTGGGCATCCCCAGCGCACTTAGGGCGGCAATTGCAAAAAAGAACAAGTGATGGACTGAATGTGGATCAATGTCACACACTCCCCCAGTCAAAAGATCTGGGCCCAAATCCATCGTTTTTTTGCACTCCACACCACCCTGGGTCAGATAATGGCTTTATGCAAATCAGCTCTGACCCTGTTGCCCCATGTGAACAGTCCAGTCCGAACTACAACAGCCATATCTTTCCCAGACCGGAATCAAGCATCCGAGGACCGGACCGGTTTCGAGGTAACACCTCTCTTCAGCCCGGCTAGCTTGACTCCAAGTGGTGTGGAGTGCCTGGGACCCACGTCTGGGCATCCCCAGCGCACTTAGGGCGGCAATTGCAAAAAAGAACAAGTGATGGACTGAATGTGGATCAATGTCACACACTCCCCCAGTCAAAAGATCTGGGCCCAAATCCATCGTTTTTTTGCACTCCACACCACCCTGGGTCAGATAATGGCTTTATGCAAATCAGCTCTGACCCTGTTGCCCCATGGGAACAGTCCAGTCCGAACTACAACAGCCATATCTTTCCCAGACCGGAATCAAGCATCCGAGGACCGGACCGGTTTCGAGGTAACACCTCTCTTCAGCCCGGCTAGCTTGACTCCAAGTGGTGTGGAGTGCCTGGGACCCACGTCTGGGCATCCCCAGCACACTTAGGGCGGCAATTGCAAAAAAGAACAAGTGATGGACTGAATGTGGATCAATGTCACACACTCCCCCAGTCAAAAGATCTGGGCCCAAATCCATCGTTTTTTTGCACTCCACACCACCCTGGGTCAGATAATGGCTTTATGCAAATCAGCTCTGACCCTGTTGCCCCATGGGAACAGTCCAGTCCGAACTACAACAGCCATATCTTTCCCAGACCGGAATCAAGCATCCGAGGACCGGACCGGTTTCGAGGTAACACCTCTCTTCAGCCCGGCTAGCTTGACTCCAAGTGGTGTGGAGTGCCTGGGACCCACGTCTGGGCATCCCCAGCGCACTTAGGGCGGCAATTGCAAAAAAGAACAAGTGATGGACTGAATGTGGATCAATGTCACACACTCCCCCAGTCAAAAGATCTGGGCCCAAATCCATCGTTTTTTTGCACTCCACACCACCCTGGGTCAGATAAAGGCTTTATGCAAATCAGCTCTGACCCTGTTGCCCCATGGGAACAGTCCAGTCCGAACTACAACAGCCATATCTTTCCCAGACCGGAATCAAGCATCCGAGGACCGGACCGGTTTCGAGGTAACACCTCTCTTCAGCCCGGCTAGCTTGACTCCAAGTGGTGTGGAGTGCCTGGGACCCACGTCTGGGCATCCCCAGCGCACTTAGGGCGGCAATTGCAAAAAAGAACAAGTGATGGACTGAATGTGGATCAATGTCACACACTCCCCCAGTCAAAAGATCTGGGCCCAAATCCATCGTTTTTTTGCACTCCACACCACCCTGGGTCAGATAATGGCTTTATGCAAATCAGCTCTGACCCTGTTGCCCCATGGGAACAGTCCAGTCCGAACTACAACAGCCATATCTTTCCCAGACCGGAATCAAGCATCCGAGGACCGGACCGGTTTCGAGGTAACACCTCTCTTCAGCCCGGCTAGCTTGACTCCAAGTGGTGTGGAGTGCCTGGGACCCACGTCTGGGCATCCCCAGCGCACTTAGGGCGGCAATTGCAAAAAAGAACAAGTGATGGACTGAATGTGGATCAATGTCACACACTCCCCCAGTCAAAAGATCTGGGCCCAAATCCATCGTTTTTTTGCACTCCACACCACCCTGGGTCAGATAATGGCTTTATGCAAATCAGCTCTGACCCTGTTGCCCCATGGGAACAGTCCAGTCCGAACTACAACAGCCATATCTTTCCCAGACCGGAATCAAGCATCCGAGGACCGGACCGGTTTCGAGGTAACACCTCTCTTCAGCCCGGCTAGCTTGACTCCAAGTGGTGTGGAGTGCCTGGGACCCACGTCTGGGCATCCCCAGCGCACTTAGGGCGGCAATTGCAAAAAAGAACAAGTGATGGACTGAATGTGGATCAATGTCACACACTCCCCCAGTCAAAAGATCTGGGCCCAAATCCATCGTTTTTTTGCACTCCACACCACCCTGGGTCAGATAATGGCTTTATGCAAATCAGCTCTGACCCTGTTGCCCCATGGGAACAGTCCAGTCCGAACTACAACAGCCATATCTTTCCCAGACCGGAATCAAGCATCCGAGGACCGGACCGGTTTCGAGGTAACACCTCTCTTCAGCCCGGCTAGCTTGACTCCAAGTGGTGTGGAGTGCCTGGGACCCACGTCTGGGCATCCCCAGCGCACTTAGGGCGGCAATTGCAAAAAAGAACAAGTGATGGACTGAATGTGGATCAATGTCACACACTCCCCCAGTCAAAAGATCTGGGCCCAAATCCATCGTTTTTTTGCACTCCACACCACCCTGGGTCAGATAATGGCTTTATGCAAATCAGCTCTGACCCTGTTGCCCCATGGGAACAGTCCAGTCCGAACTACAACAGCCATATCTTTCCCAGACCGGAATCAAGCATCCGAGGACCGGACCGGTTTCGAGGTAACACCTCTCTTCAGCCCGGCTAGCTTGACTCCAAGTGGTGTGGAGTGCCTGGGACCCACGTCTGGGCATCCCCAGCGCACTTAGGGCGGCAATTGCAAAAAAGAACAAGTGATGGACTGAATGTGGATCAATGTCACACACTCCCCCAGTCAAAAGATCTGGGCCCAAATCCATCGTTTTTTTGCACTCCACACCACCCTGGGTCAGATAATGGCTTTATGCAAATCAGCTCTGACCCTGTTGCCCCATGGGAACAGTCCAGTCCGAACTACAACAGCCATATCTTTCCCAGACCGGAATCAAGCATCCGAGGACCGGACCGGTTTCGAGGTAACACCTCTCTTCAGCCCGGCTAGCTTGACTCCAAGTGGTGTGGAGTGCCTGGGACCCACGTCTGGGCATCCCCAGCGCACTTAGGGCGGCAATTGCAAAAAAGAACAAGTGATGGACTGAATGTGGATCAATGTCACACACTCCCCCAGTCAAAAGATCTGGGCCCAAATCCATCGTTTTTTTGCACTCCACACCACCCTGGGTCAGATAATGGCTTTATGCAAATCAGCTCTGACCCTGTTGCCCCATGGGAACAGTCCAGTCCGAACTACAACAGCCATATCTTTCCCAGACCGGAATCAAGCATCCGAGGACCGGACCGGTTTCGAGGTAACACCTCTCTTCAGCCCGGCTAGCTTGACTCCAAGTGGTGTGGAGTGCCTGGGACCCACGTCTGGGCATCCCCAGCGCACTTAGGGCGGCAATTGCAAAAAAGAACAAGTGATGGACTGAATGTGGATCAATGTCACACACTCCCCCAGTCAAAAGATCTGGGCCCAAATCCATCGTTTTTTTTGCACTCCACACCACCCTGGGTCAGATAATGGCTTTATGCAAATCAGCTCTGACCCTGTTGCCCCATGGGAACAGTCCAGTCCGAACTACAACAGCCATATCTTTCCCAGACCGGAATCAAGCATCCGAGGACCGGACCGGTTTCGAGGTAACACCTCTCTTCAGCCCGGCTAGCTTGACTCCAAGTGGTGTGGAGTGCCTGGGACCCACGTCTGGGCATCCCCAGCGCACTTAGGGCGGCAATTGCAAAAAAGAACAAGTGATGGACTGAATGTGGATCAATGTCACACACTCCCCCAGTCAAAAGATCTGGGCCCAAATCCATCGTTTTTTTGCACTCCACACCACCCTGGGTCAGATAATGGCTTTATGCAAATCAGCTCTGACCCTGTTGCCCCATGGGAACAGTCCAGTCCGAACTACAACAGCCATATCTTTCCCAGACCGGAATCAAGCATCCGAGGACCGGACCGGTTTCGAGGTAACACCTCTCTTCAGCCCGGCTAGCTTGACTCCAAGTGGTGTGGAGTGCCTGGGACCCACGTCTGGGCATCCCCAGCGCACTTAGGGCGGCAATTGCAAAAAAGAACAAGTGATGGACTGAATGTGGATCAATGTCACACACTCCCCCAGTCAAAAGATCTGGGCCCAAATCCATCGTTTTTTTGCACTCCACACCACCCTGGGTCAGATAATGGCTTTATGCAAATCAGCTCTGACCCTGTTGCCCCATGGGAACAGTCCAGTCCGAACTACAACAGAGTGCAAAAAAACGATGGATTTGGGCCCAGATCTTTTGACTGGGGGAGTGTGTGACATTGATCCACATTCAGTCCATCACTTGTTGTTTTTGCAATTGCCGCCCTAAGTGCGCTGGGGATGCCCAGACGTGGGTCCCAGGCACTCCACACCACTTGGAGTCAAGCTAGCCGGGCTGAAGAGAGGTGTTACCTCGAAACCGGTCCGGTCCTCGGATGCTTGATTCCGTTCTGGCAAGGACATGGCTTTTGTAGTTCGGACTGGACTGTTCCCATGGGGCAACAGGGTCAGAGCTGATTTGCATATCGCCATTGTCTAACCCAGGGTGGTGTGGAGTGCAAAAAAACGATGGATTTGGGCCCAGATCTTTTGACTGGGGGAGTGTGTGTGACATTGATCCACATTCAGTCCATCACTTGTTGTTTTTGCAATTGCCGCCCTAAGTGCGCTGGGGATGCCCAGACGTGGGTCCCAGGCACTCCACACCACTTGGAGTCAAGCTAGCCGGGCTGAAGAGAGGTGTTACCTCGAAACCGGTCCGGTCCTCGGATGCTTGATTCCGTTCTGGCAAGGACATGGCTTTTGTAGTTCGGACTGGACTGTTCCCATGGGGCAACAGGGTCAGAGCTGATTTGCATATCGCCATTGTCTAACCCAGGGTGGTGTGGAGTGCAAAAAAACGATGGATTTGGGCCCAGATCTTTTGACTGGGGGAGTGTGTGACATTGATCCACATTCAGTCCATCACTTGTTGTTTTTGCAATTGCCGCCCTAAGTGCGCTGGGGATGCCCAGACGTGGGTCCCAGGCACTCCACACCACTTGGAGTCAAGCTAGCCGGGCTGAAGAGAGGTGTTACCTCGAAACCGGTCCGGTCCTCGGATGCTTGATTCCGTTCTGGCAAGGACATGGCTTTTGTAGTTCGGACTGGACTGTTCCCATGGGGCAACAGGGTCAGAGCTGATTTGCATATCGCCATTGTCTAACCCAGGGTGGTGTGGAGTGCAAAAAAACGATGGATTTGGGCCCAGATCTTTTGACTGGGGGAGTGTGTGACATTGATCCACATTCAGTCCATCACTTGTTGTTTTTGCAATTGCCGCCCTAAGTGCGCTGGGGATGCCCAGACGTGGGTCCCAGGCACTCCACACCACTTGGAGTCAAGCTAGCCGGGCTGAAGAGAGGTGTTACCTCGAAACCGGTCCGGTCCTCGGATGCTTGATTCCGTTCTGGCAAGGACATGGCTTTTGTAGTTCGGACTGGACTGTTCCCATGGGGCAACAGGGTCAGAGCTGATTTGCATATCGCCATTGTCTAACCCAGGGTGGTGTGGAGTGCAAAAAAAAGATGGATTTGGGCCCAGATCTTTTGACTGGGGGAGTGTGTGACATTGATCCACATTCAGTCCATCACTTGTTGTTTTTGCAATTGCCGCCCTAAGTGCGCTGGGGATGCCCAGACGTGGGTCCCAGGCACTCCACACCACTTGGAGTCAAGCTAGCCGGGCTGAAGAGAGGTGTTACCTCGAAACCGGTCCGGTCCTCGGATGCTTGATTCCGTTCTGGCAAGGACATGGCTTTTGTAGTTCGGACTGGACTGTTCCCATGGGGCAACAGGGTCAGAGCTGATTTGCATATCGCCATTGTCTAACCCAGGGTGGTGTGGAGTGCAAAAAAACGATGGATTTGGGCCCAGATCTTTTGACTGGGGGAGTGTGTGACATTGATCCACATTCAGTCCATCACTTGTTGTTTTTGCAATTGCCGCCCTAAGTGCGCTGGGGATGCCCAGACGTGGGTCCCAGGCACTCCACACCACTTGGAGTCAAGCTAGCCGGGCTGAAGAGAGGTGTTACCTCGAAACCGGTCCGGTCCTCGGATGCTTGATTCCGTTCTGGCAAGGACATGGCTTTTGTAGTTCGGACTGGACTGTTCCCATGGGGCAACAGGGTCAGAGCTGATTTGCATATCGCCATTGTCTAACCCAGGGTGGTGTGGAGTGCAAAAAAACTATGGATTTGGGCCCAGATCTTTTGACTGGGGGAGTGTGTGACATTGGTCCACATTCAGTCCATCACTTGTTGTTTTTGCAATTGCCGCCCTAAGTGCGCTGGGGATGCCCAGACGTGGGTCCCAGGCACTCCACACCACTTGGAGTCAAGCTAGCCGGGCTGAAGAGAGGTGTTACCTCGAAACCGGTCCGGTCCTCGGATGCTTGATTCCGTTCTGGCAAGGACATGGCTTTTGTAGTTCGGACTGGACTGTTCCCATGGGGCAACAGGGTCAGAGCTGATTTGCATATCGCCATTGTCTAACCCAGGGTGGTGTGGAGTGCAAAAAAACGATGGATTTGGGCCCAGATCTTTTGACTGGGGGAGTGTGTGACATTGATCCACATTCAGTCCATCACTTGTTGTTTTTGCAATTGCCGCCCTAAGTGCGCTGGGGATGCCCAGACGTGGGTCCCAGGCACTCCACACCACTTGGAGTCAAGCTAGCCGGGCTGAAGAGAGGTGTTACCTCGAAACCGGTCCGGTCCTCGGATGCTTGATTCCGTTCTGGCAAGGACATGGCTTTTGTAGTTCGGACTGGACTGTTCCCATGGGGCAACAGGGTCAGAGCTGATTTGCATATCGCCATTGTCTAACCCAGGGTGGTGTGGAGTGCAAAAAAACGATGGATTTGGGCCCAGATCTTTTGACTGGGGGAGTGTGTGACATTGATCCACATTCAGTCCATCACTTGTTGTTTTTGCAATTGCCGCCCTAAGTGCGCTGGGGATGCCCAGACGTGGGTCCCAGGCACTCCACACCACTTGGAGTCAAGCTAGCCGGGCTGAAGAGAGGTGTTACCTCGAAACCGGTCCGGTCCTCGGATGCTTGATTCCGTTCTGGCAAGGACATGGCTTTTGTAGTTCGGACTGGACTGTTCCCATGGGGCAACAGGGTCAGAGCTGATTTGCATATCGCCATTGTCTAACCCAGGGTGGTGTGGAGTGCAAAAAAACGATGGATTTGGGCCCAGATCTTTTGACTGGGGGAGTGTGTGACATTGATCCACATTCAGTCCATCACTTGTTGTTTTTGCAATTGCCGCCCTAAGTGCGCTGGGGATGCCCAGACGTGGGTCCCAGGCACTCCACACCACTTGGAGTCAAGCTAGCCGGGCTGAAGAGAGGTGTTACCTCGAAACCGGTCCGGTCCTCGGATGCTTGATTCCGTTCTGGCAAGGACATGGCTTTTGTAGTTCGGACTGGACTGTTCCCATGGGGCAACAGGGTCAGAGCTGATTTGCATATCGCCATTGTCTAACCCAGGGTGGTGTGGAGTGCAAAAAAACGATGGATTTGGGCCCAGATCTTTTGACTGGGGGAGTGTGTGACATTGATCCACATTCAGTCCATCACTTGTTGTTTTTGCAATTGCCGCCCTAAGTGCGCTGGGGATGCCCAGACGTGGGTCCCAGGCACTCCACACCACTTGGAGTCAAGCTAGCCGGGCTGAAGAGAGGTGTTACCTCGAAACCGGTCCGGTCCTCGGATGCTTGATTCCGTTCTGGCAAGGACATGGCTTTTGTAGTTCGGACTGGACTGTTCCCATGGGGCAACAGGGTCAGAGCTGATTTGCATATCGCCATTGTCTAACCCAGGGTGGTGTGGAGTGCAAAAAAACGATGGATTTGGGCCCAGATCTTTTGACTGGGGGAGTGTGTGACATTGATCCACATTCAGTCCATCACTTGTTGTTTTTGCAATTGCCGCCCTAAGTGCGCTGGGGATGCCCAGACGTGGGTCCCAGGCACTCCACACCACTTGGAGTCAAGCTAGCCGGGCTGAAGAGAGGTGTTACCTCGAAACCGGTCCGGTCCTCGGATGCTTGATTCCGTTCTGGCAAGGACATGGCTTTTGTAGTTCGGACTGGACTGTTCCCATGGGGCAACAGGGTCAGAGCTGATTTGCATATCGCCATTGTCTAACCCAGGGTGGTGTGGAGTGCAAAAAAACGATGGATTTGGGCCCAGATCTTTTGACTGGGGGAGTGTGTGACATTGATCCACATTCAGTCCATCACTTGTTGTTTTTGCAATTGCCGCCCTAAGTGCGCTGGGGATGCCCAGACGTGGGTCCCAGGCACTCCACACCACTTGGAGTCAAGCTAGCCGGGCTGAAGAGAGGTGTTACCTCGAAACCGGTCCGGTCCTCGGATGCTTGATTCCGTTCTGGCAAGGACATGGCTTTTGTAGTTCGGACTGGACTGTTCCCATGGGGCAACAGGGTCAGAGCTGATTTGCATATCGCCATTGTCTAACCCAGGGTGGTGTGGAGTGCAAAAAAACGATGGATTTGGGCCCAGATCTTTTGACTGGGGGAGTGTGTGACATTGATCCACATTCAGTCCATCACTTGTTGTTTTTGCAATTGCCGCCCTAAGTGCGCTGGGGATGCCCAGACGTGGGTCCCAGGCACTCCACACCACTTGGAGTCAAGCTAGCCGGGCTGAAGAGAGGTGTTACCTCGAAACCGGTCCGGTCCTCGGATGCTTGATTCCGTTCTGGCAAGGACATGGCTTTTGTAGTTCGGACTGGACTGTTCCCATGGGGCAACAGGGTCAGAGCTGATTTGCATATCGCCATTGTCTAACCCAGGGTGGTGTGGAGTGCAAAAAAACGATGGATTTGGGCCCAGATCTTTTGACTGGGGGAGTGTGTGACATTGATCCACATTCAGTCCATCACTTGTTGTTTTTGCAATTGCCGCCCTAAGTGCGCTGGGGATGCCCAGACGTGGGTCCCAGGCACTCCACACCACTTGGAGTCAAGCTAGCCGGGCTGAAGAGAGGTGTTACCTCGAAACCGGTCCGGTCCTCGGATGCTTGATTCCGTTCTGGCAAGGACATGGCTTTTGTAGTTCGGACTGGACTGTTCCCATGGGGCAACAGGGTCAGAGCTGATTTGCATATCGCCATTGTCTAACCCAGGGTGGTGTGGAGTGCAAAAAAACGATGGATTTGGGCCCAGATCTTTTGACTGGGGGAGTGTGTGACATTGATCCACATTCAGTCCATCACTTGTTGTTTTTGCAATTGCCGCCCTAAGTGCGCTGGGGATGCCCAGACGTGGGTCCCAGGCACTCCACACCACTTGGAGTCAAGCTAGCCGGGCTGAAGAGAGGTGTTACCTCGAAACCGGTCCGGTCCTCGGATGCTTGATTCCGTTCTGGCAAGGACATGGCTTTTGTAGTTCGGACTGGACTGTTCCCATGGGGCAACAGGGTCAGAGCTGATTTGCATATCGCCATTGTCTAACCCAGGGTGGTGTGGAGTGCAAAAAAACGATGGATTTGGGCCCAGATCTTTTGACTGGGGGAGTGTGTGACATTGATCCACATTCAGTCCATCACTTGTTGTTTTTGCTACTTTTTTTTAAAGCATAAATACTTTAAGTATATATATGTCCTACTTTTTAAATATAATGCACCCTGCAATATTAAGCCATAGTGGTGCACTTCCAGGCCTGAGAACCTTGGGAGAAGGCATTAAGAGACTCTCTGAGTGTTAGGTAAAGTTGATAAAAAGTCCAGTCCCAGTCCGTTTGCAGCTGTCCAGGTGGGACCTTCAGAGAAAAGGCTCTTGTAGCTTATTGTTTTTCTGTAGCCACACAGGAGGTCAGCCAACTGACCCTCCAGAATAATTTATTTTGCTCTGGGTACAGAAGAGAGTAGACCCAGTCCTTCAATCTCATCCCAGGTCACAAACATCAGGTTCAGTCCTATCCTGATCTTCCACAGCTCCATTAAGAGTTCTAAGGAGGGTTCCTGGGATGCCATGCTTGTGGTTAACCCAAGCTAGTGAGTGGAGGTGACTCCTCAGCACCCCGTAACCAGTGGGGTAAAGGTTTCTGGAGGCAACCCTACCCACTTTTGCAGTAGTTTCCTGTTTGCCCTACTGTAAAAAGACCCAAAATGCCATGAGTCTGGGCAATCGCATGATGCAGAAGTCTCCAGCCATATTAAACTTGGGCTCTTAGAGCTGGGGGTGTGTATGGGAGGATACCAGGGAAATCATTATTAAAATTAAAATTCCGTTTGAAGCAGGCCCTGGACCAACAACAAAACAAGAGAAAGAAGTCTGCTAGGACAAAAGCAGGTCCCTTTCCAACCAGGCAGGAGATACAAAATAATTGTTATCTGATCCTGTTTAATCCCTTTCAAGGATATAACAGTTTTACATACGCCTCAGACAAACCTGTCAGTCAGAGTTTGACACAGTTGTGCCTAGAGGATTGTAACAACCTCCACCCTGAATGTTCTGCTAAGCTTAGATGGGCCCTTTCACCCATTCGGGTTGACATACTGAGGAGTGTGCAGGTCCACAAGTAGCATTTATTTATTTGTATTGATTTATATAGCGCAACTAATATCCGGAGGGGTCTAGGTGCTAGCATCCATCCACCTGCCAGCCATAGGGAACAATGACTGAGAAAAGGGGAAAAAAAGGAAAAGAAAAGGAACTAGTTGCAGCTCATTAATAGGCTTTAAAAAGCCAAATCTTCCGACCCTTCCTGAAGGATAACAGGTTTGGTGAGATTTTCTGTGAAAGTGGCAGATGATTCCAAAATCTGGTGGTATTATATAGGAAGCTTTTGCCACCCCAGTTGCAGCCGGTGGGAAGAGGACGCCAACTTGTCTGTTGCTGCCTGCTAGTCTACCGCTAGCATACCACTCTGCCCTGCTGCCACCAAACAGGAAAAAGGCAAAAAAGGCACGGAAGGTTATTGTTAATAATTGTGTCATGGATCGGATAGACACACTGATTAGTGAGTGTGAGGATATCCTTGAATCAGATCTCCCTTAGAACCTATAAATAGTAACACCAAACCCCACCAGAAAGAGAACATTCAGGTAAATTGAGCACAGTTTGCCATTCCAGATATGTTCTGTAAAGCTAGCAAGAGTCAGTTACATAATACAACTAGTGAGATCCAAGTTGAAAATGCTTCTCTTCAGACTGCTGTCGATTCTGGGGGAGATGCTCCTTCTGCAGACGTAGACCGTGTAGCCCACATTGATCCAATTGTCATCTCCACCAATAGATTCCAAGTACTGGGTGATGCACAAATGCAAAATAGGGTAGAGGAAAATGGTTTGAGGAGAGCGCAAGCTCAAACTCAAACTGTTAACCTCCCTTGCGAGCGAAAGCCTAATGCTGGCTTGGAAGAGCAGACTTTAGAAAAATTGTCACAGGAAGTTTCCACATTGCGAGATGAAGTACAGACAATGAAGGGCTCACTAGAGGAGATACTTATATTGGTGAGATCCCTAACCTCGGGGACGGGTCTACAAGGGCAGTCCTGCCTAACAGGACATTAAGAAGTTGAAACCCCCATTAGGACCTTTATCCAAAGATCACGTGGGTCCTCGGCCAAACACAAGCCTCCCAGTTAGTAAAGATTTGGGAGTGCCAAGATTTAATCGAACATTTTATCCAGATAAAAGATGCCCTAACGACTTGAAAGCCCAATCAGCGAGGTATACAGCCACTGGTATACAGCGAGGTAGTTGCCACTGAACCTAGCCCATAGTATGGTACACAACCGGATAGCAGTATCCATTTACCTCTTAGGCACAACGTTTATGCACAAGAGGGCCCAAGGCTTCGAGGACTGGGTTTGGGGCCAACTAGAGGGTATAAGCTGAACACACACAAGCTCCCTAGAATCTATATGGCTAACGTTCCAAAACTAACCCCAAATAGTGGCAGTGAGAATGGGGATTCACTGACAAACAAAGCCATTCACTGTATCAGAAACGTGAGAGGTTGACGATCGGTGATCAGGGAGGACATTATAGCTGCACGAAGGATCTCTCTCCACAATCAACCACTTGATAATATCGAACTTACTATGAAGAGTGTAGAACTAGTTGACAATCTCTTTACATTGGAGTTCCGTACTAGCTGCCCAGAGAATTCTAGAATACAATTTAGGCGCTCCCTTACTGGTTATGACGTTGAGGTCTGTCAGGGACTCCGTAGATTGCAGGGCTGTTCAAGCCTTGAGATCAACGATTGACTAAATCTCACAGACCTGCCCGGGGCTCCAAAAGATGATTCTATTGCATTCCTAGGGAGGGATCTAAGGAGAGGCTATCGACCCTATCAATAATGTGCCTCTGACACTAAAAGTTGATGGGGGAGATAACTTTAGCTGTCCTACCAACTATGAAACAACCTGTGCCCCAGATCCCAGATCCTACCCTATCTGTAAGTAATGTCCCGAGGGGGGTACTTGTAGAATCTCTTAGCAATAGGGGCACGTACCCACCAGGAACTTCACAGATGGTTGAGAATCTACCAAAAGTATGTAACATTCGGAGCTGGAATATCGCAGGCCTTAACTCAAAGCTATGCTCGCCTGAATGGAATACTTTTGTAAAGATATATGACATAAGTGCCTTCCAAGAGACCTGTTATTGGGGGACAAGGGAACCCGAAGGTAATTCACTAGGGACCTTGGGCGTTAACTTTTTACAAAAAACAGTGGACCCTAGTATTTGAGAGATCATGCTAAGAATAGACATACACTCGATAGTCAGTATGTCCTTTGTCCAGCCGGACAGGAATTTATTTGAAAAATGCACAAAATTGGAAATTAATCTTAAGTTAATGTCAAGTGGGCAAGGCCCGTGACCCACAGTGAACAAGACAAAACAACAGAATTCAGGCAAGAGCGAACAAGGCGGTCTGTATACTTGTAGTCAGTGAACAGACTTGATTACGTTTTTTGGGTACCATTGTACAGAGCATTTATGAACATTTTAGATACATATGGCACTAGTGTGTCGACGACGTTTTGATGCCGAAACCTTAGATACATGGCATCATCTTCAGGACAAGTATATAAATCATGTTTGTCTTGAAAGGATAGGTAACAATTGCCTTACATACTATAAACAATCAACATAGAATAAACAATTTAAGACAAAAATTAAAAGGTGGAAAAATGGATGAAGGAAAAACAATGTGCTTATGTTGCTAGGCATGTGTAAAAGGACCAATCGTAACATGAATGCATTTTAGTGATCATAGCAATTTGGATTTAAAATGGGCGACTGTAGGAGAGTAGGGTCTGCTTTCCTATGGTCACCCCACTTTTTGCTTTTTGCTTCACTGGTTTTCGACTTAATGTGGCTGTGGGCCTCCTAATCAGACCCACAGCCCCGCTGTTCTCTCTCTAAATTTCACACCATGTACTTTAGATACATCACCAATTGGGATTTGGGTCACTCTTGTGTGAATCCCTGTACAGTGTACCATAGGTACCCAGGGCATAGGTGCACCCAAGACCTACCAGGGGCTGCAGCATATCTTTTGCCACCCCTGGCTGGCCATCCAAACTGACACAACTGGCTGATCACTCAGCTGGGGCAAGGTTGTGTAATAGTATTTCTATACCTACCATTATATATAGACACATATGCACCTATAAGTCACTCCTATGGCAGGCCTTAACAATCCTGAAGGCAGAGTGCTTGGTTTTATGTGAGATGGTGCTCTAGCATGAGCTGTGCCTGTCTGCAGCTTTAGGAACCAAGTCCTTATAGCTGTTCTATGATATTGCCATACCATATACTCTTAAGTGCATTATAATCCTCGCGGTTGAATGATAACTTTGGTTTGGCTTTATCAAAACATGTCGTGTAAGGAGTCATACACTTTGGAATACTACCCCCTCGCCAGTTCTGATGACGGGCGTAGCATTCCACCCTTCTAGAGGGAGAAGACATGTTGTTCCTACTAATCCCGGTTAAAGTTAACCAGAGCCTCAGCATCACAAATGGATGCTGCTGCCACATACACAAGTCTGAACTCCTGCTGCTGGGAGTCCTTCAAGCGAGGGAGGCTTGGACAATAGGTTTCCTGTCTTGGGAGGTGATAGCACCACCCCAGACAGGCCATAGTGTATTGGGGCAGGGAGGGTTGAATGAAATGAGACACTGCCTGGGGCACACAAGGTGTCCCATGCATAGTCCGGTTCAAACTGGTGCTGGAGCACTCCAGCCCCAGCTCTGGCGTGAAACTGGACAAAGGGAAAGGGGTGTAACCACCCCCTTCCCTGGTCCCACCCATAGGAGGGACCTAGCAGGTAATCCAGCCCCTAAATTTGGTATATAGGTAGGAGCTGTGTCCCAAGACTTTAGATTTATCCTGACTGAAACTTGAAATGAAACTCTGGACCTTCGATGTTCTACTTGAAGATAGACGACTGAAGAATCTCCCTTGTGGTCAAGGAGTGACCACCCTGTGCAAACAGGCACCATCAAGTGATCAACGGTTTGCTTTGTCGACGCTCCCGCCGGAGCCTGAGCACAGAGCCTGACAAGACCCATACTTCCAGACTTCCAACAGCCCGATCCACAGTCACAGCAGAGCTGAGACCCGTGGAGTCGACGAGAGACGTGGGACCGGCCATCTTGTAAAGCCAGCGAATTGCTTTCCGTGCAACTTCTGAGGCACCCTCGAAGTTGTGCATTGGGGATTGAGAAGCCCCAGACCCGAGCACCATCTGCACCGAAGATCAGCCCTCCACACTCCACGAGTTCTGAGTGGGGCCCTTCTGCATTTTCCTGCTCGATGAGTCTGTCCGGTCACTTGCCCGTTGGCTAGTGACCTCTGTAACGACGAACCTTTTGATTTACAACCACTGTGCAGCCAATTATTATCGCGCTTGCGCTCTGGCTCATAGGATCTCCTGCACTGCGCCGTTTTCATGAAATCTCCCCACTTGGTGGTAGAGTTCTTTATTTCGTGTTATTTTTAATCACTACGCCGACTGCGCCGGGTGACAGCAACCATCTCATGGCACACAGATTTATAGACTCCACCACTGTAGTAGCAATTCAAACAGTTACTGACTTTACTGTTTACCCACAACAAACTAAGTCAGGCACAAGCATGCTAGCTACGCCATCAACTAATATTAGTATGTCGATGTGAGAAGTTGGCCTGATATGTGATGTCCACTATTCTAGTGGGCACCTGTATCAGTCCAAACAACCCTTATGGTGATGTGAATGTGATTGTGAATGTGTGTGTACTTGTAAAGAGCAACTGTCACCCCTCCCTAGGAGAAGTTAACAACTGCCACACTATGTGTAGTAGTAACGTTGCTTGCATTGGTCACCAGGTAATTATCACCCAGTACAATCTGCCCAGGGTCCACAAAGTTAGGTGTCACCATAGTGACACTGGCACATGTGTCCCTGTATGCCTGAGCCACTTTGTCATTGATTAAAGGTGTTTGCCCGTACTTGCCCAGAGTACTGGGGCTCACAGTTGAGGAAATAGCCATGTCCACATTACAGACAAGAACAGCCTGGGTTGGTATCCTGACTAAGCCAGAATCCACCTCAGTACCCATGGTTAACCCCACTAAAGCCTTGGGTTGAGAACTACTACTTTTAACTGTACTAGGGGGTGGAGATGCCTTAGGGGCTACAGTGGTAGCGGCTGTACCTTTCTTGGTGCACTCACTGAACCAGTGAGAGGCAGATTTACAATAATTACACCAAGGATTCTTTGGACCTTCTTTCTTCTTCTTCTTGGAATTTTGGGACCCCCCTTCATTAGAATTTTGGGGGCCTGATGAAGACTTCTGGTCTTTTGGTTTCTGATCCCCACCTTTTTGGTCTGCCTTTTTCTGATCACTACCTTGGACCTGGTTTTTCTGCTTGACCCTGGTTCTGACCCATTTGTCTGCCTTCTTTCCCAATTCTTGGGGAGAGGTCAGATCTGAGTTAATCAGGTGTTGGTGCAACAACTGGTTCTGACAATTGTTAGGTATTTGCTCTCTCATGATCAAATTATACAATCCTGTATAGTCCTTAACTTTACTTCCCAGCAACCAGCCTTCCAGAGCCTTAGTGGCACAATCAAGAAAATCAGTCCAGTCCTGAGTCTTTGTCTTCTGGGTATCTCTGTACATAAACCTGTACTGTTCAGTGGTAAGGCCAAACCCATCAATTAGAGCACTCTTCAGTACAGTGTAATTGTTAGCATCACCATCACTAATTGTGAGGAGCTTGTCTCTTCCTTTTTCTGAAAAGGAGAGCCATACGTTTGCTGCACACTGACTTTGGGGTACCTGCTGTACCTTGCCGGCCCTCTCCAAAGCAGTTATCCATTTGTGGATATCATCCCCAACTTTGTAGGGGGCACAATCTTACTCAGGTGTCTATTGTCATAGGACCTGTCTTTATTCTTAGGGATATTGCTGCCACCAGTGGAATCTAATCCACTCAACTATTTCTCCCTTGCCAAAGCAAGTTTTGCTTGGGCTAGGGCAAGTTCGTCCCTCTCTATTCTGATTTGGACTTCCCTCATCCTAGCCTGGTGTTCTCTCCTCTGACAACCCCTTGAGGCATTGGAGTGGAGAGATTCCCCTGAATGGGATCTTTCCCTCCTATACCTCTGATTAAGTCTACTGATGGGTCTGTATGGGGCTTGCCCCTCTCCAGCCCCATGTAGGCTTAGGTTAGCCTGGCTAAGTCTCCTAACTTCAACCTGGCTGCCTA
Source organism: Lissotriton helveticus (assembly GCF_964261635.1). Classification (NCBI taxonomy): domain Eukaryota; kingdom Metazoa; phylum Chordata; class Amphibia; order Caudata; family Salamandridae; genus Lissotriton; species Lissotriton helveticus. Next base: position 360,974,589 of record NC_136069.1, read on the forward strand.
CCTCATCCTCAGAATCTTCCTCCTCCACTATCTTATCATCATCTATGACAGTAGGGTCAGGGGCATCTTCTGTGGAGGGTAGTACCTCCTCTGCATTACCTCTAGGGCCTGTGTTAGAGGCCTCAAGAACCTCAGATTCCTCTAGGAGTTCTATCAGGTGCTGAAGGGTAGGGTTAGAACCCTGTTTCAGCTTCCTTGTGGTACACAAGTGTCTCAGTTCTCTGAAGCTGAATATGTCAAATTTTGAGGGTGCCCTGGTAGGGTCACCTCCCAAAGGTAGAGATACACTAGGTTCACCTGTGGCTGACATTTTCTAGTGAGGTGTGGTGTGTGCACCTACCTACACTAAGTGTTTCCTACTAAACCTCTCTAGGAGCTGTAGTCAGGGTATGCTAGGCCCTTTAGTCTACAACAACTAAGTTCAGTAGAACTTAAGTATTTTAAGTCTTGTTATATGTACCTATGGTACCTAATGTGATCTTTCAAATGATATCTCAAAGATTACAATAGGTAAAACAACAGCAAGCTCAAATCCCAACCGCTGCACACCAATGTGAGAAGTTAGCCTGATATATGATGTCACTATTCTAGTGGGCACCTTGTATCAGTCCAAACAACCCTTATGGTGATGGTTGTAAAGTCAACCTTATAGACCAGCTATCCTAGTGGTAGCATGGACAACGCAGTCTTAGGCTAAACTCAAGAGAGCATGTGAAGCCAGCTGTTTTACCATATGCAATCCCTTTTAATACCAAGTGAAAGGACACCACACAGGTTATATAAATAAAATATATGTATTTATTACTAAATAAATCCTCTGAACTCTTTATGAGGTCAGGGGCACAAGCACATAACAAGATACTCAATTATCATACAATAAGTTGCACAAAATACAGTAATGCCCTAGGGGCACTTCAAACCATATACTAAAATAGTGGTATACGAAGCTGCCTTTGCTCTTTTGCACAATGCTCATTTGCTGCTAGTTTTAAAAACAATTTGGGTTTTTAAACAAGAGGTTCCGGGAGCCTTCTTCCGGCGAGGTTAGCGTTCCAGTTGCCAGCCGCGACTATTTAGAGGCGTGCTGGGCTGGGCGCTCTGCGGTTCCACATTGCTGGCGAGTAAACTGAATTTTGCCTACAGCTGATTTAAAAACGAATTTATTACGAATTTATTACGAAGCTGCCTTTGCTCTTTTGCACAATGCTCATTTGCTGCTAGTTTTAAAAACAAATTGGGTTTTTAAACAAGAGGGATTGGCTCTTTTGCACATTGCTCATTTGATGCTAGTTTAAAACGAATTGGGCTTTTAAACAAGAGGGAATATATTTTTAATTATTGTTGCACGAGTGTTTGGCATAGTTACTCTGTCTGAGGCTTCCCCGATCCGCCACGGCTTTCCCGATTGTTGCGGAGGGAAGACCTCAGTTCGCCTCACTTCCGGGAGCCTTCTTCCGGCGAGGTCAGCGTTCCAGTTGCCAGGCGCGACTATTTAGAGGCGTGCTGGGTTGGGCGCTCTGCGGTTCCGCACTGCTGGCGAGTAAACTGAATTTTGCCTACAGCTGATTTAAAAACGAATTTATTACGAAGCTGCCTTTGCTCTTTTGCACAATGCTCATTTGCTGCTAGTTTTAAAAACGATTTGGGTTTTTAAACAAGGGGGATTGGCTCTTTTGCACATTGCTCATTTGATGCTAGTTTAAAAACAAATTGGGCTTTTAAACAAGAGGGAATAGGGGGAGGAGCCAAGATGGCGATCGGGACGGACGCGTAGGCTCCCGGCTCCAAGACCCTCCGAGCCCCGCACGACTCTCCTGTCATCATCCTGATATTGCGCCTCAATTTGGTGTTGGGGAATGAGCGCTGGAACCGATAGCGCGATCCCGAGATCCCTGCCGGCCCCATACCCGGAGAAATCTGCGACGGCAGTCAGCGGCCCTGAAAGACTCTGGCACCGGGACGTCTGCTGCTAAATATGGCTGGGAGCTGATGCAACAACAGCGGCCATCTGTTCTGGGGCGGAGTCGGTCTACTGGAGCGCAGTGTCCATCGGTCGGATTTTCACCACAGGCGTCCTGCTTGACAAGCAACGCGGCCGTGGAGCACCCCCGAAGCATTGGCCTGGTGGGAACTTTATATATATGAGGAGCGCAGATGGTAGCTGCTCCGACGCTGCTTAGGATTCGGCCCGGTTCTTGCGGGCCGCTCCCGAATTTTCGGCTGGGGCTGAACCGGAGCGCAGATGACCGCTGCAGGAGACCGTTCCTTGGGGGTCTGCCTTCTCTGTCTCCGCGAATCGGATAGTTGTCGCATCGAGCTGGACTCGCCTTTGACCGATTCCCAGTCCCCATTTGCAATGGAAACACCAGAATGCGGCCTGGATGAGATGGAGAATGCCATCCTGGCTACCGGGGTCCAGCAAGAGGTGGAGTGTGTACAGTTATGTGGCGCTACGGTATGTGAGAAAAGGGCTGCGCTGTTCTGCGGTGACATCCTTGCTGCGATTGGTGCCTTTCGATCTGCCTGGGAACATTGTTCCCGTGAGCTGGGGAAGAAGCTGGATGATATCACGCTCATGCTGGGGCACTCACGGTCGGACGACTTCTTGGTGCACGAGGATCTGCCCCGAACTGTCTCCGAGGGGGGTACCGTGACCGCCCGTGTATGCGGAGGGGTACGGGTGCTACTGGACTATGCTGTGAATCGTGGACAGCTATCCGTGGCTTTGGACTATTGTGGTATATAAATAAATAATACCGGATCTAGGTTTGACTGGACATAGCAATAACAGATAGCTCAAAAAATAAGAGTCAAGATTCGAGGTAGTAGGAGTTTGCAGGTTTAATACAGCATAAAGGACAGGAACAGGACAACCTGCACAGGAATAGGATGGCAGCGCTGCCGGGGGCAGGATCAAGGAAAAGGATAACTTTTAATAACAATGCACAAGCATATATACTAAAATAGTTGCATTACAATACATATGATAGGCGGAGCAGTGGGTGTGGTCAATAGCAGTCGCGAAAGATAAGGGTGAAAGTGGGTGTAACAGGAGGCGTATACATGGACATGTGATGTAAACGTAACAGAATATGTCATAAATGGGGCTACCTAAGGAGCCGGGACCTCTAACCTAATGGTGCGCGCAAACTGACAATGACGTGTTACTAGGAGAAGCTGGGGGCTATGACTTCTGCGCTAGGAGCAGAGACTGAAGTCTGGAGAGTCAGGGCGACATGTACCTAAACCCTATCTAGTATCTAATGTTTAGAGAACATGTTGATATAAACTAAGAGTCAGGAGGGGAGAGGCTAACAGACTCTAAGACTGGAGCATGCATTATTCTACATGTAGTGTGTGTTGAAGAATATAAAATGACCATTAATACAGTATTTCTCCTACATGGAGACGTAAAGGGTAGACAATGACGGAAACTATTGATGCGATTCAGTAGTTTAGGAATGCAGAGAAGGAGGGCTGGACTGATAACTAGAATCATAACATACTCTTGGCAGACTAGCAGGCAGAGCCAGGCCGAGCCGGGCACTGTGAGGCAGGAAGTAAGTGAAGGGTCGAGGATACAGGTGGGGGCTGTATCGCTCCTCAGCGAGGGCTCAGGAGACAGGAGCTGAATCTGGTGTCCAGGCCCTTTTGAGGCCTAGAAACGGGGACTTTTCAATGAAATAACGTGCACACTGGGAAACGTGGCAACGTAACTTTACATAGGCCTAATACTCGTAGCTTTCACGAGAACTGGAAACTGGCATACTAGAGATGGACACAACTGTAATTGCGTCTTTAATCAAACATGGGGAATACATATGCATATTAATCATGCACACATAACATAAGATGGGGAACACGTAGGGACACAGAACATGGCAAAATTTACTTTTCCACATTCCCTCCTTGTCACTACGTTTCCATCAGGAAACATCAATATTCATGATACCATCTATCATTTCATACAGTATCATTTGCTCGTCTCGAATTTTCTTGGAACGGGATTTAGAACGGGACTTGGGACTAGGAATACAAGAGGTAGCGCAAATGCCACAAATCGCAGGGCCACATTGTATACATAGGCAGCAACTGAATATGATCGCTACTGCAATACCTAGAAAAGACAATACTTTCCATCCCCAGGCGGAAATTATATTCCAGAACCAACCGGACCATGTCCAGGTGCCTGGATCTTGGTGTAACATATGGGCAATTTTATGGAGTCTGGTTATAGCTGAATAAACAGACGGCGCGTTATTAGGAATGAAAATGCAGCAACTAGATCCGATGACTCTACATGCCCCGCCCCTATCGGCCAGTATGACATCAAGGACGAGACGATTCTGGAGCACGACAATTCTCATAAAGGATTGCTCTTCGGTTAAGTTACTTAGAGCAGAAGTAGTCTCAATCACTACTGCCTCGAGTGTTCTGGTTAATCTACGTATCAGTTTACTATTCACAACAGTACCTAAATAGGGGAAGACACCTTTATTGATATCTATGTATTGTTCTAGAGCAGTTTCAGTATAATCGACAATCGGGAGGTCTCTTTTGTGTCTAGTATGTACTAGGTGGAACTTCCTATGATAGTCAGGTGGGGCTAGGAAAACTGGTGGCAGTAGGAAGGCAATGTAACAGGTTCCCTCCCAATCGAGGGGCAGACGAACATATGCGGTCTGACCACAAACAAAATAAGAATGACGTGAAGCTTTGAAAATAGATTTCCCACTGTCACTATACTTGACAATAGTAGTACAATCACTATGTCCTACAGGTACGGAACCATTCTTTCGGACACATAATTCACCTTTTACTGGTAGTACTGACATAGCAGGTAAGTCTGGAGTAGTATCAGACTGAACATTCAGGACCATGAAATTCGAAGAATAATTACCTAAATTATAAACTTCATTTTCTAGATCTAACCCTGTTCTGTGGGGAAGACCTTGCTTGTCTGGGAAACATGTACTGTTAAGAAAAGACATATCTGTTGAGGATGACGTTAACGTGGACCATGCTCCACATGAACCATTATGTGAAAATGGATAAGGAAAGAGTGGCAGAACTCCCTTCGGTGTCTGGAATGGGGGGAGTCGACCACACACCCAACAATTAGTGGCATTGCTGGTCTGGTGTGAGTAATGTAACATGTGGATAAAGGAATTATTACGCATAGCAAGACGATAAGAGAGTTCATGAGGAGGCAGATCACTAAACGTGTGCTCTACTGTAACATTAGAAGACTTATTTACATGAGAAACTGAAAAACACAAATAAAATGCATAACTTGTGCAGGTAAACATAAGGCTGAAAAACAATATAAAACTTAGAAAAACGATACATCGGATTGAGTTTTGACTAACTCTCTCACTATGGGGGTCTATTTTATACATGTCAGAAACCGGTCTAACCGTTTCACCTAGGGGAGGACTTAGACAATCAAACTGGCTGACTTATTTTACTAGACCTTAATTTCTTCTTATACTCCTGTTGCGGAGTTTTCTCTAACAGGGAGGGTTTAGTATCATAGTCTTTTGCGGGACAGTCCTTAAGAATAGTACTTTGGCAGTTTTTCAAATCCTGGGAAATGTTCTTGGAAACAGTCTTTAGTCCGTAAAATCTTTTCACATGAGACAGGTGGACCCAGCCCTTCCTGCCTTCCAGCTTGACGGCAGTACGGGTGGCCAGGAGGACCTGTTTGGGCTCTTTCCAGCGGGGCTCCAGCGGACTTGAACGATCAAAGTTCCTCACAAGGACCAGATTTCCGGGAACGATTTCATGCGGTGCCACCTCGGTATTGTCTGGAAATGCGGCGGCAACCTGTGAACGACAAGAGTGTAGGGCAGACATCAAGGAAGCTAGGTAATCTGTCAGCATATTACTTGAAACATCTGTAATACTTCGGGGTCTAGGTGTACCCCACATATTAGGGGGGCGGCCGAATACGACCTCATACGGGGACAGACCTGATCTGGAATGTGCGACCATGCGCATATAAAACAAAGCGACTGGCAGAGCTACTAACCAGTCCACAGTTTTCTCTTTACATATTTTAGCAATACGGATTTTCAGGGTCTGATTATGTCTCTCTACGAGACCGGCTGCTTCAGGATGGCGTACACAATGGAACTTCCACTGGTACCCTAATAAAAGGGAAACATGTTTCATGAGCTCAGATGAGAATGGCTGGCCGTTATCAGAATATACGACTCTAGGGAGTCCATAACGGGGGAAGAACTCACGAACCAACTGCTTGGCAGTGGTCGCGGCTGTGTAATCTGGGACTGGATATGCCTCTGTCCATCTGGACAAAGCGCATACAACTACAAGGACATACTTGAAACCTCGACATCGCTCCATCTGAATATAATCCATCTGGAGGACTTCAAAAGGGTGGTCAGGGGGCTGGAATCCACCTTGTTCCACCGGGACACTTTTACCTGGATTAAACTGGCAACATATCATACAGGTACGGACTTTCTGCTTGGCTGCAGCTCGTAAATGCTTGTTGAACCAAATGTTCTGGATACTGTCTAACATAGCTTTTTCTCCTAAATGTGCTGGACTATGTGCGGTATTGATAATGACTTGAACCATAGAGTCGGGGAGAAACCATGTGGCTCTGCCCTTCGTTACCCATCCCTGATCTGTCTGGACCCCTCCTTGTTCGGACCATTTCTTGTTTTCATCGGGAGTAGCATGTAACTGGATATCTATGACATCTTGAGTAGGGTCCTTAACTGTCATGCATGTAGTCGGATCTGGAGTATGTGTCTGTGTCGGATTAACTGGAATGTCTGGAGTCTGTGCTGTAAGCTTGGCTGTGCGATCTGCCAGATCGTTACCTTGAGAAATAATGTCAGTAACTTTCGTATGTGCTTTGCACTTCATGATAGCAATAGATGTCGGTAAATGTATGGCATCTAACAGAGCTTGAATAAGGAGACCATGCTGAATCTTGGTTCCATGAGAAGTCATGAAACCTCTCTCCTGCCAGAGCACTCCAAAGTCGTGTACGACTCCAAATGCGTAACGTGAATCCGTGTAAACATTAACTTTCAGGTTCTTGGCGTGTATGCAGGCTTGTGTCAGAGCAACTAGCTCTGCTGCTTGAGCAGACAGGGTGTCAATGCGGTGTGTTTCTATAACTTCAGTGTCAGTAGTCACTGCATACGCGGCTACTAGTTCACCTGTACTTGTTCTCATACATGAACCATCCACATAAAGTGTCAGGTCGGGATCTGGTAATGGAATATCTGTCAGATCTTGTCTTGGCTTAGTCATAATGTTAACTACTTCCACACAGTCGTGGGTGGCAGGATTTGGATTAACTGACGGTAACAGTGTAGCAGGATTTAGAACGTTGCAGCGTCTGATTTCTATGTGTGGCTGGAACAGTGTCAATTCATAACCTGTTAAACGTGCAATTGTCAAGTGCTGAGTCTGTGTTCGGTTTAAAAGAACTTCCACAGAGTGTGGAACTTGTACTGTCAAGGAATGTCCTAATACTATGGAATCACTTTGTCTGATAGCTAGTGCTGTGGCTGCAACTGACTTGAGGCACGCAGGCAGAGCCTGGGCTCCTGGATCTAATGTGCTCGAAAAATAAGCACAGGGCTTGTATTGTCCTGCTTGATCTTGTGTGAGAACAGATAATGCTGTACCTTCGCGTTCTGTGACGAAAAGTGTAAAAGGCTTACTGTAGTTCGGTGTAGCTAGAACTGGAGCTTGGCATAAAGCTTTCTTTAACTCATTGAAACTAAGTGTATGTTCAGATGTCCAAGGGAGGACAGTCGATAGGGCTGCCTCCTGTGTCGTTAACTGTATCAGTGGCTTAGCTAGAAATGCATACTGAGGAATCCATTGTCTGCAATAAGAAGTAAGGCCGATAAAAGCACGTACCTCCTTCTGGGTCTTGGGCTGAGGAAGACTTGCTATTAACTGGATACGGTCTGGTGTCAACTGCCTACCCCACTTGGACAGTAAGTGGCCTAAGTAGATCACTTGCTGGACACAGAATTGAAGCTTCGAAGGGGACACCTTGTGCCCCATCTCGGCGAGAAAATACAAGACTGTAAGTGATGCTCGCTCGCAAGCACGTTCAGAACGGGCTGTGATCAGTAGATCATCGACATACTGGAGCAGGGCAGTGTCAGTTGGCATGTGAATGTTGTCTAGTTGTCTTTTAAGTGCTTGACTGTAAATACTAGGACTTTCTGTGAAACCTTGAGGAGCTCGTGTGAACATATAGCTCCTTCCATTTAAACAAAATCCGAAAAGAAACTGGCTGTCTGGATGAATGGGGACACTGAAAAACGCGTTCTTGAGGTCTATGACTGTGAAAAATGAGGCTTCGGAATCAATGGCTGTCAATAGGGAAGAGATATCTGGGACAACTGGATACTGGGGAATAATACATTTATTAAGTTCTCGTAGGTCAATCACTAATCGATATACTGGCGGTGCATTTGGATCAGTACATTTCATGACTGGAATGATCGGAGAATTACATACATTGGAGTCAGTTTCTACAACTACTCCTTGAGCCATGAGCTCGTCAATAATTTTGGATAAGGCTGCTACAGCCTCAGGTGGCAATCTGTACTGTCTGATTCGTGGCAGGACTACACCTGGTTTGAGAGTCACACGATGGGGTGTGATTTGCATATAACCTACATCAGTTGGACCTTGCGCCCATAGATGCTGCGGAACATTAGACAATCTCGGATCAAAATCTCGTAATACATAGTGACCCTTGAAGTCACGTAGAAACAGGCGTATTCCCTCTGGGGAGCAGCAAATAACTGCACCTAATTCTTTCAGTGTTTTAATACCTAACAGATTTTCTGGACATGACTTCGTAAGTAACAGATCAGTAGTTCGGGACAATGGACCTACTTCTAGAGTAACTGGCTTAGATATCTCGTTTACAATAGGCTTTCCTGAAAATCCAAGGGAAACATTTCTAGAGCCTGAGAGCGGAGCCCCTGGAACTTCGGCGTGACTGATAGTCGTCCTACTTGCCCCTGTATCAATCAGAAACTTTCTGTCTTTCCCTAGTACCTGACTATGAACATAGGGACCTTCTTGATCTACAGGAATCTCGATGAGAGGCAAGCCTACCTCCCTCTCTAGGCTGTTTCATGAATATGGCTGATACTCTGGATACTCAGACTGTGCATACTGGTACATCTGCTGTGTAACATGCTGTGTTGCAGCAATAGGCTGCGGTGCTGGAACTGTCTGTTGTGCATTCTGTGGCTGAGAAGTCTGTGAAACTTGTTCTTGTCTAGGCGGACGTGGTCTTTCTTTAGTTTTACCAGTAGCTATATTGTGTTTCAGAACTGCACACTCGTTTATGAAATGACCTGGCTGTTTACAATAATTGCAGGTCCCTTTAACGGGAGCTGCAGGATGACTGGCTTGAGTCGGACCCCTCTTCTGACTGTCTTGAGGAACAGATTGTGCAACTAGTACTTTCATTTTCGTGTCTTTCATACGTTTTCTCTCGTGTTCTTGCTCTTCTCTGATTCTATTCTGATGGTACTGGAGCATCTGTAACATCTGGGACGGGGTACTAGCTTGCCATGTACTTTCGACTTTCAAAACTCGATTCTTAACTTGTGGACTTGAATTCTCGACTAATTTAGTAACAAAAAGATGAGGGTACGACTCGCTACTCGTCTTCAAGCCACTGTTTATAATAAAACATTTCTCAAATCTAGAATAAAAATCACTAGTGTCTTCGTCTTGTTTCTGTTTACAGGCTGAGATTGCATCCCAGTCTTCCTTTTTAGTGGCTAACAATCTGGGCAAAACTTGTATTAACAATTCAGGTAATTCTTTACATTTCTCTCCAAGACCAGTACCTGGTACTCGTATCTTATCTTCAGCTTCTAGAACTGCCCAATCGATCTTTTTCTCTCCCACCTCCCATTCTTTTTCCTTGAGTTTCTCGTATACCCCTGCGGGCAACAGGACCTTTAACATTTTAATAATATCTGGATACGTGTATTCTCCCATACGGAGCATGTCTTTTAATTCTCGGTGGAACCCTGCTGGATCTTTGTCATGACAGGGAATTAGTTTCTTCATCTCTAAGAGTTCCATCTTTGTAATCGGAGTGTAAACAAACACTCTTTGCATTTCACCATCTGTTGTCCTGACTGGGTGTACTTCTCGTAACGGGTTCTGTCTATCTATGTAAAACGGTTTACTTTCTGGAGGTGAGACATGAACAAAATGCGGGTTCAGAAACGTTCTATATTTGTGACGCTGTTCTAGAATGACACTAATTAAATCGGTACCTAAACCTTTCCATCTATACTGGAGTAACTCGTTCAGGACATCGTGTAACGGACCTGGATCAGAATGTTGACCCTCATACAATGTGATGAGGTGCTGGATCATATACATACCCACCAGTCGTTGCTCGGCTGGGGGCAGTTTCAGAAACATTTGTGCCACTATTTCATCTGGAAAAGTGGTAGAATCAGTAATCCATCGGACTGCTGATCGGGCTAGTTCTTGTTCATGCATAGTACTCAACTTACTATAACCGATTCGTGATTTCAGAATTTGATCGGTGGCTTGAAATACTTGTTCTAGAGAACCTTGTTCTGGTGCTGGGTGATGAAAAACTGACTTGTGTTCTAGGCGTAAATGGCGGTCTGGAAATCTAGATTTTCCTACATACGCTATTCTGGCGGGATTCTCGTCCTCTACCTCTTCAGTACAAGAGTCATTCTCTTTCTCGCTTACTTGTGCTGCTTTACGTTGTTCATGTAACTTTATTATTTCTTTACGAATTCTCTTGTACATACTCTCTATACTACTGATAGTTCTGTGCTTACCCTCGGCTATATTATCACTCCACCTTGTCAGGATTCTCATTTCGGCCGGATCTTTGGTCGGATAATCTTGTTCCCTTATTAAACAATTAATCAGAAACTTTAATAACATGAGCTGGATCTCAGCTTTCCTTTGAGACATGGCTTCACCAATACTTTCTGGATCATTCCCTGTACGGATGAAACGATATATTCTGTCTAGATCTTCTTTCATATTCGGTAGGGTGTCCAAATACCCGGTCACCCGTCTTACACGGATGGAATATATAACTGTACTATCATCACCTGCGACTGGATCATAGCGGCATTCAGTAAGAGCTCGTCGGATATCTGCAACGGACTTATATTTGGGCGTACGCTGTAACGCACATTCATGTAACTCGACTAACGTTACTCGTTGGTGTGGTGGCGGGGTACCAGGAGGACCTCCTCCTGCGGCCCCTATACTGGAATCGTCGACTGATACTCTTCGTGCTGGCAGAGTGGGAAATTGTAATGTAGGCTGGACCGGGGGTACCGTAGCAGGTACTCCGGTGTCTGGAGGAGTAGGAATGGCATGATTTACAGGGACTGGCGGAACAGGATTTGCATATTCTGGAACCGTGTCGTCCAAATAGGACGAAATAAAGATATCAGCTGCGGTCGGTTTGTGACGTAGCTTGGTCGGAACTAATGGTGGCGGAAAATTACTGGATGCCTCCGGGGTTGCTTTTGGCAAGCCCTCGGCAAGAAGAGGATACATACCCTTAATGAGGGCATTCCTCTGTCTGTCTGACTGTTCGGTTTTGACTCGTTCACCTATCTCGATTAGTTCCCTTTCTTGGGCTCGTTCTAAGGATTCTCTACTTAATTCTGACTTTCTGATTTCTTTTTCGGTTCTTTTATGAGATTCTTTGCGCCATAACTCGATGGCATCTTTCTGTGACTGTCTGGCTTTCTTTTTCCATAATGCTTCTTCTACTCGCATGATGCACTCGGCATCCCATGTACCCGATACGGGCCATCTATACTTTTCTTCTAACTGTTTGGTGTACTCCACCCATAAATCTAGATATAATATGGCACTTATGCCATGCTTCTGATACATAAAATGACCTGGACTGTCCCTAGGCGGGACAGGAACTGCTTCTTCTAACAGACCTTTTCTAGTTTTTAACTGACGTAGTCTGGAAAATAACGGCATGACTGAACTGTAATCTAGACACAATACAATACACAATGAACACGATAAGTACACCACTTTCATACCACGACATTAAAATACATGAAGAACACTTAAAATAACAGTTCGAACAGAATACTACCTGGAATACGGAAAACAGAATACATGAATTTACTCGAGAACAGAACTGACTAGAACAGAAACTAGATGCACTGCTGAAACAGTACGAAACTTACCGGTCTCATAAAGAGACACGTCAGGACCCGCATCCACCGGAGTGGACACTTCGTTTCGGGATCTGTGTACCACCAAACCCCACGGACCAGAGACAATTAGATTGACCCTGTCTAGATACTACCCCAGCAACGGTACTCACCGGGCAGCAAGAACGGAAGGCCTCAGACTGGACTGGACTGCTTTGACGCCGGACGGACGAACTTCGGACTTCTGTTACGGGTGGGCCTCCGGATACCTCGGACCTTGGACTCTCGGCTTGGGCTCTGGTCGGGACTCGCCGCGTTCCTCCACCGCCTCGTCTGGATGCTGGACCGCAACCTCCGTCTCCTCCGTGGGCCTGAGGGATACTTGAAGCAGAAATATCTGCACGTGCACGGTATGGTTCCGTCACGGCTGCAGAGGATCAGGGGGCATACGTGGCTTCACCGGCGCGTGGGGAAAGGGCAAGTCCCTGTTCGGGCGCCATTATGTGGTATATAAATAAATAATACCGGATCTAGGTTTGACTGGACATAGCAATAACAGATAGCTCAAAAAATAAGAGTCAAGATTCGAGGTAGTAGGAGTTTGCAGGTTTAATACAGCATAAAGGACAGGAACAGGACAACCTGCACAGGAATAGGATGGCAGCGCTGCCGGGGGCAGGATCAAGGAAAAGGATAACTTTTAATAACAATGCACAAGCATATATACTAAAATAGTTGCATTACAATACATATGATAGGCGGAGCAGTGGGTGTGGTCAATAGCAGTCGCGAAAGATAAGGGTGAAAGTGGGTGTAACAGGAGGCGTATACATGGACATGTGATGTAAACGTAACAGAATATGTCATAAATGGGGCGGAAACATGGAGGGGGCTACCTAAGGAGCCGGGACCTCTAACCTAATGGTGCGCGCAAACTGACAATGACGTGTTACTAGGAGAAGCTGGGGGCTATGACTTCTGCGCTAGGAGCAGAGACTGAAGTCTGGAGAGTCAGGGCGACATGTACCTAAACCCTATCTAGTATCTAATGTTTAGAGAACATGTTGATATAAACTAAGAGTCAGGAGGGGAGAGGCTAACAGACTCTAAGACTGGAGCATGCATTATTCTACATGTAGTGTGTGTTGAAGAATATAAAATGACCATTAATACAGTATTTCTCCTACATGGAGACGTAAAGGGTAGACAATGACGGAAACTTTTGATGCGATTCAGTAGTTTAGGAATGCAGAGAAGGAGGGCTGGACTGATAACTAGAATCATAACATACTCTTGGCAGACTAGCAGGCAGAGCCAGGCCGAGCCGGGCACTGTGAGGCAGGAAGTAAGTGAAGGGTCGAGGATACAGGTGGGGGCTGTATCGCTCCTCAGCGAGGGCTCAGGAGACAGGAGCTGAATCTGGTGTCCAGGCCCTTTTGAGGCCTAGAAACGGGGACTTTTCAATGAAATAACGTGCACACTGGGAAACGTGGCAACGTAACTTTACATAGGCCTAATACTCGTAGCTTTCACGAGAACTGGAAACTGGCATACTAGAGATGGACACAACTGTAATTGCGTCTTTAATCAAACATGGGGAATACATATGCATATTAATCATGCACACATAACATAAGATGGGGAACACGTAGGGACACAGAACATGGCAAAATTTACTTTTCCACACTATTCTGATGGCTCCCTTTCACGACTGTTGTTGATGGCTCCGTACGCTGCTCCGCTACCGACGTCCTTTGCTTTGTCACAGCGACGGCTGGTTCCCGTGCCTGCTTCTTCCGTTTTTGTCCTCACATCCTTGCTGTGGAATACATGTCCTGGGACTGTTTTGGGGAAGATGGCCGTATGGACCGATGAATCTGCTGGTGGCCAGCGACGTCCATCTTGTATGCTCGTGTTGCTCTCCGGCCTTGCTTGGACACTTTGTTTCCTTACATCGGCTGATGCGGGAATCGATTGGCAGACGTGCCTCCGGGGACTTGCAAGAACTGGCCAAGGATATGTTGTCTCCCTTAAAATGTTGACAATTAGGTGGCTGGCGGGGATGGGGGGCACGTGTTATTCTGTTACACTTAGTAGTGCAATATGTTGATGATTCTCCCCATTATTGATTGATCCGATCGCTTATTGTTGTGGATTATGTATCTTGGGGAGGAGGGTATTTTGCGGCAGGGGGTGGCCGGGAGCCAGTACGGATGGCCCTCCCCCAGTTTTAAAAAAAAACATTAAAAACTAACTTTTTTCCTTCTCTTTCTGTGACTACATTTCGGGTATTCTTCGTGGGCGACAGGCACGCTGCTAGGGGGGGGGGGTTGGCCGTAGCCTCTGCAGGGGTGCAGGGTGGGGGGTTGGAAGTGGTTTTTTTTTTGTTTTGTCCTTTCTTTGTTTCTATGGGCCTCTTTTTTGTCGTTTCTCTTTTCTTTTTCTTTGTCTTCTTTATCTTTTCTTTCCTCTCTGGGTCAGCATGACGGTTAGACATTGCGCCTTTTGTTGTTTTTCATCCTGATAAGTATACTTCACCACTGATACTTCGATTCTGATTATCCGCTCTGTTGATATTCTGTTGTGTGCATCACATGCTATATGTCCTTGGTTGATCGTATTGCATTTGATCCTTTTTATTTTGTATTATTAAAATTAACTTTCTTACATCCTGTAACTCAACGGTCACGTTAAACTGGAGTACTATTTTGGGGAAATTGTCGTATTTTGTACTGGGGAGACTGCTGAGTGACTTTATTATTGACGGATATGCTAAAAATTGCTTTCGAGGCCGGCCAGGGTGGTTGTAGGCCCGTACATGTATGCTATTGATGCACAATAAAGGTTTTTTTTTTTTAAAAAAACAAGAGGGAATATATTTTTAATTATTGTTGCACGAGTGTTTGGCATATTTACTCTGTCTGAGGCTTCCCCGGCCCGCCCGGCTTTGCCGATCGTTGTGGAGGGAAGACCTCAGTTCGCCTCACTTCCGGGCGAATAAACTGAATTTTGCCTACAACTGATTTAAAAACGAATTTATTACGAAGCTGCCTTTGCTCTTTTGCACAATGCTCATTTGCTGCTAGTTTTAAAAACGATTTGGGTTTTTAAACAAGAGGGATTGGCTCTTTCGTACATTGCTCATTTGATGCTAGTTTAAAAACGAATTGGGCTTTTAAACAAGAGGGAATATATTTTTAATTATTGTTGCACGAGTGTTTGGCATATTTACTCTGTCCGAGGCTTCCCCGGTCTGCCACGGCTTTGCCGATTGTTGCGGAGGGAAAACCTCAGTTCACCTCACTTCCGGGAGCCTTCTTCCGGCGAGGTTAGCATTCCAGTCGCCAGGCGCGATTATTTGGAGCCACGCTGGGCCGGACACCCAGCAGACGCGTGCACCTAAGGCAAGCCCGTCTGCGCCCGTCCGCGCCGGGACCGGGCCTAGGGCCTGCCATGCTGTCAGTCTCGAACAATGGGATGCTAGCCATCGCCCTTATAGTCGAGCCGCTCTACTATCCTGGAATCCGGGCTCTCATGCAGGTCAGAAACGTTGCGACTTGGCATTTGATAGCGTTTGGGGGTGCCCTGACTGCAACTTTCATATCCCTTCTCTCCAGCCTAGACCAGACTTGACGGTTCAGCAAGTGCCGACCGTACTGGCAGCCTTGATTAATGCACGTTCTATGGTGAAACATGCAGCTAACATTTTCGAACTTATAACTGACATTCTGTTTATCACAGAAACGTGGTCGAGCTGGCCGTCCCTCGAGGTTACCGTCTAGCTCGGGCTGACCGCAGTACGGGGAGAGGGGGAGGTACTGCTGTGGTATTTAGGGAAGCATGGGCATTTGTATGTGAAAAATCCACGACCGTGTTGGAGGGAGAAGCTTTTGATTTCTCCTTCATCTTGATGCCCCATTTTACGTTAGGGGTAACTTTGATCTAACGCCCGCCCGGGCAGATTGGGTCATTTTTAAAGTCTTTAGGCGAGTCCCTGGCGGAGCGAGCTCTTCGCTTTCCCAGATTTCTTCTCCTTGGGGACTTCAATATTCATTTAGACTCCCCGGGGACCCCTGACACATTGGCCGTTCTGGACCTCTTGTGTGTAACTCAGCTGACCCAGTGGGTCTCCAAACCCACTCACTCACAGGATCACGTGTTAGATCTGGTGTGCTCCAATTTTGCACTGGATGTAAAAGATCCTCTGCCGGTGACTTGGTCAGACCATGCCTTGATCACCTTTTCATGGGCTATGAGCAAGCGGTCTCGCCTACCACCTCCTCCCTCAGGGTCTCTAGCCTGCAAGATCAGCATTCCAGGACTGGTGGAGGCCCTGTCTCATTCCCAGGTAGCCCCGGCCGAGGATCTGGAAAAGCAAGTTGACCAATTTAACGCCTGGGTCAGCCATGGGGTCGAATCCATCTGCAAACCCTTGTCTAGAGCACACCAGCGCGAGGCGCCCTCTCAACCCTGGTACTCGCCTATGCTAAAAGATCTGAAGCTGAACTGTAAGAAGTTGGAACGGCTATGGAGGGCGGCTTACTGCCCGATAGCCAAATCTAAGCTCCACTCATCTCAGAGAATATATTACACCGCGGTGAGGAATGCAAAAAGCGAGTACTATGCATCTAGAATTATGAAAGCTGATAACAATGGCAAAGAGATCTTTGCCATTGTGCAAAGCTTCATGTCTCCCCGAGCTGAGCTAAAGTCCATCCCCATCTCCGCAGGTTGGTGTGAGGAACTTTCGTCTTTCTTCATTAATAAGATCAAACTTATTGAAGAAAGCTTAGCCTTGTCTGCCACCCCACCTCACCCTCCACCTGATTTCATGATCTGTTCCCCCCCCAGTAGGTGTCTCTCCCAGTTCGACCTGGTAGAACTGCCAGATATTCTTACCATCCTCAAATCACTAGAATCAGGATCTCCCTCAGATCCCTGCCCTGCCAGGGTTCTGGCCGGAGTGGCTGATACTATAGGCATCGAAGTCACAGATATGGTTAACAGGTCGTTGCAGTCAGCAACGGTGCCGAGACAATGGAAGCAGGCTAAGCTCCTTCCACTATTAAATACACCATTGGCAGATCCGCTTATAATGGCAAACTACCGGCCTATTTTCCTGCTACCAGCAATGGCCAAAGTCTGTGAGAAAGTTGTCTTCCGCCAACTGAATGCTTTTGTTGAAGACTCGGGGGCTCTCCACCCAGTGCAGTCAGGCTTCAGATCATCATTTAGTACGGAGACTGCCCTTGTTGAGGTGACAGAGGCCATCAGGGAATGTCTGGATAAGGGCGGCAGAGCGGCTCTGATTTTATTGGACCTCTCTGCCGCCTTCGACACAGTACCTCACCAGCTTCTCCTGGCGCGCCTATCATCCATCGGCCTCTCCGGGTCAGTGTGGTCATGGTTGGAATCCTTTCTGAATTTCCGCTCCCAGCAAGTTTGGATGCCCCCTTACTCTTCTTCGGCCAGAGAGGTTCAGACGGGGGTCCCTCAGGGCTCGACGTTGAGCCCGCTTCTTTTTAACATCTACATGACCCCACTGATCTTCCTGGCTGAAGAATTGGGCGCCAAGATTATGGCCTACGCTGACGACACCCAGCTTCTGTTTACCTGGGACAACTCGAACGTCGGTACAGAAGTGGCGCAAAGATGCCTAGCCTCCGTGTTTTCATGGCTTGCCAAAGCTAAATTAAAATGTAATGAGGGGAAATCAGAAATCTTATTATATGGTCATTTCCCCTCTCAATTTACAGAAGCTTTGTGACCCCCTGATTTTCCTTGTCCTACATCTGAGGGAGGCCCAGCCAAGAACCTAGGTATTTGGTTTGAAGCAGACCTTAGGTTTACAGAGCATATAAAAAGACTTACGGGTGTCTGCTTCGGGACACTCAAGTCCTTAGGCGGATTCTTTCCTTTGCTTCCTCAACCTGCCAAGGAGATGGTCGCCCGGGCACTTATCTTGTTTCGCCTGGACTACACCAATGCACTTTTTCTTGGCATCCCGGCATATCTGGTTAACAAGTTACAACTTATTCAGAATGCTGCAGCGAGACTCTTCCTCGGAATTTCTAAGCGAACCAGCATTAGATCATAAATGTGCTCACTCCATTGGCTGCCGGTGTGCCAGAGGGTACAGTTTAAGGCTCTTGTCTTAACTCACAGAGCCTTGCACGACTCTGGCCCCTCCTATATCAAGAAGAGGGTGGCCTTCTACATTCCCTGACGATCCCAAAGGTCGGCTGCCCAACGACTGATGGTAATCCCTTACTTCCGTCGAGCTAGTATGGGCGGCCAGTCTCTTTCGGTCAAAGCAGCCATTCTTTGGAATGCCCTCCCCATAGCGCTGCGTCACACTCAGGACCTAAGATGTTTTAAAAAACTCCTCAAAACACACCTTTTTAAACAGGCCAACTAATTCATCTTTTCTCGCCATCGGTTTCTACTGCATCGCGCCAGGATACTCAAGAGTAGTTGTGCGCGCTATGAATTCCAAAATACCATAACAAAACATAAGAACCACGTCACGAACAAAGGATAGGCCTAGGGCCTGGAGAATCACTGGGGCTACGCTGTACTACCAAAGGATAGGGAGCAGGAGGCCCACGGGATGCACGTGCAGTGTCTTTACACACACGCGAGTTACCATAGAGTTAGAATGGGAACGAAAGAATTGGAAACTAGTTCTTTTAGGTCACTTCCGGATGGACAAGGAGAAAGCAACTTGAAAGTTAGACACTAGGATAGTAAACACCCACACGAGCACCGAAGTACTCGCGTTACCTCACCCACAGAAAGCAGGTGCATAGGTGTCAAAGTTTGTCGAGTTTCGTCGCTGAATCCTATGGAGCCTTGAAGAAAGATGCTGCAGGCGACCAGGAGGGAAGTATCCGGTTGGATCCAAGGGCGGATCGAGGATGATGAGTACCTGAAAGCAAAGGGGACAGAGTCTGGGTCTCTAGCCGGTGACCAGGAAGGAACCAGGAAGGAACCAGGTGATGTCGCGAAGCAATCAGGTGATGTCATGAAGCTTGTCTTTGCAGCCACTTGGACCAGGAGGTGTCGACATCAACCAGGAGCTGGACACTGACTGCCCCACAAAGGCTCTCACTGTCGGCGGTGTCGGCTCCCAGATTGGAGTCAACAAGCCTTGGCAAAGGCAACCCACGCAGGAATCAAAGATGGCTTACGGATCAGACCAGCAAGATCTGATGGGCTTCTCCTTTTCAGGGAAGCAATGGTCAGTCTCGAGCAACCAGACCAATGGTGTAAATCAAAAGTTTCTTTGTTACAGAGGTCACTAGCCAACGGGCAAGTGACCGGACAGACTCATCGAGCAGGAAAATGCAGAAGGGCCCCACGCAGAACTCGTGGAGTATGGAGGGCTGATCTTCGGTGCAGTTGGTGCTCGGGTCTGGGGCTTCTCAATCCCCAATGCACAACTTCGAGGGTGCCTCAGAAGTTGCACGGAAAGCAATTCGCTGGCTTTCCAAGATGGCCAGTCCCACGTCTCTCGTCGCCTCCACGGGTCTCAGCTCTGCTGTGACTGTGGATCGGGCTGTTGGAAGTCTAGAAGTCTGGGTCTTGTCAGGCTCTGTGCTCAGGTGCCTGCTTGCACAGGGTGGTCACTCCTTGACCACAAGGAAGATTCTTCAGTCTTCTATCTTAAAATAGAACATCGAAGGTCCAGAGTTTCATTTCAAGTTTCAGTCAGGATAATTCTAAAGTCTTGGGACTCAGCTCTTACCTATATACCAAATTTAGGGGCTGGATTACCTGCTAGGTCCCTCCTATGGGTGGGACCAGGGAAGGGGGTGGTTACACCCCTTTCCCTTTGTCCAGTTTCACGCCAGAGCTGGGGCTGGAGTGTTCCAGCACCGGTTTGAACCGGACTATGCATGGGACACCTTGTGTGTCCCAGGCAGTGTCTCATTTCATTCAGCCCTCCCTGCCCCAATACACTATGGCCTGTGTGGGATGGTGCTAGCACCTCCCAAGACAGGAAACCTATTGTCCAAGCCTCCCTCGCTGGAAGGACTCCCAGCAGCAGGAGGTCATACTTGTGTATGTGGCAGCAGCATCCATTTGTGATGCTGAGTCTCTGGTTAACTTTACCGGGATTAGTAGGAACAACATGTCTTCACCCTCTAGAAGGGTGGAATGCTACCCCCATCGTTAGAACTGGTGAGGGGGTAGTATTCCAAAGCGTATGACACCTTACACAACATGTTTTGATAAAGCCAAACCATAGTTAGCATTCAACCACAAGGATTATAATGCACTTAAGAGTATATGGTATGGCAATATCATAGAACAGCTATAAGCACATGGTTCGGAAAGCTGCAGACAGGCACAGCTCATGCTAGAGCACTATCTCACAAAAAACCAAGCACTCTGCCATCAGGATTGTTAAGGCCTACCATAGGAGTGACTTATAGGTACATATGTGTCAATATATAATGGTAGGTATAGGAATACTATATCTAAGCAAGGGGTGATTGCACGACCTTGCCCCAGCTGAGTGATCAGCCAGTTGTGTCAGTTTGGATGGCCAGCCAGGGGTGGCAAAAGATATGCTGCAGCCCCTGGTAGGTCTTGGGTGCACCTATGCCCTGGGTACCTATGGTACACTGTACAGGGATTCACACAAGAGTGACCCAAATCCCAATTGGTGATGTATCTAAAGTACATGGTGTGAAATTTAGAGAGAGAACAGCGGGGCTGTGGGTCTGATTAGGAGGCCCACAGCCACATTAAGTCGAAAACCAGTGAAGCAAAAAGCAAAAAGTGGGGTGACCATAGGAAAGCAGACCCTACTCTCCTACAGTCGCCCATTTTAAATCCAAATTGCTATGATCACTAAAATGCATTCATGTTATGATTGGTCCTTTTACACATGCCTAGCAACATAAGCACATTGTTTTTCCTTCATCCATTTTTCCACCTTTTAATTTTTGTCTTAAATTGTTTATTCTATGTTGATTGTTTATAGTATGTAAGGCAATTGTTATCTATCCTTTCAAGACAAACATGATTTATATACTTGTCCTGAAGATGATGCCATGTATCTAAGGTTTCGGCATCAAAACATCGTCGACACACTAGTGCCATATGTATCTAAAATGTTCATAAATGCTCTGTACAATGGTACCCAAAAAACGTAATCAAGTCTGTTCACTGACTACAAGTATACAGACCGCCTTGTTCGCTCTTGCCTGAATTCTGTTGTTTTGTCTTGTTCACTGTGGGTCACGGGCTGTGCCCACTTGACATTAACTTAAGATTCATTTCTAACTGTGTGCATCTTTCAAATAAATTCCTGCCCGGATGGACAAAGGACATACTGACTATCGAGTGTATGTCTATTCTTACCCTGATCTCTCAAGTACTAGGGTCCACTGTTTTTTGTAAAAGAGACCTGGGCGGAAACACCTCTGTTTTGTGATAGGTATTTGAATTTCTCCATAGAAGCTAAAAGGGGAGAGAAGGGAAGGCCCTCGGAAGGGCTAACGATTTGGGTTTGTCAAGAGCTTAAAGTCACTAGTCAGAAAAAGTATATCCAAGCGATTAGATTAATCACCCATGACCATTTATCAATAGTGTTATTTAACATCTATGTCAGGGGCAAAAAGGGGCAAAAGATCAAGAGTTTTAGCGACTCTTGAAGAGCTCCTTGACATACTACCTGACACTTTCAAGGTAATAATAATGGGGGATTTTAATATTTCGTTTGAACCCCTTACTGAAGAAGATGGCCACTGGATTGAAGTCGATGACAGTAAATGGGGTGTGCCACCTCTTGAGCTGCAGCCTATTAGAAAGTGGACCAATGTGTCTATCCAATAAATAGCATCTGCATGGAACAGGGCCTAAGGGCTCTGAATGGGTGCACTAAATCAGATAGACAATGAGCAAACACTTTCATTAATGGGCATTATGCAAGTAGAATCGACAATGTTTTGGTAAGCCTGAGCCTGTGGTATTTGGTGGAGGACGTGAAGGTCACTGATAGGCTTGAAAGTGATCAGAACCCGCTCTGTGGTTCTTTGTTTCTGAAATGTCATATATCAGACTTACACTTAGTTGATAGGAATCACTTAGGCGAGGTTGTCCCCACGAATGTTTAAAGGAGACTTAAATGTTTACAGGTAAAAGAAGCCGCAATCTTGTTAGATAACATAGCACAGAGCCTGGATCTCGCTACTAAAGAACTTGAGGCTTGTGTACACCAGAAAGGAGAACAAGTTAAAATAGTGAGTACTCATACTGCCTTTTTTAATCTTTTGCACTCATACTTTGAGATGCCGGGAGAGAAGCCCAAAGTATCAGCCCAGAAAGAGGGGCGCTGGTACAATGGTGAATGCCGGTAGGCACGCCTGGCCCTTGGGAAAGCCATAAAGGGGGGTGACCCAATAAAGGTCCGCGAAACGAGAACACTCTATAAGCTTATGCAAGTAAAGGCCAAGAAAGCCTGGGATGTTAAAAGTTGGCAGGATTTGAGGGACGCATGTGCCTCGAAAAATCCAAAGCAGTTTTGCCACATTTATAAATGGTCTACGGGGGGCTGAGCTGAGCGCCCCCAATATCATGTTTCCGTATCAGCCTGAGTAAACCACTTTAAGCCTCAATATGCTTCTACCCCTATAGCGGGGGAAATCGATCTCACAAGTTTGATGTATTCGGGGGAAACTTTTACTAAGAGTGAAGTCGAGTCAGCACTGAAATCAATTTTACCAGGAAAAGCACCAGAGCCTGATGGCATCCCTGGCAACATCTTTCTACATGATAAATCTAGATGGTGCCGATGAATCCTCTTGCTATCCAATGTGATTGCACAAGGAGCCCCAATTCCCGCATCTTGGAAAAGTGCGTACATCATCCCTGTCTACAAAAAAGGAGACAAAGCATGCCCGGGGAACTATAGGCCTATCAGCTTAATTGACTACTTCCACAAAATAATTGGCAGAATGGTGTTAAATAGATTACAGGGGTGGATAGAGGAGTTTGGAGTCCTATCTCCATTGCAAGCTGGATTCTGAACGTCCATAAGCACCATCGACCAGGTCTTCAGATTTACCCTAATTTACTGGAAGATTGTGACAATAGGCAAGGGTAGCCTTTATGCCGCCTTCGTAGATCTTAAGGCAGCATTTCATTTAGTACCCCGTTGGAAATTATGGCTAGTTTTGAAACAGCTTGGGATTCCCCTGGACCTTTTGACTCGGATCAGAAGGCTCCATGAAGACAATAATGCCCAAATAAGATGGGGGTGGCAGGGGGAAGTCACTGAATTGTTCCTTGTGGAACGCGGTGTGAGACAGGGATGTGAGATGGCCCCTACGCTATTCTCGTCATATATCAACAGGATAGCTGGATGTATGAGTGCAATACCAACTGATGCCCCCACACTTGCTGGAGAAAAAGTACCAATATTGATGTTTGCCGACAACACGTTGATCCTTTCCAAGACCCCTAGTGGGCTTCAGAAGGCATTAAAAATCTTTGAGAGTTTTTGTTGCCAGAGGGGCTTTGAGGTCAATGTGTCCAAGACAAAGCTAATGGCATTCAACGCTCGTAAGGCAAATCTGAGGGGCTTTAGTATGAAGGATGGACCGCTAGAATCAGTTAAAGAGTTCACTTTTTAGGGGTGAACTTTCAAGGAAGTATGAAATGGGATCGCCAAATTGATTTATCTTCTCTTAAACTCAGACAGATTTCAGGGGCTCTCTGTCAGGAGCACAATCTCTCTCATTTTAAGCCTATCAGCCCAGCCCTAGAAATGTATAACTTGAAAGCTGTTAGTTCAGCATTATATGGCTCGGAAGTCTTGGGGTGCGAGAACCTTCTAGCTCTTACCGTCTCTGAAAACAGGTTCCTAAGAAATATTACTAGACTACCCCAGAGTACCCCTATGTGTCCGTCGCTAATTGATCTGGGGCAAGAAACCTATTGCGGCAGCAGCTAAATTGTGTCCCCCATCTGTATTGGAGGAGACTATGGATTATACTAGAACTTGCAGGATATGCACAGGGTTTCTTAGAAATAATTAGGCTGACCCATTACATCGTATTAAATGGCTATGGGTAGTTCGAAACCTTCTAGTAGAGCTAGGCTTGAGTTCGCTGTGGGTAGATCCTGTAAACTCCCACTTTCCATCAAAAGATGTGCTGAAGACCAAGTATTGGGAAGGGTTTCAGGAAAAAAACGCAAGATAACAAGTGTCAACTTCCCTTACTAGCCGTTTTTTGGACCATAAAGTCGCCCGAGGCTGAAACCTTACTGGGATGCTATTACTAAACCCCTGGACCATAAGTTGTACTTTCAGTTCAGGGTGGGAACGCTCCCGGTGAGATTGTTCACCACCAAATGGTCAGCCCAATATTTAATCAGGTGCACGGGGTGTAGATCCTTCAACAAGTCCACAGCTCACATCCTCTTTGTTTGTGATGCTTATGTTGCCCTGCAACTGCCTGGCTGTTACTAAGTTGTAGGCTCCTGGGCACAAGGAGGGTAGTGGAAGCTGAATGTATCTTGTGGACTGATACATCACTACCTATTGTACTAGCCTTGGCAACATTTCTAGGCTGGGTATGGATTTTGAGGGCTCGCCTACTCAGAGTGTCTGAAAACAAAAACAAAACAAAAAAATGATTTCTTCATAATACTCTGACTTGCACATATTTTAATGTTCTTATCCTTTTAACTCTCCGAGTTTTTAATGATTTTATTTCATGTTTTTTTATCTACGGGGATGTGAAGTAGTTTTATTATACGATTTAATGTCTTTTATTATTTGTGATTTGGTATATTTAATCGTATTTGTTTTATTGCACATTGCTTTTATGACTGCAAATGTCGAATAAAGCTTTTGAAATGAAATGAGGACCACAGCATTCTTTAATTTACAGGCCCTGGGTACATGTAGTACCCACTCTACTAGGGACTTACAAGTAAATATAAATGTGCCAGTGGGTGTAAACTACTTTTACCATGATTAAAGTGGCAAGCACAACTACTTTGGCACTGGCTAGCAGTGGTAAAGTAAGTAGAGTCCTAAAAGTCAACAACAATGGGTCAGAAAACAAAAGGGGGTAAGGCAAAATGTTTTGGGGATGATCATGCAAAAAGGGCCAGGTCCAACATAACCCCCTTCAGCCTAAAACTGAGTAAGACTAATCAATATCTTGATGGGTTTGATAGAGCAAGATTTCGCATCGCGACTTGCTTGAGTCAAAAACCTCGAAAATCTATTATAATCCCGTAACTTCAAGTGTTTGTTTTACTAATTTTATGTATTTTGAATGTGCGTGGGTATCATAGAGATGCTTGCTTATGTGTTTTACTAATACGATTAATTCTTGTCCCTAAAATGGCCGCTGCTTGACTTTCCTCTTCTGCGCATGCGTCAGTCACACTCACGTGACTTCGCGAAGAGATAGTTTTGGAGGGAAAGGGTGCGCATGCGTAATAAGCAATAAGATGGCTGTGCTTTGATAACGTGGTGAAGCTTTGTGCTGCTGCTCTTGTGACATTGTTCGTTGCACTTACCATTAATGCATAGTATATTTTTATAATGATGAAACTAAAGTACGACATCCTGACATGAAGTAGATTCATTTATTTTCATGTACTAATTTGTTTTCGCTTACTTTTCATGTATCACGGGAAATGGGGGTCCGAATGGGTCGTGAGCCATTTTGAAGGTCCTTTCTGCGCATGCTCCAGATGCAAGGCCAGAGTCAACCATGGACCGTGGAATACAGCCAGCTGGCAGCCACAGTCAAGAGGCTCCTGAGAGCGCTACCTCTGACCCAGGAGGATGGAGCCAGTGTTCCTAGACTGATACAATTGTAGTCATTTGAATTGTATTCTGTGCGACTTTCTCATGGGAACCCCAATCTTGCTAGGCGGCACCTTAACATGCAAATTAGGCCTTAGAATAGTCTGTTCTGATTGGTGTGTTAACCAAATCCTACCTTAGGACCAATCGAAATTTGGGGATTCTGACACTTTGCAACATTGGGGGGTGGTACACTGACCCAAAAGAGTATATCTAGCCTAGGTTTAGCTAGAGAAATTGTCCGACTTGTCTGAATAGCTGACCTGTCACTGACCCAACGCACTCAATAGGTGACTTGATACAGAGGTGCTGCGGAGCACTCTGTCCGAATTTGACCATAGACTAAGGTTTTACTAAACCTTAAGTGCTGGCGGAGCACTTTGCTGAGGAGTTCGCTGACCCAATCGGGGTTCTGATCGATAGCTGCAGAGAGGGTGGAGCGCAGGCGTTGCTTCCAAACTGCGGGTGCTGGTCGTGTCTTGGTGGTCCTGTCCGGATCCGAATCTGGGTTTCCTGTCCTGTCCTGGGGTGTCCATTCTGCACCTGCTGTCCCACTGAGGGTTATCCTTCCTTGAGGGTTTTCCTGTCCTTAACTGACCCGTGGCCAGGGTTGGTTTTCACACCAGTCTAGGTAAATATCGCTCTGAGTCCTTAAACTGCACCTTTCTATTTTTCTGTCTTTGCTTCAATAAAGACATACCCTTTGCATATGTTAATTTTCCATGCTTTTTCTCTGCAAATCATTGCATCTCATTAAAGTCATTTACAGTTTGCATTTCATAGCATGTTCCTATGTTCCCCTGCCTTTTTAGTATAAATCTTTCTATACTGTTTATGAATTAAATATGTTTTACAAATTTCTCCTAAATACCGAATTGAAGTAATAACGTTAGAATTATAGCGTGTTGCACTTTTACCTTCCATAGATGTATAGGTTTTCCCTAGTGTCTTTTCTCTCGAAATATGACCTAATGATAAAATCCTAAAACGTGCATAAAATTTCCTAGCATTTAGTACCCTCCCTCGAATTTCATTTCCGATATTTCTGAATTCCCTCATTATAGGGTTAGATGGTTACCTGTATACTCTTCCTATATGGTTATGTGCTCTTCGTTATTCTGATTATAGATTGCCTCATTACTATAAACTGTATGATTGCAGAATCTGAAATCTAAGATAAATCTTTTAAAACTTCTAGTTGTCCGTGGTCATTTCATGAAATAAAATACAATAAAGTTGGGTTTGTATTTTGCTGCCTTTCCTTTTACAGCTAGCTCCCTGACCCATCGTGGTCATAGGTACCCATAACGGTGGATGGTAAGTTGGGTACACTGGAAATAAATCGAAAGGGAACTCACAATTATTGATAGTAGATTGTGTGGTCATCTGATCAATGTATATGATAAAGTAAAGTATATGGGCCCGAAGCCAGAAGTGGCGAAATTATTGGTCGGGTGACCCGCGATCTCTAGCAGTAATTTTCTAGTAGCGAAGAGGATGGTTAGGGAATAGTTAAAGGTTAGGTAGGACTAGTTAGTCTAGCTAAAGTCGGATGCTGCTATAAGAGTAGGCGCTTCAAGAGAATTGATCACTCGCTTGAAAATTGTTTACTTTGAAAAATTATGAAATGTTTTAAAATTGTTGTTCTTGTTATTATACTGTTATATGTATTAATCCATTCGTACGTAAACCGTTTTTTATGTTGTTAGGAATCCCCAGGGAATTGAATAGCGAGTGGTGAATAGAATCCACTTGCTTTGAGGTCATTTGCTCTAAGGAAAGTTGGTGCAGGTTAGGCAGAACTGGAAGCACTAACTAGGGTTTTTCTGAATGTATGATTGAATAAATGTTAGTGACGAGGTTCATTGGCAAAATTCCTACTGTGGCATAACCTAGTGAGGGTCGCACCGGAAGAGTAGCAGGCTCATCGGAGCTCGAGTGAAAGCAAAGGGGTTCGCTAGGGAAACTTTAGGCTCGGATACATCCCGGAAAGGTGGATGAGTCTAGGGGAGTAACAGGTTCTCCAATGCTAGTGTGAAGGGTAGGCAGAAGAGATCTACTCGTAGTGAGTGAAAAGTAAATGGAAGTAGTTTACTTGCAGTAAAACAAATCTTTCCTGTCTAGACACTTGAGCACAGTGGCGAATGTGTATTCGTTGTTAAATAACCAAGCACTGAACACTTTAGAAAGTAAGAAAGTTTCCGTTAACTTGTGAAGGAGGGAGTCAGTCGCGAAGCTGCTCTGACGTCACTCTGTGCCGCGCTGGGATTGGTAGGCGTAGCGAACTGGTAACAGAGCTGAAGAATTGTAAAGGAGGGGCGAGCGCCGGAGCGTGGGAACTGTCTCGCGAAAGGGCCGCGCACCCATTGGTCGAGATTACCATGTGAATGAAATTGCTGGAAGCAGTGAAAACACTAATGGCTTAGTGCGTAGCAAAAGAGAAAGCGTAGGTGAAATAATGGGTAGTATTTTTAGTGCACTGATACCTGGAGTGGGAGTGGTTCTGAACACTCACAGAATTTGCAAATTGTCCACAATAGTGGATGTGTTGTCTACTGACACAGCTCATGGATTTCTGCTGGTCAATACCGAAATGGTTGCGATCAGATCAATGGTTTTGCAAAACAGACTTGCTCTTGACACCTTATTAGCAAAAGAGGGCGGAGTCTGTCGGATGTTGAAGGCGCAACATTGTTGCACTAACATTCCGGACAAAAGCGTACAGCTCAAAAGATATGTGAAAAACATTACTAATTTGGAAAAGGAACTCAAACCACTCGAGGTTGACAGTGCCTGGAAGAGACTGGTTGATGGTCTCTCCAATGTAGGGCATTGGTTTGCTAGTTTAGGTAAAAGCTTATTACTTAAGGTACTGATGCCAATTGGAGTGATAGGTCTTATCCTATTTCTCATATTCGTCTGTTGCAAATGTCGAAAGCATACTAAGAAATACCAAGTGAATGCGAGAGGTGTGAAACGGAGTGCGGATGAACTTGAATTGGAATAAATGAATAATCAGATTTATAAAAAGGTGAAAAATTCTCACCCTACAAAAACTGTGAAAGAAAAGCTGAATCCCTTGTTGGAAGAGATAGAAATGTACAAGGTGTGAAAGAAAGTTGGCATCTGGTTCCATTTTTGTGATGATAGTAAATATCATCAAAGAGGGGATTGATAGAGCAAGATTTCGCATCGCGACTTGCTTGAGTCAAAAACCTCGAAAATCTATTATAATCCCGTAACTTCAAGTGTTTGTTTTACTAATTTTATGTATTTTGAATGTGCGTGGGTATCATAGAGATGCTTGCTTATGTGTTTTACTAATACGATTAATTCTTGTCCCTAAAATGGCCACTGCTTGACTTTCCTCTTCTGCGCATGCGTCAGTCACACTCACGTGACTTCGCGTAGAGATAGTTTTGGAGGGAAAGGGTGCGCATGCGTAATAAGCAATAAGATGGCTGTGCTTTGATAACGTGGTGAAGCTTTGTGCTGCTGCTCTTGTGACATTGTTCGTTGCACTTACCATTAATGCATAGTATATTTTTATAATGATGAAACTAAAGTACGACATCCTGACATGAAGTACATTCATTTATTTTTATGTACTAATTTGTTTTCGCTTACTTTTCATGTATCACGGGAAATGGGGGTCCGAATGGGTCGTGAGCCATTTTGAAGGTCCTTTCTGCGCATGCTCCAGATGCAAGGCCAGAGTCAACCATGGACCGTGGAATACAGCCAGCTGGCAGCCACAGTCAAGAGGCTCCTGAGAGCGCTACCTCTGACCCAGGAGGATGGAGCCAGTGTTCCTAGACTGATACAATTGTAGTCATTTGAATTGTATTCTGTGCGACTTTCTCATGGGAACCCCAATCTTGCTAGGCGGCACCTTAACATGCAAATTAGGCCTTAGAATAGTCTGTTCTGATTGGTGTGTTAACCAAATCCTACCTTAGGACCAATCGAAATTTGGGGATTCTGACACTTTGCAACATTGGGGGGTGGTACACTGACCCAAAAGAGTATATCTAGCCTAGGTTTAGCTAGAGAAATTGTCCGACTTGTCTGAATAGCTGACCTGTCACTGACCCAACGCACTCAATAGGTGACTTGATACAGAGGTGCTGCGGAGCACTCTGTCCGAATTTGACCATAGACTAAGGTTTTACTAAACCTTAAGTGCTGGCGGAGCACTTTGCTGAGGAGTTCGCTGACCCAATCGGGGTTCTGATCGATAGCTGCAGAGAGGGTGGAGCGCAGGCATTGCTTCCAAACTGCGGGTGCTGGTCGTGTCTTGGTGGTCCTGTCCTGATCCGAATCTGGGTTTCCTGTCCTGTCCTGGGGTGTCCATTCTGCACCTGCTGTCCCACTGAGGGTTATCCTTCCTTGAGGGTTTTCCTGTCCTTAACTGACCCGTGGCCAGGGTTGGTTTTCACACCAGTCTAGGTAAATATCGCTCTGAGTCCTTAAACTGCACCTTTCTATTTTTCTGTCTTTGCTTCAATAAAGACATACCCTTTGCATATGTTAATTTTCCATGCTTTTTCTCTGCAAATCATTGCATCTCATTAAAGTCATTTACAGTTTGAATTTCATAGCATGTTCCTATGTTCCCCTGCCTTTTTAGTATAAATCTTTCTATACTGTTTATGAATTAAATATGTTTTACAAATTTCTCCTAAATACCGAATTGAAGTAATAACGTTAGAATTATAGCGTGTTGCACTTTTACCTTCCATAGATGTATAGGTTTTCCCTAGTGTCTTTTCTCTCGAAATATGACCTAATGATAAAATCCTAAAACGTGCATAAAATTTCCTAGCATTTAATACCCTCCCTCGAATTTCATTTCCGATATTTCTGAATTCCCTCATTATAGGGTTAGATGGTTACCTGTATACTCTTCCTATATGGTTATGTGCTCTTCGTTATTCTGATTATAGATTGCCTCATTACTATAAACTGTATGATTGCAGAATCTGAAATCTAAGATAAATCTTTTAAAACTTCTAGTTGTCCGTGGTCATTTCATGAAATAAAATACAATAAAGTTGGGTTTGTATTTTGCTGCCTTTCCTTTTACAGCTAGCTCCCTGACCCATCGTGGTCATAGGTACCCATAACGGTGGATGGTAAGTTGGGTACACTGGAAATAAATCGAAAGGGAACTCACAATTATTGATAGTAGATTGTGTGGTCATCTGATCAATGTATATGATAAAGTAAAGTATATGGGCCCGAAGCCAGAAGTGGCGAAATTATTGGTCGGGTGACCCGCGATCTCTTGCAGGTTTCCCTACTCAGGTGATAGAACATGGACAATGGCCCTCTACTGCGGAGACCCTTGCCAGTTCTATGCCCCTCTGAACTCAGTTGGTCCCTCTGTCTGCACTCTCCTGAGTCACTGGACTGACCCATGGGGAACCCTTCTCCTAATCTGTGCAATTCCTTATTTGCACATGCATGAATCATAGTAGGCAGACAGTACCATTATTACCAACAAAGTGATGAGGCCCATCCCGCCCTTTGGTCTTGCATTTGCCCACAACCCAAGGAAAACTCTGCCCATAAGAAAAACAACCAACAGAGGCCACTGACAGCTGACAGTGTCAAGAGCCAGGCCCCAGGCCATCCTGGGCTCTCTGATATCTGAGGTTTCTCAGAGTGAGCGGCAACAGCCTAAGGGTGGTAGCCTGAGACTGGCTGTTAGACCCTGGGTCTGTACCATAAGGCTGAACATGAGTCATGAATGAGCCTTTCCTCTTCCTGACCCCTCCATATGGTCCTATTGACCTCTGTTTCAGAGTTGTACAACCAGAAACCCGAGCTACTCTTCCCAGCTCCTCTAACACCGATGGCAACTCATTTCCCGGGAATGCAACAAATGGGTATCTGGGAACTAACTGTGACCCTTCTCTGGGTCACCTCACCCCACTTCAGGGATACCAGAGCAATGGGGCAGAAAATGTCCTGCGCCTGTGCCTTAAACACTCTACACACCTGTCCGGCTCCTAGGAAAACAGCCTTTCCCTACCATGGTCTCTAGCCCAGATGTCCCTCAGAGATGTGTTAGGGATCCCATTCACTTTAACCTTGTGAAAGTGATGACTACCACCCTCGGGGATCCCCAGCTCACTCTCTGGATGTACCTCCCTACTAAGAAAGACTAGGGCATGGCCTAACACCTGCCCCTGGGAACTACTTACCCCAAAGGCCACAGTGGCCCCCCCTGTAGAGGTCCCACTAATGGGTAGTTTCTTAGGACAGACAAAGTCCCTCCGCTTGTGTCCTAACTCAAAACAACCAAAGCACTGGGGCTGTAAATGGGGTGCCTTGATCCGCTGCCCACCTGAACCTCTTCTCTATATCTCAAAAGGGGCACGGGAACCCTGTCCACCCACCTTATTCTGGGACCTATCTTTGTATTTTTGGACCTCCCCTCATTCTGCTGGGGGAACCTGACTGACCCTTCTTGGGGTCAGTCCCGGGTGCGTTCTTAAACACTGTGGTACTAATCCAGAGATCTGCATTCTTAGCAAGCTCTCTGGGATCAGTGAGCTTACTGTCAACCAGGTGTTGGAGCTGCTCTGTAAAAATATATTGCACATGTGCTCTCTCAGTATCAGAATTAACAATCCAGTAAATTCATCAGCTTTGCTGCCCCTCACCTAACTAGTCAGTGCCTTGGAGGAATAGTGCAAAAAATGTACCCAAGATTGGTTTAGGAGTTTGCAGCTGTCTCTGAGCCTCTGGCCGTACCTTTCATGGGTCAAACCCAATTTGGCAATTAAAATGGCTATCAAGGGAGCCTACTGCATCTGTTCCCCCACTTCTAGTGTGCTTCCATATGCTTGCTGCCCAATTACCCTCTGGGAGGTTGTGCAGTCTAAGGGCTACCTCATATGCCGAAAACCATTTGTCTATGTTATCTCCCACCACATAACTGGGCGCCAGGTCTTGCGGATTTTGCTTGTCTGGCTTTGAGCTCCATCTCCTTCGTGATCATCTCATGAGCCAGTATTAGTTTCTTTTGAGACCAACCCCTCACAGCCTCAGCCTTTTTTTTTCTCTGCCTCCAATTTGAACTTGGCCAGCTGCAGTTTGAGCTTCCTCTTAGCCTTTCTGTCCTCCAGTTCCTCTGGGGACAGACCACAGAAAGACACACTGCTCTCTGCCCTGCCAATGAGCTCTACTCCTTGGGGTGAATTGGCCTCCTCCTCCAAGTGCTGCAGCTCAGGATCTGTGCCCAGGTCCTCCTCTTGCTCCCCCATGGACTCATCTTCATCCTATGACGTGCCCAGTAACTGATGAGTCTCCCCATATGCCCTTAGAGCCTTCTGGAGCTCCTCCTTCTTGGACCTACTGTTGGCTGGAAGTCACCTCCCCTTGCAGAATGTTCTGAGTTCAGCTGTGGTGTAGCCATACTCAAGCTCCATCCTTCCAGATAGGGTCACATGTACAGACAGTCAGGTAGAATGACAGTGAGTTTGGGAAAAGAAAGTAGCCAATGAAGGAGAATTTAAAAAAAGGTTGATTCTGGTATCAAATAATTTATATGGGACTAGCTTACCCTTCGCACATTGCTGCGATCGCCGCAGAAAGGAAATTCAAGGAAACTCGTTATGATAACATTCAATTTACATTGCGTCATTTTTATTGAAACATATTCATTTTAATATGGAAAACATTTCAAAGTGTCGTTTTAATTCTATTTATTTATTCGAGTGCTTGTGGATACACAATTTTTTGTTTTTCCGTTTGGTGCGTACATCAGTATTCGAAAGATTATGAGGGCCCTGGGGGGCGTATATTAAAAAAATTGTTATGCCAGAAACCTTTGCGGGAGTGTACTCAACAACTTCCCAAAGTGTCATGGCGATCGGATGAATGGTGTTTTAAATCTATCTATTTATTCAAGTGCTTGTGGATACCCGATTTTTTGTTTTTCCATCTGGTGCGTACATTTGTATTCGAAAGATTATGAGGGCCCTGGAGGGCCGATATTTAAAAAATCTTTATGCCAGAAACCTTTGCGGGAGTGTACTCAACAACTTCCCAAAATGTCATG
This sequence comes from Lissotriton helveticus, assembly GCF_964261635.1. Classification (NCBI taxonomy): domain Eukaryota; kingdom Metazoa; phylum Chordata; class Amphibia; order Caudata; family Salamandridae; genus Lissotriton; species Lissotriton helveticus. The sequence goes on from NC_136069.1 coordinate 361,008,721, forward strand.
GCGATCGGATGAATGGTGTTTTAATTCTATTTATTTATTCGAGTGCTTGTGGATACACGATTTTTTGTTTTTTCATCTGGTGTGTACATCAGTATTCGAAAGATTATGAGGGCCCTGGGGGACCGATATTTAAAAAATCTTTATGCCAGAAACCTTCGCGGCAGTGTACTTGACAACCTCCCAAAGTTTCATGGCGATTTTTTTTCCGTCTTGTGCGTACATCAGTATTCGAAAGATTATGAGGGCCCTGGTGGACCGAAATTTAAAATAAAATTATGCCACAAACCTTCGCGGTAGTGTACTTAACAACTTCCCAAAGTTTCATGGCGATCGGATGAATGGTGTAGTAATGCATAAAGGACAAACAGACAGACAGACAGACATACATTCGTTTTTATATATATAGATTGCACACAAACCACTGTATGGCACTACACAAACACAAGTACTGAATCCCACCACTGAGCACCAATGTGAGAAATTGAGTTGTTGGTTGAGGAGAGTGTAAGCCCTTCTCAAGCAACAACCACTCTCCCTGTCAGGGTTTAGCACTCAATCAATAAAGGAGAACTCAAAAAAAGATGTATTTGCTGTTAGATTATTTTTGTGATGTTAGTGTTAAACACATCACTGCATTTTGCTGCACAAACAAAAGTACTGGATCCCACTACTGAGCTCCAATTTAAGAAACTAGGTTTTTGATTGATAGGGTAAAGACCTTTCTCATGCAATAACCTCAGTGCCTGTCACTAAATTAACCTGTACTTAGCGATCTGGAAGCTTGGCAGAAAAGCAGTCATGCTTAACTTAAAGTCAAAGTGTAATGTATTTATGCAGTACACAAACAGTAACAAAGTGAAAACACAACACAAGAAAACCCCCACACCAATTTATGAAAGCAGAGTCAATTTAAATAAATTTTTTGACACCAAAACTAGAACAATCTAATGAGTATGATCAATGCTCTGGAATTTTAAAGATCTTAGGTAAGTATAGCACCTAAAAGCACAAAGTGGTACTTGCAGTTTTTTGGGCGTGCGAGATCGGGTGAAGGTCAAAAGCACAGGCTGACTGCGATGTAGTGCAGGCCGAATACATCGACCATGTGAGTTTTGCTGTAAAAGGTTACCTTCTGAAGTCTAGCATGATGAGTCCAGTTCGCGGTGGAGGAGGCCACTAGGAGCAGGGAGGGCAGTAGCGCAAAGAGCAGGCTGGGCGTCGTGGACGGTCATTGCTATAGTGGAAAGATCCTGCTGGGCGTCTCGGATTGCTGTTGCTGGAGTTTTGTGTGGCGTTCTCCTTGGGCTGCCAATGCTGTAGCTCGAAGTGCAGATCTCGCATTGCCAGAATTCGATGGCAGTAGTTGTAGTGCGTAGAGTCGGGTTCACCATAGTTTTGCATTGGTAGTTGGCGCGGGTGGGAAAATCTTGGCATGAACAGGGCCTTTTGCGATCATGAAGATCTCAAAACTTAAGAATTTCTCCTTTTCTTCAAGGACTAACTAATTTGATGCCATGCCCAGGGCTAAGGACCTGGAAAGCACCTCTTGGGGATCATGAACTCACTCTAGCAGAGGCCAGCGGGGCTCAGATAGTTCCAGGTCCAGGCAGGTCCAGTTGCAACAGGTCATAATGTGACCCTGGTCACCGGTTGTAGGCACTAAATAGTTAGGACAAGAAAATACCAACTTTCCTAAAAATTATATTAAAAACAAGGGTAACCCCAAACTTTTTGAGAACGTTGGGTGATACACTATGTTTAGGAAACAGCGATTTACTAAGGTTTTAATCCTGGAACAACATCTATATATATTATTTAGAGAATAATTCAAAGAAAAAAAATTATAGTTAGGTTTTTTGGGCAAATATGGCAACCATAATATTTACATAATATATATGTCATAATTCAAACACTAAACAGACAAGCACAAACTCTACTGTGTGAAATTTTATTTTCACAGTAACGTAGTATTTTTCCTGGTTCCTTTCATTATTTATTTTGAAGTTCCAGGAGTGGAGTCTATAAATGTCTGTAGTCCACAATGTTTCAACTTCAATTTCATGCAAGGTTATCATCAGGACAGGAAATGACGTCAACTACAGACTAGACTCCCTGAACTTCATAAAAAATAATGAAAGAAACCAGGAGTCATATGTCTTTTCAGCTTTTTGATGCCTGTCATTAATCACTCCATATTTCTTCACATGTGTGAGCACTGGATCTTCTGAACATACTGCAAAAAAATACTACTTTACTGTAAAAATGAAATGTCACTCAGTAGAATTTGTGCCTGTCTTATACGTGTTTAAATTATTTTGTTTTGTGTGGGGATAACATACATATTATGTACATATTATGGTTGCTATATTTAAAAAAAAGCAAAATATAAAAAAAAATCTCATTGGATTGTTTGCTATATAATATATTAAGATTATCACTTCAGGATTAACACTTTAGTGAACTGCTGTTTCCTAAACACAACTTCTAAAAAGTAGCATCTTTTAAAATTGTAACTTAAAATCCTACTTTACTAAAATACCACTCTACTGGGGAGTTACATGTAAATTAATTGTGCCAACTGGCTGTAAGCCAATTTTGCCATGTTTAAAGAAGAGAGCACACGAGGATTTAAAATGTTGATTCCTTAGACACCAAACATGGTTTTCCTAACTGCTCCCAATCAAAAGATATCACTTATTAAATGTAATAGGGCAATCCAATGTTCTCTTATGGGAGAGGATGGCCTCACATTAGTGAAAAATAAGTCTGGACTGTGAATTCCGCTCAGCTCGCAGAGTTTTCCGTACTCGCGTTCCACGGAGCTCGAAGGGTTCCGAACGCAGACAGGAGTTTTTTTCCTCGCTCGCATCCGTCAATGTTAAGTTGGTGAGCGTGAGCACAGAAAATCAACCTCCCGGCAAGATTTCTCAACGCGGGCTGCCAGATTTCTCATTGCGAGTGGTCGCGTATGCTTGTGAACCCTCGCGTTGAGAAAGCTGTTGCTCAGGTAAAAATCTACTGGAGCAGCAGAAAGGAAGCAGCGCCCGCTTGCGTTCTGGATGGTGCCATTCGCGATGATTGCACAGTGTGGCAAATCACAACGAGCAGCATTTATCTAGCGCAATCCGTTGTTTGCGGAGCTCTGCATAGCGTGGCTGATAGGTTTTTTGCAATTCACGTAGTTCAGCGTAGCGGAACTCCACGAACTCCGCCCAGGCTTAGTGGCAAAACGAATTTGCAAAGTGTTTACTACTAGGACATGTAAAACTTAAAAGTACTTGTTCAACTTTTTAAATCACGGCACCCTGCCCTATCGCCTGTTTAGTGTCTTTCTTATGGGTGAGTTATATATATTAAAAAGGGGGGTTTATTCCTAATAAAAGATTTATTTTGCCAGGTTGAAGTTGCAGTTTAAAACTGTACACACATGTGCAATGGCAGGCCTGAGAATTGTTTAAAAGGCCACTTAATTGGGTGATACAATGAGTTCTGCAGGCCTCCTAGTAGCATTTAATTAACATGTTCTGGATGCATGTAATACCACTCTACTGGGGAGTTACATGTAAATAAATGTGCCAATTGGCTGTAAGCCAATTTTACCATGTTTAAAGAAGAGAGCACAATCATTTTACCAGTGGTTAACAGTAGTAAAATGCACATTGTCCAAAAAGTGAACATAAATGGGTTCAGAAAACAGGAGGGCTGAAGGCAAAACGTTTGGCGGTGACCCTGAGAGAGGGCAAGGACAACACAGGGGTTAGTCAAAATCAGTGTTATGGAAGTTTTAGTCTTGCTTGCATTTCGTCACACCTCTTGGTATATTCTATGGTTCTATTCTTAGGGAGAGGTGTGGCGCCGCGGCCAGGGCGACTGACGCTGGAATCTGGGGACCACGGTTCGATCCCCGGCTCCGGCAGCAGGTTAGCCCAGCACCATGTGACTCTGGGCAATAGCTCGCTTAATCTTCCCGACGGCCCCCAGCGCCTAGAGACCCCTACGGGTGATTGTGCGCTTTACAAATGTGGACTTTACTTTACTTTATTCTTACTATATGGACTTCTAATTGATAGTTTTTCCCCAATTAGGATACTGGTGATTTAATACTGGTAGCTTAGTACAGTGTTGTTATGCATCTGGTTTATCATCTTTTAATGTCAAATTTGTTTTATTGTTTTCATAAGCATAAGCAGGCAGAACCATGCAATAAGTAGGTGACATATATAGACAGCAGTTGAGACAGACATACATGTCTTCTCCACAAAGCAAACCATGGGCAAGATACATGTGCCAAACTTTCAGCGTGATGCCGGTATCATAGGTGTGTAGCCTGAGTAAGAAGCAAAATATCAAAAACTTTAACCAAAAACTTCCTCCCCCCCAACCTCCCTCCACCCCAACCAGTGTGCCATACTAGTAAAGCAATCTCCAGTGAGCCCATAGCGCAGGCGTCGCAGTCCTTCAGGAGGTCATGGAAGATCGTGTGGGGCCTTTGTAAGGCGTAACAAGCAAAGGGATCTAGGATATGTGATTGCCTGGAATTCAGCTCATGGAGGATCGTGTGGGGCCTCTGTAAGCCGTAACAAAAGAAGGAATCTAGGACAGGTGATTTCATTGAATTCAGTTGAGAGGAGGGACAGTAGTGGTAGCCAAACCTTTCGGAACGTAGCCACGGACTGTGTGAGTGTAGCTTGAATACGTTCCATGCCCAGAGTAAACCAGATTTTGTGCAGCCAACCTGTATGGGTGGGTCTGGTGGATGAACCCCATAGTGACAAAATGTGTTGTGATGCAGCTTGCATGGCAATCCCCATTTGACGACCTCGGACAGACTTTCGGGGGAAGGTAATTGCATTGGGAAGGCCTAGGATAGTATAAGCTGGAAATCTCGGGATCTCAGTGTCGAAGGTACTGTCTATGTCATCTAAGACTGCTTTCCAGTAGTCCCTGACCTCACGACATTCCCACAGGGGATGAGTCATGGTGCCCCGCTCCCGGCAGCCCCTCCAGCAAAGTGCGCTACGAGTGGGATTCCCTTTGTTAAGCCGAACTGGGGTGAGGTGCCAATAAAGGGCCAGTTTTATAGCTGCCTCCCTGCCTGCGGTATTGCGTGTGGTATGGGAAGCCCTATAATATATGTAGCTCCATTCCCGGTTTGTCAGGGTCCTCTCTAACTCTGCTTCCCAGCGCTTCTGCCGTGCCACTCTACCTGGTGCAACCGGGGGTGTCAGCATCTTGTAAAGTTCCGAGATGAGCCGCTTGTCTGATTCCTTCGTTACCAGCCACTTTTCAAAATCTGTCATGCGCCTGCCGGCTAGGGGAGGGTAGTCCGGGTCTGTGAGCCAGTGTCGAAGTTGAAAGTATTGGAAAAGGTGGGGGGAGACAACGTCATATCCCTGAGACAGGTCAGAAAAGGAGAGAAAGCCCTGCAGATCAAAAAGGTGCCCTGCCAACTTGCAACTCGTACCGCGCCACTGTGAAAAGGCGTGGGGGTCAGTGCCTGAAGGGAACTCTGGGTTATCTAGAAGAGGAGTGAGCGGGGATGGGAAGGTCGTCACGCCTCATTTAACGGCGACTGTGTCCCAGACCCGCAGGATGGTACGGGTGATGGGCGACCTCGGGAGGTACCGCGGTCTATTGTGCCTGAGAAGGAATGGAATCTTCCAAAGAGATGTCTGGGCAATTGCTCTATCCTGGAACAGCCACCTTTTTTCAGATTCTGGCCTGTGCCATTCCACAAAATAGTGGAGTTGGGAGGCCTGGAAATATTACTGGAGGTTGGGGATTCCAAGTCCTCCCTCGTCCACACCCCGGTATCTCAGTTGTTTATGCAAGCGCGGGCGCTCCCCCCCCCCCCAGATGAAGTGATGAAAGGCAGCCTGTAGAGTTGCGATAGCGCCAGCTGGGGGTGTAACCGGAATAGTTTGGAAGATATACAAGATCTTGAGCAGGGCCGACATCTTCACTGCCCCAACGCGCCCTAACGGAGAAAGTGGTTGTTTGGACTATCTTGCAAGATCGGCCCGAATCTGGGATGTTAAAGTCACGTAGTTGAGGGTGACCATCGTATCCGTGGAGGAAGCGAGGGTGATGCCCAAGTATGGGAGTTGCGTTGTCATCTGCAGGCCCCCCCCCATATGTCGGCACTCCCACGAGAGAGCGGGAATTTCTGCCTAGAGGTAGTATTAGCGATTTCCCCTTATTTATTTTGAAGCGGGATATGGCACCGAAGGTCTCTAGTTCCCCCATGAACGCAGGGATTGAGTGTTCCAGGCAGTCGAGAGCAGCTATGATGTTGTCGGCATAAAGGCCGATTGTATGGGGCTCCCCACCAAAGGTAATGCCATGAATATTGGGGTTATCGCGGACTTTTTGCACGAGTGGCTCAACATACAGAGCGAATAAAAGAGGCGAGAGTGGGCACCCTTTCCTCGTGCCTCGTTTGATCTCTAAGGGGCTCGAGCGCCAGCCTCCCAGGCGGACCCACGCTAGGGGATGGTGTAACAGCTCGAGATCCAGGACTGAAAGCTGTCCCCCAATCGGAAGCGAGCCAAGACCCGCCGTAAGAAGTGCCAGTTCACTCGGTCAAACGCTTTTTCAGCGTTAATGGCCAACAGAGTTGAGTCTGATTGCTGGAAATGGGCCTTGTCGATCAGGTGGAGGAGCCGTTTGGCGTTATCACTACACTGGCGGCCCGGTACAAAGCCCGATTGGTTGGGGTCCAGAATCCCAGGCAGACAAGGCCCAAGGCGTGCTGCCAGCACTCCCATAAAAAGCTTCAGGTCCAGATTGAGAAGGGAGATAGGGCGAAAGGACGAGCAATGTGTAGGATCCTTGCCAGGTTTAGGCAACACCACTATTTCAGCCTCCAACATATCCGGAGGGATATAACCCGGGCCGCCAAAGGAGTTGAAAAGACGAGAGAGGATAGGGGCAAGTAGTGGGCTGAAGGTTTTGTAGAAACCGGCCGAGAAGCCGTCCGGACCCGGGGACTTGAGGGGGCCCAGGCGAGATATAGCCGCTACTATCTCATCCAAACGGATGGGAGCCTCCAAGGCCTCTGCGGTCGCCGGGGAGAGCGCGGTAATCTCCGCAGTCTCCAAGTATGAATCAATGTCTGTGCCCGATACAGTGTCCGCTCGGTATAACGAGGCATAGAAGTCCCGGAACACCTCCGCCACTCGTGCCTCCCCCTCGATTTCAATGCCGTGCTCATCTTTGAGGTTTAAGATCCGCGAGCGCTGGGATTTGGCTTTCAGCACGCTGGCAAGTAGGCGACCAGTCTTTTTCCCCCAACATAGTACATGTGGCGGAGGCGGAGAGCAGCGAACTCAGCCCTGTCCATATCTAGGCTGGCTAATTGGGGTCTAGCTGCTTTCTATTGCTTCCACACCCGTGGAGCCCCGATGCGACTGTGAACCTTCTCAAGCTCAGAGACCTGGGTAGTGAGGTCTTCTCTTTTCACTTTACGGTCCTTAGCCTCTGCCGCCGCTATTGCGATGAGTTCGCCGCGGGCTACCCATTTTAAGGCTCCCCACAGGGCCGGGGCCGACGTCTCGGCCGTGTCATTAACGGCTAAGTAATCAGTCATGCATTTATGAAGCTACTTAGTGACCTCCGGGCGCTGCAGGAGAGTTTCACGGAGCCTCCATCTCCCGGGAGGACGGCTAGGTTTGGGAATCGTGAGTAGTAGTTCAACGACATTGTCATGTATTCCTATAGGTTCTGAATCGATCCCCCTATTCCTGACCCTATTCTGGTTAAACTAACTATCAAGTTAACTAACAGTCAGCCCATGAGGCAAGAACAGCCCCCATGATGCAGATACCGTTATCTGACGCAGTCACACTACGGCACAGGAACGTGTTATCTGATTAGGTCATAACGCTTGAGATCTAATTAGACAAGCGACATTCCTCCAGCCCCTGATAAGGCATACGACGTTCTCATAACAAATCAAACCTATGACAACCTGGAAAATCCGTGCGGCCATTGTTTTGATTTCACAGAGAACTTCAGTAAAAGAATGTGCTAACGAGCAAGTCGTATGACATCTTTATTGACGTATCTATGTCCATCCTTACGTCAATCTCGGCACCTTTAAGGTATAAATATTGCCGATCTTGCCCTATGCAAACACACGCGTGGTGACGAGACGGAGCAGCCATACTTGCCGAAGCCGAGAGCAGAAGCAGACCCCGCTGGCAGCAGCCCCGCCTTCCTGACGCGCTGAGAGACGCGCTGCTATCTCAAGCCGAGAGACCCAGCACCGGCGCTTTCGGGCAGCCCTCGCAGGCAGCCTGGAATATCGAGAGCAGAGAAAGAGATACCATTCCTCATTCATCCTAAATTCCAGGTACAGAACTGAATAACCCCTCACAGAGAATTCTTTAGTTATTCACTTGGCAAAAACAAACTTAACTTAAAACTGTAACTTTCTATTCCCGCCCACGCATTAGACTTAGGTCAGGTACACGGGGTAGGCGTATTTAGAAACACCAGTTGAGTACGTTTAGTCAAATGTATATGTGTATGTAAATATATTTTAATCATTTTAAACATCATATGGCTCAGAAACCATATCAATGTTTTTACAGTATTATTTTATACTATTGCTTTTAATGTATACACTTTACTTAACTATAAGTATTGCAATAATATCGATCCATTTCTCTTGTACGAGAAAAGAGACTGATCAATAAATAACACCTTTTTATTGAACACGCCCGTCTCTTCCTTTTCTCTACAAACTGATGAGACTAAGAATGCACGTACTGACTGAGTAAAATAATTGCCTTGTGCTCACACGACTCTTGAGATTGACTCTTGATTAGGGGAGAGCAAAGTTGTCATGTTCTATGGTTGTCAGAAACTAAATCCCTTCTTGTCTAATCAGGGGAGTTAATTCTTTCCTGAACATTCGAGAAAGTTTCTAGCGAACTCTGAGCTACGCTGGCAAACCCAAAAACTTAAGTCTAGTATCGACAGTAGTAGACCTAGTTAACGTCTGGCCTAGGCCTTTACTGCTGTAGGTATTATTCCAATGCGCAGAGCCTATTGGGAAAATAGGAACTACACTACATGGCGCCCAACGCGTTTGGAAAGGGCGATAAAACTAACGTAAGACATTTAGAGTAACTCAGTCGTGCTTTCTCACTCAGACCCCTTTTCCCAAATTCTCCAAAGACGTCTGGAGTGGGTGAAAGGTAATATCCTCCAAAACCGCACAGGAGGGAACTCCTATGTATGGTTCTTGGTACAGTCAACGTTGAAGGATACACTGTTCCAAAATATTGTGCATCTAATCTCTGTTCCATAAGAAACCTGATCTGCAAACAAACAAAATAACCATCCTGACAGTAAAATGTCAGAAAGTGATGAAGAAAGAGAGGCAGTTAGATTAGCAACTGAAATAGCAGCAGCAGATACTGCACTAAAGGATGCAGACGCGGATATAATACTCATTCCGGTCAGCAAAAGGAGATCTATAACCTTAAAACTTATAGAAAATGGACTGACACCTAGAGGTGGCACAGTCATATTCGTAATTGAGGCACACGAATATCGGCAGACAGAGGTATACTATTCATGGATACATTTTCCAGCAGCAAATGCTGTAACAAAGTACTTCCACTATTACAAAATAGAGGTTCCACCCGACATTTACACTCCTTTCGAGGAGGTGGAAGTACCACTCAAATTCCAAGAGCATTTGCTCTTATTTGATGGCGCCCTAATACATAATAATCACATCACCAGGCTTGGTCCTTTAGGTAGACCAGGAGCAACGTGGCCGGTCTTAGCCGGATACACACCACACCCAGACATCGAAGGGATGTCTACTGGAGAGCTGTTAATACAGCTAAAACAATTACTAAAAATTCATAGACAATTAGTTCAGTATGTAATGCGGACTTCAACAATTCAGCCAGCGATTAAACTTCCACAGCTGACCCCTCACCAGGGGAACACAAATAAAATCACACCACAGAACATCCAATCCTGCCTAGGTAAAGTTCCGGCTAAACGGGAACAAATACCATTCTGGTTGGCACAGAAAATCACCCAAATAGAGGCGGTGTTTCCTGACACCACCCCATTAGAAAAACACAGGATTCTGACTATATGTCTCCCAATGGGAATCGCACCACACATAGAGGACTGTGACACTTGGGGTACAGTCTTTGCTTCAATCTACACAAAAACGCACGGTGTTCCATCCATTTCGGTAATACCAGATGTGCTAAAACAAATTCAAGATGAATACGGTCCAGAACCAGCTTTAACTCTTGGTATGAAATTACTGAAAGACTTCAAGCTGGTCTCGGCTATATTACTAGCCAATATAAAAGGTGAAGCAGCAAACGTGGCGATCCGCCAGAGGTTAAAAGAGACAGATATAGCAGACCAACCAGCTGAAATTGCCAGAATCATAGAAAAATCCTATGAAGAACTAGGTAGAGACAGTTTAGGTGGAATACCAGTAAAACCGCAACTGACTGAAAGTCCAGAAAAAATATTTTTTAATAATAATTCACCAAAAAAGAACTGGGATGGAAACAAACAATCCAATCCAAAAGAAAAGAAATTCCAGTCCCGAGGAAGGTCTCCTAGGCGAAGGGAGAAAGCTCCGAACCAGAGACACAGGTCACCCCAGAGTGACCCCTCTGGGAAAAGATATAACCTTAGAAATAGGGATAATATTAAAAAACCTGATAGATATCAAGATATTGATACACGTCCCTCTCAATCTTTTCAGAATTCCTCGCAGAAATCGGAAAGAAGAGGACGATCAGAACAAAGAGAAGAGCACGCCAAGTCCAAAGACAAGGAACCTGCTCAGCTAAAAAAGAAATTACAATTTCCAAAAAAGAAGGTAGCCAGTATCAAGGTAGTTAACAATGCCGAGAATACTGAGGACACAACTGAAAAACGGAGAGTGGGCTCAGACAATGCTAGACAGCGCAGCAGAAGTGAGCATAGCTCGCAAAGTCCTTATGAATCATCTGGAGACAGTGGACACGAATGAATACCTTCAAGTGGAAACTGCAGACACCAGAGTTAGCAAGCCCCACAAGATATACGAGATAACATTACGTATAGAGGGAGATAAGACTAGGAAAATAAGGGGACTATTTTGGGATAACCTCTCCAAGGGTTATGACATCCTTCTAGCTGAAAAAGACTGGCCACCAGAGTTTGTCAGGGAGTGCCCTCATGGCAAAGAAGTAATTATGCCTGCCTTCTCGAATCAAATCCCGATTCATAAAAAATATACACTTGCTAAAAAGTGGGCAGTGGCCGTAGGATGGGATGAGGACTCCCCTCCTCACAAAATCCAGTTAAAATCACAACCTACTGCACAAAGGCAGTACCCAATTAAGCAAGAAGCTAAAAAACAGGTAAATGAAATACTAGATCAGCTAGAATACCAGGGGGTGATTGAAACTTGCACCTCACAAATGAACAATCCTTTGTTTCCGGTCTCCAAACCAGACAATTCATATCGTCTAGTTTTGGATTACCGACACCTTAACACATGTTGCAAAACCTTTGCAGTACAAAACTCACACAGTGCTGCACTAATGAATAACATAGTGCGCAAAAAATACAAAACAACCTTGGACATCTCCAATGGATTCTTTTGTCAAAACATAGCACCTGAGAGCAGATATTTAACTGCATTCTCAGTAAATGGCACTCAAAAGCAATTCTGTCGGTTAGCCCAGGGGTACAAGAATAGCCCGGGAGTATTCTCAGCGAGAGTAACAGAATTACTACAACTATATGATGATGAAGCATTATCTTATGTCGATGACATTTACTTAACAGATGATGACTTGGAGACTCACTTGAAAAGAGTGAACACTATAATACTTGGGTTCGCAGCAGAGGGTTACAAATTCAACTTTAAAAAGTCCAGAATTGCCCATCTGACAGTCCTGTTCTTAGGATATGAATTATCAAGTGAAGGCAAAAGCCTGGCAGACAATTTCCTAGAGAAATGTGCCGTAATCCAAGCTCCTAAAACACTAAAAAACCTACAGTCAATTCTAGGCTTCCTAAATTTCGGAAGAACATACATTACAAATTACGCAGAAAGGGTCAAACCCCTTTATGATCTAATTAAACCAGACTTTAAAAAATCCAATTGGACTCAAACACACACAGAAATTTTGAGATCCTTACAAACAGACATGCTAATTAAAACAAAATTAGAAACACGTGATAACACACGCAATCTTGTGATTCGAGTCATCCCAGGGAGATACGGATTCACATACCTGACCTCTAATGAGGGAGAAAAGGTACCAATTGCATTCAAATCACACTTGTATACAGAAGCTGAACAGAAATTCAGTAATACAGAAAAAATCATTCGTGCAGTTCAAACCGCAATAGCTAGAGAAAAAGACATAGCTGACGGTAGACATATCACAGTCAGAACAGCAGAATCAGCCTTTGAGGCACTAACAACACCGTGTAATTTACCAACAACAACATTGAATCCAGAATGGATACAATGGGTGAATTCAATCACAACGGACAAAGTATACTACTACTTTGATCCAGAACTAGAAGAATTAAAAAATCTAAAATATGAAAAGACGTATCCTCTGCCAATCGACATTCTGCCTCTACGACATTACGCCTGTGTAATCTATACAGACGGACATGCTCAACCCTCCGTTTGGGGAGAACAAGCATACAACCCCACATGTGAGATTACAAAAGAAGTGTGGCGGGGAGGTAAACTAAGACCTCTATTAACAAAATCACACTCAGTAGAAACTAATTCAGAACTACAAACTGAAATAATAGCATTAAAAATGGCGCTGGATAATGCGGATCGCGAATTCCCGACACTTATAGTGTCAGATTCATATTACTGCGTCAAAGCATATAACAAGGATTTGCAGACATGGATTCAGAACGGTTACAAAGATGACACAGATGCACCAATAAAGCAGAAACTGCTCTGGGAACAAGTAGCTCTTTTGAAAAAAGAACTACCAAAGACTCACGTGACACACTCACTGAGTCATCAGCGTGATGGCGTTCACGTTGTAGGGAATTCATTGGCTGAAACAGCCGAAGCGGCAGCCACTAAACCGGCTCCCGTAGATCGAAAAAAGCGTACATTAAAATACATTGACGGTGAAACAATGCTGGCGGTGAAAACGTCATCAAAAGGCGACTGCTCAGCGTTACCGATCAACTATCCACTCAATTATACATACATAATCGATGCAAACTCCGTCCCTTTTGCTCGAATCCCTGGAGTGGGGGATAGAGTGATTCCAAACATGGACAGGAGAAGCTTGTTAATCGCAGACGCACACATGGGCGAGGGTCTCAGACACCTCAAACTGAAAGATTCTCTGGAAGAATTACAATCACTGTACTGGTGGCCAGGCATGAGCCTGCATTACACCATGTTTGTAAAAAACTGCCCAAACTGCAACAGAGATCGCAGTGGGGAGAGAAACAGTTTAATACCTCGTCGTATCAAGGCAGATAATATGACCAATAAAAAGCAGGGCTTGCGATTAACATATACAGGCTAGTTTCCACTTATAATGTAGATCACCAGCACTCGGCTGACGTCCGGACTGTTATACAAAGATTTGCGAGTCTAAATGGCATATACGCTAAGAGCATGCTACGTTCGACCATTGTTTTCACTCAAGCCCTCCGGCCGGGGGGGAAACATGGCCTAATGACCACAGCCCAGCGGGAATCTTCTCACTTCCTTCCTGAGGGTACTGGATGGTGTAAAGAAAAAACCAAGGCAGAAAGCAATCTATAATGGAAAGGATATTAGGTTCGGGAGCTGGGTGGGTCAAACATCTATTAAGTGTCCAACGTAGTCTAAATAACTTGCCAAGAAATTCTCTGAAGGGATTCAGTCCGTACGAATTATTATTTGGAACTAGAATGATAATCTCTGACCTTGATAGTCAGACTTCAGTGGTTAAAGAAAAAAGCTTTGATGTCAAAGACCGTTTGGCTATTTTGCAGGACTTAAACAAAACAAGAAAAGACCTGAGCAACATACAGTTGAAACAACAGCCAACAACCACTGAAGAATCACCACCTGTCCCAGCAAGACCTGTCTGGATTCCAAAAGTCGGGGATCTAGTCAGGGAGAAGATCGCGGTAAAGAAGGAATTTGGGCCTTCTTACAGAAAAGCAGTTCCTGTCTTGTCTGTCAACGGGACAAGATCAGTTGTACTACCGCCACTTGCTGGTAAAAAGGAGAACCGAGTTGTATCCATCGACCTGGTAAAACCACAACATGTGGCCGATAACAAACAGTAGGCCAAGTGGACTCCCAATAAGTAGCAGAACACCAAGGTTTGCTACCAGTACAGAGGTCCTAACAAAGAGGCTCATCACATTCGAAACGCCTACAGAAGAACAACAAGGACTATGCAACAAAGCAATAGAACTCAGACCTCTGACAACCCAAATAAAAACATTTAGCAGAGACAAACCAATCTACAATGAAGTACCAAGTGAAAATGCAAGAAACAAAAATCCTGAACCAATTGGAACAATTGACAGAACTGCATCCGGCTACTTCATAAACTTCGATGATTCCTCTGAAGGCTTCAGTGAATCAAAGACACAGCCATCAACAAAATCCTTTAAAGACAAAGCTAAGGAACTTTTGAAACAACTGAAAGAAACATATCTGATTTCTCCATGGATTGAATTTTGGGTGGGTTTTGGTGCATTTATCCTCATACTTTGGCTCATCATGGTATTTACTTTGGGACGCTTCATTGAGGGAAAATATGCTAAAATGGACACAGCAAGTCAGAACATCAACTTGGTCCTCAAACCACACACATCTTCACACGTCAAGAAAAGAGAACTTTCTTCAGCCAACTTCACAGCCAATCCGATACCTGGTGGGGTAGCCTGGGACAACACTGACTATGAAATTTATGGTCCGGTCGAGATCCTGAAATACCCTCACCAAATCAAGATCTCCTTGAGTGACTTTGCAAAACCAAACTCATTTGCTGATGATTGGGACTTCGAAAGCATTAACAACATGATGTCTGATCTAGTAATGTCTGCTAAATTTACAAAACATGATTATTTGCAAGGTTCTACAAATTATGATAGTATGTATTGCTATAACCACTATGGTAATCATTTTTTGCATAAATCTGCACAACCTAGAAATGTTTTAAATTATAATCAATGGGAACATTGTGCAACACCTCCAAAAGGGAGCTCAAGAACCGTTTATGACAAATATTCATATTTTTCAGGTTTTAACACAAGTAATGCTGAAACATTTTATTTTAAAATGTCAAACAAGACAGGGATGAAAACCATGATAACCAACACAAAATTGATATATTCAGATTCATTCTTCGATAAAGTGAATACCTTTGGATTTGATTATTGGGACAAAAATGTTGATTTGAAAAGTGTTTGGGGTACAAAAGATTGGCAAGTACAAGGTTTAGAAGCTTTGTTTAGAGCCTGCATGATCCCAGAACAAATGATATTTTTAAATGACACTGTTCAACAAACCACCTGTCTTGGATTAGCCAAAATCAAAGATTTAAATAAACCGTCTATTCCAAAGCCAATAATGTTTAGCAATAACTCTGATACAGATGAAGAGATAGACGTAAACCATATATTAAACCAAAACAGAACACATCCTGATTGGAAACAATGGTTGATCTGGCCCACAGATACAAATAACTGTCAAGATAGATTCCTGAATAAAACACAGGGTTTCAAAATGACCAGGCCAGACCCTAGATATCCCCAAAGACATCACCCAGGGATAATAACAACCTACAGTGTGGGCAAATTATGCCTTCAATGGCTACAAACTTCCACACTGCCTGAAATTAAGCAACACCTAACTTTACTTACTGATGGTGCTGACTTGCGTGATTTCATAATGGGACCACGCAAACAGCGTCAAAAGCGTTTCATAGCAGCCTCTGTATATGCAGCATACAATGAGGCCTGGAAGGTTAATCAAATTGAAACAGCAGAGAGAATACGGGAAATTGACCGTATTAATTTGGAAAAATCACTTTCTGTAGTGGACAATGGGTTAATGACTCTGTCCTCCAGAATTTTTTCTTTGGACAGCATTGTGTCGTCAGCAATCGATATATTATCGCAAGACTTACTGTTATTACAACATGGTCAGTCACAATTGCGTTCTATTGTACAGCTTGGCTGGACGTTGCAAAATCTGCGTTCAGGCTATGTGCCTTGGCGTTTAATCAACACAACGTCACTATTCCAAATCTTTAACCTTACTGATAGACAAATCGGTATGGCGCAAAAGGGTGCTGATTATACAATCTTGAGCATTGAAAAACTAGAAAGATTACCAATGACAATGTCAGAACGACCTGTCAGTGAATGGATAATCCACGGAATCATAAATATTCCAATCTCAACCTTCAGGTTTCAATACTGCCAAAAATATATACAGGCTGGCATGTACGAGAAATTGGGAAAGGGGTACCTTAAAACAACTTGGAACCTGCCCTATTCACATGCATGTGTCAGTAATAAAGGACAGAAAGTGTTTCTTAGTGGCAACAATTGTGCTATGTCACTAAGCGGCACGCTTCTGTGTAACGGAATTAGTTTGCATGGAGCCTGTGAAGGGAATTCATACAACCTTTCATGTCACCAGCAAGGCGCACCTGCAACTGAAATAGAACCTTTCTTTCAAAGACTCTATAATGGGAGTTACATTCTTATTGTAGACCGCAGATGTTGTAGTCTTATGCCCGGGACTCCTTATCTAGTCACTACGACGGCGAAGGTCAAGTGCTGTGGACGTTCTTTATTCCCCAGCTCCTTTCCAGACAGGGAGGCAAGGGCATGGCCCAATTTGAAAATTACTTCTATTCGAATAGATACTTTAAGCAGAATGAAAACAGTGCTTCTTCAGACGCCTACAAGGCTCACGTCATCAAAAGAAACGTATGATCTACAAGTCGCAAGGACGACTGCGGAGATACATACATTATTATCAACTAATTCCCCCGTACATTTCGCGGAAATCCTGAGCGAAATCTTAAATATTTCTGATACCACTGGGGTCTCAAAGGTATTTAAGACAGTATTTTCGATGGCATTAACACCATTCAAAGCCATACTGGGTATTTTTCCAGATTTCGTCCATTCGATTTTTGGCGGACTTCCCCTGATCCTGGGACTAATTGCAGGAATCCTATTCTTAGTCCTTATTTTTCGTTATGGCAACCCATGTCACAGATCAAACTCTCGCGACAATGGAAGATACAATCCTAGCCATTGGATACCGGGACCGGATATGAAAAATCCTGGGACTATCCCGGCTTAGAGACCTGAACATGACTTGGTTTCTATCATTTCGACCAATGTGGCAAAGATGTGTTTTACCTGTATTGAGATGTCTGCTATGCGGAGAAGAATGCGTGTTAGACACCTGTCTGACGCTACAATCGGATGCGCCAGTGGATGCAGATACATTGTTGGTTCCTACCAAGGTTCACGCTTTGTGCTGCCCTCAAAGGCTACCAATCCTGATGACGGCATTCCTGGAATCTTCACCACTACGATTGAAGAGTAGTGAAGTTCAAGATGAGAGCAGCATTGAACAGGTACGACCTTCTGTCAGCAATGCGAATCAGAATGTCAATGCAGACAATCATGCGCACGAATGCATGGTTACGCCTATTTCCGACTTAGTGGAACTTTCCCATGAAGCTGTTGACAGTTTTTTCGAAAGCCTTAATGATATGATGTTCTCTCCGGAACAGAAATAGAGACTTTTGAGCAAGCTCGCACACGGCGTTCCCTGAATTCGGCCTTCAACTTTAAAAATAAAGTCACATGAACAATTCTTCCCACCAGTTCACGGACAACAATTTTTTAGCAGCCCCAAATTATTTTTCACAAATTTTTCGGGACACTTCTCTTCTGCTTAAAGTAAGAAACTATTCCTAGAGAACTAAGATTTCTATTTTTAGATACTTTATAAACTTTAGTTGCCCGCTGGGATGTTCACAAATATTTTATTATGTGATGAGATGGTCTCGAACTTCCTTTCTGTATAGCCATATTAAGAGCCATTTCATGTGTATTTCTCATATACCAAATAAGCAATAATGTCTACAAATGCGTGTTTACTTTAGCGTTTAATTCATAGCTTAAGTGCATACAATATATATGACTGCAATTTTTCAGTATATTTGAAAATTTCAAAATGCATTTATGTATTTTGGGGTGGTAAGGTATACACTATACTCTATAGTATGTTGTACTATGTATACTATGCATAGATTAGTAAATATGACCATAGTTAGCGTGGAGTGGGTGTCATGTATTCCTATAGGTTCTGAATCAATCCCCCTATTCCTGACCCTATTCTGGTTAAACTAACTATCAAGTTAACTAACAGTCAGCCCATGAGGCAAGAACAGCCCCCATGATGCAGATACCGTTATCTGACGCAGTCACACTACGGCACAGGAACGTGTTATCTGATTAGGTCATAACGCTTGAGATCTAATTAGACAAGCGACATTCCTCCAGCCCCTGATAAGGCATACGACGTTCTCATAACAAATCAAACCTATGACAACCTGGAAAATCCGTGCGGCCATTGTTTTGATTTCACAGAGAACTTCAGTAAAAGAATGTGCTAACGAGCAAGTCGTATGACATCTTTATTGACGTATCTATGTCCATCCTTACGTCAATCTCGGCACCTTTAAGGTATAAATATTGCCGATCTTGCCCTATGCAAACACACGCGTGGTGACGAGACGGAGCAGCCATACTTGCCGAAGCCGAGAGCAGAAGCAGACCCCGCTGGCAGCAGCCCCGCCTTCCTGACGCGCTGAGAGACGCGCTGCTATCTCAAGCCGAGAGACCCAGCACCGGCGCTTTCGGGCAGCCCTCGCAGGCAGCCTGGAATATCGAGAGCAGAGAAAGAGATACCATTCCTCATTCATCCTAAATTCCAGGTACAGAACTGAATAACCCCTCACAGAGAATTCTTTAGTTATTCACTTGGCAAAAACAAACTTAACTTAAAACTGTAACTTTCTATTCCCGCCCACGCATTAGACTTAGGTCAGGTACACGGGGTAGGCGTATTTAGAAACACCAGTTGAGTACGTTTAGTCAAATGTATATGTGTATGTAAATATATTTTAATCATGCTAAACATCATATGGCTCAGAAACCATATCAATGTTTTTACAGTATTATTTTATACTATTGCTTTTAATGTATACACTTTACTTAACTATAAGTATTGCAATAATATCGATCCATTTCTCTTGTACGAGAAAAGAGACTGATCAATAAATAACACCTTTTTATTGAACACGCCCGTCTCTTCCTTTTCTCTACAAACTGGTGAGACTAAGAATGCACGTACTGACTGAGTAAAATAATTGCCTTGTGCTCACACGACTCTTGAGATTGACTCTTGATTAGGGGAGAGCAAAGTTGTCATGTTCTATGGTTGTCAGAAACTAAATCCCTTCTTGTCTAATCAGGGGAGTTAATTCTTTCCTGAACATTCGAGAAAGTTTCTAGCGAACTCTGAGCTACGCTGGCAAACCCAAAAACTTAAGTCTAGTATCGACAGTAGTAGACCTAGTTAACGTCTGGCCTAGGCCTTTACTGCTGTAGGTATTATTCCAATGCGCAGAGCCTATTGGGAAAATAGGAACTACACTACAACATCATGGTCAGAGATAGCTGCTGGAACAATGCAAGCGTCGGTGAGGCTAATGGTTAAGTCAGAGGATCTGAGGAAGTGATCGAGCCTGGCATAGGTGCGGTGCACGTGTGAGTAAAAAGTGTATTGGGACACCCCTGGGTGTTTGGCTCTCAAGAAGTCCACCCAACCTTGTTCGTGTAGCCAAGCCTTGCCTGCGTTAGAAAGGGTGCCCGTATCCCCGTTCCTGTGCCCGGATCTATCCATGTTAGTATCCATCACCAGATTGAGATCTCCCCCTAGAAGCAGGAGAGAGTTAGGGGATTGAAGCGTTTCGGTGATGGTGCCCTTCAGAAAGGATTCCTGTCCTGAATTCGGGGCATACAGGGAACCAATTGTCAGCTGTTGGCCGTCTAGTACAAAGCTATAGGCGAGGAGCCTACCTTTGATCTCCCCTAGTTTATCCCCCACCCGCCCCTGGAACCTCCTAGGCACTAGAATGGCTACCCCTGCTCTTTTCACCGGGAGTGAGGAGAAAAACTGCTGGGGGAAGGCGCGGGAACGCATCCTATGCCAATCCTTCGCAAGTAGATGGGTCTCTTGGAGTAAGCAGATCTCGGCCCCTGAGTTTTCCAGGTATGAGATCACTGCCCGCCTTTTATAGGGGTTGTTTAAGCCTTTCACGTTAAGGGTCAATACCTTCAAGACTGAGTTAGTCATGACGGTTCAAGTGGGGAGAGGATGCTGCATGAGGATAATAACAACATAGTGCGAGATGGAAGTGGAAGGCAATTGATCCATCTCATTGAACCCCCCCTGGCACACTGGTTCCCTCCAGCAAACCCTCCCACTATCCCCAACCCCCCCCAAATAAGAACTTCCCCCCTCCCCCTCTTCCACACACCATCTCCCTCCAGCCACCATCCCCCCTGTCGAATTCCAACCAACCCCCCGCCTACCCTCCTCCCCCTCCCCTAACCCCAACTAGAAATCCCCAAGAACAAACCATAGTCCCAGACCTATCAGAACGCAGTTCAGGTCTGTGGAGTCTCAACGTAGAGGAGTTTGTGGTAGTGGCGACCCTGATGGCCCCCCGCCCCTCCCACCCGCCCTCGTGGGTACAAAGCAATGCAGGCAGATCCCCAAGCTGCAGTGTTTCAAGATGGGGCCGTCGTGTCTTTTGCTACCTCCTGTATGGCCGCGGCCTGTTCCTGGGCCATGGTCGTCGGGTCAGGCTTAAGGTCTGCCTTGAGGGGACAACGTCTCTGCACTTTCTGCCAGCCTCCGAGGGAGCGCTGCTGGGGCCCTTCTTGCGATTGTTTTGGTGAGCTCTCACCCGATCGTTCATCTTCCGAGAGGTCTAGTCCCAGCAGGGTACACGTGTCTCGGATGGAGCGGAGCTGATGCAGAACCCCTTTCCATTTGGAAATTAGTAGAAAAGGGTGACCCCAGGAGTAGAGCACCCCATTGTCCCGCAGAAATGTCGTGGCTACCCGGAAGGATTTCCTCTTCTGGAGTGTGATGGCCGAAAGGTCCTGGAATAAGGCTACGGGGGTGCCCTGGAAGTGGAGAGGCTGCTTCCGACGGGCCTCCCGCAAGATCCGTTCCTTCAAGGGAAAGTCAGGGAGATAGGCAAGGATATCCGGTGGGGGGGGGCAGGTGCACGTCGCGCCAAGCTGACTCTGTGAGCACGGTCAATGCGAATAACAAAGTCTGTGGGCTCACCAAGAATCTCCCGAAAGAGCTCCTGCAAATAACAGGTGACGCTGTTTCCCTCTGCTTTTAATGGCACCCCCCGGACCCGTATATTATTCCTCCGGCCCGTGTTGGCCATGTCACCACCAGTTTACAGACATCGAGGGGCAGGACAGGGCGGCGTCTGCAATGTAGCGCGGCTTGTCGGGTGGGTGCTCCCAGGGCGGGTAGGTAGCTCAGCAGGGACTAGAGCAGACCCTCAGTAGGTGCCCCCCAACCGGGGCGTTATGCGTCGGGGCAGCCACCCCACCTCGCCCAGAACACCTCCGGTTGCCGGTGTGGCGGGCGACCTGCAGCTGGGCACCTTCCCCTCCTCCCTGCCCCTCCTCACCTGTCGGCGCAGTCCCCCGCTGTCAGATAGGGCGGGCTATCAGGCCACCAGCACCGCCCCTCGCCAGGTATAAGCCCCCAATGCACAAATGGGGCGCCACCCTCTCACCAGCAGCACAATCGGTGTAGGCCTAGAAGCCGGGGTCTCAATTTTGCAGCTGTGCCCGTCTCGTGCGCCGGTCACAGGTGTCTTGCTGGTGGTCCCCCTTAGAAGCAGCAGGGGGGGGCAAAGTGTTTAGTGGCTGCTGGCCAGAAGCAGACAGTACAACAGGGTGGGTACAGCGCAGGGGGGCTGCTTGTGTCCTGTACTGGGGCCTGCAGAGCAACGTCAGTCATGGGGCCCCCCGGGCAGTGTACGCTCCTCCTCACCTCTTCCACATCGGGGGAACACGGGGCATAGAGCAGGCACAGGCCCCCAAGGCTCCCAGGGTAACCACTCTAGTCGCGGCTCCCCGGCCGGCAGTTCCGTTAAGTAGGCCCCTAAGCCTGGGCCTTAATTTTCGCGGCGTCCCTGCACCAGGCGGATCGTCCTAGGTGTGCCAGGCAGATCGTCCTGTTCCTCACTGCCACTCGCAGCCAGGAACAATGGTGCCCACCAGGGCAAGCGCGTGGTGGAAGCTCCTCTGGGCAGGGCTCGTCAGGGCCTCAGGGCGCCCACGGGGCGCTGCCTACCGCTCTGTGGAGGCCTGAAACCGGGGCCTCAATTTTCGCGGCACGCCATGCGTCAGTGGCTGGCCCGCATCTCCTCCGCTGCGTGCATTCGCGGCTGTCGGCTTCGGAACTCACCGGCTCCGACCGGGTCTCAGCTTCGTCCTCCGGCCACCTCGCAGTCCGTGATGACTCTACTATGGAGCCCCACCGCCGGAGCTCCGCACCAGCTCCCCAGTCTCCCGGCCGTCCAGGCAACGCGGCTCTCGGGCGGATCTCGGGCCCGGCGGGTGGCGGCTTTGGATGGTGCCGGTGGCGCAAGTCGGACAGAGAGCAGGTCACTCAAGGCTCTCGGTCAGCAGCAAGAGTTGCTAGGAGTGCCGGGGATCTGCAAGCTAGATAAAGGGGGCTTAAAGGGGTTCAGGGCCGGGGAGCCTCGTATTCCAACGTCCGATCATGTCGCCATCTTGGCCACGCCCCGTTTATCATCTTTTAATGCAAAGTAGTTTAATTGTGGTGTTTATTTAACACAGTCCCTTTGGAAAAAAAACTTTCTGTGACTATTGAGAACAGAATTTTGCAAAAGTTTAATTCAGAGCACACCTATGTTCCGATCCCTTAATCCTCTGACTTAGGGTCAAGAAAAAAACTAAAGAAAGGAGCAAAAAGATATCCTTCTCAAGGCAAGTTCCAAGAGTCATGTAACTTCTAGGTCCCTGTCCCCTTTCCGTTAAAAACTCCCAAGGTAGCCACAAGACAAATGATCTTGACCTGCATATTTAAATCAAGGTATCCTGTGCAATTCAAATCTCCCAATGCATCTTTTTCCCCATCTGTTGAAATTCAAAATACTTTGAAAACCTTTACCAAGTGTTATACAAAAGAACATTAATGCCAACAATCTGATCACCTGAGCTGGTTGATTTTGTGATGTAGTGCTATCTCAGACCACTCACTAAATCACTGGTATACCATAAATACACCAAACCTAACATCTGAGCATCCAAATTATTGTTCCTAAATCCTCAACTTGTTCCATGTCTATATTCACTCACATGCTCAATTCTTTCTTATACCCCTTATATGCACCATGGAACATCTCATACTAGATACACTTCTCCTTTTGTAAATTGTAAGATATTTCAAGTCACAAAGTTCTTTGACCATATAGAAATACTATCTCAGTCTCAGAACTTCCACTTACTCCCATTCAGGAACAGGTTCCATAATTCTCATGAATGACTTCACATGAAGCACGGGCAGTGATAACATTTCAAACCCGACCACCTGCCCCATGTCTTAAAGAACTGCAAAGACTTGGCATTCATTTATACAGTGTTCTTTAGTGATGAAGAGTATCATAATCTAGAGGCAGAAAGGCTACTAGGTAAAACACCTATGTTATTATTTGCCTATTATGATGACAACTAAATTATCTTTAAAGTCAAAGGTCCTCCCCACAGTCTTCAGACAGTGTCAACATTATCTCCAATCTTCAGCTAGCTGGATGAAAGACAATTCACTGTGCCTGAATACTGACAAAACAGAGGTTCTGATTTTCAGCAAGCTGGAAATCTGGTCCCCTCGGTGGCTGCCCACTTTCTTTAGAGCACACCCTACTCCGGCAACATCTACACGTAACTTGAGAACCATTATTGAACTTAACCTCTAGTTTAGAGATAAATCTCCAAGCGTACAGCTACCTGTTTCTAAGTGCTTACCGTATTACAGAAGATAATCCCTTTACTTCCTTCTTCCTAAAGAAAGAATTTAGTCCAATCATTAATTCTGGGTACACTGGACTACTGCAGTTCTTTGTATGTGGGTCTTCCTCAACCATCCTAAATCCTAAATTTTCTAGGACATTCCTCCTGCTTCAGTTATTGCATTGCCTTCCCATTCAGAAATGTGCCACTTTTAAATCATTATGTCTTTGCCATATGACACTTTTTGAACAGACTCCAAAAATAATATGTCTCGGCTTTTCTCAGCATATAAGCCAGGCTGTCTGTTTTACTGTCCTAATTCCTATTAGGTGTCAGTCCCACTCTTTAACAGATCTTGTATGGGAGGTCATTATCTCTCTCCCATCACATGTTCTACATTGAATAGCATTTCTTTCTTAATATATTCACAATCCAATCTTTTTAACTTTTTTAAGTTCCTCAAAACCCATCTGTCTACACTTTGATTTCTCTATGATTCTCCTACCTCTTCCATTAGTGCCTGGACACTTTTGGGTATTTGCAGGCTCAATAAATATAATATCAAATCAATTCAACCAATTATAATCTACAGAACACTTGTAGAAGAAGATAGACTACCACTAGTTTTGCAAACCACATGACAAGGAGAAACTGTCTATGACCACAAGATATCCAAGCCAATGCTTATTTTCTTGGCTCCTTTATCAAGTGCAATACTACAAATGGGTTTGTGAGGGTTCGACAGGTAAAAAAATCTCAGATTTGCTAGCTCATTTGACAACGTCTGCCTTCAGACCTATCTGTTTTACTACTATGCCTATCCATGATCAGATACTCTCTACAAGTTATGTTCAAAATCTCAGATCTTATTTTATTGAGTTTGTTTTGCAATAAATCTGTTGAGATTTATTGTCTCTTTAATGAGGGATGAGGTTAATTTTCCTAAAACATGTCAGAATCAATTAACTCTAACATCCATCACTGGCTTTTCCAGTCCCTACTGGCTCAGTCACAGATGATAACCTTGCATGATAACATTTTTCTTTTACATGGGCAGTTAAATGGGCAATAGTTACAAGGAAGTTGGTGAACAGACTTCTGTAACAGGGAAGCACTTCTGAAAGTCAATATTGTTTGAAATATACCCCAAAACTCCAAACAATGGGCCAATAATAAACCATTCCTTATTAGAGGAGCCACACAGAAATAACCTTGATAGCCGTTGAGTCAACAAACAAACCAATGTCTAAAGATCTGAATTTAAATTATACAATGGGTGTTGGACAAACAAATATGGATGTTCCCAGTAACCTCTTTCCTATTTCATCCTACCCACATGGCAGGCACCTCAATTTTCCCCGGGGATTGATCTAAGAACATTTCTGACAATAGAAATGAATTACTCATCTGACACTGAAATGATGATGCCATGCCATTGGGATTTGCTTCATGGGACTTTAGGGATAGAGGAGGTCAGCACACCATCCCGACACATGACACCATTTCCTTCAGGAAGCAGGAATACAGGAAATTGCTGGAAAAAGGGGACATTGAGATGTTGGGACAGGATATACTATTTATGAAGGAAACAAACATCTCATGTAGTAGGACACATTTATGTACAAGTGAGGGAAGTAAATAAATAAAGAGGCATAATGGTACCTTTGCCTGATGTGAATTCCTTCCAACATGGCTGTGACTCGATCATATGATTTAAAAGTTGGAAGGAGGCTTTCAGTTTAACAGAGGTGAGATATATTTATAATAGCAACTAATGCACTTGAAGCCACGTTGAATACCAAGAAAGATAGAGTGAGAGACCTTATAGCAATGGACATTTTCCTAGAGGCGTTGTGGCAAGGACGTCCAAGAAACTACTCTCTAATCAGGAAAAACTCATTAATAGATAATTTATAAATTATAAATTAAGGTATATGGAGAGAGGGGTAAGGGTTTCCTTGATTGGAGGTCAGTTTGAGATTTGATTCTAAGTGAGTCATGACATAATATCTGCTACATGTAGTCTGTGACACCAGTTAAACTTAAGGCACCATTTCTTATCAATTTAGATAAAGAAACTATTCTTTCTTTGGCAGCAAGCATCACTAGCACACATTTTTTTAAAAACACAAAGTTCCGATGAATATAAGGCTGATATGGAAAGTATTCATTATTTACCAAACATTATTACATAGTGCAATGCAGACCTAAATGTGTGTTAGAGAGCTGTACAGCTGGTAAAAATGTAAGCCACATTATGTAATATATCGAAGTAAGGATGCTGGAGTCTCTGGAGTGACGGGAATACTATCACAGCACTAGGGTGGAGGAAAAGGTAGTGTATATATAATACTACCTTGAGGTAATTAGCCGTGGTCTGATTGGGTCTGCTAGGCAGAGAAGGTGGGCATGTTAGAGTGATTTTCAGCTGCTTGGTCATTTGCTTTGAGAGGAGCTAAGTGGGATTTGGCTATACCACAGAGTAGGAAGTCTCCATAATCTAATTTTGTGTGGGCAAGTGTGTAGGTATGAAATCTTCTTGGATGATGTGTTTGATGCTTCACAGAAGTCTCTTTTGATGCCGGATTCTTTAGCTACAACATTTATGTGGGATTGGAGGTTGACATTTTTATCCACAATTAAATTTCATTCAGAATTTGCGCCAAGTAATTGATGACTTCATGGCCAACATTTTCATGTAGATTTCAGTATTGTCAAAGTAGAAGTGATATGATACTGCTGAGTTTCTCTATAGGTCGGACAAAGGCTCGCAATTTGGAGTTTTTTATTCTTTGTCCTCTGTTTTCTTGAAATAAAGAAAACTGTTTGAGCATAGTGCCTTCTATCTATATTTCTCCTTGAGGATGCTAAATAAGGTAAAATGCTGCTGACAGGTCAAGCAGTAATAGGAGACAAGAGTCTCTGGGATCTAGTATGTTAAAAACATCATCCACAGTGTGCAATATGGCTGATTCCGTGCTGCAGACTTTTTTGAATCCAGATTGTGAATCCTCTAGTAAGTTGTTGTCCCTGATAATGGTTTAGCTGTAAACAGCCTTCTAAACTTTTGCTAGAAAGAGTGGGGTGGAGATGGGCTGAATGCTGTTTAGGTCATTCATGTCTGCTCCTCAATGTAAGGAAGGGTGTGCCTAGCATAGTTTTAAGAGTTTTGAGAGTTAAAAACTTTCAGTTAAACTTGTGAGGTGTGATCAGGTAGAGCACGAATGTTGTAATAGTGTGGCTGATGACTTTAAGGAAATTTAGCGGGATCAGATTAATGTTAAAATGGTCTGGTTTTGACTAAAGTCTTTTGGATTAAGAGGCTTCCTGTAAATTTGACTAGGTTGTATCAGATTTGCGAGAGGATTGAGAGCACTTTTGCATGTTTAGCAAGTGAGATTCAAATTATTTCTATTTTCAAATGGGTGCATGTTGTGATGGAGCAAGGTTGCACATGTAAAGTGACTTGCTTGTATTCAGCCCTCTTGAAATTAATATTAATGTTCTAACTGTTTTGTCATATTAAATATTGCATTACACGACATTTTTAGTATTTAGAGGAAGATTGACAATGTGCTTTTACTAACTATAATCCGCTTACATTAAAATGGCTGCTGCTACTCAGGATTTTCTACTGCGCATGCATCTGTCACACTCACGTGACATGACGTATTACTTCGTTTAGTGGGAAATGTTTGCTTCTGCGCACTAGAACTAGATGGCTGATTTGTGTCCTAACGTGTAAGAAGCTTGCAGCGCTGCTTTTGCTAAGCTGTTTGTTCTGCCTAAACCTTAATGCAATAGTTAAAATAAAACAATGGGAATAGAATAGAGATAAGTGGTATACAGTGCATACATTTATTCTGTGTCTCTAAAACTGTTTCTTTTCTATTTTTACATGTATCGCATTTGGGCCTGAAATGTACTTCTGAACTCCATCTTTGGAGAGACTGCGCCTGTGCAAAGAATCGCAAGCTATTGAAGCCATGGCATTGAACCAGTGCCAGCATCAGACATGAACTGAGAAAGTATGTAAAAATGACCTGCTCACCCTGCCAGAGGAAGCTGAATTGAACAATTTGTTAAAACATTGTATGTTATTGTTACATTCACTGCCGGGTGGAATAAAAGTACATGGGAAGATAAAGTTATGGAAGGGAACATAATTTAAATACATGATTGACAGTTACCTCATATTAATATGTTGTGATGATCTCTCCTCAGCTTTTGACCATTAAAATTGTGGGATTCACACATTTGCAACATTGCGGGGTGGTACACTGATCTGGAAAATAATATAACTGGGTAGACTTTGCTAGTTAGATTGTCCGACTTGTCCGAATAGCTGACCTGTCACTGACCCAACGCACTCAATAGGTGATCGAGAGCATAGGTGCTGGTGGAGCACTCTGTCAGAAGATTCGATAACCCAATCAGGGTTCTGGAGAGGAGTTCGATGACCCAATCGGGGTTCGACAGTTAGCTGCAGAGAGGCTTTACAACGCTGCCGTTCTGAACTTTAGCTGTGGTGCCGATCTTAGCCTGAGGTGGTCCTGTCCTGATCCAATTTGGTCCGTAACCTATCCTGATTCTGGTCTGCACCTGTTCTTTCTCGCCGACACCTGCACTTTGGGATTCTTATCCCTTGGCTCAGCCCGTAGCCAGGGTTGGTCTTCACACCATTCTAGGTAACTATAAAGTGTGGGTTTGTCATTGTACTGTTTCCCCTTTTGTACCCTTCCTATGTTTCAATGCTAATATGAAAAGTTCTACTTATTTACTTTGCATAGTCATAATTCTTGTTGATTGAACATGTTTTCCCAATTAATGCAGTTTTGAACATTGACATTTAGACATTACATAGATAAAGAGTTAAAACTTTTCCCGAGTTTGTGGTTATTTATGAAACGCTAATGTTATTCTACTACCTATTTTCTTGCTAACTCCCTTGATCCTTTAGGATTCTAGGTACCGGTGATAGGATTGGTAAGTCAAATGGTATAGGTCCCGAATGGTTAAACAAAATTGATTGAGTGTAGGTTTACCTGTTCAATGTATAATTCGTTTTTTGGGCCCAGGTGAGTATGGTAAGACGAGCAGGTGAGCCCGCACTCTATCAGTTAATTTGGTAGCAGCGTGATGGTTAGGGTTTAGTTAAGATAGGTAGTTAGTTGGTTAATTTAATTGCATTGTGAATTTTAAAATATATTTATTTTTATGTATTAGCCAAACTTGTTGGTACCTGTTATATGTTTGTTTTTGGAATCCCCGCGGGACAGAATAACAGATGGTAAATGGAAGCCACCCTGTAGTGAGGTCACTTGCCTGTGGAAGTAAGTGCATAGTTAGGTAAAACTGGAAGCACTGTTTTAGGGACTTTCTGTATAAATGTGTGAATAATTGATAGTAAAGAGTTTGCTAGTGAAACCTTTGTGTGATTTTACCTAGAAAGGGTCACACTGAAGAAGTAATAGGTTCTTCTGAGCTTGATTGACAGCAAAGGGGTTCGCTGGTGAAACTTTGGCCTTATATCACCTAGAAAGGGTAAGCCCGAGGGAGTAACAGGTTCTCCGATGCTTACGTGGAAGGTAGACGGAAGGGATCTACTTGTAGTGTATGAAGAGTAAACTAAAGTAAGTTATTAGCAGTGAATGTAAATCATTCTTTTCTTTGGATTAGTCACTCAGGCACAGTGGCACATGTTTTTACATCGTTAATTAATGAAATGAACATTTGAAGTGAATAAAAGTAAGTTCTCGTATTACCTTGCAAAGGAGGAAGTCAGTTGCAAAGCTGCGCTGACGTCACTTAGAGCCATGCTGGTATTGGTTGAGACAGCGGGTGTGTAGCTGAGGTAATATTGTAAAGGAGGGGTGAGTGCAGGAGTGTGAGAGCTCGTCTCACGAGAAAAGCCACGCAATTATTGTCTGTATTTATTTGGATTCTAATTGTTGATTAGTCATTGAAAATAAGACACGCATTGGTATTAGAGGTTTTTCGTAAACAACCGAGTGTCATCACGAAGTAAAGCGGCATAAAGTATATGTGGCATTTAGATCCAGGATTCATAGGAAAGAGACCAGATAGAAAATATCTAGGTTTTACTAAGGAACAGATGATTAGAGGGAGACCCTATATCATGTACGGAGATAAAAGAAAAATGTCATTTGTCAAGAAAGTTAAACATTTCTTTAAAAAGGATAAACCAATAAAAACCAGAGAAGGGATTATTATTCCACCACCGAATACGCCTACATCATACATGATGGTTGAAAGGGACTATCACACTTGCATATGGTTAGAAAACTAGATAGAATATGCAAAAGATGATGGAATTTTGGCATTTCCAGAAAATGGTACCTTCAATGGTAGAGTTTTGTATAATTTAAGAGCACGCATGAATTAATTAGATCCTAGACCTAGATTAACCCAATATGAGGCATTTGAGGAATGGGAAACAGAGGCTTTTGAGTGAGACAGATCTAGAAGTGGCAGGAATTTGAATAAATGTTATCCTAAATTTCCTAAAGAGACGAGAGATAAACAGATGAAACAATGGAGCAGTCCATGTTAATGGAAAGATTATATCCTGTCTGAACTTTAGAAGTACAATCAGGAAATAAAAGTACAGAGAAAACTAAAAATCTAATGACAAGTGCTGATCCAGAAGATGATTATTTGCAGGATTTATTAATGAAAAATCTGCCACCTTATAATGAGGCGTCAAATCAAGTTAATCATTGGTGCTCCAGTCTTAAAGCCACCTTTAGTCCTGCAAGTAATACATGAGGCATCATTGGAAAAAGTGTTACAGGAAAAGGAGCGAGAAACAATAAATAAACAAAGGAATGAGTTAATTCAGAAAATTACACAGTTAAATACAAGTCCCGAAGCCTTAATTATTCCATTGACTATAGGTCCTGTTGTTCATTTATATGGAGATAAGCAAACCAGTTCTAGACCTCCTGTTCTAACTACACCTGTAGTGCAGCCAAGAAAAGAAACATTAATAGTGGATGATCAAGCAAGTGAATGTGAGTCAGACATTTCTTTGATGGACTTACCTAAAAGAGAACCAGTAAGTAGCTCAGTTAGGAAAACGACACCTGTAAATTCTAGAGAGGTACAAATGGAAACCTTATCAGGTACGAGAAGTGCTACTGTAGTTACCCCAGAATAAATTGAAAGATGGTCTAGAGAAATAGAAAAACCAAAATCACAGCCAAAAACATTGGATATTTTAAAATTAAGAGTTGAGTTAGAAGAACTGCTTGCTGGAAATGTGGGGTTAGACCGATTAAATGCATTAAATGAAGATGAATTGTTGTTTATATGTCGAAGTATCACTCGAAATACAAAAACATTTCATGAAGAATTAACGAGTCTGGCAAATGAAATGGTAATTGATATTGGTAAATCTAAAGTGTTACAGAAACCATATCGAGCTGAATTTTCTGACAAAGATTTAGAAAACATGAATGTGTCAGGTCATAAATTGCAGATTAAAGAATGTTTATCACTATTGCAAAAGTGGGGTGATTTAGATAGATGGAAATCTAGATGGAAAAAGAAAAAGGAAGCAGCTCAATCGAAAAACACTGTATCTGAATATTTATTGAAAGAATCAAAGGAAGTAGAAAAATTGTGCCCGATGAGAGAAGTGCCAGGAGGAGGTTTTGTGCATGATCCATGGTCCGGGCAGGATATTCTATCATTTACGAATGATTTCCCAAAACTCAGAGAGAAACCTGTAGAGAGGTACAGGCAGGTCAAAAGATTTGTGAAGGTCTCGAAAGTGTTGCTAAAAGATTTGGATGGGTTATTTGCAGTTGATTGGCCTAATGATGAATACCCTAGAGATCCAAAAACAAGAGCCCCATCAGATGAAGTAATGAAAACATATATGTATGCACAACACCCGAGCACACCATGTTGTTGTTACGAAATCCAGTAATGTAAATATTATTATAGAATCTCATTATCCAATAAGTTTCCAAAATCCCCAAAAAAGTGTCAAAATAATGTCCAAACAAATCTTCTTAGGTTGAGATCTGGCTTTAATATCCACAGTTCATAAGAGGAAAGACAGCAGCCGACGCGCGTTTCGCCCGCAGGGCTTTTTCAATGAAAAAATATAATAAAGTAATTGTATACTTGAAAGGAAAGGTACCCCCAAAAGAAACAGATTGGACAAGAATAGACAGAACTTCCCAAAATAAAGTTGAATCAGTTCATGCATACTATGAACGCCTTTTACAGGTATTCAAGCAGTACAGTGGCTTAGAAAGCACTGAAACAAAAGACATGACACATTTTAAAACTCACACGGTGAATTTAAAAACAACTAAGGTGGCAAGGGATATTAAGAATTTCAACTTTGAAACTGTTATCCGTATTTGAAGGAAGACTTTTTTAAGAATAACAATCCTAGCACACTGAATTTACAATATAGAAAAGAGTTCGTAGAAAACATTTTTGTTTGTTAAAAGAAAAAAAGAAAATAATGAATTGAGATAAAAAGATTTAATGTTGATTACAAAAAATAAAATGTGTAATCCTGTTCTCATGAGGCACAGGGTCAGACTGATTTGCATATGGCATGTCTGAACTGGGGTGGCAGAGTGGGCTAAAGAACGGTGATGGATTAAACCCAGATCTGTTGACTGGGTGTGAGTGTTTGATTGGTTCAGATGCTCCGTCCATCACCACCCCCTTTTGTAACACTGTGTTCAGCTCCAGCATTAGGGATGCCTGACTATTCAAAAGATTTTGCATTGTTTTTTGATACACGAGACAATTGTGCACTTTCAGTTCTGACTCAGACCCATGGTCTGATGAGATGTCCTGTTGCATATTTTTCTTCTACACTGGAACCAGTGGCAGCTGCATTGCCAGGATGTCTGAAAGCAGTAGCAGCAACTTGCATGAGGCTTGAGCAAAGTGAGTCGATTATTATGGGACATCCAGTAACCGTACATGTCCCACATGCAGTTGTGATTTTGTTGACCAGAACTAAAACTCAATACCTAACTCCTAGTCGGCTGACTAAGTATGAACGAATTCTTGTAGGTGCAGAAAATGTGCCTATTGCTAGGTGTAATATTCTGAACCCAGCAACATTATTGCATGAATCACACTTAGCAGAAGTCAAAAATGAAGTTGAACACAATTGTATTGATCTTTCAGAATACTGTACCAAACCTCGCCCAGATTTAAAAGAAGAGCCACTGATAAACTCAGAACATGGGCTTTTTGTAGATGGTTCATGCATGCCACATGAGGAAGGAGGTTTGAGTGCTGCGTATGCTGTGTGTACTCTATGGGGTCCAGTTGAAGCATCCTATTTACCTGGAGTCAAGTCTGCACAAGTAGCCAAATTAATTGCATTGGCAAAGGCTTGCAAAATTGGGAAAAACTTAAAAGTCACTATTTATACTGATAGCCAGTATGGCTATGGAGTTGTGCATGATTTTGGCCAACTCTGGATGCAAAGGGAGTTTCTGACTTCATCAGGCACTCCTATTAAAAATGGAAATTATGTGAAAGATTTGCTGAAAGCAATCCAATTACCAGAAACAGTAGCTGTGGTCAAGTGTGCTGCTCACCAATCTGGCAATGACAGAGTGATAGCAGGTAACTGATATGCTGACCAATTAGCTCAATATTGTGCCAAAAATAAAATGGCAATAAACAAGAAAATTGAAACAAATGGAAACAGCTGCCAACTTATGTTGCTTGAAAGAGTGAAAACGTGGGAAGAAGTAAGAGACTTGCAAAATGATGCAGAACAAAAGGAAAGGGAAGAATGGGCAAAAATAGGTTGTCAGAGAAGGGCTGGAGATAGTGTCATTGTTTACCTTGATAGAAACCTTGATGGAAGGCCTGTGTTACCAGACTGTATGCTTGCTCTTATGGCTAGGATGTACCATGGTGATTCTCACCTAGGGTGGGACGCCATGATTAGATTGTTCAGACAAACTTGGTTCAATGCAAAGTACAGGAATGTAGCAGAGAGTCTTTGCCATAGGTGCTTAATTTGTCAACAAACGAACCCAGGTAAGAAAACTGTAGTGTTACCAGGAAAGATTGGGAAAGCAGAAGGTCCTTTTATGCGACTTCAGTTTGATTTTATTCAGTTACCTCCTTGCAGAGGAATGAAGTATGTCCTTGTCATTGTCTGCCTGTTTTCTAAATGGGTGGAAGCTTACCCTACTCGTTGAAATGATAGCATGACTGTAGCAAAACTACTACTCAGAGAGCTCATTCCACGTTTCGGTTTTCCAGTAACAATTGAATCAGACCAAGGAAGTCATTTTAATAATGAAATAATTGGTCTAATCTTCGAAGCCTTTAAAATTGAGCAAAGGCTGCACTGTGCATACCACCCAGAGGCTACTGGAGTGGTAGAACAACTGAATGGCACAATCAAATCAAGATTGGTAAAGATATATGAATCTACTCGATTAGATTGGCCAGATGCTTTACCTCTTGTTTTGATGGGACTCAGAAGCATTCCAGACAGAAACACAGCCTTGAGTCCTCATGAGATACTCATGGGAAGAGCAATGAGGCAGGCATGGGTCCCAGGACACAAGCTGATAAATATATCTGATGACGTAGTACTAGAGTACTGCAAAGAACTGGCTGACCAAGTGCGTTCTATCTCTCACCAGGTTGGAGAAGATGCTGTCGCCAGACAATCAACTCCATTACATGATCTGATTCCAGGTGACTGGGTTGTGATAAAGGAACACACTCAAAAATCTTGCCTAGTTCCGAGGTGGGGAAGCCCAAAACAAGTGATATTGGTCACCACTACAGCTGTAAAGTGCAAGGGAATTCCGAATTGGATCCATGCGAGTCACACCAAAAGAGTGACTGAACCTGATGTAACTGAGGCTGAAGGTTGTGCAGCTGAGGAGTCCCAGGAAAGTGATTCCGAAGTAGTTGATAATGAACAACCGAACACCGGTCAGGATGAATGGATTCCAGTGATTGACATTCCTGCAGATGTTGTGAGAACCAGAAGTCAGACCTACTTAGATAGACAGAGTGATAGTGAGGATGAGTCAGGAATAGAAGAACGTAATCAGATTACAGAAATCAAAGTCAATAGTAATTCTGAGGAGGTACAGATAAAGAGAGATCAATATACTCAGACATTCCAGATACCTGTCACACTTCCAGAGTCTGAGGTAATAGGGCGAAGGCTCAGGAAGAAGAAAAACAAGAGATTGAGATACCTGAGCAGGATCAGATAGATGTAGAAAAATGTGCTCAGGAAGAAGAAAGTGAACCAAATCAAAGTCAATTACAGCACAATCCTGAACAAGGCAAGAAACAGAAATAAGACCTGGACCAAGTCAGATAGAGAGGGATACAGACAACGAAGATGTACAAATTGTGCCACAACTGAATGAGAATAAAAGAGCAATTGAAGAAAATCGAAGCACAGTACCAGCTAAAAGACTCAGAAAGGAAGATAAGTGGCCTGGTTTTGTCAAAAGATTGAAATTTCGCCTTAAAACAATAAATGAAGAACCAGAGCAAGTAAACGAAATATCAAGTCAAACTGGGCTTTCCACAGAACAACCAAGAAGGAGAAGTCCACAACTGAAAAGACTGAATAATAAGTTCAGAGGCCCTGAATGGACCTATGTCATCCTTAGAAAATGTAGAACTGAGTGATGAAAGTGATGACGAACTGATTGATGACCCAACAGATGAAAAAGTGAGACCAATTTGAAAAACTCACTGGTTAAAATTCTGTGAAAGGTCTCAAAGAGGGGCTAAGTCTCCTTAGTCAGAAAATGGCTGATCATACTGTTAATGGTAAACCAAAATGAAACTGCTTAAAACATGCTGTAGAATATGCACATGCAGTATAGTAATAGTACTCATAGTATGGTTAGGACTGACATTGGCTATACTTTATCTAATGAGTAAAAGTGAGAAAAATGACACTAACATTCATGAGAAAGTAGATGCATCTGAAAAGTTAAATATACATGGAAGAATAAATAGTTTTAGTCAGCAAAAGGTAGAATTAGAAGCATCAGATGAGGAACGATTGCATTATAATAAAGTTAGAAATAGAACACACTTGAACGTATTTGCAAATCTGTTAGTACATTATGTAGAAGTAATGGAAATAAGCGATTGCTATGTTTGTATGAAGCTACCATTGTCCGTAGCTGAGGGTGTTAATTATCACCATTTGCCCCGGACATATGGTATTTCATGTAGTATTTTAGCTAGTTTATTTTATGAGAAAGGACCCTTACAATATTATTATTCTGACTCAGACGTGATTTTTTCTGAACTTCCTATACATAGTAACCTGAATCCTGTACATACTAAAAGTGATATAACTCGTTATATGGGTGAATATTTTCTAACAATAGGTACAATAGATATAGCTGAAGCACACAGGAATAATTTAACATGCATTTTACATGAAAAAGAAAATATAGTTTTGAATTTAGTTGAGAAAAGGATGGAGGATTTCCAGAGAAAAGCTACAGAACAGAAACGGAAAATTCCTAAATGGGCAGATAATAGAGAATACAGCTTGAATGGCAAAACTCTTGCTGCTATGTTGCTGGACTTTGAAAAGAAAGGAAAACTCTGTCTCCGCAGGGCGAGAACTAGTTATTATAACAATATATTCATTGGTTCTAGTGAATGTGAACACAATTATAAGGTAATTGGGGGTTGGGGTTTAAAAGATGGAACTGAGCCAGTATATCCTGGAATGTATTACATATGTGGGAACAAAGCATATTACAAATTACCTGATCATTGGTATGGGAGTTGCTATTTTGGAATAGTATTCCCAAAGGTATATCATGTAAACAAAATCACTGGAAGCAATGAAGAAACTAATGGACTAATGCGTAGTAAAAGAGCTAGTTTTGCAGAAATTGTTGGTGATATATTTAGTGCATCGATACCTTCAGTGGGAGTGGTTCTGAATACACAAAGAATTTGCAAATTGTCAACAGTGGTGGATTGTTTATTGACTGAGACTGCTGGAGGATTCTTAATGATCAATACTGAATTAGTTGCGGTAAGGTCAATGGTTTTACAAAATCGACTTGCTCTTGATACATTGTTGGCAAAAGAGGGCAGAGTCTACAGAATGTTGAAAGCGCAACATTATTACACTTACATACATGACAAAAGTGTAGAAATTAAGGGGTATGGAAGGAATATTACACATTTTGAAAAATAACTCAAACCACTGGAGGTTGATAGTGCATGGAAGAGACTTACAGATGGTCTCTCCTGTATAGGTAGCTGGTTCTCAAACGTAGGAAGAAGTTGTGTAGGTAGAATACTGATGCCAATGGTGGGAATAGCCCTACTGATTTAAGGTATAATAACTTGTTGCCAATGTCGCAAGCATAAAAAGACATATATAGTGAATAAAGGAGGAAAGAAAATAAATATTAATGAAATTGAATTAGAAGAGCATAATGGACTTGTACAAGAAAGTGAACGACCTTCATATAAAAAATGAAAAGAATTTTAACAGAAAGTTTGAAGAAATTGAGTTGGGTGAAATGTGAAAGTTGGCATCTGTTTCATTAATTATATAAAATATCATCAAAGAGGGGATTGATGTGGCAAGGTTGCACACGTAAAGTGACTTGCTTGTATTCAGCCCTCTCAAAATTAATATTAATGTACTAACTAACATGTTTTGTCATATTAAATATTGCATTACACGACATTTTTAGTATCTAGGGGAAGCTCGACAATGTGCTTTTACTAGCTATAATCTGCTTGCATTAAAATGGCTGCTGCTACTCGGAATTTTCTACTGCGCATGCATCTGTCACACTCACGTGACATGACGTATTACTTCGTTTGGTGGGAAACATTTGCTTCTGCGCACTAGAACTTTAGATGGCTGATTTGTGTCCTAACATGTAAGAAGCTTGCATCGCTGCTTTTGCTAAGCTGTTCGTTCTGCCTAAATCTTAATGCAATAGTTAAAATAAAATAATGGAAATAGAATAGAGGTAAGTAGTATACAGTGCATACATTTATTCTGTGTCTCTAAAACTGTTTCTTTTCTATTTTTACATGTAACGCATTTGAGCCTGAAATGTACCTCTGAACTCCATCTTTGGAAAGACTGCGCCTGTGCAAAGAATCTCAAGCTATTGAAGCCAGGGCATTGAACCAGTGCCAGCATCAGACATGAACTGAGAAACTATGTGAAAATGACCTCCTCTCCCTGCCAGAGGAAGCTGAATTGAACAGTTTGTTAAAGCATTGTATGTTATTGTTACATTCACTGCCTGGTGGAAAAAAAGTATATGGGAAGATAAAGTTACGGGAGGGAACATCATTTAAATACCTGATTGACAGTTACCTCATATTAATATGGTGTGATGATCACTACTCGTCTTCTGACCAATAAGATTGTTGGATTCACACATTTGCATCATTGGGGGGTGGTACACTGACCTGGAAAATAGTATAACTGGGTAGGCTTAGCTAGTAAGATTGTCCGACTTGTCCGAATAGCTGACCTGTCACTGACCCAACGCACTCAATAGGTGATTGAGAGCACAGGTGCTGGCGGAGCACTCTGTCAGAAGATTCGATAACCCAATCAGGGTTCTGGAGAGGAGTTCGATGACCCAATCGGGGTTCGACAGTTAGCTGCAGAGAGGGTTTACAACGCTGGCGTTCTGAACTTCAGCTGTGGTGCCGATCTTAGCCAGAGGTGGTCCTGTCCTGATCTAATTTGATCCGTAACCTGTCCTGATTCTGGTCCGCACCTGTTCTTTCTCGCTGGCACCTGCACTTTGGGATTCTTTTACTTTGACTCAGGGTTGGTCTTCACACCATTCTAGGTAACTATAAAGTGTGGTTTTGTCATTGTACTGTTTCCCCTTTTCTACCCTTCCTATGTTTCAATGCTAATATGAAAAGTTCTACTTATTTACTTTGCATAGTAATAATTCTTGTTGATTGAACATGTTTTTCCAATTAATGCAGTTTTGAATATTGACATTTGAAAAGTACATAGATAAAGAGTTAACACTTTTCCTGAGTGTGTAGTTATTTATGAAACGCTAATGTTATTCTACTACCTATTGTCTTGCTAACTCCCTTGATCCTTTAGGATTCTAGGTACCGGTGACTAGGATTGGTAAGTCAAATGGTATGGGTCCCGAATGGTTAAACAAAATTGATTGAGTGTGGGTTTACCTGTTCAATTTATAATTCGTTTTATGGGCCCAGGTGAGTATGGTAAGACAAGCAGGTGAGCCCGCGCTCTATCAGTTGAAAGATTAGACTGCTTATTCAGAAGCCCAAATGTTTTCTGGAACATTTTGTTGCTTGAATTATTTCAGTTCTAATGAAGATTATTTTGGGCTCAAATACACTTTTTATTTGTTGTTGTTTTACTCCTTAATGATTCCAGGTTCTCAATTGAAAGATATTGGTGCCGTCATCTTTCGGTGGCTCTCAGCACTTTTTTATTTTTATTGATGTGCTTCAATTACCATTTTTTCTTTTGTTGGTTACCGATGTGCAAGGTTTTCAATGATTGTAGACATGATGTCATGCATACTGACAAGTTTTTATTTATTGGTTTTGGGGCAGAGTTTGGTAAGAGAAGGATACAAGGTGTTCACGGTTGTTGAGAATGAAGTTTTGAGGTCTCTGGTCTGTCCACGGTTTGGTAGTTCTTGGTTGATCAGCTGACCCTTAGAGATGAGTTTGGAGGAGGAAAACGTGAAAGAGGTTATGCAGTGGCCAGACTAGTTTATTGAAATAGAAATATTTACTTTGAACATGTCGGTATAGGCAATTATAAAGATCTATGGTGGCACCTTATAGGTAGGTAGAGAATACACACAGCAGTGTGAGGTCATTGTTTGCAAGAACATTTAATAAGAGCGGAATCCTCTATCTTTCTTATTCTCACAGCGTAGGATGAAGTCACCATGGGATGTGTTCTTGTTATATAAGATCACTTGTCCTGTGATGAAGTCTGTGAGTTGCTTCATGGATGTGATGGTGTCCCCTGTGGGGGGAGGGGGTAGTAGGTTTGGTGGAGTTCTGAAGTTTGAGTGTTCCTCTGCGTATTTTCACCAATATCCATTGGAAGGTGAGGAGATCCTCATTTTCAGGCTTTTTCATTTCAATTTAGAGATTGTGGATCTCTGCTACTCCTCCCTCTGTCTTGTTAATTGTGTTGACTCCATCCTACCAGAGAATGTTTAAGGCTGTGTGGACGAGCAAGTCCATCACAGGCTAAGCTGTTTCATTTAGCCTAATTTCTGCTAAGAATAGGAGGTCAAGGTTGTAGTGGGTAATCAGGTTTGAGATTTCTCCTTTGTATTTAGCTGCAGGGAAGGGAGTAATTAGCCTTATGTATTGGAGGGTGAGGTTTTGATTTAAAATAGATTGTCTCAGTATACCCCTTTGCCTTTGTGAATTAGTCTTAGTTTTCTTTGCCATCCTGGTAGTAGGGATGAAGAATGGTTGGTTATGGTGCTAGGATTTTAAATGCTCTCTGATGCTGTGGGTATCCCTAGATTAAGTTGATCCCTGAATCTGTGTTCTCGATTTATGCACAATATGGATCTAATTTGCTTGAATAGGAGATGATGAGGAATGTGTTTATAAGTAGACTGGCCGTTTTCATCAGGATGCAAATTGAGGACCAGGTAAAACTGAGGTCTGTTGAGAGAGTAGATGGTGCCGACTTTGGGGGATTGGGCAAGAGTGTTTGTGGTCCGAGGTTAGACGGAGAAGTTAAATCCTAGTAGATTCAGATTAGTGAGGGTGTTGTGGGCATCTGGCTTAGATAGAAGGTATTGAGAAGACTTCCATCTTCGAAGTCGGTTTCATACCGAGACTTAACTGGGCACTTTGTGGTAACTATTCTTGAGTTTTGCGGTGTTGCCTTTGCGCACTGTTATAATTCATTATCAGACTTGGTCTTTTTCTCTGGTGGGGGCGTATGCTAGTTACAAGGGGCAACTTTTGCCAGTAAGCTTTCAATCCTCTCTTTTTAGTGGGGTCCCATGGGTGGCCTTTTTTAATACAAAGTGATGGTGAGGGTAGGCCTGGGCCATTGTTTGGGGTTTCTAGCATTATCTTGATTTTAACGTAGATGGTAATGGTGGGGTTGTCATTAAAAGAGGTGGACCGTGTGATGCTCAGCTTTCAGCAGTGGGGAATATTTACCTTTGTAGACACTCTTAGGTTGTTAGCGAATAATTGAAGTTGGCTGTTGATATTGTGCGTGAAGACTAGTATGTCTTTTTTGGTTCTCTTGTCCATGTTCTATTCTGCTCACGGCGTGCAGTGGTAATCGTCAGAGATTAGAACTTTAGAGTACTCCTTTAACGTATTGTGTAAAGTTTTGGAGCAATTCTTTGAGAGAACCGGTGGTAGGTGTTTAATATTATAGGAATGCTACAGTTTGCTCTGCCTATAAGAACAATACATATTTAAGTACTGGGAATTATGGGTGTGCAAAGGTGCAAATCAATTGGCATTTTTTCAAACTTTGCAAACCCTGTGAAGCTCTCGAAGAGGCTGTGGGTGGACCTGTGCTGCTTGGAGGCTGTCTTCATCAGAGTAACGACACTGGCACACCCTTTACCTTCTTGGCTCCCCCTCCCTTCAAGGTTTCTTTTCAGAGTTCCCCTCACACATTGCCTTCAGGGCTCGAGATTGCTCCATATAAGCCACTGTCCCAAGGCAGTTTGCCTTCTGCATCCTCGCAATATTTGGATTCAGTACAGGTACATTCTGCAGCTGGAAAACATCCCAGTGGTGTGGCCAGAGAGACCGCCTTCGGCATAGAAAAGGGACGTCAAGAAAACTTATCCCATCTTCACAGAGACAAGATGCCGATTTCTTGTCACTTCTCAGGCAGAGGTTTTTCCTTTACCCTTTTCTACTTGGGACCGATTTATTGATTTTGTTAGTGGGAAATAATGCTTTCGAAAGAAACCCAATTGCTTCTATTTTTTTTATATTACTTAGGAATTGTCAGTTCATTCTCGGAGCTTACTCTGGTGGATGTCGATGTGTGGGGTTCTTGACAATAAATCTTATGTACTATTACTATTTACAATTATACTGCTGATTACCATACGAACAGGGGTTGTACCTGTGAGTGGCACTATTCATACAGCAAACCCTCTTCCCTGGATCTCACACCTGGTGGTACCTCACAGTCTATACAGAGAAATCTGTCAATGTGCATGACAGGTCTGAATACAGATGATTCATGTAATGTGCCACAAAAACAGTAAGAACCCAGGGGGGTTCGCACCTCGGGCGATGAAGACAAGCAAAACATTGTACAAAACATCACATTGTACATCCCACTGTGTCTAATATGGCAGCAGAGACAACTGTCTTTGTGGGATTTGTTGGTAAATCCAAAGAAATCTAAAGATGAACATACCGCGAGTGACATCATAAAAACAAGGGCCTCGTTTATGAGAGATGACGCATCGCTGCGTGAAAGCAGCGATGCATCACTTCTCAGTGCGCCCTCCTTGCGACATACCTGATGCGTCATTTTAATGTATGACGCATCATGTCGCAAGGAGTTACAGATACGTCAGTATTTCTGACGTATCTGTAAGCGCAAAAGTGACGCATTGCTGGAGTGTGTGTTACAAAAGTGACGCAATGCGTCCTTTCACATGGGGCAAGCCCCATGTGAAAGGGCCTGCGTCAGTCTTACGCCTGCTGTGAGGCAGGCGCAAGATTTTGACACAATGGCGTCCTAGAAGTGACGCAGTGAAATCTCATAGATTTCACTGTGTCACTTCTACGAGGCTTTTTGCGGCTGGACGCACTCCCCTGCATACATTATACCTGACACAGCTATAATGTAGCGCAGGGGTTTACAAAGTCACGCATCTGCTGAGATGCTTCACTCTGTAAATAGTGCACAACGGGAGGCATGTTTTACCCTGCCGATGCGTCACAAAAAGTGACGCATCGGAAGCACAAAACTGACGCAAGGCCTCATAAATGAGGCCCAAGGTTCTTACACAAAGAGCTGCTCATGTCATACAATAGACATACGTCTCCATTTCACTGAGTAATACAGAAGCATCCATCATTTGGGAGTTTGAAGTCATCTCATCACAGATAAGTGGATTCAGAGCAAAGTAGAGTGTGTAACTGGATCAGAGCCAGAGCCGTTCACAGCAGATGGTTACTGAATT
This sequence comes from Lissotriton helveticus, assembly GCF_964261635.1. Lineage (NCBI taxonomy): Eukaryota > Metazoa > Chordata > Amphibia > Caudata > Salamandridae > Lissotriton > Lissotriton helveticus. Next base: position 361,052,106 of record NC_136069.1, read on the forward strand.
CCCACAGGCTTCTCCACCTGGCATCAGAACTACTATGCAAACAATAATGCACAGGGCATATGAGTGCTGAATTAACATCGTCTCCGGTGTACATATAAACAGTACGTAAAGTTCTTTCTCGAGGGCTTTATTGACCAATCCCACGAGCAGAGAGGTCCTTTGGCAGCCTCGACATGATCCTGCTGGGTACTTTATTTTCAAAGAATATCAAATTATGAGGTACAGCAAAGGAAACAAAATAAAACATGATGAGATCATTTTCCCAAACCTTTGATAGCACTCTACTTACAGCACATCCCATGCATACACTACGCCCTCATCTTACCACCATGCCTGGTTTCCATTAATTTTACTGCGAGCTCAGAATCCCTGCTGTGACAAATTTCTCTGTATACATACACTGTGAAAGTACAACTAAATGCAGGCCCAGAGCATGGTGCTACTAGTTTCTACACGGTCCGAGACAAAGGGCACCACAAGCTCAGAGTAGGAGGTGCTGATGGACAGTAAGATGTGGGAGCCACTAACCTATGGGAGAAACTGAAGTAATCTGGGAGAGGATTGCTAAGAAGCTACAGGGACAAGGATTCACAAATCGCCCTCGAGCTGCTACAGTTCAGGTTGACATGCATTGTCAAAGGAGCAGCAGACAGGAAAGTCAGTAACACTCACTGCCTAAGCAGCATTCTCTTATAAATGCACAACTATCGTCCTGCATTGGTACAACAAACCTTTACTACTAATCATAATATGCAGAGAGACCCCACACATCTCTTGGAGTTGTTCGCTAACACTGCTGAACTCAAATAGAATGCCAGTGCAAGACAACTTTTACACCATCTTTCTGGAGTTGCAGCGATGTACTGGAATCTCCTCCCTAATACTGGTTTATGCTGCTCGACTAGTGCCGTACTCATATTAAGTTTGTTTAAAAGAAACAGTGGTCCTTAACAATGGAACATCTGCAGAAATGTTTATGTATAGAAATACAATGATGTCTGTATTCGGCTGTCCAACTGGACATAATTGTTTTAAATTAAAGGGAACATACAAGTGGGAACATATACAACATTAAAAAAGGGAAGAGCTCAGCCATTGAAAGAGGCATGGCCAGAAAAATGATGTCAATTAGGCCAGCAAAAGATACATTAAAACACCCTAGCACATACTAATAAACAGTATAAGGTTATGTCAGAGTGCAATAAGTCGCCGATGTTTTAATCCCTTTAACACACTACTGAGATCATCTTCTGGACAAGACAGTTAGTGCCTGAGACAGATGCCTGTCTGTCAAAGTTCAGGGGCATGCAATCGAGGAGAAGACTGTTGCTAAAACTATATATATATATATATATATATATATATATATATATATATATTGGGGCTCAGTGGGGTTGTCCAAGTAGCGGGTTGCACTCAAGCCTGCGTGCGCCTTCCCCAAAGCGTTTGTTGGTATGGGCAGTTGCATGTTTGAAATAGGCCCGACGCTTTTCGGAAATTTATTTTCCTCATCAGGGGCCAGCAATAAAGTGCACGACGTCTACCATCTCCCTTTATGAAAACACACATTGTGCTTATGGGAGATGTAGTCTATATGTCCTGGATGGATACACTTACAAATTACTGCTCGTTCCAAAGGCTCTACCATGATCCCCAAACAACACTCCTGTCCTTATCCATCGCGCAGCTCCACATACGAGACTCCTTGAATAGCGAGTCTCGCGGCCCCCGTTTTACGGGGTGGTGCAACCCAGCGGCAGGACCGCCGCTAATGTAATACAGCTCAGTGGGGTTGTCCAACTAGCGGGTTGCCCTTAAGCCTGCATGCGCCTTCCCCAAAGCGTTTGTTGGTATGGGCAGTTGCGTGTTTGAAATAGGCCCGACGCGTTTCGGAAATTTATTTTCCTCATCAGGGGCCAGCAGTAAAGTGCACGACGTCTACCATCTCCCTTTATGAAAACACACATTGTGCTTATGGGAGATGTAGTCCATATGTCCTTGATGGATGCACTTACAAATTACTGCTCGTTCCAAAGGCTCTACCATGAGCCCCAAACAACACTCCTGCCCTTATCCATCGCGCAGCTCCACATACGAGACTCCTTGAATAGCGAGTCTCGTGGCCCCCGTTTTCCGGGGTGGTGCAACGCAGCGGCAGGACCGCCGCTAATGTATAACAGCTCAGTGGGATTGTCCAAGTAGCGGGTTGCACTCAAGCCTGCATGCGCCTTCCCCAAAGCGTTTGTTGGTATGGGCAGTTGCGTGTTTGAAATAGGCCCTACGCGTTTCGGAAATTTATTTTCCTCATCAGGGGCCAGCAGTAAAGTGCACGACGTCTACCGTCTTCCTTTATGAAAACACACATTGTGCTTATGGGAGATGTAGTCCATATGTCCTGGATGGATGCACTTACAAATTACTGCTCGTTCCAAACGCTTTACCATGAGCCCCAAACAACACTCCTGTCCTTATCCATCGTGCAGCTCCACATACGAGACTCCTTGAATAGCGAGTCTCGTGGCCCCCGTTTTCTGGGGTGGTGCAACCCAACGGCAGGACCGCCGCTAATGTATTACAGATCAGTGGGGTTGTCCAAGTAGCGGGTTGCACTCAAGCCTGTGTGCGCCTTCCCCAAAGCGTTTGTTGGTATGAGCAGTTGCGTCTTTGAAATAGGCCCGACGCGTTTCGGAAATTTATTTTCCTCATCAGGTGCCAGAAGTAAAGTGCACCACGTCTACCATCTCCCTTTATGAAAACACACATTGTGCTTATGGGAGATGTAGTCCATATGTCCTGGATGGATGCACTTACAAATTACTGCTCGTTCCAAAGGCTCTACCATGAGCCCCAAACAACACTCCTGTCCTTATCCATCGCGCAGCTCCACATACGAGACTTCTTGAATAGCGAGTCTCGTGGCCCCCGTTTTCCGGGGTGGTGCAACATAGCGGCAAGACCGCCGCTAATATATTACAGCTCAGTGGGGTTGTCCAAGTAGCGGGTTGCACTCACGCCTGCGTGCGCTTTCCCCAAAGCGTTTGTTGGTATGGGCAGTTGCATGTTTGAAATAGGCCCGACGAGTTTCGGAAATTTATTTTCCTCATCAGGGGCCAGCAGTAAAGTGCACGACGTCTACCATCTCCCTTTATGAAAACACACATTGTGCTTATGGGAGATGTAGTCCATATGTCCTGGATGGATACACTTACAAATTACTGCTCGTTCCAAAGGCTCTACCATGAGCCCCAAACAACACTCCTGTCCTTATCCATCGCGCAGCTCCACATAGGAGACTCCTTGAATAACGAGTCTTGTGGCCCCCGTTTTCCGGGGTGGTGCAACCCAGCCGCAGGACCGCCGCTAATGTATCACAGCTCAGTGAAGTTGTCCAAGTAGCGGGTTGCACTCAAGCCTGCGTGCGCCTTCCCCAAAGCGTTTGTTGGTATGGGCAGTTGCGTGTTTGAAATAGGCCCGACGCGTTTCGGAAATTTATTTTCCTCATCAGGGGCCAGCAGTAAAGTGCACAACGTCTACCATCTCCCTTTATGAAAACACACATTGTGTTTGTTTGGGGCTCATGGTAGAGCCTTTGGAACGAGCAGTAATTTGTAAGTGCATCCATCCAGGACATATGGACTACATCTCCCATAAGCACAATGTGTGTTTTCATAAAGGTGTAATTTTTCTGGCCATGCCTCTTGTAATGCCTGGGCTCTTCCCTTTTAAATGCTCTAAATGTTCCCACTTGTATGTTTCCTTTAATTCTTTGCATTAAATGATTATGTCCAGATGGACATCTGAATATAAACATTATTGTATTTCTTTTATTTTAAGAAGAATTTTATTGATGCAAGAGAAAATGCAGTACAATATAATGTAAACAATTAACATAGGAGAAATAAGTAAGCAAACCGGTAAGGCAATATAAGTTAATAAGGAAAAAGAGAAACGAAGAAGAAAGAGCAAGGGCAATCAATCATCAATATATCATAGCTACTATATAATTGTTAGCAAAAAGTGTACAATAAACATAAGCGGTATAAGAAATCTGAAAAGAAACGGCTGATAAAAAAATGATAAGAAAAATATATACATTTACATAGGATATTACTCATGGAGGTTTAGAAACTTCTTCAATTCGAGAGTCATGAGTTGGCGAGGAACGTGCATATACATCAAGAAAATTAGTAATAGGTAATCATAGGAGATCTCTTTTTATTGCGAGGGAAATACGATGAACATATGCTCTGTCTAGTCTATGGTTATAGCAAACCACCAACAACAACCACTATAGGAAAGAGTGGTAGTATCTTTCCATGCCCTGGTAATTTGTTGAAAAGCAACTGCAAGAAGTAGGTCAATGATATGGAGGTTATGAGGGTGTGAATTCCAGTCATCAGAAAGAATACCTAACAAAAGAGAAAGGGATTTGAGTATGACACTGAGATTAATCTGCATCCAGACTTGCTTCCAAACATTGTGGACATGAGGACATAGGAATAACATATGGTGTAAGTCTGCTGGAGTAACAAAACAGGACCAGCAGGAGGGGGAAAGAGTAGCATTCCTGTTGCGTATTGAGATGGGAGTAAATAAAAGTCTGTTGTAAATGTAAAACAAAATTTGAGTGGTAATAGCAGCTCTTGAAGATTTTCTAAGCTTAGTCCAAATCTTATTCCACGTAGAAATAGGAAAGGAGGATTGAAGGTCAGTCTCTCAGAGTAGCTCCACTTCGGTTTTATCTCTGATAGGTGAAAAGGGTATTAGAGATTGGTAGATTTGAGAAGCAGAAGGGGAGAGGCACAAGATGGATAAAACGTATGAGGGTGAAGCAGAAGGATGATTTAGAAGAGTCATAGTGTGGTAAGTTGCCTGGAGTAAAGAAAGTAAGGAGGTGTATTTAGATGAATATGAAGAAGGAAAAGAGAAACGTCTTTGGGCAGCAGCAAAAGACATCCAGGAATCCTAATGATGAAGTTGATTAACCCAGTGAAGTCCTTTAAGATACCAATCTTTCCAAAATCGGACTTTATTATTTAGTTTAATATCTTTATTATACCATAACGAAGATTGCAGGAATTTGTCTGAAGAAGAAAGATGGTTAGTGAGTAAGGGTTTAAGAATTTTACAAGATTTATTAAGAAAAGGAAGAGAAAAAGAAGCAGGACAGTGAGAAAAAGACATGGAGGCAGATTTACAAGCCCCTTGCGTTGTTTTTGCGCCGCAGTTGCGTCACTTTTTATGACGCAGCAGCAGCCTAAAAATGCTGCCCATTTACAACGTGATGCATCTAGGGAGATGCGTCACTTTGTAAAGCCCTGCATCACATTATACCCGCGTCAGGTATAATGTATGCCGGGTGGGCATTCCAACGCAAAAAAGCCTTGTAGAAGTGATGCAGTGAAATCTACAAGATTTCACTGCGCCACTTCTAGGACGCCACTGCGTCAAATTCCTACGCCTGCTTGAAGCAGGCGTAAGGAGTAACGCAGCACTATGAGGATAGGCCTCCCCCTGCATTGCTGGAGTTGTGTCGTGCTTGCGACACGACTCCAGCAATGCGTGACTTTTGCGTCAACAGATGCGTCAGAATTTCTGACACATCTGTCAATCCTTGTGCCATGGTGCGCCATATTGGGCGCATCCAAAGTGGCGCATGGGTTTCTGAAAGTGGCACAGGGAAAGTGACGCATCTTCTCAGATGAGTCACTTTCTTGTAAATCTGGCCCATGATTTCTTGAAAGGGGAAAGGGTGAAAAGTTCATAATGGCAGAGAGAGGGTACCATCATCTTCTAATAGGAGTAACAAAGTCTGTTTAAGATAGAAAGCAGTATGATAGATCTGGAAATCTGGAAAGTTAACATCTTCCAAACATTTGGGACGTTTGAGTTTATGTAAAGAGATGCGAGGCACTTTGTTGTTCCATAAAAATGTGGATAATATGGAGTATGTAGTCTTAAAATGAGAATTAGCAATATTTATGGGGATATTGGAAATATTTAAAAGAATAATAGGGACTAACATAATTTTGATCGTATCAAGACAGCCCCACCAAGATAAAAGCAAAGGGTTCCATTTAGATGTGGTAGATCTTAAAAGGGGCTTAAGTTCTGTTAAATTAGTTAAAATAGAATCTTTAATGGAGGATTTAAACCACAAGCCCTGATATTTAAATTTATCAGCGTTCCATTTGAAACCAGATAAAGTATAATCAGCAGAAAAACATAATGTATTCAATGGAAGTATTTCACATTTATCAGCATTTAACTTATAGCCGGATACAGATGCAGAAGATGCCACTTCAGATAAAAAGGCCGACAGAGAGGATTGCGGATGAGATAAAAAGAGCAAAATATAATCTGCATAAACAGATAATTTTAATTGGTTAGAGCCATATATAAAGCCAGTGATTTGAGAGTTTGAGCAAATTTTTATCAAGAAAGATTCAAGGGAAAGTATAAAGAGAAGTGGGGAAAGAGTGCAACCTTGTCGCACTCCTCGGTTCAGCTGGAAGGTTGGCGAAAGAAGACCATTTGAGAGCACAGAGGAGCCTGGAGAGGAATAGAGTAAACAAACAAAATTGATAAAAGTAGGGCCAAAACCAAACCAAGATAAAGTAGATAAAATAAAGGGCCATCCCACCCTGTCAAAAGCTTTCTCAGCATCTAAAGAAATGGTGGCTAATTAATCTTTATGGGTTCTAGCTTTATTAAGCACATTGAAAAAGAATCCAGTGTTATCAGAAAGATGTCTGCCTTTAATAAATCCACATTGTTCACGGCCCATTAACAAGGGCAGACATTTCTCTAAATGAAGTGCTAGGATATTAGCAAAAATCTTAAAGTCTGAATTAAATAAAGAAATCGGTCAACATTTTTTACAGAGAGTATGATCTTTACCGTCCTTAGGTATTAAGCATATTAAGGCTTCTTGAAAAGACCCACCAGATTTTTTAGAAGATATAAAGAAATGAAACAATTGATACAATTTGGGAATAAGATGAGAAAAATGGTGAAACCATCAGGTCCTGTAGCCTTTAATAGTATGAATAGCATCACTGATATCTGAGGCTCTAATGTCATCACTTAATATTGAAAAATCCAGGTTTGGGGAGGAAGGGGGGGGGTAATAGAGGAAAGATATGAAGAGATTTTGTCTGGAGAGACAGAGGACTCAGGAGTATAAAGAGATTGAAAAGAACTGAGTAAATTCCAATAAAAAAATCTTCATTTTTATAAAGCATATGATTATTAGAGTCAAGGATGGAACTAATCTTAGAGCAATCTCTCTTAATTTTTAAATAATTGGCTAGACGTTTCCCAGCTTTATTCTGGCCCCCATAATATTTGGCGAATGATTTAAGTAGAAATGAATTGGCATTGTCTGTAGAAAGTTTGTTGAACTCAAAGTTGGCTTTAACAAGTTCATCTAGACAAGATTTAGAACCAGTAACAGAAAAGGAAAGTTCTAAGCGGTTTATGGGTGTCATAAGATGCAGTAATTTAGAAAGGGAAGATTTCTTATGATGGGATACAAAAGAAATAATAAAATCCCTGGATGCCACTTTAAAAGAGTCTCAAATGATTTAGAGCGATAAAGACGGGGTCTCGTTTTCAGTAAAAAAAGTACTGGCAAACAATTCAAATTTCTGGGTAAAATTCGGGTCTAGAAGAAGAGAGTTGGTAAATCTCTACCTTCTGTTGCCTTGTATAGGAAAAGAGAGGTCCAGGCTTAATGGTAACTGGTGCGTGATCAGAAATTAGGATAGAGCCAATGTCAGAGTGTACAATATGTTAGGTGAGTGATTGTGAGGTGAAAAGGTAGTCAATACAAGATTGTGAAGAGTGTGGTGTGGAAAACAAAGTATATTCTAAAAGAGAGGGGTTACATAAGTGCAATGCATCTACTAATGACCGTTGTGGAATAGTGGAGGTAAATTGGGAGAACATAGTAGAAGGAATACATTTAGTAGTTGATTTACTATCAATGATCGGGTGCATAACCATATTACAATCGCCACAACCAATACAAAATCATCTTGAAAGGACATTAGTTTGGATAAAATAGTGGGCCAAAAAGTGGCATCTGGAGCAGTAGGGGCATAGAGATTGAAAAGGGTCATGGGAATATTGTTCAGTAATAATGAGACAGAAACCCATCTACCCGAAGTATCTGATTGTTGAGTGATAATCTGCAAGTCAAGATGCTTATGATACAAAATGATAACACCATTGCGATGTCCTGTGCCTGTGGGGAGGCAAAAACATTTCCTACCAACAATCTTTTAAGTTTAGGAATTTCCTTATCCACAACATGAGTTTCCTATAATAAAGCTATATCACAGGTAAATTAGATAAATGGGTTAAAACCCTATGACGTTTGATCGGGGAACCTAAACCTTTAACGTTCCATGAAACAACCTTTGACCCCATTCATAATAAGTAAGATAATATAAACATTGCATAACAATAATTTTAACAGTTTACACGTGTAGAACAGCGAAAAATATGAGTGATTAACACAATAAATGTGTAGCCATACCAATAAAAATAAGTAAAAGAGAATAAATAATCGCGGACAGGGGAGAATCAGCCATTCTAATTCTGCTGGACCTGTCCGCCGCGTTCGCCACGGTGAGCCATGACATCCTGCTGACAAGGCTGAAAACATTTGGAGTGGGGGGAGCGGCGCTTGACTGGCTCCGCTCTTACCTGACAGATAGATGGCAGGCAGTGGCACTCCCCCCGTACCAGTCTGAGTTTGCTACGGTCCTACACGGGGTCCCACAGGGGTCTGCGATCAGTCCGATCCTTTTTAATGTCTATATGCAACCTTTGATGGGCATCAGCAAGGCTCACGGCATTAGCGTGATCAACTATGCGGATGACACGCAGCTGATGATCTCTCTTGATGGTGCCCATGCAGAATCACTTGAGACCTTCCACACTTGCATGCTGGAAATGGCAACCTGGCTAAAAAGCAACTCACTACAGTTTAACAGCGGCAAAACTGAGATAATGCAATGCAAAGTGGGAAGAATAGCCAGAAACCTGCCTGTTGACTTGTGGCCTCTAGACTCAGGTGAGCCATTGACACCAGTAAAAACAGTGCAGAATTTGGGGGTCAGCCTTAATGACTGTGAGAAGTTGGCCTGATATATGATGCTCACTAGTTCTAGTGCTCACCTTGTACCATGCCAAGCAACCCTTATGGTGATGGTTGTAAGTCAACCTTATATACAAGCTATCCTAGGGGTAGCATGGACTAAGCAGTCTTAGGCCAAACTCTGTAAAGGCATGTGAAGCAACCTGTTTTACCATACACAATCCCCTTGAATACCAAATGAAAGGACACCACACAGATATATATTGAAAATATATATAGATTTATTTCTACAAATATCCCCTATACTCTTTATGAGCACAGAAGCAAATGCGTTAAAACAAAACACAGTTTAAATATACAAAAGTTGCACAATATGGATGAGCCCTAGGGGCCACCTAAACCATATACTAAAATAGTGGTATAAGAACCACTATGGGGAAAGGAAAGAGGCCTAGGGCCTGGGGAATCGCTGGAGCTGTTCGGGACTAGCAGTGATGAAGTCGGGAAAGGCCCGCGGGACTCGGGTGCAGTGCTTAAAGTGCACGCATGCACCAATATTAAGTCAATGGTGCGTAAAAGTTACAAAGTTAGTGTTTAAGGAACCTTCCGATGGACCTACAAGGATAAAACTTTAGACACAGGCACTAGAGGTGTATACCAGTGTGGGAACACTGGCGTTGCTGAGTTACCTCACCCCCAGGAAGCGGGTGCATAGGTGCGAAGTAGTGTCGGGTTTCGTCACGCAGGTCGATGGTGCTTGGAGCTGAAGATGCTGCAGGCGGGTCGTCGAGGAGAGTTCCGGTGGATCCAAGGGTGGATCTGAAGAGGTGAAGACCTGAAAGCAGAGGGGACAATGTTCAAAGTCACTAGCCAGTGACTACCGTGGAACCAGGATGGAACCAGGCAATGTCAGGTGCAAACAGGTGAAGAGGTGCAGCTTGTCTCCGCAGCCACGTGGACACGAAGAGGTCAAGGATGTCCAGGAGTCAATCACGAGCTGTCCCACAAAGGCTCTAGCTGATGGCTGTGTCGGCAACTTGATTAGAGCAAACAGGCCTTGGCTAATGCAAGCCACGTAGGAACTGAAAAAAGCTTAACACTCGGACCAGCAAGGTCAGAGCGAGTGCTCCTTTTCAGGGGAGCAAGGGCCAGTCTGGAGCAATCAGACCAGTGCTGCAAGTTGTAGTTTTCGTCGCCAAGATGGCCACTAGCCGCGTGGCAAGTGACCGGGATGGCGCATCAAGTGGCAAAGTGCAAAAGAGCCCCACGCAGATTGTGGAGATGTTGGGGGGCTGATCTTTGGTGCAAATGCTGCTCCGTGTCGGGGCTTCCCAAACCCCAAAGCACAGCATCGAGGGTGCCTCAGGTGTTGCGCAGTCAGCTTTTCGAGGGTCTTCCGAGATGTCCGGTCCCACGTCTCTCGGTGCCTCCACGGGTCCCTTCTTTGCAGGGACTGTGGATTGGGCTCTGAGATGTCTGGGAGTCTGGGTCTCGTTGGGCTCTGGGCTCAGGCTCCGGCAGGAGGCGGCGGCAAAGCAGATATCGAGTTGCTGGTTGGTGCCTGTATTCACAGGGTGGTCACTCCTTGGCCACAAGGGAGATTCTCTTCAGTCTTCTGTGCAGCAGAATGTCGAAGTCCAGTCTTCTTCTTAGTTTCAAGTCGAGTTCAGGATGATCTGAAGTCTTGGGACACAGCTCCTACTTTTATTCCAAATCTAGGGGCCGGATTACCTGCTAGGTCCCTCCTCTGGGTGGGATCAGGAAGGGGGGTGGTTACACCCCCTTTCCTTTGTCCAGCTTCGCGCCAAGACTGGGGCTGGAGAGCCCCAGCACCGGTTTAACTGGTATATGCACAGGGACACCTTGTGTGCCCAGGCATGTCTAATTCTATTCAGTCCTGTCCTACCCAATACACAAAATCCTGTCTGGGGTGGTGCTAGCACCTCCCAAGGCAGGAAACCGTTTGTCCAAGCCTCCCTTGCTGGAAGGACTCCCAGCAGCAGGAGGTCAGACTTGTGTCTGTGGTGGCAGCATCCATTTTGTGATGCTGAGGCTCTGTTTAACTTTAACCGGGGTTCAGGTTAGGTACATGTTGTATCCCTCTAGAAGGGTGGAATGCTACCCCCGTTGCCAGAACTGGCGAGGGGGTAGTATTCCAATTGGTATGACACCTTACTCGACATGTTTTGATAAAGCCAAACCAAAGATAGCATTTAACCGCGAGGTTCATAATGCACTTAAGAGTATATGGTATGGCAGTATCATGAAACAGCTAAAGGACATGATTCCGAAAGCTGCAGACAGGCTCAGCTCATGCCAGAGCACCATCTCACATATTTCCAAGCACTCTGCCTCCAGGATTGATGAGGCCTTCCATAGGAGTGGCTGATAGGAACATATGTGTCCATTTTAGGTTAGGCATAGGCATACTACACCTAAGTAAGGGGTGGTTACACCGACTTACCCCAGCTGAGTGATCAGCCAGTTGTGTCAAATATGGAGGCCAGGCCAGGGGTGGCACAATACGTGTTGCAGTCCCTGGTAGGCCTTGGAAGCACCTATGCCCTGGGTACCTTGGTACACTGTTACAGGGGCCAATAAGGTGAACCAGTTCCAATTTCGTAATGCACCTAATGTGCATTGGCATTAATTTAGAGAGAGAACAGCAGGCTGTGGGTCTGATTAGCAGGCCCACCGCCACATTAAGTCATAAACCAGTGAAGCAAAAAGCTAAAATTTGGGGTGACCATAGGATAGCAGACCCTACTCTCCTACAATGACAACCTGAGTCTGAAGACCAACGTCAACAGACAGGTGAGCAGCTGCTTCGCATTAATGCGGGGCCTCCAAAAGCTGCTGCCTTTTCTTCCAGCACAGACCAGAGCAACCGTAGTCAGGAGCACTATCCTTAGTCGCCTGGATTACTGTATTGCTCTGCTACTGGAATCTCCTGCATATTTGATTTCCAGACTCCAGAGTATCCAGACGGCAGCAGCGAAAATGACACTTTCTCGAGGACGACTGTCCTCCACCACTCTGGCTCTGGCCGAGCTACACTGGCTGCCCGTTCATCAGAGGATCCTGTTCAAATCTCTATGCACCGTTTTCAAGGCAGCACATGGTTTGGGTCCCAAACCTCTGCAGAACAAATTCAAATGGTATGAGCCCACACGGACCCTCCGTTCCTCATCCACTAATCTCATTAGTATACCTAGGATCAGGAAAGTTACTTACGGTGGCAGAGCCTTTAGCATAGCTGCAGCTCATCTCTGGAATAGCCTCCCCATTGCAATTAGGAAAACAAACGAATTGATGCTTTTTCAAAAAAGATAAAGACTTGGCTCTTCCCTAAAATCTAACTGCCCAAGAGCATTTTGCCCATTCCACTCTTTCTGCCCTATGTTGCTCAGTTCTTAGTCGCACTTTCACAGCGCCAGGATGCCCGTAGGGTTGCAGCGCGCTTTAGAAAAGGCATAACAAAAAAAACAAAAATTTATGAAGAGGAATATAAAGGGGAAGGAAAGGAGAGAGGTAGAAGAGAGAGAAAGAGAAAAAGAGGAAAGAGGAGAAGAGAAACAAAAAAAGAAAAAAGAGAGAAAAGAAAAAGGAAAAAAGAAGAAGAGTGCATCGATGAGAAACAAGAAGATTAAGAAAAAGGGTGAGGAAGGTACAATAAAGAAAGAAAAATAAGTACATTCATGAAACAAAGCAAGATAGAAGATTCAAAAACATACTGATTCACTACAAATAACATAACAGGATGAGGGTGGTGAAGCCATATAAAGAAGATGGCACAACTAGCCGGGTGACTCAGGGCGGATCGGAGAAGGAGGACATCATCCAGAACAGACCAGGGATGACATGGAGTATATATGCAAAATAACTGCACCCGGAGGATAAAAAGAGAAAAAATATGACAAGTAGTAGAAGTACAAGTAAGGTGTATTAAAAAACATGAGATAAGATGAGAGATAAAACAACAAAACATTTTAGAGTGAAAAAGCACAAAAAGATATTATAAGGACAAAGTTAAACAGGAGCAGGTCGAGATAGGTCCATTTCATCTTCACGACATTGATCCAATAATCTCTGCAGCAAATCATGGTCTTCATGGGTCGTCGTTTTATTGAGATATGTAACCTTGAAGCGGCAAGGGTGGAAAAGTTCAAAACGAGCATTGAGAGCACGGAGAGCTGGCCTCATGGAAAGACATTTCTTCCGTCGATCTGCTATTGTCTTAGCATAATCCTGAGCAAAAAAGAGAGTGGAGCCCTGACACGTTCTTTAGTTTTAGCAGCTTGCAAAACCCGTAGTAAGTCTGTATATTCTAGAAAATAGATAATGACTCCTCCGGGTTTTGATGAAGAAGACACAAAAGTTGGATTCCGCCCTAGATGATAAGCTCGCTGGATGTTCAAAACAAGAGACGTAGAGAGATTAAGGATCTATGGAAGAAACTTCTTAAAGAAGGAGATGGGATCCGAGGCTTCCAAGCCCTCTGCCATCCCATAGATGCACAAGTTATTGCGTCGATTATGGTTTTCCAAATACTCCACCTGTTTCTGGAGAGAGAGAATATCAGATTGCATGGAAGGAACATGGTGTATTAAATCTTGGTCAGAGTCCACTCGTTGTTCTATCAGTATGATTTTATTTTCCATAGTAGACCATTTGTCATCCAGGGATTGAAGACACCTATTTGTTTCCTCCATATAAGGATGAAGAGTGCGTATTTCCTCAAGTAACACATCCATCGTGTCTGGCGGAGGGGACATAGTAGGTGAAGGAGGATTTGTTTTAACTCTTTTGGTAGAAGAGGTAGTTAGTTTCAGAGTAAAGTTTGTTGAGGTGAGCGAGGTATTTGGAGATGTAACCAGAGCGTCCGAGTATGGAGACGATGAAGGACCTTCATCATTGTCCATAGTCATTGAAATGAGGAACATGGCAAGGGAGGACCAACCACACGGCGGTGGGACTTTGTTCTCCACCATACAACTTAGATAGTAATGCAACACTGACCGTGTCAAGTAATTCCATCACAAGGAAAACAGCAATGTTCATGAAACTTGAGAGAGAATGTCAAGAAATAGGTACCTCACTGGGTGATTAGAAAAGTTGTGAAAGGTTGATAGTTGTATGGAGTATAATCCCATTAAAAAATGGCAATACTGTCGAAAATCAACCGTGTGTGACATAAAAGCCATTTGAAAACTAATCACCACAGCATACGTTGACAAAAGGCATTTATAAGGGTAAAAGCAGAAAATGCCATGAAACTGAGGAAAATAATTTAATTAGTGAGGAAAACTGGTTGCTTTAAAGGGATTCCATGGTTGCAGATGATGAGGCAATGCGCATCGGGAGACAAAATGGCGACCGCGAGCTTCAGAGAGAAAATGCGCTGGTCGCATTTAAAATGAAGGAAAGCTCACCAAAGCCGCAGAAAGGCATGGAAATGTAGCGGAGTGTGGCAGCACATGGTCTCTAGGGGCCACAAGAAAGAGAAAGTCTGGCAAAAACCCGCTCTTCCGACAAGCCCCCACAGAGCCTCCTCAGGGAGTGGCCATCCTTGATCGGGATCAAGCCACGCCCCACATTATTGTATTTCTAAACATACACATTTCTGCAAATGTTTCCCTGTTAGGGACCATTGTTCCATTAAAACATTCTCTGACCACAAGTTGGGTTCCTTTGTGTTTTTTAAAACACATACAACTATGAAGGTGATGTAATACTGAATAAATACTGTACACCTAAAATTATACAGGATTGCAAGTCTGCAAAGCCATCCCATCAGGGCCTCTGAGGGACTATCACAGAAAGTCTATATACCTGACACAATCACGGTGTTCTCACCTTTGCCAGTGCCTCTTATTAGTATTGCTGTGGCAACATATAGCATTGTGCACCACAGTAAGTCAGATCATAAGAAAGATGTAAAAGGCAGTGGTTGCAATGTTGAAGATCTCTAGGATAAGGGCTACATGAGGAAGACCCCAGGGATTTATTGTGAGTGGGACTGTTCTGGGCCTGGCAGGGTAGCGAATACTTGAAGAGAGCATACTTCCCACTTGGATGAGGGATATTTGGATCTTAGGCTGAGTGTATACTTGAAAAGTGACTTGTTTGGAGTTGTTTGTTTTGTAGCCTAAAGTGGGATTACTAGATTTTAAAAAACTGCTAGAGATGGAGTCCAGTCTGTATGTAGGTGAAACGTTTCTGAAAGCATCAACGACTTCTGCCTTCCCACAGTTTGAAAGCATCAATGAATATTCTCTCTCCCCACAGGAAGCATGTGTGTATGTACTTTGCCTGTAAACTTGCACAGCTCCATGGTCATACACACTACCCTAACTTCTAATCACTTTTTGCCACTGTTTAATCTGGCTACTTTCAAATTCAAGCAAGGCACCTACCACAATTGCTCAGGTTTCTTGGTCCCAGTCCCATAACCACATACCTAGTGCATTGTGCCTACCAAAGGCAGTGGGACTGCATGAACAAAACTAGAGGCAATATGTCTAAGTGTAAAGTGTAGAAATCCTGAGGTGCTATCATCAAATACTTCACTAGACTAGGAGCAACCATCAGCAACATCACCCCAATCCAAGACTTGTGCAATGACCTCTCAGACTTCTTCTAGAACACAATCACAGCCATCAACATCAATTTTGACCCACAACTGGACCCCACCAACCTTGCAGCAAGCCTTCTAGCTTCAGACAGAAAAACACCAGTAGAAGATTGAGCCCTACTACCACAGAGGAAACCACAGCAATCATGAAGGCTATTCACACTGGGGCCATATTGGGCCCTTGCTCTCACCATGACTTCAGCAAAGGTTCAGCAAAGCCCTTACATCCATTCTCAACATCTGATTTGACACAGCTACTTTTCCAGAAGCCTGGAAGCATGCAGCCGTCAATGCCCTGCTGAAGAAGCCCTCTGCAGACTCTTCTAAACTCGCAAACTACTGACCGATCTCGCTCATTCCTTACCTGGTAATGGTCCTAGAGAAAGCCATCAATCAAGCCTCACTAACCACCTCACCAACCACCAGCTCAACTGCACAACACAATCAGGCTTCAGACCTAGCCAGAGCACATAGACAGCCCTCTTAGCAGCAACAATCCAGATGATCCTAGACAGACAGAGGAGAAATCACAGCCTACATTTTACTTGACCTCTGCAGACTTTGACACACTCTCCCATCCCATCATGATCAGATGACTTCATTAAGTCAGCATCCAATGACCCGCCCTCCTATAGATATACACTTTTCTTACTAGAAGAACACAATCAACGCACCACCCTACTCCTCATAAGCCCGGGAGCTCATTTGCGGAGAACTGCAAGGTTCCCTGCTCAGCCTAACCCTTTTCAACATCTACATAATGCTGCTTGCACGGGTCATCTGCAGACACAACATTGACATACCTATGCCAATGACTCACAGCTGATTTTGTCCCTGTCGAACAAAACACCCAAGACAAAAAAACAACTTGAACTCATGAATGCCTGAAGTGGCCACCTTAATGAAGTCCAACTACTTAAAACTCATCTCAAAGAAGACCAAAGTAGTTATTTTCCTTATGAATACCTCACCGTGGCACACTGCCTGGTGGCCTACAAACCTAGAACCCACCCCCAGCACACATGCAAGAAACGTGAGAATCATCATCAATAGCAAACTGGACATGTCCACCCAAGTCAATGCTTTCACCTTGGCCTACTTCTACATCCTGAAGATGCTGAAAAAGATATTCAAGTGGCTACCGAAAAGCACAAGGAAAACCATCACTCAGGCCCATATCACCAGCAAATCAAACTACACGAACATGTATATGCAAAAGCTTGTCAGGAAGTCATGCCTTCTCACACATTGCCCACAAAGCATAGAACAACCTCCCACTCTACATTAGGGCCCCTTGTTCACTTCACGAATTCCACAAGAAGCTGAAGATCTATTAGCCCACTTGAGGCAAATCCCTCAGATCTGCAAAGCAACAGTATACATTCACATAGCATAACATAACATAACTACGCCTAGGCGTAGTTTGCGGAGTTTTGCTATGCGGAACTCGGCAAAGTTACAAAAAAACTCAGCCACGGCCCGTGGAGGGAGTTACGGTGGGGCAGGGAGGCGTGGAGGGGGAGGGGCAGGGTGGAAGGTGCTAAAAACCGGCATATGGATAATTGCAGGTAAGTAAACAATTTAATTAATAAAACGAATTTGGTAGAGCGCCTTGCATCACAAAATGCGATGCAGTGCGTGCTACGAAATTCGTTTTATTAATTAAATTGTTTACTTACCTGCAATTATCCATATGCCGGTTTTTAGCACCCTCCACCCCGCCCCTCCCCCTCCCCGCCTCCCTGCCCCACCGTATTTCCCTCCACGGGCCGCGGCTGAAAAAACTCAGCGTAGTTCCGCGAGTGGCGGAGTGCAATGTGAACTGCAGTTTGTGCTGGTATTCCTGCAGCTCGGGTAGAAATTGTACTTACCGTTCGCGATCACGAGCGGGGAAAGAACTCTGCTGCACATCGCGAAGCTGAGTTTTCTGCAGTCTGCAAGCTCCGCGGAGTGCAGAAAACTTCTTAAACTCAGCGTATGGACCGAAGTTCACCGCCCAGGCCTATCACATAACATAACTACATAACTTGACACGACATAACATAACAAAGACCAATGTGAGTTTTGTAGGTATGTGAGCAACAACTGCCTTGGATGTACATCGTAAGGATTGTCCCAAATACACACACACAAAATCGTATGTCGAGTGAAGGCTTATTTGCAGATGGCTGGTTCCACACTGAGGTCGCATGCTGAACAAAATAACAATGGAGAGTGTTGCGTCCAGAGTTATTACCAGTGGCTGAGATTATTTCAAGCATTCCATCCATCACTTTTTTGTATAGTTCATAAGGTCTGTCCTAGCAGAATACCACATGAATGTAAACATTAAGATGATTACAGCATCTTTCATGGCAGCAGCGTCCAAGGACCACAGTAGTTCCATCGAGTCTTCCCACTGCTGCGACATGCTCAAGCCAAATTCAGGTTGTGTATCAATGCACCTTATGCATAACTAACAGATGATTTAGCATCTATGCTGTGCAAAGAAGCATTTCTTAGGGCTACTGACATGGCCCTAATTGTGCACAGCTAAAATGCCACATGTCATGAGTGCCTGTGCAATTGTCCAGTGGCTGGCGTATATGGGCTGAAAACAACCAATGATTAAGGTAGGCTGATCTTTTCCCCCTTTTCTCTGTAGCTACAGGAGTTCTGAGAGAGAGATAGTTAATACTGTATCTAACCAAGACATAACAAACGAAACAATGGTGAAGATTGCAATGGGAAACGTAGACAAAAACCTTGTGAGAGGAAGCTTCCCCTTCATTTCCAGTAAAACAATTTCATGCTGTTACATTTCGAAAGAAAAACATAATGTTTTGTATCTTCAATTTATTTTTCGCATTAATAACCTGCTACATCTAAGAAGCAATACCACCCACATTAATTCATCCCATCTTCATTGCCATTCAGAGAAACAACACAAGATCAGGGAACCCTTAATGGATGATATTTTCACATTGAACTACCCATATGACCCTAAAGAGAGTTGACCAAAGGTAGCTGTGTAAGTGGCTAGCGATAGACAGTGAATCATATATTGCATATCAGTTGAAGCGAGAGAGAGAGAGGGTAAAGCCAATTAGCATACAAAAACAGGGCTAGAGCTAATGCAGGAACCAGAAAATAAAGTACAATGCAACAAGACAACTTGGAACAGGCTAGAGCAGACATGTAATCTGAGTCTAGAAAATTAAACGACCAGTAAGTTGTTTGCCCTATACTGGGAGTGGTAAGAGTTTAACTGCGGGCACATGATAATGGGTTAATGGGTTGCTGTTTGCTTTATGACTCTGAGCACTTTACAACTGCTAATCAGTGCTAAAGTGCATATGTTCTGTACTCAAAACATAGTAACATTGGCTTATCCTCAATTGGTATATTTAATTTACTTATACTTCCCTAGTAAAGTGCACTATATGTGCCTAGACCCTTTAAATAAATGCTACTAGTGGGCCTGTAGCACAGATTGTGCCACTACCTACAGTTGCCCCTTACACATGGCTCAGGCCTGCCACTGCAGAGCTTGTGTGTGCAGTTTAAACTGCCATTTTAGCCAGGCAAGTTAACCTTCTTCCCAGGCCCAACCTTTCCTTTTATTACATATATGTCCCCTGTGAGGTAGGCCATAGGCAGCCCTATGGTTAGGGTGCAGTGTATTTAAAAGGTAGGGCGTGTACTTTTTAGTTTTACATGCCCTGGTAGTGAAAAGTTTGTTTTTCGCTACTGCAAGGCCTGTCTCGCCCATAGGTTAACATTGGGATTGTCTTCAAACATCTTTTAAGTGTAATTTCCAATTGGTAAAAGATAGACATTTGGAGATTGGTGTCTTTAGCCTCACAATTTAGAATCAAAACTTATGGTGAAGTTGGATTTTAAATTGTAAGTCTGATAATGACACTTTTAGAAAGTTGGCCTTTTCTTACTTTAAAAAATGAATGGTTGGTGGTATTGCACTCTGTCGTCAAACTAGACCACTTGGTCGGTATGTGTGCTGCACTAGATTGGTGCCTGCTAAAACCCAATAATCCAATGAATATGGCCTGGGATCACTAGATCACCAGGACTCCAGTGCGCACTAACTAAATGAAAATTTTCAAAGTTTTCCAATTGTCACAATTTTAATTCATATGCTTTGTTTTTTAAATCATTCCATTTTAAACAAGTAAAGTATGATTAAATGTAGAATATACATAAACAATATACAATTGATGTATTATATCATACATTTTTCACAGATCAATTAATACACAACACAGTTATATATACAACCCAATGCATTTCGGGGTTTGAACCCCTTCGTCAGGGGCCTATGAAAGAAGAAAGAAAAAGGAAACCTAATTAATTACGATGCTTAAAGGAGGGTATTAATGTGTTGTACAATGTCGTATTTGGTTCTCTTACCTAAGTAACTGGTTGCAAAATTATTGCGTGTTCTACATAGTTTAGGGAGGATCTAAAGAAATTAATAGTCATGTAAGTATCCAAACTAAAGCTATAAACAGCACAGAATATCACATAGTGCTTGAATATAGTTACCTCACATCCGGTAGTTGAAAGACTACCTATAAGTAATTGGAAATTAAAAAACATGAGTTTGCCAGAAACAATCTGATTAATCATTGTTAGCAAACCACGAGGGTTTGTTTGCCATAAAATGAGTACAAGACTCTATGCTCACCTCGAGATCTGTGTTTCTTATCAGTGATGTTAAAGGGGATCTAATAAAATAAATGAATAAAGACCGTTGAGGGACCTCTCATTTGTAATACCGCCGAGTTATATATAATCGGTTTCCAAATCGGAAAACAAAACGTTATTTTACCTGCGAGCCTTTTTCGTGTTTCACAGGGTCTCGCTAACACTCAGCTTACTCCCGTGCTAAAATGAAATGAGAGCCGCGTTTAGTACTCGGTTGGTTAAACCGATTACCATCAGGTTAAAGTACTTCCGTGCGACAAACGCTTACCGGAGATACAAAGAAGGTGGCGTTGTACCGGCGTCTTCCCTCACTGCTAACACCGAGGTTGCTAGTCCTTCGCTTATGTTAATGCGATTGACCCGATGTTAGAAAATGAAAAACGGACTCGAGCATAAACTGATGGCGGCCATATTTAAAGAGGGTTGTTCACGACTAATTTCCTATGGGTTATGAACTAATAGACTTATAGGGAGCATATTAAACAGATAAATAAATGACGTCGCTCGTGGTTGACTAAATTCGGATGATTGTCAAAATCATGTCTGTTAATTCTATGGCCAATGGAGGCGAAAAAGATAGAAAAAAGTAAAGGAAAGAAAATGTGCTAGCATCAATTAATTACACATACTGTACATTTTTTGTTATCAGCACAAACATTCCAAATGAAAATTAAATCATATCTAAGATCTAGTGGTAACACTATATGTATTCCAAGCTATTCTAAGTAACACTGTGTAGGCTATACCCTGCGGGAAATTAGCTGCAATTACTGGCTTGAACTAAAGGAAACATATCATATCCAATTTGTCGTTGAGCCCATCTGGGACTAAAGTCTGTAATTTCCGAATCCAAAAGGTTTCTCTTCTGAGTAAGATTTTTGCATTGTCAACACCCAAACGTTGTGGGACTTGTTCAATGATTTGAAATCGAACCTGCGCTATGGTGTGACCTTTCTCAACCCAATGCCTAGCCAATGGTGAAGTCATGTTTTTATTACGAATTCTACTTTTATGCTCAGCCAAGCGTATTCTCATCTTCTGTCGGTTTTGCCGACATACAGTAATCCGCATGGGCATTTTATGGAATATACCACATGTTCTGCGTTGCAGTTTGCCGAGTGTCTTAGACTTATTTGTTCTCCTGTTTTGGGATGGGACAATTTGCTTCCACTGATTACGTTATTACAGTTCTTGCAGTTAAAGCATTTAGTTGTGCCTCTAGGGCTAGCTGCTTCTAATTCCATGTCATCTGGTCTATTCAATAATTCTTTTATGTTTCTTGACCTTGAGTATGCAAAGAGGGGTTTCTGATCATAAAGATGTTCAAAATCACTTTCCATTTGCAGAATATCCCATCTTTTTAGTATTGTCCTTTTGATTTCTCTTGTTGCCGTCGAGTATTTTGAAACGAATACCATCCTCTTTTTCAAATCTTTGGTCTTTTTTTGTAGCAGTTCTGCCCTTGGTATCGTTTTAACCCTTTCCATTTGCAAGTCAATTAGCTTTTCAGGATATCCTCGATTAAGGTAACAAAGTTTCTGTTTTTCAAAACTTTTAGCGCATTGAGCATCATCAGATGCTATGCTTTTTATTCTCATGAACTGAGACACTGGAAGATTGTTTTTAAGAGTTGTCGGATGGAAGCTTCCATATTGAAGTGCAGTGTTCTTATCAGTTGGTTTTTTGTAAAGTTCTGTGTGGATCTTATTACCATCAATTTTTACCTGCACATCCAGAAAAGGAAGTGTAGTGATACTCATTTGACTTGTAAATTGAATCCTTGGATTAATTAAATTTAAACTCTGTATGTTGCGCTTAAGGTCTTCCATCGGGTCAATCGCATTAACATAAGCGAAGGACTAGCAACCTCGGTGTTAGCAGTGAGGGAAGACGCCGGTACAACGCCACCTTCTTTGTATCTCCGGTAAGCGTTCGTCGCACGGAAGTACTTTAACCTGATGGTAATCGGTTTAACCAACCGAGTACTAAACGCGGCTCTCATTTCATTTTAGCACGGGAGTAAGCTGAGTGTTAGCGAGACCCTGTGAAACACGAAAAAGGCTCGCAGGTAAAATAACGTTTTGTTTTCCGATTTGGAAACCGATTATATATAACTCGGCGGTATTACAAATGAGAGGTCCCTCAACGGTCTTTATTCATTTATTTTATTAGATCCCCTTTAACATCACTGATAAGAAACACAGATCTCGAGGTGAGCATAGAGTCTTGTACTCATTTTATGGCAAACAAACCCTCGTGGTTTGCTAACAATGATTAATCAGATTGTTTCTGGCAAACTCATGTTTTTTAATTTCCAATTACTTATAGGTAGTCTTTCAACTACCGGATGTGAGGTAACTATATTCAAGCACTATGTGATATTCTGTGCTGTTTATAGCTTTAGTTTGGATACTTACATGACTATTAATTTCTTTAGATCCTCCCTAAAATATGTAGAACACGCAATAATTTTGCAACCAGTTACTTAGGTAAGAGAACCAAATACGACATTGTACAACACATTAATACCCTCCTTTAAGCATCGTAATTAATTAGGTTTTCTTTTTCTTTCTTCTTTCATAGGCCCCTGACGAAGGGGTTCAAACCCCGAAATGCATTGGGTTGTATATATAACTGTGTTGTGTATTAATTGATCTGTGAAAATTGTATGATATAATACATCAATTGTATATTGTTTATGTATATACTACATTTAATCATACTTTACTTGTTTAAAATGGAATGATTTAAAAAACAAAGCATATGAGTTAAAATTGTGACAATTGGAAAACTTTGAAAATTTTCATTTAGTTAGTGCGCACTGGAGTCCTGGTGATCTAGTGATCCCAGGCCATATTCATTGGATTATTGGGTTTTAGCAGGCACCAATCTAGTGCAGCACACATACCGACCAAGTGGTCTAGTTTGACGACAGAGTGCAATACCACCAACCATTCATTTATTAGTTATTTACTGCACAAACGAGGTATTAGCACCACAGAGAAAATGTCTTTCGAATCGATAGCAGCAATCACGGATAATCGGGCGAACACTAAAGTCTACACATCGGACGAAGCAACGCAAATTTACAAACTAATAAAGGAAGCCAAATCATTCGATGCTCAAGGAAGTTCAGTTGCACAGCAACTGAAACAACTGGAATACCTAACTAAACGTGAGTTGAACCAACGGTTGCACGCAACTACTCTCGTTCAGTACCACCGTGTAAGGAGAATCCCTCGAGGATTGAGGCTTGCAATTAGACCCATGCTATACCGGCTGAACAGCAATCCTAAATTTATGGAAAAATGGTTTGAGATCCTAAATAAATGTTCTCTGGACTTAATACTGCTGTTAATAGAGGAACTAGCCAAGACAATAACAGAACTAGAGGAGGAAATATATAATTTGAAATCAGAATTATCTAAAAGGATGGAGCAAGAACCGTGGAGTAGATTTCTTGAGGACATTGACATTAAACTGGAAAAGTATGACAAGGAACTGGAGGAGACAAAATTACGAAAATTTAAGCGAGATACTATAGACTATAAGATGAACGAGGCCTATACATGGGCAGAAGTCTATGCAAAAAGGCGCTTCACAGGAAAGAAGCAGCAAACAACCTCATCTCAAGAGAGCATGGTCTCTGACAGTGAAACCAGTACTGCTAGACAACCTTTACCGCAGGAACAACTACGTAAAAAGGATACTGAGAAAATTGTAACAATAGATTTGGCATCTACATCGACCACGGATCCTTTTTTAGAGAAGGACATGAGCCTTGCCAAACCTCCGGAACTAATTACACCACAACTTGGCGACAAAAGACAAGAAGACGACAAGGCAAAAGAGAAAGAAAAGGAGAAAGAGCAAGCGAAAAAATTGGGATTACGGAGCCAGAGCAAAATATAGTAATTAACATCTCTAAATATTCTCCATCTAAATTCGAGGTTCAACTATTAAATAAAGGACCAACGTTTGTGAGCACTTACCGGACCAATGAATTAGAGACTGAAGTGGCATTCTTTAAGTTCATGAGGATATTACGATTAAAATACTTCTTCACCATCCTGAACCCGATAGAGACACCGGAAAATGTAGTGCAACAGTTTAAACCGAAAAGTAATTTCATGGCACCTGTTTCACATAAAAGTCTGGATCTATTTGAAACTCTGGTCAAAGCAGATATGACAAAAATTAAATACAAAAGCAAACTGCAAAATTTGACACGAGCTGAACTGAGTGCTTTACGTACTCTACGTAACAACAAGGATATAATCATTCAAAAGGCAGACAAAGGAGGAGGCCTTGTAATTATGGATTCGACTTTCTACATAATGAAAGGCAATGAACATGTTCTAGATGCTGAAGTTTATTTTAAATTGCCACAAGATCCCACAAACGAGATTGCAAGCAGCTTGGATCAAATTCTTGATAAAGCTGAAGAGCTAGGATGGGTCACCCTAGCAACCAAAAGATATCTAAGGCAAACATATCCAAGGAGGCCGAAAATATATTTTTTGCCTAAAATACATAAAAGTCTGCAAAACCCGCCAATCAGACCGATTGTTTCAGGGTGTTCTTCAATCTTCGAGAACTTGGGTATATTCATAGATGCACACATGCAAGCTTTTATGCAAGACTGGCCAACATATCTGGAGGACACTTCGCACTTCTTGAGAAGTGTGACTTCTTTGAATCTACAAACTGAAGAAAATCTAGTATTGTGCACAATAGATGTTGTGTCACTCTACACATCGATTCCTCACCAATTGGGCCTTGAAGCTATGGAATGGGCATTGCTGAGAATGGACAAACCACTTGAGACAAAGTACCTAATTTTGCAATTATTAGAATTCTGTTTAAGCAACAGCTACTTTGTATGGCAAAATGAGTATTTCACCCAATTAAGCGGAACAGCCATGGGTTTTCCTGGGGCATGTATCTACGCAAACATCTTTATGGCGAAATTTGAATTGGAATACATCTTGGAAGACATCACGTGGCAAACTGGCATTCTGTACTATAAAAGGTACATCAATGACATTTTCCTTGTTTGGAAGAAACCAATGGAAGACCTTAAGCGCAACATACAGAGTTTAAATTTAATTAATCCAAGGATTCAATTTACAAGTCAAATGAGTATCACTACACTACCTTTTCTGGATGTGCAGGTAAAAATTGATGGTAATAAGATCCACACAGAACTTTACAAAAAACCAACTGATAAGAACACTGCACTTCAATATGGAAGCTTCCATCCGACAAGTCTTAAAAACAATCTTCCAGTGTCTCAGTTCATGAGAATAAAAAGGATAGCATCTGATGATGCTCAATGCGCTAAAAGTTTTGAAAAACAGAAACTTTGTTACCTTAATCGAGGATATCCTGAAAAGCTAATTGACTTGCAAATGGAAAGGGTTAAAACGATACCAAGGGCAGAACTGCTACAAAAAAAGACCAAAGAGTTGAAAAAGAGGATGGTATTCGTTTCAAAATACTCGACGGCAACAAGAGAAATCAAAAGGACAATACTAAAAAGATGGGATATTCTGCAAATGGAAAGTGATTTTGAACATCTTTATGATCAGAAACCCCTCTTTGCATACTCAAGGTCAAGAAACATAAAAGAATTATTGAATAGACCAGATGACATGGAATTAGAAGCAGCTAGCCCTAGAGGCACAACTAAATGCTTTAACTGCAAGAACTGTAATAACGTAATCTGTGGAAGCAAATTGTCCCATCCCAAAACAGGAGAACAAATAAGTCTAAGACACTCGGCAAACTGCAACGCAGAACATGTGGTATATTCCATAAAATGCCCATGCGGATTACTGTATGTCGGCAAAACCGACAGAAGATGAGAATACGCTTGGCTGAGCATAAAAGTAGAATTCG
Organism: Lissotriton helveticus; assembly: GCF_964261635.1. Taxonomy (NCBI): domain Eukaryota; kingdom Metazoa; phylum Chordata; class Amphibia; order Caudata; family Salamandridae; genus Lissotriton; species Lissotriton helveticus. The sequence goes on from NC_136069.1 coordinate 361,078,451, forward strand.
TAATAAAAACATGACTTCACCATTGGCTAGGCATTGGGTTGAGAAAGGTCACACCATAGCGCAGGTTCGATTTCAAATCATTGAACAAGTCCCACAACGTTTGGGTGTTGACAATGCAAAAATCTTACTCAGAAGAGAAACCTTTTGGATTCGGAAATTACAGACTTTAGTCCCAGATGGGCTCAACGACAAATTGGATATGATATGTTTCCTTTAGTTCAAGCCAGTAATTGCAGCTAATTTCCCGCAGGGTATAGCCTACACAGTGTTACTTAGAATAGGTTGGAATACATATAGTGTTACCACTAGATCTTAGATATGATTTAATTTTCATTTGGAATGTTTGTGCTGATAACAAAAAATGTACAGTATGTGTAATTAATTGATGCTAGCACATTTTCTTTCCTTTACTTTTTTCTATCTTTTTCGCCTCCATTGGCCATAGAATTAACAGACATGATTTTGACAATCATCCGAATTTAGTCAACCACGAGCGACGTCATTTATTTATCTGTTTAATATGCTCCCTATAAGTCTATTAGTTCATAACCCATAGGAAATTAGTCGTGAACAACCCTCTTTAAATATGGCCGCCATCAGTTTATGCTCGAGTCCGTTTTTCATTTTCTAATATCGGGTCAATCGCATTAACATAAGCGAAGGACTAGCAACCTCGGTGTTAGCAGTGAGGGAAGACGCCGGTACAACGCCACCTTCTTTGTATCTCCGGTAAGCGTTTGTTGCACGGAAGTACTTTAACCTGATGGTAATCGGTTTAACCAACCGAGTACTAAACGCGGCTCTCATTTCATTTTAGCACGGGAGTAAGCTGAGTGTTAGCGAGACCCTGTGAAACACGAAAAAGGCTCGCAGGTAAAATAACGTTTTGTTTTCCGATTTGGAAACCGATTATATATAACTCGGCGGTATTACAAATGAGAGGTCCCTCAACGGTCTTTATTCATTTATTTTATTAGATCCCCTTTAACATCACTGATAAGAAACACAGATCTCGAGGTGAGCATAGAGTCTTGTACTCATTTTATGGCAAACAAACCCTCGTGGTTTGCTAACAATGATTAATCAGATTGTTTCTGGCAAACTCATGTTTTTTAATTTCCAATTACTTATAGGTAGTCTTTCAACTACCGGATGTGAGGTAACTATATTCAAGCACTATGTGATATTCTGTGCTGTTTATAGCTTTAGTTTGGATACTTACATGACTATTAATCTCTTTTCTTACTTTAACCATTCTATGACTCTGCCTGCCTCTGAATACACGTCTAGGTTGGGTGACAGCTGGGCTCTGTGCATTCCCTCTAGACAGTCACACACAAAGGAAACTGAGGTGTGCCACGCATATCCTGATAGCCCATGACCAGGCAGATGGAGCTCCCCGGGCTAGAGTGAGAGGGAGGAGCGGATAGTTACACCTGAATAGCGCTGTGCCAGGCCTCACAAAAAGTGCTGAATTTTCCCCTGTAGTTTGTCTGGAGCCAGGGAAAGAAGGGCAGTGACCTTATGAGCCTCGAAGTCTATTTAAAATGTTCCTACCTCAAATACTAACATGGGTATAAGTAGTGGGCCTCTGGGACCATGTAATCAATTCACTTTTGGGACTTGAGGAGACTATGCCAAGAAGAGGAGCTGTGCTGCCAGGAGAGACTACCACTTTGCTAACTGCTTTGTTGTTTTAGCCTGCTGCTTGCTGATTGCTGTGCTGCAGGAGGGACTGCCACTTTGCTACTTGTTCTGGCGTGTTAGCCTGCTGCCTTTTGCCTCTTGCCTGGGCATGTACAACAGAATGATGGTGCGTGTTGTTAAGCAAAACTTGCTAACGCCATGCTCCGCCATTCTGGAAACGCACGGATGCACATTATTTACAAAGATATGGTGTACCTTTGCGTTTTCCCTAGTGCTGGCACTAAATTAAGCTGCCTAGCGCCAATGCAGGCACCCTTGCATCATAGTGCATGGGTGCATGTGTTGGGGGTAATGATTGTTTATGTGCAAGAAGGTGTCCCTTCCTGTACATCAAAAAATCGCAAATGGCGATGTTATGTTATGTTATATATGGGTCTTGTATAGCGCAACGGCTACTCCAAAGGAGTGTCCCTGCGCTTTTATGCTCCAGACCCAGAAAAGGAAGCTAAAAAACATAACAACAGACAGGAAACACAGAGGAAGGAAACAGAAGAAATCTAGTTCGAGAATAACCAGGTCTTAAGATCCTTTCTAAAGGCCAACAGATTGGACGTGGACCGCAACGACAAGGGAAGGGAGTTCCACAACTGAGGGGCCAGGTATCTAAAAGATCGCCCTCCCAGGCGTGCCCTCTTTATACGTGGGATCGCGGCCAGGGCCAAAGACTCCGATCTTAAAGATCGCGTCGGCCGGTAAAAAGCCAACCTTTTCTGTAGGTATTTAGCACCCGTGGCATGCAGTGCCTTGTGAGCTAATGTCAGAGCCTTGAACTTTATCCTCTTCCGTATGGGAAGCCAATGGAGGGATTGCAGCAGGTTTGAGCCACTGGCGCGACGATGCAATCCAAAAATTGCTCGTGCTGCCGCGTTCTGGGTCACCTGCAGGCGCTGTAGAAGGTATTCTGGGAGGCCCAAGTACAGAATGTTGGCGTAATCCAATCTGGATCCGATGAGGGCCTGTACAATTATTCTCCGGTGTTCCTGGGATAAAAGGGGAAAAAACTTTCGAAGCATCCGAAGGATGCCGAAACAGGTTCCAGTAAGGGTAGCCACCTGGGAATTAAGCGTTAGCCCATTATCAATTTTAATTCCCAGGTTCTTAGCCCAGATGGACGCCTGAGCCGGAGGGAACATGTCAACAGGCCACCAATCATGCCAGTTCGGTTCCAGAGGACATCCAAAGAAAAGTATCTCAGATTTATCCGAGTTACACTTGAGGCTGTTCAGATGGAACCAGTTAAAAACAGCCCCAAGGCACTCACGGATACTTTCCCCATCGAATTCTTCGCTCTTACGGCAGGTGAAAAGAAGCTGGGTGTCGTCAGCATATGAGACGATCTGGGCCCCGAAGGACTCCACCAAAGTCGCCAGAGGGGTCATGAGGATGTTAAATAGAGTTGGGCTCAGCACTGAGCCCTGGGGAACTCCGACTCCCAATGGCGGCATTTCGGCAGATCCAGGAGGGACCCAGACCGTTTGCTGGCGGTTGGCTAAGAAGGAACAAAACCAGTTCAGCACCGTCCCCCCAAGACCGATGTCATGAAGTCTTATGAGGAGATCCTCATGGGGGACGGTGTCGAAAGCCGCCGACAAGTCTAACATGACTAACATCACCCTGCCTCCGTCATCCAGCACCTCCTTTATAATCTCTGACACTTCCAGAAGCGCCGTCTCAGTGCATAGGTTGGATCGAAAGCCCGATTGAGACGCATGAAGAAGCTCATTAGGTTCCAGGAAGTTGGAAAGCACACTATGAACGTGCTTCTCCAGGATTTTAGTCAGTGCTGGAAGGAGCGAAATAGGTCGATAGTTGGATGGAGCCCCTGGGGCAAGATTGGGCTTTTTAAGAAGGGGAATCACCATAGCCTGTTTCCAGGAAGGTGGCAGAAATCCCTGACTCAAAGAAAGATTCAAAATAGGATTGGCTAATGGATTGACAACATCAGCCATTCTGGCTAAAAATTTTGCCGGGCAAGGATCACAAGGTGAGCCAGATTTCAGGTTCCTCATCAGAGCTAGAGATGAAGCCATTGTGAGGGGCGGAAAGTCCAGAAGGGCCGGGCCAGAGATAGGCTGGTGTGCTATCTCATTAGACAGAGTCAAATGGTCCCCTGCCAGTCTCGGAGAGAAGGACTCCTGAATCTGTCTAATTTTAGTTGTAAAAAAATTAGCAATGGTATTCGCCCAGCTCTCATCTGGAGCCTCCTGGTCCGAGATCGAGCGGGAAGTAGTGAATTCGCGTACGATCTGAAAGATTTCCTTGCAGGAGTTGGCTGCTTCCTCAATTTTCCTAGCAAAGTAACACTTCTTAGCCTGTAAGATTAAAGCATGATATGATTTCATCATGGCCTTATAGGTCTCTTTAGCCTCCCCGTCATAAAAGGCCCTCCATGCACGTTCAGCGGCTTTACACTGTCTGCGGGATTGAGCGACCTCTGCCGTGAACCACAGGGCCGAAGATCGTTTGGTGTCTGATCTAGGGGGCTGTGCAGGCGCTAGTTCATTCACTCTAGCTAAGAGCCAGGACTGCAGGGTCTCTAGATCGAGCTCCAGATCCCCCGTGACGGAAAAAGGATGATTCACCAGGGCCTGAGATAACATGTCAGGGGAGACCTGCTGATACGCCCTGTAGTTCCTTCCCAGTTGCCTGGGGGCTCTGATAGATGGTTTCTCAGTGCCAGATATTTGGAAATGAGCGAGATGATGATCAGACCACAATACAGGCACGAGTGCAGTGACCGTAATTGGTGAGGTAGAAAAGACCTGGTCTAATGTGTGGCCTTTGTCATGGGTCGGGCCGGAAAGATAGGGGAGCAGCCCCAGGGCAGATGTGATATCTAATAGCTTCACAACGTCCTTAGCCTGACGATTTTCCATATGGAAGTTAAAATCTCCCGCCAAGAGACAATGTTCTGATCTAAGAACTAGTGTGGCTAGGACCTGCTGGAGGTCCTCAAAAAAGGACCCTACAGGGCCCGGAGGCCGATATACTAGAAGGCCCTTCACAGCTTGCTGAGGTGATAGGGAGAGGGTAAAAGCGAGAGATTCGGAACCCGTAATAATCTGCGTGGGCACAACAGCACACGTAGAGGATTTCTTTACAACAAGGGCAACGTCTCCCCCTCTTCCCTTAGCTCTATCTTGTCGATATATGATGTATTCAGGTGGAATAGCAGCCGCAATATCCGGTTGCGATGATTCATATAACCAAGTCTCAGTAAGCATAAGGCAGGTAGGGTTGTTAGTTGAGAGGACATCATAAATCTCCTGAGTATGTCTGGGCAGCGACCTGGTATTAAGGAGTAAGCAAGGGTGAATAATGCTACAATCCTTCGTGAGGGGGGTAGTAGGGAGAACCCTAGTAGGATGCCACTTACAGCCTGGACATTTATATTTACCCCTGTAGCGCCCCGGGAAAACTGAGAAGCAAGAGGCTTCCACAGAGCGCAAAGAGTGGAGCTCCTTGGATGTATACGACAACATAATAATGCTGGGAGAAGAAAGGAGATAAACCAAGGGGTCCTGCCACGCCTCCGGGACGCTGACGGGCAGGACTCTGGCGCGACTCAGGCGCAGATCAGGCGCGTTCGCAGTACGCATCCGCTGCGCGGAGGGAAAGAGGAGCTTTATGTAGCGCTACTAGAGCGCGAGGGCGGAGAGTCCTACCCCCAAGATGGCGGCCCCAAACAGATCCCAGCCCTCGGCGTCAATACTCGGCCGAGGGCGGTCTGAAATCCCTGGTAAGGAGAAGGGAGCAGGCGAAGCGCTTAGCAGCGCTAGGAAGTCTCAGTCTGAGCAGCACGCTCGTGAATCAGGCGCGCTCACGTAATTGCACACAATGTTTAGAAATGCAAAGTAACAAACTCAGAGTAAAAACAGGTGGCAAAAGAAAAGAGGAGAGACCTCCCGGCTTTCCGCCTCAGGAGGGAAATGGTTTGTTTGCAGGTGGTAATCCCTGACTAGCAGGCAGGATTCCCTTTTTTAGCGCTACTAGAGCGCGAGGACGGAGAGTCCTACCCCCAAGATGGGGGTAACTCCTATGTGTACAGCACCCATAGAAGTTGCAAATCGTCAATGGCGATTTGTAACTACATAGAAGTTGCAAATCATCATTTTTAAATGATTGTTTATGTGCAGGAAGGGATACTTTCCTGCACTTAAACAATAATTCATGGCGTTTTACTGGTTCTATGTGTGCTGAACAATGCAGCACACATAGAAACAGCGAAAACGAGGAGAAATAAAGGATTTCTTCTCGTTTCGTCATGTTAAGACCATGTTTTCCCTGGTCTTAATTTTGGGGCTGCCCCATATTTAGGCCACCCATGTAAATACAGAGCAGCATCAAAATCAATTGGTATTGCGGCGGAACACCCTCCGCAACACCCATTGCCCATCCCTTTCACGCTAAGTATAGCATGAAAAGGGGCCTTATTTTCTTAACGCTGCCTAGTAAATAATGCAAATGCCCCTATCGCCACAGGAACATTCCTGTGGTGATAGGGGCTTGTAAATATGCCCCTGAATGTGTTGCCTACAACGTTTTGCACCCAAAGTCACTCCAAGAGTTTGTTGTCTTGCCCCCTGTTCCAAAAGTCTCATGGCCATCAAAGACTTCATTCTACACTGCTACTAGACTCTGCCATCGTTGAGTCCAGCAACTGAGCCCTACAAAGATTGGCACATTAAACTCTAAGGGCAGTGAATCCTCCTACCCGATCTGCATGCAGAGCTTGGCGCTATGTTGAGTAGACACCAGCAAGTGTCATCGATCTGCTGCTAAGTTCTGCACTCCGTGCTGCTTTTCACAACAGACATGCACTTCTGTGCCAGACTGCTGCAGAGTCCTGATTTCCGGAAGCGTGTCATACCCAATCGCCGCATTCCTTGTGCCTAGCATTGCCAGAGTAAATTTTTACACAGTGCGTCAGGAGGAAATCTATGCTGTGCTCGAACGCCAGTGTCCCCCCTCTCCAGAAAGACGCATCAATGATGCAGACCCTACCTATGAACCCTGCTAACAATCCCTCGGCCTGTCTCCGTGCATTGGCACCGACACTCGAGCTTTTTCCACAGACGCCCCACCAGCAAGATCTGCTGTGTAGCAGGGCCCGGGGCAGCCAGTCTGCGTGCACTCATAAGCATCTGTAATGGTCTAAGCATACCAGTCTCGAGGGACCTATTGCAATCTGTAATTTGGGGTGACTGTGTAACACTGTTTTCTACAGAAACTATGTGGACGTATGTCTACCTGTCCCCAGCTGGGATCTTTATCAGTAACCCCCGTCTAGCGGGACCGCAACTAGTCCACTGGATGCAAGTGTTCTGCTAGAACTTTATTTACCTTCATGCTTTAAAAATTCATATCTTAAGTTCTACTTATTGGACTTTGTTGTTTTGGTCTTTTTTTACTAAAATAAATATTCCATATTTTTATCTTTTGTGGTGTTTTCACTGTGTTACTGTAATAAAAGTGTGCACAGATCCTTTACTCATTGCCTCTTAAGTTAAGCCTGACTACTCAGTGCCAAGTTACCCAAGGGTGAGCCCATGTTTATTTAGGCTGTGTATCTGACTTACCCTGACTAGGATTGTGGCTCCTGATTGGACAGGATGTATAATCTGTCAAAAAAAAACTCAATTTCAAACACCTGTGTAGTGATATAGGAGCTGAGCATGGGTCAACCCCTCCTCGCTTTGTTAGGTGCCATTCATATGAAAGGTATGTAAGATACCAGTGTCATGTCAGGGTGGGGTCAGACATGTGAACCGGTTGCTATAGAGACCAGTAAAATATGGAGTTCCAATTTCGGGCCTGATGGCACAGTAAGGTTAAGTAGGGTGGCTTCACATGACTTGGCATGTTTCATAGAACTAATATAATCATGCTCTTAGAAAGTTGGTTACAACATAGGAAGGTTTTAGTGTAACAGCATAGGGATTTCATTCGATTTTTAGGTTTTATAGAGCGCTGTTATGCCCTCAGACATCTTGATGCTAGCCTGCGATCAAATTGGAGCCCACTTACTTGCTGGACAGCTCATTTTTTTTTTTTTTTTGGATGATTAAGAGAGATGGGGCAGATTTTATATCTAGGGTCAAATCATTCCATTGTAGTTCAGTGCTTCCAATAAAGCGTCTGCTTCCCCAAGAAACCAGTGTATGAGGGGGAACGACAATTTTTTTTCATATTTTCAGAGCTGGACCGAAGTGATCTTATAGGAGTGTACCGTCTGAAATTAATTTTCAAGTAGTCAGGGCCTGCTCCAGCTAAGGTTTTTAAAGCTATGCAAAGTGCTATAAAAATGGCTGGCTTCTGTAAAGAGAGACAATTAAGCTTATTCAGGACTTGGGTTGCAGAATGGAATTTGGGTAAGTTTAAGAGCATTCTATCTGCCGAGTTTTGCACAGTCTGCAGTTTGGACAGCAACCTTATTTGCAAGTTTAGATAAAGTCCATTGCAGTAGTTGACATGAGGGAGAACCAGTGCAATGACTACTGTCTTTAATAAGTCAAATTGGATCAGATGACCAATTTTATTTATAATTTTTAAAACACAGAAAGAAGAAGAAACAACTGCATTGACCTGTTTTTTGTAGGTTATTCTATCATCCAGAATGACCCCTAGATTTTTAACTTTATTTTTTTTAGGACTGTTAGAATTCCCATGTCTTGCGACCACCAACAAGGAGTCCAGAAGTATACGTTATGCCCAAACAATATCACCTCTGTTTTGGATGAATTTAACTTAGGTCAATTTTTGACCATCCAATCGCAGACTGCGGACATGCAGTTTCAAAAGGATATGTCTATGCCATGATCAGTGTTGGAAAGTGACACCCCAGTTTGGGTATCATCAGTGTAGGACACTAATCAAAAACTGCAATATGTTACAATCTTACTTGCACTTTAACTTAAAGTAAATACCTACAACCTACCTTTTCATTTGTATCTCCAAGCTGTAGCTTCCACATCAACTTTGCAATAGAAAAGCCATCCTTCACACCAACAAATCAAACCTCATAAATGTCAACCTCAACATGCATTACAGGTAAGCAAAGGTAATAAAAAGTATCCCAACACCTAATGCCTAAACCATAAAATTAATACTAACCTCAAACCAGTGCCCAAACTTAATTGAAGATATTTTGAACGTTAAAGAAACTCTTTCTACCTAAAAAGGTAAAGACGTTCCACCTGACCCTCATCTCGACTGAATAAATCAGAAACCAAAGAGAACAAACAGCATGTTAAAAGGACAGCAAATAATTAAGTATGACATTTAATAAATACAAATGTATTTTTCAATGTTAGTAATAATTAGAAAAAATGTTTAACGCTAACTAATAAATATGTACTTCTACCATTTTGAGATAAAATGGCAACAAGAGTCACAACACAGAAACAACTGTTTTATTGTTATCTTGCATGGTATAATGCAAACAACAAGGAAAGCACGATCAGCAAAAATGTTACCTGGAAAAGGAACCAAATATTACACAAATGCTTGTTATAGGAGGGCCACAACTAAAAATTACATGGTCATAAATGTTTGACAACACAACCATGACCCAAATGTAACATATTTAGAAGTAGGGCACGGTCTACAAACTGTCAGAAAGGTAAGTGCTAGCACTCAGGAAACCACAGGTACTACTTTAAAAAATATACTGCCTAAAGATCCTGAGCAAATAGCAGGTCAACTACCAGCAATCCCCAATCCAAAAAGAATAAAGACATGCAAAAGAACAGTGAAAACCCAAATCCCTGCTGCACCTAAAATGTACCAGTAACAAAAGACACCAAATGGCAAATAGACTTTTTCAAAGGAGTTTGCAAAAAACAATTTAAAGACAATAGCAGCACAATGAAAAATGGTTCAAAATAAACGTGCTCAGTGCTCTCTTTAGACCCGATAGACTCAAGTGATTAATCGTGATCAACAAGTGTATCTACAAACACAAGAAAAACACAGCCCTTTGCAGCAAATTCTCAACAATCATATTGGGTCCTTGTTTATAAAGTCGAACCCAATGGCGGGATCCTCATCAAGAGTCAGGGGTTACAGCGATTCGGAAAAAGAGAGATTATAAAAGGTAATGCAGTTGCTAAAGGAGGGGCCCCTGGTGAAAAAGCGCCTGGGAATGGACTGAGCTGCAAATATGCTGGATACCCATAGATTGCTCTAATCAGCCCACAGTGGGAAGCATGCATGTGGGTTGGGTCTCAAGGTTGCGTGCTAGATTCCTTCACTGGGCTTGAATCAGCCTAAAAATGGAGATTCTCAGGGAGCACTGTCTGGTAGCATTGAGTCCTTTCGGGAATACGTAACATTGAGAACTCATTGTCCTGAAAGGACTTCATGCCACCTAAGGGTATCCAGCTTATTTCCAGCTTACAACCCCTAATCCTTACACATAATAAAGAACCCCTTCTTCTGCTTAATAGAAATAACAACAATATACAACACAAAACACTTTACTCTTACTAACCTAATTTGCAACATGAATGATGGATGGCACCTTCAAATCATAACCTCCACCATTCACACAAGTATACCCAATATATAGCGGACGTCATATTAGTAACTTACCCCTAATTTTCGCACTACTGCTTAACAACCAAAGTACAACATATTTGAACTACAATACAAAATCAAAAATTCAAACTAACAACCACTATGCTTCAAAACATGATTATTGACATGGAACAGGCTATGAAACAAACAGTTCTCAAAATCTACCCATACTCTACCATCCAAGGCTGCAAATATTATTTTACTCAAAGCTTTCAGATCACCTCAAAAACCATGCCCTAAGTGTAGAATACACAACGATGACCGAGTTTACCTTTGAGATTTAAAAATTAAATATTCGAGGATACATACCAGTCACTAAGTAGCTAACCACTGTAATATACTAACAGAATTCCCATACTACGAAAGAAATGAACACAAATCATGTTCCCCATCCTAGACGACTATGAAGACAATTGGGTTGGCAGACTGCACCATTCTGGCCACAGATGCTTACCCAAGTTTCAAACACAATGGTGGAACATATACACCAGCGCCATGTCTCAACAAATCCAAAATCAACAATGCATTATAAGGATGGCACAACGTCTTCCAAACCACATGAGGCTAAAGCCACAATACCCTACAAATTACTAGAAATTCTGCAAAAAAGAAAAAAGGTACCAGCAACTAATAGAACAATCAGTAAGCCAAATCAAACCTAAAATATCTAGACAGACTAAAGAGAGATACGAAATGTCACAATCGAAAGGACAACTCTGTAAATAACAAAGGACTACTCTATCTTGAAATGATAGATACAAAAATGCTGTATACAAACGATACATGTCACTAACAATAGAACTCTATATATAGAAAAAACGTTAGTTCGCTAGGACATCAATCCCAATGAGAGAACATTATATCTTCATTCATTAAAAATACACTAAGAGGCACCCAAAGCAAGGTAACGAAGAGAAAGGCAGGCAATCAATACTGCATAACAATTTACTTAGTCATTGCATACTTTTTTTCATTATTATGCATTTTTAGGGCCTTATTACGGCTAGCGGTGGGTGAAAAATGCTTCCTTGTGACGGCTTTGGCCTCAGGCTGCAAAACACAGTGCTCACTACATGCTGTCGCAATAAGAGCATCTCTTGACGCTCCTCCTGCCAACCCACGCAAGGAGAAGGGGGGACATTCTCCTGTCTTTGCACAGCGCTCCACACCCGCTTCACCAGGAAAATTAGTAACATGAAGCGCTCAGTTTGTCTCCCTTGGAAGACACAAACAGGGAGCAGGCAGCGCTCTTCTTCTGGCCATCCACAAGGCAGAGCTGGGCACAGGTAGGCCAGCACGCAGGACCTCCCAGAAGAAGGCAGCCCCTCCTAGTACCAAGCAGGCAGCAGCTGAGTCCCACGGCGGTTCCTCCTGGTAGAGTGCTCTTCAAATCCAAGTCAGTTCAAGTGAGCTCAAAAGACATGGGGCCACAGCCCCAATATTTATAGTGCACCAAGTCTTTGTTCTGCCCTGTTACAAGACCCTGGACCCAGTTTGAACCAGTTCTGGGGACACTTAAAAAGTACACCACACTCCCCATTGTAAGTGTAAGCCCTGGCCCCAGACACACCACAGGGGGGCGGAGCCATCATTGTGGAAGGCAGGCACAGCCCTATTCAGGTGCACGTGCTACTCCTCCCACCACTCCTAATGCAGATAAGGCCTATTCAGCTTAGCACTGATTCATCCAGACTCTCTGGAGCCACTGCACCTCCCCAGCCCCTGTCACTCTAAGGCCACACAGTCAATACACAATGGGCAGGCACAAAGACACATAGCACACAGAAATGCCAACTTCTAAAAGTGGCATTTCTAAAATAATAGTAATAAATGTGTGAACACCAATACACAGCATTTATCACCACTATTCCAAACATACCAAACTTGATCCCGCTACTCCTCTCATGTCAGGAATTACCACTAAAGCATATATCAGGGAATCCCTAATGTATTCCTATGAGAGGATAGCTTCACAGCAGTAAGAAACCAAATAGGCTGTTTGTCACTACCAGGAAATGCACATAATTAAGGTACATGTCCTACCTTTTATCTACACCGCATCCTGCCCATAGGGCTAGCTAGGGCCTACCTTAGGGGTGACTGATATGTAGTAAAAGGGGAGTTACAGCCTTGGCAACCACTTTTTGTGCCACGTCACAGCAGTAGTAACTGTGTGCACAGGCCCTGCAGTGGCAGAGGCCTGAGACAGGTTTGTAAGGCTACTTTGGTGGGTGGCACAAGCAGCGCTGCAAGCACACCAGTAGTATTTAATTTACTGGCCCTGTGTATATGAGATACCACAGTACAAGGGACTGATAGGTAAATTACATATACCAAACAGCTGTAGACCAGTCTTACCAAGTTTACCATATAGAGCACATGCACTGTAGCACTGATCAGCAGTGATAAAGTCCCCAGGGTCCTAAAACCACCAACAACATGTCAGAGAAAATACAGGAGGTAGGCAGAAAGTTTTGGGATGACCCTGCAAAAAGGGTCAAGTCCAACAAAATGCCAGACATGTAAAAAATATCTTACATTGGCCTCAAGAAATCATAGCATACCTCATAACTTTTAACAATTCCTAGATGCATTATCCTACTGTGGCTTGACAAATATTTACATGTTCCCCATTAGAAATATTTTGCATGCAGGTTGTGCAATTTCAGAGTTATCTCATACTGAATCATCGAGCTACACTGACTTTAAAAACTGTTCCAAGCAAAGTAATTGCCATTATGAATAATGTATTTTTTCGAAATAAAAGACAATATAAACCCTATTGCATCTATCAGTGCTGCCATCAGACATACTCTGTGCCCTGCAGAATTAATATGCCATTTGCTACAGTGTAATGGATAAGCCTCCTCCACACTTTACCATGGAAGCATCAATCTCAGCATAGAAAATACTAAACCAGAGGCACGGTTCAAACAAGCACAGTTTTGGGGTCTATGCCATCTCCTGCTTCCCGACTATTTTTATTTATTTATAAAGTTTTATATAGCGCGAACAAGATCCCAAAGGATATCACAGCACTTTACAGTAGGCAGAAAGAAAGAACAAGGGGGTAGTATAAACATCAATTGGGAAACAGCAGCAAAAAAAGGAAGATAATACAGTAAACAGGTGTCCGCATGTGGGAAAAAAAACTAGGGTTGCAGAATACTTTTCATCAGAAGGGTATCATAATTCTAGTCCTTTCTTTTTACCAATCTTGGTTTTAGCTCCTTTACTCCATTAGGTTCCATGTCAAATAAAAGAAACACAGAACTCACAGACTGCAAAGATTTGGTAATAATAATATTGAGGAACAACTTTGGAACAGGGGATCTATGTTCAATTCGACTCAACTTTCTGTGATTCTGGGCTAATCGTTTTATCTCAACATGCCCAAAAATTGTGTAACGTAATCTGGTTCTCTTGTTAGGCAGTCTAATATACCAGGCCACGGTCGCACTATGTAAAACAAAAAAAAAGAAGCCTAGAACTGAAAACCTGGTGCTTACCAGACGATCTGTTGTCCCTATGTTTAACTCTGTCAAACGAGGCAGAATTCATGCAACATAGAGCCCGTGCTAATCAGCACCTTCACCTCACTGCCCCTATGACACACTACCCAGGTTTGGTACCTCGAAATGACAGGGTAAGCATATAGGCTAGTGCAGATCCCTGCTGCGGAAAGTGAGCTAAGCCTTGCCTGGTAGAGTCCATCCTACTTAGCCTCCCCAAAGAGACTGGTGATTAGGGGTGGGCATAACTCGCATAATTCTATGTAGTGTAATCAAAAGGAATTACCTAAGAATTCCGCAAGATTGAGCGGAATAACATGAGAAATTTAATTCTGTGTTGAGCATTATTTCTTAAGATGAATATGTCTGCTCGCATCCAAAATGGACGCAAGGATGAATTCTGAAAAATAGCCCTAAATGCAAAAGAGCACGTATTTCATGCACAAATAACCGGTCGCTAAATGTGCTCGAGAGGTAGTATTTTTTCCTAATTTACTCCCAGCATTTAGCGCTATTTTCTTAGCGCCAAATGCACCCTTGTATCCACAATGGGCACGAGGATGCAAAGGCTGCTACGACTTGAGAATCCTATGAAGAAATTTGCATAGTGTTTTCTTTCTCCTGACCTTCGTCTCACTGTTATCCTTTGGCCCAGCGGGCGGATGATCCATGTTCTTTTCCAGGGAGGGTGGACAAACATAGAGTCCCAGCTCCAAATCCAGGTTGTTATTTTGGACATTTGCCTGTGACACAATGTGCTTCACAGTAATTGCTCTTTGCTTCTGGGCTATCCTGTGCCTACTTTCTCATACTGTTGACCAATACTCCGGGGTATCAAGCCTCCCTGCATTTATATTTGTAGACAATTGGGTTTTTTGATTGAAGGGACGAAGACCGTTTTGAAGCAACAACCATAATCCCTGCCAGGTTGATTCACAAATAGTCGTGAAATTAGCCTGTGCTTATACTTCTGGTAACTTGGCAAATAAGCAGTCAGGCTTAACTTAGAAGCACTGTCAAAAGTATTTATGCAGCGCAAGATATATCCCACACCAATTTAGAAAAATAGAGCAAAATTTAATTTAAAAAAATGAGCCAAACAATTCAAAAATCCCCTTAGTAGAACTGGAGAAATGCACTTTTAAGGGTTTGAGTAAAAAAAGGGCCAAGAAGCAGAAAGCTGTAACTGTGGGTATATGGTCGCACTAGACGGTAAGAAATTCACAAGTTCAGGATGACCACAATGGAGTGCGGGACGGGCTCAGGGAGCAGGTTGGTCCAGTTGAAATAGTTACCTACTCAAAGTCCAGCACACAGAGTTCAAAACTTCAGGCTTCCGTAGCTTGTTGTGCCCTTGTAGCTCAGAACCGAAGGTCAGTCAACAAGCCCTTGGAGACACTCTGGTAGTCCAGGGTTCAAGCAGCAGGACAGTCCTCTAATGAAACAAGGCAGGCTTTAAGCAGCATGGCAGTCCTCTGACAGCAGCAGGGCAGTCATCTAAAGTACAAAGCAGACCTCAAAAAGCAGAGCAGTCTGATGAAGTACAAGACAGTTCTTCTGGGGTTCTTCCGCATGTCTAAGAGTGAACTGTTGAGTTGGTCTGAGGGTCCAATATTTATATCTGGTGCCAGTCTTTAAAGTGGTAGAAATGTCTAGACTTCCCCCCACATCTGTTTCTGGAATTAACATCCTCCCCTGCCCAGGTCAAGAGGTCTAAGGTGAAAAAGTACTGGTGTCAAGCTCTATGCAAATGTGCTAAGGCAGCACCTTTTATATGTAAGTGGGGCACCGAACAGCTCCGCCCCTCCCATCCTGGCAGGACAACTCATCCTCCTAACCCCTAAACGCCCTTTGTCTCACTGTATGGGAGGAATACATTATGCAACCCATCCCCATTATTCATTGGGCCCCCCTCATCCTTCTAGTACACGTAGGGAGACAGTTTAATATGGCAGCATGTAGCTGAAGGATTCCAACATTTTTTATCATTACGAGCCAGTGCTTTTTACTCTTAACCTACATGGTGTAGTTGTACAATTTTCCCTCTTTTCTTCCGCACACTGTTTTATACCTTACGGGGATGGGTTAATGTATTTTCCCTTCTTTTGATCCTTCATCGTAAAGCTTATTTATTAATCATTTTCAGGCAGAGTTTGTGTTTGATTGACATTGATGTTTTCCCTGTTCCCCTGCCTTGGTATCCGTTCAGGGGCCCCCTTCCGTGTGATTGTCCTTACAGTGCTTCCAGGCCATGACAGTCTCAATCTTGGTTTGAAAGGGCTGAACCTTACCCCTACCTACCAGGTGTCCCAGACACACCACAGATCCTGCCATATCTGACCCTTGCTGTCCCTGATAGTCAGGCCTGTCTGTTGCAGACCATGAGGCACATCCTGGAGGTAGAACAGGTGATCCTCCAGGCAGGAACTAAAGACCTCTATGTCATCAATGTAGGCTGCACTGAATGCCTCCACCTCAGCCAGGAACCTGCTGACCAACCTCTGAAAGATGGCTGGGGCAATCTTTAACCCAAGTGGGCATTACCCTAAATTAGAAGTGGCACTCTGGGGTGGAAAATGACAAACTCTGCTTAGCCCCCTCAGTTACAGCAATCTGCTTGTACCTGGAAGTCAGATCAAAAGTACTTAAGAACTTGGTTGCCCCAACCCTTCCTAAGAGCTCATTAGCTCAGGGATGGGGTGAGCATTAGTTTTAGTAACTAAATTGCGAACCCTATAGTCCAAGCATAATCTCAGTTCTAGGGCCTCTTTGGGTACCAGTACTTCTTAATTGGACCAGTAACTACTGGAGAGCTCAAGCACCTCCAATTCAAGCATTTTGGACACTTCTTCCTTGATGCTAGCCCTCACCTTGTCACATCGCCTGCAAATGTAATTTTTCACCGGCATACTGTCTCCTGTATCAGTTAATGGGTATACAAATGTGTGAGCGCAGAGTGAGGGAGAACAGAGAGGGAAACTGCTCCAGCAACTGGTGACAGTCCCTCTGCTCCTCTGAGGTCAGTGTGTGAGGGAGGTTGACACCCTCTACTGACCCATCCTGCTCCTTAGAAGATAGGAGGTCGGGAGAGTTTCACTCTCCTCTTCCACCCCATCATCAGTCATCAGGAGCATGGTGACTTCAGATGCCTCATAATGTGGTTTGAGGTAACATACATGGAGCATCCATAAGGGTGCCTAGGGTGTCTTGAGGTCCACCAGGTAGGTGACTTCCCCCTTTCTCTCCTTCACCTTATAAGGCCCTGACCAGCAGACTTGGAGGGCCCTGGGCACCTCTAGAACCATTAGCCCACACTTGTCGTCCATACTGCAACTCAACCAGAGTGTCCTTCTGGTCATGCCAGAGTTTCATTACCTCCTTGCTGGCTTTTAGGTTCTCAGAAGCCTTCTTTCAGAAGCATTGTATCTGGTTTCTGAAAGTCAACATGTAGCAAACTACATCCTGGGGGATTTCTGGGAGCATGCTCTCACCCCTCCTTCACCAGACTGAGAGCTCCCCTGAAAAAGTGGCCATAGGAGAGCTAAACTGAGCTAAGCCCAGCTCCTTGTAGGCAAAAAGAAAAAATTACAAGTGGAAGTCCCATGTCCGCCTCATGGGTTCTGGTAGGCCAATAATTATGCCTTTATGAGTCTTTTTGAACCTTTCAACAAGCCAATTGGTCTGGGAGTGATAGGATGTGGAGAATTTATATGTCACCACAAACTCATCCCACATTGACGTCATGTGTGTGCCCCTGTCAGACACTAGTTCCTTAGGGAACCCTCCCCAGGTAAAAAAAACTCTTTCAAGGCCCTAGCCACTGCAGGTGCAGTCACAGTCCTCAGAGGAATGTTCTCTGGATACATAGTGGCATGGTCCACCAAAACCTGGATAAACTTGGACTTGAGCCAGTTTTGTTGCCCATACTTTCAAAGAGGATATCAATGACAGGTAAGGGAACCAGGAAAGTCTTTAGATTTTCCCTGGCTTCCCACTGGCCTGGCAAAGGGGAAATGACCTACAGAATGCATCTGAGGCTGTCTTCATCTGGGGTCAATAAAAGTGGGTGACAAGCCTGTCAAAGGTTTTGTCCTGCCATAGATGTCCTTCCAGGGGTATTCATGGGCCCAACCCACATGGAAGGCTTCATAACACTCCGGGCCACCAAACAAAGGAACTTTAGGCTCTCTATACAAGAGGTAGTTTTCCAAATAGATGAACTAATATCCAGAGGTGTCACAAGCTGCTTGGGCTTGCCACCCCAAGCCCTCTCAAGTGGGGCACTCTTTCTGAGCGCTACAGAACTCCTCCCTAGTGGGCCCACCCTCAACTTGCCATCCAGCAAGCTTAAGCAGATCTCCCAGGGCTTCAATGTCCTCCCCTGTAGGTTCCATGGTGGCGCACTCAGGCTTAGCCTCCTCCTGGACCATGGGCGTTTCAGGAGCTGGTTTCCCACTACTTGACATTTCTATTTTTGGCAACTGCATGAGCCATCATTCCAGCACCAGGCCTCTTTGACTTCCCCTCTGAGACTGCCATGGACCTGGTGGTCAGGCATACTCACTCAAGTAACCCTAATATCTCCAGGTGGAACCTGAGCTCCACTTCCTTCTAGACCGTGTGGTCCAAGTCATTCTCTAGCAAACAATCAACAGGCATGGCAGGACTCACCGCTACTTTAGAGATACAGTCCCCTGAAGTACAAAGTAAGCTTCAAACAAGCAGACAATCCTCTGAAATACAAGGCAGTCCCTCTGGGGGTCCTCCACAGGTCCAGAATGAATTGAAGATTTGATCTGAGGGTCCAGTATGTATTCCTGGTGCAAGCCTTTGACGTCAGAGAAACTTCTAGACTACCCCCACACATAGTTCTGGAATTTTTTCCTTCCCCTTCCCAGGCTCCAAGAGGTCTAGGATGACAACGGACTGGTGTCAAGTTCTTTGTAAGTCGCGCGAGGCAGACCCTTTGACAGGTCACACCCAGTCCCCCTTTGCCTCACAGTCTGGGAGGAAAACACAAAGGCAACCTATGCACAGTTATGTGACCAAGGATACATTCTGCATGCAACCAATGGTTGGGCTGAAAAAATGGCAACTTTCTAAAAGGGGCATTTTTAAAATAGTGACTAAAAACCCAACTTGGCAATTAAAGAGGATTTTTAAATTATAACTCTTTTGAGACTAAAATGGACATTTCTATCTGTTCCCAATTAAAAGTTAGCACTTATTAAAGTAATAAGGTAACCCAAGAATGTCCCATGGTAGAGGTAAGCATCAAAGTAGTTAAACATGATTTGGGAGTTTTTCTTTACCAGTGCATGTAAAACTTAAAAGTACATGTCCAACTTTTAAACACACTGCACTCTGCCCTATGGCCTGTTTAGGCTTACCTTAGGGGTGAAGTTTATGTATTACAAAGAGATGTTTAGGCCAGGCAAAAGCTTTATTTTGCCAGGCCGAATTGGCAGCTTAAAACTGCACACAGGCTGAAATGACAAACGTGAGAGATGTTTTAAAGGGCTGCATTAAGTGGGTGGTACAAAAAGTGCTGCAGGGCCAGTAGTAACATTTTATTTACAGGCCCTGGGTACATGTTGTATCACTTTGCTATTGACATATCAGTAAATTAAATGTGCCCATCATGTTATGTTGATTTTACCATGTTTTAAGGAGTAAGCACAAGCACATTAGCACAGGTTAGCAGTAGTAAAGATGCACAGATGTTTAAAGCCAACAACAATGATTTCAGCTGCAGGAGGTGAGTAAGCAATACGTTTAGGGTAAGACCACCCTAAGGGCTGTCACATTAAGTGTTATTCTTTGTCCCTGGTATTAAGGCACTAAACTGTTTTCTGGGTAAAGATGGGTAGGCGGGTACTCAATGCTACCTTGCCACCAGTGCAAATATGGTTGAGGTGTTGCTGTGACAAAGATACACGGTGGTATTCAATTAGGTTTCCTGGTTCACATGTAGTTCTCTCATTTTAAATATATGAAATGTAGTTTGAGAAACAGATGCTTCTAGGGGAGACGTAAAGGAAGGGCACTAAGAGGGTGGAGTAGTTATTTGGTGATATAGGGTTTTAGGTTTAGCTTTGAAATAGGGCATTTATCTAAGCTTGGATGTGTGTCCTATTATACAGGTTTAAAGGCTGAGAGACAGGGGAAGGATGACATCCACTGGTATGAAATACTTTCATGTAATGTTATTGGTTTTAATGACAGGATGTAGAGGGTGATGTCTTACAATGTGTGAAGAGACACTACCTTGTCATCTCTTTCGTACCAAATGTAATTTTCAGACAGATATGGTTGCACATTCCTTTTCCAGCAAAAGTACTGGAAAAATTACTGAATAAGCAATTGTCAAAATCTTTAACCTCTGTAAATGCCCTAGACCACTCACAGTACGGGTTCCGAGAGGAACATGGAACTGAAACGGCTCTGATTATGACAGTGGGGGAACTCAGGAGTGTACTGGATGCTGAAGGGAAGGCCGCCTTGATTTTATTAGATCTCTCGGCGGCCTTCGAAACTGTAAACCATGATACACTCCTGACCCGACTAGCCGAAGTAGGAGTTCACGAGACGGCGCTCAAGTTGCTATCCTCAAATTTAGCCAATAGAACGTTTACAGTTACATTAGGAGAGGCCACATCCAAGCCCTTTAAGTCGCCGTGCGGTGTACCTCAGGGGTCTTCCTTAAGCCCCATCCTTTTTAATATATATGTTGCCCCATTAGCAGCTACAATAAGGAACTGTGGCTTCCTACCAGTCACCTATGCAGATGACACCCAAATAGTGGTTTTGGTCTCAAACAACTTAGAAGAGACAGCAGGTAGATTTAGCAACTGCATGAGACAGATTAATCACTGGATGCAGCGTAACTGCCTAAAATTAAAAGGTGATAAAACCAAGATAATGCTGCTAGGGACAGACATGAATTTCTGGTCCCCAAAATGGTGGCCAGATAGCCTAGGCTACTACCCATCCCCAGTGGACAAAGTTAGAAACCTTTGGAGTGGTACTGGATAACAAACAAACTGTCTTTCACTCTGTTGTATATCATCAAAATGATAAAAAAACTATTGCTGTTTATTTCCCAAGATTCTTGTAAAACATTAGTACCAGCACTGGCTTTATCTAGGTTGGATTACGGGAATGCCTTTTATGCTGGGATACAAATTCAACATCTAACAAAACTACAGTGCCTACAGAACGCCGCGGAAGGCTGGTGCTGGATATTTTCATATTTGAGCCAGTTGCCCACAGACTGGGAGCTCTTCATTGGCTGCCTATGGAAAAGAGGATAAAGTTTAAGTCAGTCTGCCTGGCCTATAAAGCCCTCCACATGGTAGGATCTCACTTTCTGAAGCCATCCAGGAACCTGAGATCGAGCCAGGCAAAGCTAATTCAGGCTCCTAAATTCAAGCAAGTTAGGTGGGGGGGGAGAAGCATCCTGCTGGAGGCAGCTAAGACCTGGAACCTTCTCCCTATTACATTCAAACACAGCCCATCGCTGTTCTCATTCAGCAAAGAGGTAAAAACCTGGCTGTTTACCTCTTTGTTAGAACACCATTCTCCGGCAGATCAAGACTTTTACATTGACTCAGCGACAAGACGCCCTTGGACATTCGTGCGCTTTATAAATTCGTAAATCAAATCAAATCACATGTGTGTTCCGTGCTGAGTAAATAGGACATTCGAGGAAAATAGAGATCCTATAAAAGAAGACCTTCCCCTTTACTGTCACAACATTTATTGGGAAGCACAGAGTCCCTGTGTGTCATTGGGTGGCAGATATTTTATGTGTGTTAGTGCCTATAGCCCACATCCATTTTTGAACACCAGATTAGATGACCTGAGTGCACAAATAGCTCTGGCACCACTATGACATTTAATTCTGTGATGGACCATGAACTTTGTTTTAGTGGGCAGGAGTAGATTTTTGTTAGCTTTCCTTACTCCATGGTTGCATTGACTCCATGGGGCTCTATGATACGTGGCACTATTTTCACCCCTACTTTGAGGTGATTCGATTCGATGCATCTTTATTCGGTCAAATAGAGACCATAGTAGCACATAAAAAGAAAATCATCACATAAATACAGAGTACAGAATACAGTTTCATCAACAAGGTTAAATACTAATATATAGAATAGAATATATATATATATATATGTATATATATATATATATATTACCTACTGGCAGTCGCCAGTAGGTAGTTATAGTTAGGACCTACTTTCCATAGGAAATCCACAACATTCCATTTGGAATAACTTTGGCGCCACTGGACGAATCTTCGTGAATTTCTTCAAGAAAATGGCCTGCTCGGTTTCGCTCCTTCCCTAAAAGTTTGGGGGTGATTCGTCAAGTGGGGGCCGAGAAAAAAGGGGGTCCTAAAACGTGTATTGCCCATGCAATTTTCCATAGGGACCTTTAGCCAGGGCTACAGCCCGAACGGCTGAACAGAATTGCACGAAATTTGGCAGAGAGGTACAGTTCTGTTTGCAGATTGGGCTTTTTGTTAAATGGTGTAAATCCGTTCAGTAGTTTCTGAGAAAATTGCAAGTAAAATCATAGCGATATCTAGAGACGGAGTTCAGCACACGTACGGAAATCTGTTCAAACGCGAGCTGCATGCTGATTGGCTTGGAACTGTCTGTCAACACTCAAAACCAGGAAGTGTTGGCGGCCATCTTGTGGCTTGCTAGAACCGAGTCACAAGAAAACAGTAAAGCAAAGTTGAAAAATAAGGGAAGGAGGTAGGCTACAAACATTCTGACCCTCTGGGCTTGCTCAGGGGGTCGTACATAGATGTTTAGGCTCTATTTTTTATTTTTATTTTTTTAAAGGAAAATCGCGGCGTAGCCGTATGGAAATACGTAGAAATTACGAGCAGGAGCTGCATCATGATTGTCTGTCAATACTCCAAAACAGGAAATGTTGGCAGTCATCTTGTTTATCACGAGAGTCGAGTCACAAGAAAACAGTAAAACAAAGTTGAGAAATAAGGAAAGGGGACAGGGTAGAAACATTCCGACCCTATAGTTTTGGTCAGGGCGTGGTATATGGATCTTTAGGCTCAATTTTTATTTTAAATAAAATAAAAAATGGCGGGGTACTCGTGCAGTACTTGTACGCGGTGAAAAAAAACTAGAAGTCCGTTTTGTTTATTAGGTCCTGGGAGGGGCAAATTACGGGGGCAATTTTTAGAGCTATATTTCTGTGACAGTATGTAAAACTTTCCGGTTTTTTTCCTGCATTAGTTGTACTCTCTACGCATGTGCAGCCTTGTTTGCAATTGCACTTTTTTTTCTATTTCTTCAAGTTCGCCAAGCAAACCTCTCCTGATTTCAGGTATTAAATTTGACGGTTTCTTTTCCCGGGTTATGTGTGTCATCCGGTGCTATACTTTTGTAATATATTAATAAACATATTGTATGTATATTTATTTGAAATATAGTGTTGAGGCGCAAATGTTGATTATATACTCCGTCCAACTGCCATTTTAGTCGTTTTTCTCCGTTATTTTTTTTTATACCTGTTACTTTCATTTTACCATGTGCATATTTTCTCTGTGATTGATGAGATTTCGTGCCACAGATACCACGGTGTTTGTCCTTGGTCTCCGATCTTATCAGACTTGGTCACACGTATAGCTAGAAACTAATTTGAAGGACGTAAGGCACAGGCATTACAACACGTGTTGGTCAACAAAAAAACATTATTAAGATTATGCATTTATCATGTGTGGTAAATGCATACTAGTTGTAAAAGCATGTGTGGAAAAACGATATGCGTACTAATGGTTTTGTGGTGACGATCACGCGTGCTTATGAACCGGGTCTGGGCGTGGTGGAGTCTAGGGTACCAGGCGGAGGGGCACGCAGCTGAACTCATACAATATAGAAGTAATATAGGATTTTTAAAACTTAAAAAAAATTATTCCATAATTATCCTCGATTAAGTATGTTCATTAAATACATGAATATATGTTTTTAAACAATTAAAAACATTTGCGTCTTTTTTGTACGGGGTGCCGTACATGACGTCACACGGAAGCTTTGATGCGACGTGTAACGTCAAAGGGTATTCCTAGCGTATGCTGAGAATGATTAGCAGTACAAACGATGGTGCGATCACTCTCTGACTGTCAAATCAGAGCACAGGGCGCACTATGAGAATGGTTAGAAGTGCTGACCCATTGGAGATCCAATTCAGGTGTGTGGCTTATCCACAGTATCATAACGTTATTTTTTAACCTGGTTAAGTTTGAGGTTTGCATGAAATACTATGCTATAGGCAGATATGGATGTTTAGGGAGCGCTTATCTGCATGAAGCTTGGTTATTACCATTTACATTTAGGTGTCTGAGGGAGAGAAAAGAAGTCTATGTGAATGGCGAGGATTGCACAATAGTACCAGATCACTCCTTAATTTGCAGACACTTACAATTGCATGGCTCAGGTATACAAGATGTGCCTAATTTGGACTGAGTTTTGAAAGGTAGTCCGACACCTGCTATCATAACAACGTTTACTTTACTGGAAACGGGAGTTATTTACTTTGAAATAATGGAGATTGTTGTGCAATGTTAGCAGGCATCGCTTACATGATTACGGTAACTGAGCGTGTGGTTTGATTAAAAAAAAGTTGTGTTAACTCCTCTGCATGGGAAGCTGGATGTTTCCATCTGGCTGTCGATTTTGACCTTGAAAGCAGAGTCAACCAAATGAGTCGTATAAGAGCGCTATTGTCTCATTATACCTGGTACAGAAACATTTGTCCTTCATGTAGCAAACACCCGCACAGAAGTGCATGATTTATTAAATACAGACGTGCTCTTGAATTTTGGGGAGTTAATTTAGAGTATCTTTAATGTGTCCTTGACTACGGGGTTACCTTACTTTTTTAAAGTTAGAAGCAGTGGCCTTGTGACTTCTGTAGAAAGTATATTTGGTGTCTTTTCAGGATTTGTTCCTTCGATTTTTTCCAGCATCTTTGGTAGTTTGCACTTAATACTCGCATTAGTTGCCGGTGTGCTTTTATTAATTTGTTTACATAAATATGGATGCACATCCTGCAGCAGATGATAATATGTCCCGGCTGTTGCTGCTTTGCAACTGAATGATTAGTTACTATGTAGCGCTGCCTCTTGCAACGTTGAGTGCAGCTTATGGATTATCTTTCGATTCTCCTTTTTCATATGCGTTCAACCTGTCTTCCATTGCCTGAGCTGTGATTTCGACTGGGCCCTGGATTTGTGTCTCTGCAGTACGGTGTCTCCCAATGCGGTTTATGACCAGCTGATGAGCCCCTTACTGGTTCATGACGTGCTCTGTTCTGGTGGCGGTATTATGACCTTAGCAGCGACACATGGAATAATGGGACGTTGGAATGTTTTTGCAGCGGCGCTTGAGTTCTTGGCACACAGTTACATTGAAGATGACCCGAGTTGTCCTCCGATGGTGATAGAGGCTCCGGTCGTTGAGGAACATGTATGTTCATTCCCACTATTGAATTGGATGGCTGAAATGTTTTCAGATGAGAACAATGACTTCCTGTTGGAGGCTGTTGCTACATACTGTGCTTACACGCTGTTGGATTAAGACTCTTTGATTTTTCAACGTATTCTTTAATTTTTATTTACTGCTTTCTATCAAAGAACGAATAACTTTTTTTTGGAAATGTGAACTTGACTCTGCTTTTTAGGCTTGGACTCTGCGTTTCTAATTCGCCCACGTTTATATCACATGCTTTGATCAAGAAAGGGTGCCATGGGGCTGAGCGTTGCACTCACACCCTGTTAAGTTAGCATGGGTTTATTAGAAGCTTATACGCTATTTTTGCTTTCCTGCTCTGCTTTGCACACGACACGTACTTGTGATATTGTTTAGAGAAGGCTGAGTATTTTGGTTTATACCAGAAAAATTTGGTATGCTAGATTTGTAAACTGCCTCGCTAGTTTTGTGTTTATAGTGAGAGCATGGAACATCAAGGTTATCTTGAATACTGTGTCTGTTATTCAGAATGATCCTGGCACGTACGAGCCATAATACATATGGAGCTGTGGCCACCTCTGATACTTGCGCGTTTCATAATCCATTGTGGAGGCAAAGTTACACACAGTTGGAGAACATTCGCATCTTGACAGTTTGTGGAGCACTGAATGTGATCCACTACTGCTGAGTACCAGAGGTATGGGTCTGCCCATGTAATCCTAAGAGACTTTCTGTAGTTATAAACTAATCTGCTAGGTAGGGAGGGTGAAATGTAGGTATATTTTAAATGTGTTTACCTTTAGCATTATAGGATACTTTTTCCGTTTGTATTTCATAGAATAGTAACAATGCTGACAAACTTGTTTCTGATAATATGTTTGGTTGTATTTTCTAAGGTACTGTGCATGAGATAATGGCGTTAGAAATAAACATTTCAAAGTTGCACGTGTCTTTATTTACATCTTGTTTTGGACTGGTGTAAGACTATATTGAAAGAGTGTTTTTGTTATCCACTTTACTTCATGTAATCTAAAAAGCATGTTCTGGGTTGACTAGTCATTGGTGTTTTTGCTGTAGGGCGAAGAACCAATGAGTCACTGATTGCTGGTTTGGTAGGGGGTTTGTGTAGTAAGGTGGGTTTTGGAACACCGTAATTCACTGATGTCCTAAGTCTTTATGCACAGTTCTGTGTATGAGAAGAATTCCTGGAACAGTAGTTACAACAAAAAGGCTCGATAAAGGGCTTGCACTTTGAATATGAATATAAAATAGAAGAATAGTTGATAATCACAGCTAAAGAATGCAGCAATTAGATGTGTGTATGTGTGGATGATGTTTAGATTGAGTGGAAGATAAAAAACTTGAAAAATAAGAAAGGTTGGAGAGACGCAAACTACCCACTTCATTGTGAGTGAAGTGGATCTTTGGATTTCCAGGTCATTACACAGATAGGGTGTTGGATTCCGCAGTGGGAGCAAGAGAAACTAGTACATCAACTAAGGAAGAAAGCTAGTGCATAAAGTACACACAGTTGGGCAGATTTACAAGGTTGTGGGAAAATGATGCAAAAGTGGCGCAAGGGACTTGTAAACCTGTCGCAGTGTGTGGTAGAAAAGACGCAAGAAAAGACAGAAGTGTGCAAATTACCCACTGCTATTCACGGGTAGTAGTTACCAAGAAGGTTGAATAAAGGGCCTGCACTTTGAATTTGAATTAAAGAAGAATAATTGATAAGCTTATGCAAGAATGGTAGCAAGTAGGTGTGTGTATTTGTGGTTGTTGTGTTCATTGAGTAGAAGATGACTAAGGTGAAAAATTAGAGAGGGTGCAGAGATGCAAACTTTCCATTTCTTTGTAAAGGAAGTCGGTGTTTAGTTTTCCAGTGCATATATATATTCACTGAAAACACCATAGGTTTCAGGCACGTTATAGTTAAGAATTAGCATTTAAAAAACCTTAGAAATTCACTGAAAAAACCATAGGTTTCAGCCACGTTATAGTTAGGAATTAGCATTTAAAAAACCTTAGAAATTCACTGAAAAAACCATAGGTTTCACCCATGTTATAGTTAGCTGGACATTTCTCTCATACAAAACCTTTGAAATTCCTCCGTTATAGTTAGCTCAGCTAACTATAACTCGTGCACCCGCAATGCACTGCTGATGACGTCACATATTACATCACTCATGACATGGTCAGTGACATCACTGATGACATCTCAAAGGACATCCCTGATGACATCACTGATGACATCATCCTTGTGGCAGACCTCCTCTTACTGTAATATAACCTTTGTTACACACGATCAAAAATAGAAACTAACATTTTCAAAAAAATGGAGATACCAATTCCAGTTAGAACAACCTACTGAGTAATCTCAAAATCCACTCATTCACCAACAGTTCTATATAGTCACTCATGCATGTACTCACTCTTCATATGTACTCATACACCTATATATCCTGTTATACACCGACACTCATCTATAGAGTTACTCACACACATACTCACACATGCAAATAAACTATCAAATATCAAATATCCATTTACTTGCATATACAGCTATACACCCACCACTACACTAACTTCTACAGAATCGTAGACATACTTACTCTCTTAAACAATCACTTATAGAAACACTTACTTATTTATACAGGAAGTCTTAGAATCTCTAGCTCTCAGATATACTCACTTTTATACATCAATACTCACATATACTAGTTTAAAACATATGTAGTTACTCATAAAGATACTATTGAGACAGTCATTAACTCACTAACACACCCATACACACACTCATCCACCCATACAGTCCTGCACACATACTGTCTTCAAAACACATACAATCAGTGAGTCAGTCATTCATGCATCTGTGCGCTAAGTAATACTCCCCACCGAACCGTACAAACATTCATTTTGGTACTCAAAAAAACAACTAATAACCCATATACACACTCATGTAGCTACTCACCAACCCATGCAGCCACTTATATACAAAGTGAGATACTGATACAGATATCAGGGAGCTCGGAACACAGCGGTGCTGAGTCTGGGGTCAAAGGGAGACACGTCCAAATGTTAGGGTGTCGGAATGAAAGAAAAAGTCACAGCACATAGCTCAAAGACCCCCAGAGGGGTTGAATGCACTTTACTAAAGCTGGCTCACCGCTAACAGTCTGGCGATGTCCGAGGCAGAGTGGAGGGAACCGAAGCCTGATCCTGGCACTCATAAGTGCGCAATACAAGGCAGATTCTAGGCAGGTTGCTAGCGAGTTCAGGGCCCTCCTCCCCCCGCAGGCTGCCACCTGCACTTCATCCCTGGTGGCCCAGTGGTAGGCTGTGAGTATCTGCCTGCTCACTCTGCCCCTTTTTGCCATGTGTATGTTTTACATTTTGGTTGGATGTTTTTATTCCTTTGTGTACTGTTTTCCTTTTGTACTGTACTCTTTGCCCTTTTATATTCTGTATTTCTACCCATTTTTGTCCATCCTGCTCTCCTCTTCCCGCCGCTACGTCCCCTGTGGCCCACCCCACTTGCCCATTCGTCCCACTCCCGCCTCTTAGCTGCTGCTCCTCCCTCCCACCTCCCCTTCTTATGACAGCCGCTGCACGGCCGCTGCACGGCCGCGCCGCTCCCCCGAACTCGGTATAAAGCAGGAATATCGACGGGATAATATCGACTAGCATAAATATCGAGGTAAGAATATCGACTGTAAAAAATATCGTTGTAGTAAATATCGTTGTTGTAAATATCGTTTTTGTAGAATGACAAAAATATCGTCAAAATAAAATATCGTTGAATAGAATATCGTATAGAGAAATATCGTTGAATATAATATCGACAAAATAATTGAATGTGTAATATAAGTGTAGAAAAATTTGTTTTATGTTTAAATATTATTAATTAAATGTTTATTTTTATTATTATAGGGATAAAAATGTAATTTTTTTTTAATATTAGTAAATATTTTAGGAGCGGGTTATTGGTATTATAGGGGATAAGGGTGGGTAGTAATTTTAAAAAGTAGAGTAAATAATATGTATATAATGGTAAAAAATTAGAAAAATGTAAATTAAAATTTTTTTCAATGGCGAAATTTTAAATTTTATTTAAATTACTGAATTATTGATTGAATTGTTATTTTTTAAAGATTTAGTAGCGGGTTGTTGGTGATATAGGGGATAAGGGTGGGTAGTATATTAAAATATGTTTAATAAAATTTAAATTAAATTAAAATAAATTATAAATTGAAATACGAAAATTTATTTAATTTATTTGAAATTGAATGTATTATATAATAATTTGGTAATTAAGTGTTATATTTTTTATATAGTGTTTAATAAAAAAAATTCTATAAATAATACGAAATTAGAAATTTCAATATTTAAATTTCTAAATTGAAATTTGAAATTTTAAATTTTTTATTTCAAATTTGAAATTTTACATTTATTTTTTACATTATATTATTATAAGTCAAGTGTGTAATATTTTATGTTTGTGTATTTGTTATAATATATGCTAAGAATGAGTCAAAATACAAATATACAAAGTTTGGGTTACATTTTTAAAAATTTTAAAACTTTTTTAAAATTGTTAAAAAATTTAGATTTTTGAAATTTTAGATTTTGGTTAAAAAATTTGGTATTATTATGTTCAAAATAAAATATTGTGTGATTGTAATTTAATAGTCTATTTTGTAGTATAATAGATAAGAGTGGTTATTAATATATATAGTGATGTTTATGTGTTATAATATCACAAATATTATTGTTTCCTGTCCAGCACTTTACCTGACTTATGTAGGATTGGAGTTAGAATAATTCTTTATTATGGTTTCTTGTCCAGCACTTTACCTGACTTATGTAGGATTGGAGTTAAAATTGTGATTTATTTTTGCTTACTGTTAAGTATTTTCTATGTGTTATGTTTTATATTTTATATTTTATAAAAAAATAAATTAAATTTTTTTATTTTGTTATATTTTACAATTATTATGATATATAATTTTGCTATATTTTTTTAATAATAAACAAATATGATTCTTTTGTACATTTTTACATATATATCACAAGTGTCAACATTTATTAAGTACAATGGTAATATAGTTTTGGACACATTTTTTATTCATACTTTTCAGTTGTTGATGCAAACATTTTCATATTTTTTAATACACTTTTTTCAAATATTTGTTTACATTCTACATTGCAATTTTTATCATATATACATTGTTATATTACATTAATTACTATATTAAATTTTAAATTTTTAAATTAAAATTTAATATGTTAATTAATTTACATGTAATTGTATTTTTCTAAAGTATGTACATAAAATTGTGTTCAGTGTTATACATATAAAAAAAAATTAACAATCAAAAACATATTTTTAATATACTATAATTATTTAATATATAATTATATTAAAAATATTATTGTATATTTTACATTAATCAAAAGGTTCTTTACAAACAATAATACATTTATTACAATACATGGAAAAAATAATGCTATTCATCTCTATTTTTGTTTAAATTATGGGGATTTAGTCCTATTTTAGTTTTTATTGTGCTGCCATTTTAATTTTTGAACTTCACTTTTTTGTCTATCTACATCGTTGTTTGGGTCAATTCTGAAAACGGAACCTCGCGGTTGGGAGCTGCTTCGTGTTGGTGAATGTACGTTTATTTTACATTATTTTTAACTACATTTTAAGACATTATAGAGCTAGTTGTATTGTGTAAGTGTTGGTATGTGTTGTACTTTACAGTTTATGTGAAAAATACGTGTTATTTAAGGTCTTTATTGATAACGTACTTTGTAAGATATTTATTATGAAATTAAGGTTTATGTATTGTGTAAATGAATTAATTTAGGGGTTTTCCTATGTTTTATATGTTATGTTTAGGCTTAGTGGCTTTCGTATTTATTGTGGGTGAGTTTTGTTTGTATTTATTTACAGGTGTTCGTTTTGGTGAGCTGAGGGATTTTATCGCGTAACTTTGGTTAAATACAGCTAAATGTTTAACTACATTTCTTGATTTTTCGGGGTTTTGGAGAGTTTTTATCGTCATTATTTTTCTCGTTTTTTATGGTTCCGTTCTCGAGAGGATTGCTACGTGGGACCCTTATAAAACAGTTGTTTTTTTCCATTTTGTGGGGATTTTTTTAAACCATGTGGATTTATTTATGTTATATTCGTCTTGAAACCATCTTTTTGGAACACATTCTACAGCTGCACAACACTTAAGTTATTATTATATTTTAGATTGGGGTGGATTGAGCTATATTGTGCAATTTTGTTTAATGTCGTTTTATTATGTCTTGTAATAATAGATTACATTTATTTTTACATGACATAATGTAACTACATTAAATAAAAAGGTTTGTTTTATTTATTGTTTGAAATGTTTTTATGTGTTGCTTGTTAAAGGATAGATTTTGCTATTAGTTCTAAGTATTCAATACCTTCAATACTTGGGTACATTCTGACTTTTTGCTGTAGGTATTCGTACATATTTAATGTTTGTTTACTTAGTTTAGGGCCGATTTTAGATAGAGATTGCTCTATTCTTAGTTCTTGGTAGCTTTGCTCTTTTTTGATGCTTTGGATTAGTTTATGAAGTGTGGGTTGTGTTCTTCCTATTGTGGCTTGGAAGGCATTATGCCATCCTTCGACCGCGTTGTTGGTTTTGGCTTTCTGTGCCATAGTACTAGCATACACATTCCACCATGGAATTTGGAATTTAGGTTGTCTGCGGTGGCCCGAACGATGTAATCTTCCCACCCAGGTATCTTCAAAATAGTCTAAGAAGGGAGTTAATTTTGTCTCATTGGTGCGGTAGAAAGGGCTGTCAAGTAGTAAATTGTAATAGTTAGCAACTTCTGTTGTTGGTACAAATGCCAATGCTATTAACTTTTTAATCTGATAAGCAAAGTTACTGTTTGTTGAATATTCAATGCTTAAAGTAGATTTTTGTAAGTGCCTCCATATACTTTGGTTGTAGTGATAATAACACCCTTGTATTGATGTGTGAGGATATATTTTAAGTATAGCTTGAATCATGGCTATTTCAAAGTCTATTATTATTCTTTGTGGATAGTAATTATCAGTAAATTCTTTGATAGTTGTTAAAATTTCTACGTAGGTAGCATTTGTTTTATTTGGCAGCAGTGTATAAATTAAAGGGATATTTGTTTCTTGGTACTCACCATGGATGGTGTAAAGTTGATAGAAAGGTTTGGGACATACTTTAAAAGTTCCGTCCATCATCCAGGTTTCACACGATTTTAGTTTTTGCAAATTGCTATTTGTTGCAAAAAGTAAAATTCTTTTATCATGACTGTGGTTATCATACATTAAGAATTTATCTTCATTGTGTGTAATAGTATATTCAGGATAAATTATAATGTCTTGAAAAGTTTTAGGTGCTGGTGGAGTTGGATCAGAAGCTCGTTTTGTTTTTGCAATTAATCTTTTCAAGTTGGGTATTGAAGGTAACTGTCCTGTGACATGTTCTGGCACCTTGCTTAAAACATTTTTCAAAATAGTGGTGCTTGTTTCTTGTGAGCCTGTACTAGCTTCTCTCAATGTCTCTAGTGCTTCTCTTACTTCGACTTCTGTTACATTGGGTGGGTGGTTATGCTCATGTACATTTACAACATTGTTATCAACAGTCTGTGCTCTACCATAGCATGCAGTTGAGTAATATTTACTACATTTCCAATAAGTTTTATTCCCTTTGATTCTTTCTTGGGTGTAGGTGTAACCCATGTAGCTCAGCATAATTTTCCCTTTTTGAGAAGTAATAAAAGTAGCTCCTGTTGCCATGTCTAAGGTAGATCTGTGAAGACATATATATTTTTTTTAGTAAAAGTGATAAACATTTCTTGACATGTGTACGTTAAAAGGAAAAACTGCAAAAACTTACTTCCAATGTTGTTTTCCTGCTAATTATATGTTTTCTGTTCTTATATGTAGATTTTCACTCTTTAATGTTCTGTAGTTGTGGTACAGAATAATACAAAAAAATGATTTAGTTTTATAGTTGTTTGTTTTTACTTTCTGATTATTAATAGACACAGTGGGTATACTTACTTAATGTAGTAGAAGATGTTGTTAGTTTAGTTGTAGATTGGTAGATGAATTTTCTATAATCTGTAAAAGAAAGTTAAATTGTGTTATTTATTGTATTAGGATCTATTAGTAGGTAATAACATATCAAGTCTTTAGCAAGTTTACTTTGTGACTTTTTACATTTATTTTAAAGCTTTCTAAGTACACATGGATAAGGCAGTTCATAATTTCATTTAATTATTATCTTGTGGTAGTTGTTGATAGGATGTTGTAGTTATATTTAAACAAATAAAAAGACCATCTTTTTAGTTTAGGGAGTTTAGCTAGTTATCGACAGGTTTGTATGATAAATGAAATGGGACTTCACTTACTTGATTTTTAGTATGCTGTGTTGTAGTCGTTGTAGTAGGTGTGTATTCTCTTGTTTTCAGCAAAGTAACCGTTTTCATCCAAGTTTGGCCAAAAAATGGTAAATTACGTTAAGTCTGTAATTGTCTTTATAGTAGTGAGTTAATTAATTGTTATATTTGATTGGTTCAATTACATATATTTTAAATTCATTGGCTGAGAACATTAGTTTGAATTTGAAAGCCGTTAATTTGTAAAGAGTTTGTAGCATCAATAATTGTTTTCGATTTTAATTACAAAATGTATTATATGTGTTTTATTTTAAATGTAAATATTTATTACAATGTTAAAATTAGTGAAATGTTATTTAAAGTAATCCGATAAGAGTGTATGATAGTGTTTGGTAATGTTTATATTGGTTTACCACCTTTACAACTTAACTTTTACAACGCATACCATTACAACGTAAGTATTTGTAAGTATATAATTATATTTAAAATGTAAAATGTTTGGTTTTTTTTAAGGGGCATATTTAGGGTTCAGGGTCAGTTTAGCGTTTTTGGGTGAAGGGGTATTTTTAGGGTTCAGGGTTAGTTTTTATTTTTTGGGTAAAGGGGTATTTTTGGTGTTCAGGGTCAGTTTTTAGTTTTTGGGTAAAGGGGTATTTTTAGGGTTCAGGGTCAGTTTTCAGTTTTTGGGTAAAGGGGTATTTTTAGGCTTCAGGGTCAGTTTTCAGTTTTTGGGTAAAGGGGTATTTTTAGGGTTCAGGGTCAGTTTTCAGTTTTTGGGTAAAGGTCTATTTTTAGGCTTCATGGTCAGTTTTCTGTTTTTGGGTAAAGGTGTATTTTTAGGGTTCAGGGTCAGTTGTCAGTTTTTGGGTAAAGGGGTATTTTTAGGCTTCAGGGTCAGTTTTATGTTTTTGGGTAAAGGGGTATTTTTAGTGTTCAGGGTCAGTTTTCAGTTTTTGGGTAAAGGGGTATTTTTAGGGTTCAGGGTCAGTTTTCAGTTTTTGGGTAAAGGGCTATTTTTAGGGTTCAGGGTCAGTTTTCAGTTTTTGGGTAAAGGGGTATTTTTAGGGTTCAGGGTCAGTTTTTTGTTTTTGGGTAAAGGGGTATTTTTAGTGTTCAGGGTCAGTTTTCAGTTTTTGGGTAAAGGGGTATTTTTAGGGTTCAGGGTCAGTTTTCAGTTTTTGGGTAAAGGGGTATTTTTAGGGTTCAGGGTCAGTTTTCAGTTTTTGGGTAAAGGGGTATTTTTAGGGTTCAGGGTCAGTTTTGAGTTTTTGGGGTACAGGATAGAAAAAAATAAAATTATATATAAATTAAAAAAAAATTAAATGAAATGATTTTATATTAAATTAATTTACAATTTATTTTTTTCAATTAATTTATATTAACAAAATTAATATATACTTACCAATACTTACGTTGTAATGGTATGCGATGTAAAGGTACCTGCGTTGTAAAAACATGCGTTGTATATTCATGCGTTGTATTAGTATTTGTGTTGTAAAAATTTCGTTGCAAAGGTATGTGTTGTAAAAGTATGCGTTGTAACGTCATACATCCTTTATATTACTAATGTATCTTTTTATTATTATATATAAATAAAACATACATAGTGTATATACATATATGTTAGAAAAGCTTATTTTGATTTTTAATTATTATGAAAAAGTGAATAATAGAAAGGTAATGTGTATATAAGGTTATAAAGAAAATGACGATATTTTTTGTATATTAATATAAGTAGAAAGGTAGTCGATATTTGTGTAGTCGATATTAGTGTAGAAGGTAATGTTATTTTAAAGATAGTCGATAATGTAGTAGTCGATATTTATGTAGTCGATATAATTGTTAACGATATTAGAGTAGTCGATAAAAAAATATCGATATTTGTGTAATTTCTTGTTTAAGTATATGGTGACGATATTTTTGTAGACGATGTATTTGTGGCGATATTTTTGTAGGTCGATGTTTTAGTAATCGATATTTCATCATGGAACCCCCGAACTCGCTGTAGCAGCAGTGATCCGCAGTAGGGACACGGGCACACAGGCGGTGCTGTGCGGCGTGGGGAGCGACCTGCCTAGAATCTGCCTTGTATTGTGCACTTAAGAGTGTCAGGATCAGGCTTCGGTTCCCTCCACTCTGTCTCGGACATCGCCAGATAGTTAGCGGTAAGCCAGCTTTAGTAAAGCACATTCTACCCCTATGGGGGTCTTTGAGCTATGCGTTATGACTTTTTTTTTCATTCTGACACCCTTACATTTGGCTGTGTCTCCTTTTGACCCCAGACTCAGCACTGCTGTGTTCCGAGCTCCCCTTCTGAGACATCAATGAACCACCCAGGAGCGGTGATTTTTGTACACGACAGAGACCCTTTAGTTAGCTCTTGTTAATGCTGTAAGGACAATAATTAATGGTCCCCTGCTCCTTCTTCTCTCTAGATTCTGTGCCCTCTGGTGCAATGATTTTTGAAGGGGAGAGCAGGTAATTTTGCTTCTAATTCACGTAATAGGTGGTGTTTAGATGTCATGGCTCCAGGTTCTCCTCGGAATCAGACCCAAGCTTAATGGGGTCCACCTCTCGACAGCCCCAAGTCCGGATGGAATAATTCCTCTCGGACTATTGGGATGGTCAAGCGAGGGAAGGAAACGGTAGGAACAGCAGGGAGGGAGACCTAGGAGTAAACAAAGAGAAAAAACAAGTATTATTGAGATAAATGACTCTCACTCTTTTCTATCTATCAGGCAGGATTTTTAATGGCCACTTTATAGCTATCTCTGTATCCATAACTACCTGTAAAGTAAAATAAGGTTGGCTGTAATGGAGGGTGAGACCGGAGGGGGAAATCACAAGGTATCAGCACAAATCTAATACAAGGAAACAGCGAGTTAGTTGTCATAAACAAAACAAGGAAGCATTCTCATTCAGGGGGTCTTAGCTCCAACATATCTAGATGCATACCTGTAACAGATTCAGGCTTGTCCCTTAATAAACTGTACCAGCTTAGTACAGGATCCCCCCAACAGATTTCCCCTAGAAACAAAAGATAACACAGTACTGGTTTACTGAGAGATCCAAGGATGTGTATAACAATTTTTGTAACAAACGTACTGTAAGGAAAAACCTCTGCTTCTTGTGTCTTTAGAGCAAGTCACACAATATTGCTTCATAATGTGAAGTAATGATTCCACATTACCAACCAGTATCGAATACCAAGTATTGCACACAGAGTCAAGTTCCCACAGTTCAATTCACTACGAGAATATAGATACACCAAGAGTTATGCCAGGAAACAAAAAATAGGTTTTTCACCCGCAAGAGACCACCTTGGAGGAGTGTGTCTCACCAACGGGAGAAAAGTGCGAGTATACTATGCCATAAACAAAAGGGTATTTTTCCCACAAGAGACCGCTTTGGAAATGTGCATCGCGCCAACGGGAGAAGGAAGGAAAGAGCAGGCAAACTCTGTCTTCATCCCGCAAGAGACCACGCAGGATACGTGCATCCCGCCAACGGGAGAAGGTGTTGCAAGAACTAATCTCATAGATCCGAGATTCTCAGGAGATTCGAAATAGATGATGCAAAGGGTGGTGCAACCGCACCCTTACCGTCCGGACAGATCAGCAACACAGCTTCAGTAGGAATTATCGGAGTCCTCGTTCGGGCGCCATCTTGCCTTATACTATTCTGATGTCATAACGTCTAGAGGCGTGTTGGCGTCAGTGCGTCCCTGGGCAACGAGCGCACGGCATGACAGGAAATGCAGTTTTCCTCCCCGTGAAGCCCTGTGAGACATTCCGCGCTATTTTCCTAGATGAGCCCTGACATTAGAACAGAAATAGTAATCTCTCAAGGTCCTTGATAGAATGAGTTTTTGTTTTTGTTTTCCTCACTTTCTCCAGATTTAAAACTGTGTGGTCCTAGCCAATTTATTGGGACTGGACTTAGTCACTTATGAGGATTTGACATGTCGGATGCCATCCGTTGAGCATAAGTGTCAGATTTTACTGGCATCTTTGCAACCATCGCACTACCCCTTATTTTTGCAGGTGCTGTTATCCTGCTCTCGTTGTACTAGGAGCCTACGCGCCCAACCTACCGCAAGATCGGCCCTCTCTGTAGGGCCGTTTATGGTAAACCTGGAGACCTTAGGCCCCTTTATTCTGTCTTTAATGTTCCCTCCCCCCTAGGATACTAATCTTTAACCTTACCCCCTAGGTGCCCACCCCCGTATCATAGTCCTGAGGAAGACCCCTTCGTAAGATGTTAATGAACCTACATTTACTCCGGGTCGAAACGTCAAAACTTCTCTCACATCCCGTGCTAAAACAACAGAGATTGCTCTACTGTGTTTTTTTTCATTCAGCACAGCTACTATAATTTGTGCATAATTTTGTGAAACTGTGGCAGAATAATGTGCCATTTTGTGATGTTAATTATGAATAAGTCTTTTGCACAATAATCTTACCCTTCTGTACCACTTCATCTTCACGCAAATCACCTAACTCCCTCTACAAAAACACCCCTTCTTTTCCTTTTCCGGGCACTTCTCATATGGATTTTTAAGATGTTACCTATATATATTCTAAATATGACAGTGTAAATAAATAACACTGTTCCATCATTCACCTAACGTGGTCCTTTTTTATTTTACTTCATGCTAATGTGTGCTTACTGTGTGTTTTGTTAAACGTACTGTCTACTGGGACCACCTTATATTGTACAGACTCCTCTGCACAGCTACTATTGCACGAGTGCATATGAATAGGACTCAATCTTTCCCCTTTCACATGTAAAGGACCACCCAGCCGGAGTGTCCTCTTTCTCCTTTGCTCTTTGCCTTGGCCATTTGACCCCTTGTGGCCTGGATTAAGTGTATTGGCTTGGTCTAGTATATTGAATGTGGAACTTTTTTAAGGTGGGTCTCCCTATTTTCAAATGACCTGCCATTGTTCAGGAAATATCTGTGATGATTAGGTCGGTGTTACTTGGAGATACTTGATACATTTTGGAAATCCCAGGGTGTGTTGTTAGTTGGTATAATATTATAACATATCAACATCAGGGTGGAGATTTAGCAATCAATTTTCAATGGCAGATTTTTACAGTTACTTAAATACTTGAGGATTTATATTACACTTGACCCACAAAAGAGGTGGGAGGTTACTCTTGTGCCCCTGATAGATGCCTCATACAAGGACATTGTTGTGGTAGAGTAGGTCTTTTCAAAATGGTTATTCTGCTCGCAATTGGTCTGTAATTTAGAATTATTTCTTTGAAGTCCCTGCACTTTAACTTTTCTTGGAGAAGGTCTGTCAATACACTCATGCGCGTATTATACTTTATTGTTTGATAAGCAAAAATAATTACAATAATGCCTTCCTGTGATCAAATGAGGTGCACTATGTGCCCATTGATAAATGTGTCCAATCCATTTATGTTGGTGGTTTGGCTATTCAGGACATTTAATTGTACGACTGAGTGCCCCAACTTAGTGGTCCATAAGGATGACGGGCGGACTTTGTCCGCCCGTCATCCTACCGGTGTTTGGGACCACCCGCCATAAGGGCGGGGGTCCCGTGCCACACATTATGATGCGCCCGCCACAGTGGCGGGCGCTTCCCGCATTTGTAGCATTGCGGCGGGCGGTGCTGAAAGCACCGCCCTCCGCAATGCTAAAAATACATGTTGTGCATTTCAATGCACAACATGACAGACACCGCGAAGTGCCTGTCATGTTGTGCATTGAAATGCAGGGGGGTACCATAGGTACCCCCCATGTGCACCCCCCACCCCCATGGAGTTCCTGGGGGCCCGCAACGGGCCCCAGCAGGGGGACTCCGCATGCCTTTCCGTGGCGGCATTGCCGCCACGGAAAGGCATTCACAAATGAATATCCTAATATGGCTGGCGGTGTCTAATAGACACCGCCACCATATAAACCCTTTTCCGCCCCGGCCGCAAGGCGACCGGGGCGGAAAAGCGGCGGACGGTCTTTCCTTCCACCGCGGCCAACCATGCCATCATAATATGGCAGGGGGTGTTTTGTGTCAGGATGGCGGGCGGATTGCCCCCGCCAGGCCGGCGGTGGCTACCGCCTGCCTGGCGGGGGCAATCCGCCCGCCATCCTAATGGACCCCTAAGTGTAATTAATGATTGGCTTTTAAAGAACCCATCTAAAGGGCAGGTGTGATGACCCAGCTATTCCCTTGGAACGCAGTAACTTCTTTGGGACAGCACCCTGGTTGATAATTTATGATGACCGCTTTCCATTACCTACTCCTTCCATAATGGTAGTAGCACTGAAATGCTAGAAGGAAAATCTAAAGTGGACAAGTGTGACTGCAAATTGGTTCAGGATACGCCGCTATGGTTGACAAGATGCTTAACTCACACAGATAAACCAACTTGTTTAACCTCTCTGGTTTTGCTTAGTGGAACTGTATTTGAATCCCCAATTTGGGTGTTATTTCGGCCAAAGATCGTATCAAGTCCTTCTTGGCTCTTGGCCAGGAATTTAGGTTAAGTACCCTGAATTGCAACAAGTGCTTGAGACGTATTAATCTGAAATGACCCTTAGTCCAGAATTCCGATCCTTTAAGGCCAAGTGGGTTGTTCATCAATTAGGGACCAAATAAATATCACAAGTGTGTGTTGGTCCCGCAGATTTAAATCTAACTTGAAGAGAGACATGGGGTCATTGGTTGAGGATCATTGGTGTGAAGCCAGAATGGTGCCCTTTTAGTTGTCAATTTCGGCAAGAGATTCTTTAATATATTTTAAATTCCTCCTCAGGATGTACTACCAGCTGAATACTTTTGGAGGATGGGCTAGCTTATATCTCCTAACTGTGTACTGGACCTAACATAAGTTGAAGAATGTTACCTTGTGGTCTGGGGGTGTGAGCTACTGGCTCGAGACTGCTTACACATTTTCAACAGTACTTGGTTGGCAAGTTAATCTTTCAACTCAATATGAACTTTTGGATGTTATGGGAGAAGACGGCTATACTAGATGTGTGAATCCTCTTATATGTTTAGTTGTTCTCCTTGACAAACTAGCCAGGATAAATATTGGTGAATGGCCTCTCGTGCCTATCTCCAAGAGAGCTTGAGAAGTAATTAGAGGTGCTGTATGAATGGATAAGCAATCTGTATGGACAGAGATGTTCAAAGAAACACACTAAGATATTGAATCAGTGGTGGAAACACTTTCAGATGTCTACAGTGCAGCATACATAATGCTGAGTCCCGTACTGTATGTTATTGAGTCAACCTATCTATTTCTTGTGTATCATTACAAAAAAATTATAAGTGCAATGATTTCGGGTACTTTCACATCTCAGCGGAAAACTAAAGAAGGTTCAATAAAAGTTATGAATCAAAATCACACAAAGGATACCCCAACAATGTACTTTTCGTTTCGGAAACTGGGGGATGCAATTTTAAATCTCAGGAAATTTATGTTTCCTATGATGCTTTTCAATGGAAGTGCCATTAACTAATGATCCATACTATCATATACCTATAAAGAATGCATTCCTTTATTAATCTATCATACATCAATAATAAGCTTAATTTTTCAATTAATATATATCAAACCTTCTACAGGTAAATCAGTATAAATATCATATTAATAAACCTCACAGCCCATTTCCCTCTAGATCCCTCTGGCCGGCCTACACATCCCAGCAGCTTCTGCTGCTGGGACGGGATTGGAGGTTCTTCTGCCTTTTGTTTCCTGCCCAGGTGACCTTTAAATCTCCGCGACGCCATCCACATCACAGGAATCCCACTAGAGCCCTCCCTCTAGCCTCCACATCCCAGCACCCTCCACTGCTAGGACGTGATTGGAGCTTCTTTTGCCTTCCGTTTCTCCACCAAGGCGACCTTTAAATCCGTGTGTGATTGGAGCTTCTTCTGCCCTTTGTTTTCTCACCCAAGCACACTTTAAATCCACTCATAGCATCCAAGCATAGCGTGATGCATGTGGGCGGCACCCAGGCAAAGCCCAGGTCAAAGGCAGACCAGTCCGCATGCGTCATAGCCCCGTGGCGGCTGGGCCACCCCTCTTTTGTTTTTTGCCTAACCCACAGCTTAAGGTGCTGTGCCTACCATCCCTGCTCCTGCACTGCTTGCTATCTATTCCCCAGTGCTGCCGGCTGTGCTTGCCCCTGCGCTGTCTGTCGTCCCTGACCCTGCACTGCCAGCTGGCCCTGCCCTTTCGCTGCCTGCTGTCCCTGCCCTGCGCTGCCTGCTGTACCTGTCAATGCACTGTCTGCTGTCCCCGTTCCTGCTCTTGTGCTTCCTGCTGTCCCTTCACCTACCCTGCCTGCTGTCAGTGCACTGCCTGCTGTCCCTGTGCTGCCTACTGTTCCTGCCCCTATGTTGCCTGTTGTCCCTACCCTTGAGCTGCATGCCATCCCTTCTTCTGCGCTTCCTGTGTCCCCATCCCCACGCTGCCCGCTTCAGGCACCTTCCAGATGCCCAAGTTCCCTTGGACCACCTAAATGGACCACTAATGGAGGCTGCCGCATGGTCACGCAGCAGACATGAGCAGCGGGTTCACCGCAAACGCACCACCAGTTTGACAACATCCAGCCCCAGGACCCCTGGCCCCCGCTACCCTGTAGTACACCACCAAGGAACTCCTGGATCTGGACCCTGGAAGCCGAAACAACAGCTGCATCTCCTCCTCCCCATGATCCATCAAAGGACCCTTCACCTACTCACACTAACACTATTCCTGCGACACAACCTACGAAAGATCCTGCAATACTTCTGCCAACATGACCAAAAACACACTGCAACTACTCCATTTGATCCTACTCAATGCCCTCTCACTCTGCAAACATGCTACAGAAATCGGGGACTCCATCACCACCCTCTTCATGGACATGTAAGACTGGCCTTTCTTAAAAAAGCCATTGACCAACCAAACATTCTACCTTATGGTGCATGACAATATGCCCACATCCCACAGTCATTATCTCCATGCAATGCTCCTCATTCGTGCAAATTATATCTTGAAAACTACCTGATTGGTACACATTGAATCTCCTCAAAACTTGTCATAATAGTTGACCTTTTGCAAGGTTCGGAGATCACTGCACAGTTTAGTGATGCTTAGCCTAGATTTTATGAAATATTTACCCATTCCTTGTTCCTTTCTTTTTTTTTTTAAATAAACTTTATTCAGTTTTATAGCTGTACAGCAGAGGCCGACGGCCAACACACCAATGAAGACATAACTGTTTGATATAGAGTACCAGAATTATAATACAACGGAAATCATAAGAGCAAACTTATAAGAACATGGCTGATCTAGGCATCCGAAGCTCCCCCCCCCCCACACCACCCAATTCGAAATTGTTATATGTTCACTGTGTGGTTGTATCTAGTATCCAAGGGCAACATTGTTGCGTAATTACTGTTTTTGTAGGATAGTATCTAGTGATTCCACCTCTGACAATTCAATACCTATGTATTCTGCCCCTCACTGCCATATCTAGCGATGTTTTTGTGGGCAGTCCCTAGCCCGGGTCATAACTAACTCCATCACTATGCACAAATCTGGAGCTTTTTCCCCCTTCCCGAGGGGCGATGGAGAACTACTCTTCCAGTACTGAGCGATATCCCCCTTGGCTAGTGTAAGTCCAGTGAAAAGCAAGTGTTGTTTATACCTTTTGCCTCCAATGCCATTTGTGCTATGTAATAAAATGATTTTGGGGTTAGACGGAATCCTCCATGAGAGTACTTTACCAAGGCAGGTCAGTATTTTATTCCAGTAGGGCTGGGGAACTGAGCAGATCCACACTGTGTGCAGGAAGGTACCCGTCTCCTGTGTACATCTCAAGCACTCCGATGACGGTATACGCCATACGCCAAAGGCCATGACGAGTGTAGTAGGCTCTGTGTAAAAATGTAAGCTGAATCAGGCGATAACGAGACACAAAGGCCGCACTGAGGAGAGATTGCCAATGCCTCTGGTCACTCATCATCTGTTAGATCGGGAATGAACTGACCCAATTCTGTCAGAGTGCGTCTAATGTTATACCGTTGTGTGTGACTATAGTTTGGTATACCTGTCTGATTTTGTGGGATTCTATATCCCCCATTAACAGTCGCCCTTCTAGTAGGTGGAATTCCAGAAGTTCTGTCAGTGTTGCAATGTATGTGGAAAGGGCCTATCATAATTGGGGGTACTTATAGAATT
Source organism: Lissotriton helveticus (assembly GCF_964261635.1). Lineage (NCBI taxonomy): Eukaryota > Metazoa > Chordata > Amphibia > Caudata > Salamandridae > Lissotriton > Lissotriton helveticus. The sequence goes on from NC_136069.1 coordinate 361,122,396, forward strand.
GGTTTTGATAAAGGTGAAAGTCTTCCTGTAGTTGTTGAAAGGATTTTAGAACCACCCCCCTCATGACATTCCCAAGTGTGGATATGCCTACAATGTCTCATGTATGAAAACCTGGCAGCAGCGCCGCTTGGTGAAGACTGACACCCTACCACAGCGGAGTTGTTTGCGTTAGCTGCCCAGCCCATCCCATCGGACTGACCACTCATCTCCACAGCCGAATAATGACTCTAGTGGCTGGGGGCAAGTGGTCTAGTCAGCAACAGCATACAGCATGTGGAGGAGCGTGCTGCCTCCCCACATTATTCTTTCAACGGCATAGACTGGGTCTGTTTGGCAACAGTACCACCAATCATTTATATTGAGTAGGTGGGAGGCGGCATAATAGGCGAAGATGTCGGATGTTGCAATCCCACCGCAGTAGATGGATTGAGTACACGTCAGCAGTGTGACACTTACAGCTCCTCCGTCCCATATAAACTTATTGAGGAGTGAGTTAATTTGTGCTAACCGTGATTGGGGAACGTCTTATGGGTAGTTCTGGAGCCAATATAAAATGCGTGGCGATGAGACCATTTTGAAGTTTGGTGACCGACCATAGAGGGACAGAGAGAGGGGAGACCAGACCCTGCACCTCGCTTCTGACCTTAGGCAACAGTGGTTGTATATTGTGGGCCCAGGACTTCACCGGATCAGCTGATATAAACACTCCCAGGTATGTGAAGCCATCGGATCCCTGCATCAGTTGAGTCGCCCAAGTATCTCGCCCCTGGTCTCCGCAAATTGGATATAGAATGGGTTTGAATGGATTTGTGCAGACGCCCAAAGTTTCCCCGAATACCCTCAGGGTCTGCAGTAGCTGGGGCCCGAAGATCCCGGTTCTGTAAGGAAGAAAAGGACATTGTCCGCATATAATGCAATCCTATACAAAACTCCCTTGGAAGACTGAAATCCACGGACCAATGGGTCCCGGCTCACCCAATTCGCTAATGGCTCGAGACCAAGCAAAAATAGGAGTGAGGACAGAATGCTTCCCTGCCGTGTGCCCCCGCGGATGGGAAATAGGTCTGACACAGCACCGGCGATGCGTACAGAAGCAGATAGACCCATGTACAGGAGGCAAATGTAGGAGATAACACGGGACCAAGATTTAAGGCCTGCTGGAGGAGGAATAGGTACCTCCAGTCCAGAGAATCAAAGGCTTTGTCAATGTTCTTGAGAAGGAATGTCGCAAAGCGTCCCAACCTCAGAACCACGGCATGGGCGTTGTGTACTTGTCTGATGGTATGACATGTGGAGCGTTGTGGCATGAAGCCGGACTAGTCAGGGTGGACCTGTTCGGTGATGTGAGGTAACAGTCGATTGGCCAGGATCTTACCTAAGAGTTTTGCTTCAAAATTTAATAGTGATATGGGGCGATATGAAGAGACATGTCATCCGGGGGGTGACCTGGCTTGAACAAAACTACGATCTCCGCATCCGCCAGTCGGGGATAAGAATCCTCAGTTCCAAGGACTCCTCCAGGGCCTCTAGGAGAGGTGGGCCCATCTGGGAGATACAACCTCGGAAAAACTCACCATGGAAGCCATTGGGACCCGGGGACTGAACCGGATGAATGTTGTGAAGAGCAGTGGTGAGCTCTTCTAAGGTGATGAGGGCATCAATCTGATCACGCACCTCATTTGACAGTTGCTTTGGGGGTATGACCCGCAAGAATTCTCTATCAAATCTGTGGATAGACTTGCCCTGTGCTGATAAAGGTCAGTGTAATATTGGCAAATGCTTGAACCACCATGTGTGGGTATGTGTGGAGGGTACCATCAATGCCCCAGAGTATGGGTATAGGGGTTGGGGTATTATGAACTTGGCATAACCGATGTAGGGTCTTGCTTGATTTATCTCCCCACTGATATATTCGATGTTGTATTGCCTGCCACATCAATTGGGCTTTGTTAGTAAGCAGCTGCTGGATCTGGTGGTGTATCAAATGGAGCTGTCTTTGGGCCTGTATTCTACCGCCTGTCTGCATTTCCTTCTCTAATTCTTGGTGTTGCGTCTCTAATTCTACGATCTGAGCTAGGCATTTACGCTTTACTCTTGTGCGGTAGCTAATTTCAATGCCCCGCATAGTGGGCTTAAGGGCTTCCCACAGCACTACATCGGAGGCTGTGGACCCTGTATTGGAAGAGAGATATTCAGTGATAGCCTGGTGGACGGTTGTCGTGTATTTCGAGTCTGTCAGGTGCCATGGCGACATCCGCCAGCGGGGCGGGATTGTGGAGGGCCTATGTGAAGCTTAAGGATTACCAGAGAGTGGTCAGAAAGGTTCCCTGGAAGAATAGAGGTAGCTGCAGCCTTACGAATATACCACAAGGGAGAGAGATGAAATCCAACCGCAAGAGGGAACCATGCTCGGGCGAGAGGAAGGTGTATTCGGTGGCAGTCGGGTGATATACCCTCCAGACATCGGACCAACCCAGGGAGGATGCCAAAAGACACAGCTTGGTGTCATGATCAGTACAACTTCGATCACTGGGGCGCCACCTGTCGATTTGGTACATAGTGTATTTCCAGTCGCCCCCTCATCACAGACAGTTCCTCGGGTAAGATTCCCCACAAGCCTACAACCCTCTTCACAAATGTATGTCCAAGCAGTGGGGGAGCATAAAAACTGCCCAGTATCAGGTATTCCCCATATAATGTACCCCCAATTACAGTGTATCGCCCACTTGAGTCTAACCATGTCTGGGAACATTTGAAAGGGATCCTGCAGTGGATAAGGATGGCAGTACCCTGTGAACCTCGGACTAAACCAGTGTGGTAAACCTAGTCAAATCCATAGCATGCTAAGCATGGGGCCTTGATGCCCATCATGTGGATCTCTTGCAACAACAGGATATCGACCCCTAGTCTCTTGGCCTGTTTTACTATGGCACTCCATATGATCCTATCTAGCATACCCAGCACATTCCAGGTCATGACCTGGATCTCACTCGGGGGAGCCCTCTGTGGGTCAATCATTAGTGAATCTAGGATAATAATGATGTGTCTGAGTGCAGTATGTGAATGTGAGGAAATGCCTGTGCTCATGCTCAGCCAATAACAGATGCGACCTATGAGACAGAACTAACCCAAACCCCCTGCCCCACACATATACTTCAGAAACCAAGAAGTATCTGTCATGGTGGGGCGGTTCCAGTACCCCAACGGGGGTCTAGGACGCCCAACGCCAATGGAGCCCTAAAGACCACATCCCCGCAACCATGTATCGTGTAAGAGCGTGAGTGGGACTCGGGAAGGCCCACCATAGCCCATGTTTCCCTTGTTTACCAAGTGTCCAAACGATAAAGGTATATGACTAAACTCTACTATTAGAAGTGAGAGCAGCACAGGGTACGGCAGAGAGAGAAACAGAGAGATAAGGAAAGGAAAGTACAATGAATAGTAAGCAACTGGTGTAGGAGTCCTCCCCTTGCGCCTTGTTGCTGTACAAGGCGAGTATAGTCTGGGAATATCATTATATTTTGGGAGTCGTGGGTCAATTTATCTTTATGGCCTCAGGCGAACTGCAGGATTGCGTCTCTGTCCATATAGTTTAGAAGTTTAGCAATGATTGGACAGGTTCGCGTCACGCGAGGTCACGCCGTCAAGGGTTGTGGGCTCGCTCCGCCACAAAGCAAGAAGATAGGGAGGTCTCTGGCATCATCGAGAGCAGCCATTGTGTTATGAATTGGGTCAACAAGGCCCCTTCACAGCTCTTAGGGAAGCCCATGAAGCGCAAGTTGTTGCGTCTCACGCGGCCCTCTGCATCCTCAGCTCTTGTGACGAGTTCTTGCGTGATTACAGTCAGGCAGTTGACAGGCTAATGGAGGGTTGTGACTGTGTCTTTCACTACCGAGATGCGGGACTTAGCTTGGTGATGCGGTCAACCACCTTCGGAAGGTCCTAACAAAGGAAAAACCTTCTGGACCCACTCTCCTGATTTGGGCCTCAAGAGCGACCCGGGATGGCGTAATCGCCACCAACATAACTGCATTGTCTGGACTTGGGACAGGAGCCAGGGCGCCCCCTCCGCGCTGGTGGGGCCAATTGAGTATTGATCCAGAGTGCTCTGTTTAGCTGAAGATGTGGTTACTTTGTATTTAGCCATGGTGGCCACAGCGAGCACGGCAGGTGGCGCTCTCCAGATGGCACTGTCTTATGGGAGCAGGGGTGGTGGGTCCCAGGAGCCGGCCCTCATGGAACCAGTCTATCGAGAGCAGCAAGCCGCACCGGAGCTACCACTGCCGCTTTTGCCACTCACGGACCGACTGCAAGTGGACCCTCTAAGAGGAGCACACCCGCCGGACCGCCAACCCCCGGCGCTCCACCCACTCCATTGGCAGGGATCCAAAGTAAACCAAGAGAGCCCAAACACTCTGGCATCTATAGGGACGGCCCTGGTTACACAGCGCGTCTAGTTTGGCGCTAGGTTATACAGCAGGCCTAGGGCCTCTCTGCTCTCCGCAATCACAGCAATGTCTCTTATCATGTACTTCCAAGGGCCTCAATCAGGTCTGATCGACCAGGGGGCCGGTACTGGGTCTTGTGATATGGGGGGCCCACCTTAGCACCTTCGCTTATAACCTCTGTGGCACTCACTGTGAGCCCCAGCAGCAACTAGAGCATGTTGTAATTTCAGTCATCTCACAGCCCCTAGGTTCCGGGCACCTCAATGCATTGCTGACGATACCCCAAGAACCTTTTCTTACCCCGGGGTTGCCTCTGTGAAGTACGGGCCTGTGCGGTGTCTGCTTATCTCACAGGCCCTGTCGTCCTCCACAGGGGGGAGAACCTCCACCGCCCCTGAGCCGCAACCTTGCACGGTTCCGCGGCCACTCCTGTGTCCCTGGGGCAGTTGTACCGACGGTGGTGCTCACACTCCTGGGCCTCACAGCATTCAGTGTGGAATGGAACCGAGTCTGCACCTGAGCTCCTCTATAAGGTCGATCGGCTCTGGACTGTCTCTCCAGGCGGCCTGTCCAGGAAAATAGGGGGGAGGGGTGGCACCCCACCACAACCCCCAGGCTCTGGGTCCAATGTATGGGCAGATGAGCGGCGATATGCCGGGCCATCAGTTCTTCTGCAGCATGAAAGGCGCTCCCCCCCGGTGTTACAGTGACTCACCATGGGCTGCTGTGCATCTGGCATCCCACGGTATCCTCAGCAGTCGGGCCACACAGGAGGTCACCCCGCTGTCACTCTCCAGGGCCAAGACGTGGCCCCACCCTGAAAATCAATAGTCCCTCCACCGCCAAGAGTCAGAAATAGAGCCGCTGCAGCACTGCCCGGAGCATCAAGCCAAGCCTCGTGTTATCCGGCAGTAAACAGAAACAGGAGTAAACCCGTTATCCCAGCTGAGACCGAGCAAGTATTATAACAATAAGACAATGTCTCAACTGGTATATCATACAAGGGGACTGTGCAATATTTGTATCAATCACCTAGCACAGAAAAGAGACGTGGGAGACTAAGTTAGGGTGGAAAGATTGTTATTTGCATATAGAAGCACACATTACAACTAAATTGCAGTAACCATAACAACCAAATGTGAACTGGGAGTGTTACAGTGAATAAGTGATTAGGAAAACAACGTGAGGCGGCAAAAAAAACAGTGGATCAAACGAAAGTATTTACAATCTCAAAACATTATTTTGTTATTTGCGATTGACCCTTGGGTTGCCGCAAATGGCATTGTTGAGATGACATTTTGACATCTTTAACTTAAGGTCATCATCAGGACGATGGTTACATGATTAGAGGAATGCTCTATAGAATCGGGAGGGAAGGGAGGGATAATCAGATGGAGTAAAGCCCAGACAAAGGAGGGGTAAGTAGGGGGGAGGCTGGGTGGCTGGAGAAGAGAGAGAGGGAAAAAAGGGGGGTGAAGGGAGGAGGGAGGTGGTGAGTGGTGGGAAATAAGATAAGGGAGAACAGGATAGGCGGCAGAAATTACCTGGAGGCACTAAGGGGGAGCGAAGGGGAGAGTCCAGGAGATGGATTCCACTTGTCTGGAGCAGCAGTGTAGAGTCCCTTAGGAGAAGGCAGCAATGAATGGCTGGAGTAAGATCTGTGGATTTGAAGGAAGGGAAAGAGGTGGCAGTCACTGGCAAGGGACAGCATGAATAGGCAGGGGACAGAGAAGGCTAAGGGCGGGGGCACGCGGGCGCTTAGGTCTTACCAGATCGAAGGTTCAACGCCCACGTCAATAGAAGTGGCGTAAGGATACCAGAGCAGCGCTCTGGAAAGAGGGGAAAAAAAGGGGACGAGCAGCGTTAGCCCCCCGTAATAGATAGGTAGTCTATCGTAAGTGTACGGTGCCAAGGGGAGCCATAATCTTACCTCAAAATTGACTAAAGCAGCATATGTTCCGGCATAGAATCTGACCAGATAATTTGTGATGAAGAGAGCCGGCATGAATCCGGGGGTCGGGGGATGAATGAAGTACCTCAGGCGTGCAGGACGGCAAATCCGGATATAAGCAAGCCGGCCGAGTCACCTGTTATCCAACAGCACCCGGCGCCACACGCCAAGCCCGATTCCATTGCTGGGACTCGTCAGTGCTCCCCGGAATGCATTTGCAGTGGCACCTCCGGGAATCATGTCATTCTCAGCCACCAGTGTCCAATAGGGGTAGGTAAGACCCGCTAATATGAGGAACATAGGAGCATTTTTGCGGATAATGGATGTGGTGGGCAAGAGCCATTTACAGGTCGTCCGCCATGTTGGCTCGCTTGGACAAGCCCCCTCCTTGTTCCTTTCTGATCGTGCCCCAGAATGTAACACTCCCACTTGAGCTCTGCCAGACCACTTGACATATGACTTACAAAATAGAGTTGCAACATATACTATTGAGTTTTTTCCTCTTCACCTCATTGGTCTAAGGTACTCGTGCCTTGTGGCTGAAGCCACACTAGATTCACTGGCGTAACAAAAAGTGAGGGGGCCTCCCTGAATGGTACTTAGGGGGGGGCCCTCCGGGCTCAATCAGAAGCTCTCCCGGCCAGAGTTCAGTGCCAAGGGGGCCCCTTGGAGCTAGGGCCCCCCCACACCGCGTGGGCTGCGGGGGCCTGTGTTACGCCCCTGACTAGATTAGGATCTCTTCTATCTCTACTACTCTCCTCTGATTCTGTCTTATCCTTCACACCTCAGTATGCATTCCTCCCTGTGACATATTTTGTCTTAACAATGTGTGTGTTAAGAATGTAATTCTGATCATTATTTGCTTCTTGAATGAACCCTGACTGTGAAGGATATTGCATATAGTTCTGTCCTAAGTTAATTGACTATGTCCTGCATACCTTTAACATGCTCTTAAAACTGCCTTATGTGTTGTTTGTCTGTTAAAATTGTGATACTCACATGTAAAGTGCAATGTTTTTTCGGTGATTGCGTAAAATATTTAGAGAAAAAGTATTGTGTGGACACAATATTGTGTCAAGAATATTGAGAGCAAATATATCATCAAGTTAAGTTTCTATGGGTAAGCAAACGTAAACTATACTTAACTCCACATGTATGATACATATATCTTCAGGGTACATAGATGTGGAGTTAAGAATGGCAAATCTATACTTACCTGGTTGCACCTACCTTCTCGATGTTTCGGTCCTTAATATTTTTGAAACAATATTCTGTACACTTGGTAATTTTGTACTTGCTATACTGTAAAAAAACGCCAGAAGTAAACTCATAAACAAACTCTTCACTTTAAATATGCAAAAATGTAATTTCTCTTGGAGGAGATGATTACTACGCAAGCAGAGTGTGGAATAATAGACTATTACTTCATCCTCAAGACTAAAGCAACAAAAGGTGACAGGTAAAATTGGTGCAGATATCTTAGTCTCTGGCAATTGCTAAGGACTACAATCCTGTCTGATTGTTGTTGCTCACTGAGCCACTCCAGACATAAAACAAATATATTCAAATCAGTTGTTGCCCTGCTTCAAAAGGGGAAGTCCAGTACGCGCTGCCAGTGTACTTGTTATTACGCATTCATCTCATATGGCTTACAGTTACCTTGAAAGTGGTTAGTTCTGATGGCTGTCCAGTGTGCCATTACCTCACAGCTGTTGCTTCATCCTGCCCTGGATTAGGCTGAGATAATATTAAATGTTGAACAACATTGCCATCGGAAGTGACTTCCCATAATATGAGATGACAACATCTTGGATGATGAGGAATTCCTCAGATGCTGCTTTTTTCAGTCCTGAACTGGATGTTGAGTACACTCATATGTTAACATGTGCTTGAAAAGATAGTTCCTCAAAAATACATTTCATCTTTTATATGTAAAGCCTACCTCTTAAGGTTCTGGTGTTGTATGTCTGATATATGTTTTTAAGAGTTTTATATAGCACTGGCAGGACCCAAAGGTATTAGAACTCTTTACATCAATGTATGTTCAACATCAAAATAATGAGTAGTATCAAAACTATTAAGTTGAATCAAACATTCAATGTTCTCCTCCAGAGTAAAAGGTATAGTCAGAATAATTAAGTTGAATCAAGTCAAATCAATATTTAAGCATGGGGAGGAGAAATAACAGGAGAAACAGGAGAAATAACAGGAAGGGGGTGCAAGGAGAACTGAAGGTGGAGATTGTGTCTCGATGGGTTAATGATGATTCACTTGTTGCGGTGACGGTTGAGGAGGAGATCCTTTAGATGTCTCTTGAAGTTCAAGATGGGTGGCTTTGTCCAGCTATGTACTGGTATGGAGTTCCAGATTTTCAGGGTGTTGCTCGAGAAGGAACCTGTCAGAGTTATTTGTTTGTGGGCTTTGAGCTAGGTGAGAATTAGGGTGTCTGAGCTTCTGAGGTTTCTCGTCTGTTCTGCCTTTTTGAGTTTAGAGGCGAGGTAGGTTGGTTTTCCAGTGTGTAGGGCTTTGTGGGTAGGACAAGCCATTCAGAAGCTGCAGCGATCTTCAATCAGGAGCTATGTCAGTTCTTTCAGGGCTGGGTAGATGTGGTGATATTTTTTGATTCATCAGTTGAAGGTCTGGCATATTCTATTAGTTCAAGAAAATGGGTTTCTTCTCTGTTCTGAACCATGTTTTTGTTATTAACAAAAATTATTTTGCAATACATGGAAGTCCACAATCCACGCATAAAAGTACTTCTCTAATTTACTTACAGTAGAGATATGTTGTTCAATTGTAATAGGTTATTTGATTTAAGTTAATAACTTGATTTGTAAGTAACAATCCCTAATGCCAAAGTCAGCATCTAGGGTGAAAGGAAGGTCACAGAGTAACATTACACCTGCGGTTTAAACTGGGAAAATGGGAACTAGCTTTTCCTTCTTCTGATACATGTTCTCAAAAGAACAAGTGATCAGTACTAAGGAGACAGCTACAGCAACATGTTTTTTTTCCATGCTATAGTTCAATACCGGAAAGATTGAGTTGCAACATGTTTCTTCACAATCTGCGCCACAGCATTTTTTAATCTGATTTCCATTAACTTTATGCAAACATTACTAACTGCGTTTGATATGTATATTTTATCGGGACAGATCTTGCTTCTATTCTTCATATCTGCAATGAACGTGAAAGCAAATGACAGCAGGGATTTAAGTTTTTTTGTAGGAAGAGTGAAGGTGCAACCAAGTAAGGCTCCCAGGGGGCATATTATCAAGCCCCAGCGATAATTATCACTAAGCGCACTTATCGCTAGGATAATTATCGCCGGGTAGCATGGATTTTCATCACTGAGATAGCGTGCTATTAGCAACGCTTATCTCAGAAGTGAAAAAAATCCTCGCGCTAACTGCCAAATTAGAGATTATCGCTGGAAAACCAACGATAATCTCTCGAAGTTTGGCGTTAGCTTGATGATAGGGGCTCACAAACTTAGCCATGTTATCCACCTTCCATAGGATATCATGGCTAAGTCAGGAAAATACCAGGTGTAAAAAAAGCAGCGCTAACCGCGGTTAGCGCTGCTTTTTTTTAATCACAAACAGGGTTAGCGACATACTTGATAATAGGAGAAATGTCGCTTAACAACATTTCTCCTATTATTTTTCTCTGGAACGCCCCCTTTGCATCTCATTAGAGATGCAAGGGGAAGCGTAGAGAAAAAGGGTGCTAACATGCAAATCTGCGTGTTAACACCCTGTTGCTGATAGGGAGATAATTTTATCTCCGCTTTCTTGGCTTTTAAAGCCAAAAAAGCAGAGATAAAATCCCTTGATAATATGCCCCCCAGTTTTCTGTTTTTACGGGTTTTTTACCAATAAATACAGACAGAAAACAAAGTGATTCCTGGTTACGTTTATTTTTAAAAATGGAAAAATAGAGAAAATGGGACTTCTTTTGAGTGACTGTCCATACTATCGTCATCAGTTCCAAGCCAACCGCTGGGCAGATAGATGGCATAGGCAGTTAAAAACAAGATGAGATGTTCTTAAATAACAACATATGTCAACGTCCCTTTGTAGTATATTGCTAATATTTAACGGCGGGTGTATAGTTATGTTAGATTTAGCTGCTTAATTTGGTAAAACACAGCAGGTGTATGGGCATACGTTTATCAGTTTCAATAAATGTGCAAATATACCATTTTACAACTTCATTTATTCAGAGAACTCAAAATAAATATGAATAAATACTAATATGATGGCCAAAAAAGAAATATGCATAAATACAGAGGGAAATGTTCAAAAAATAAATACCAGAAAATCGGGAGCACTTATTATAAGGAACAAAATACTCTCCGCTGCATACTGAAAAGATATTACCGTTAACCAATCAACAGTGCTCAATTTCCCAGTCTTGAAATTTGAAGGATGAAACAGCTTTGCTGGGATTTGAACTAGAATTGACCAAAAGAGAACCAGTCGCTTAGCCCATCCATCCATCTCACTGACCCATCCTGTGGGAACGTGAAGTCAGGGAGCATTTTATCGGGTAGAATAATGCTACTCTCCGACTTCATCATCCAAATGAAAGAAGAGAGAACTTTACAGAGAAGCCTCGCATTTTCACAGGCTCTTTTCAGCTGTCATTGCTTTATCTGAAATCCAGTCCCTGTGTTGACAGCATTTTTGAAGCCAATAACGTGAAAGCAATATTATTCCCTTCTGTCAGCAAATAAAGAGTTCAATAAACTGGTAAACACTGCCAAGTGCTGTGCTTCAGTTGTAGGATTTTCAAACAGATGCGTGTTGTGCCTCGCTTCTATCTGTGGCTTGCGGGTTTCTCTGGCTCCTGTGAGCGGTGAAATAATGATCCTGCCTCCTGATATATTTACTTCCCACTGCTTCTGATGTCTTTGACAAACTATGTCGTTCTATAATAGGACAGCACCCCTTGACTGGAGGTATCAATTATGTATTTGTCCGTTTCCACAAGTAAGATGCAATTGAATAGACGTGAGAGTTGTCTTTCATGAACCTAAATTTGATTCTTTGAAAACGCTGGCCCTTTGCTTTACGTTTTTATTATATTCTGGCAACGTGCAATAGCCTCATTTTATTTCCGTTAAGTTGATGCAATTTAAAATGCACGTGAAGAAGGCAGAGTCTGTTCTGAAGCCTACTTCACTACCACGGACGTCGTTTAGGGTCGCAGCTGCGACTCCTGGCTTGACCCTTGTGACCCCTGGCACTGCCTTTGGGACCTCTGGCTTTAGAGGTGTCAAAATCAGTGCCAAGAACACAGGAACGGCTCCGCATTCCTAATTTTCTGCCCGTTTTTCATTGTACTAATAGTGAATAATATTGTAATATTAGTGTAATAAAAAATGGAGCACGCCTAACTGGGATGGGACCTTGGTAAGTAAAAATGGTTCTAAATGTCATATGAGTACTTATGGGTGAGAATGTGTTTACGTGAGAGAGAGCGTGTAAGTGCGTTTGCATGTGTGAGTGAGAGTCAATGGCAGGTAGTGAGTGAGATTGAGATCCCGATATACTCCTCCTTGATGCAAGGCAACAATGTACCAAAGTAGTATTACTACCTTGCATCAAAGGGATAGGACAAGCATACATAACTGTCTACTAGGATGTTATGCATTAATTCCCTCTCTGTGCGCTGGTGCACTTTTGGAAGCCATGTGTCAACGTATACACCCTTGTGCCACAATGCAAGGGTGTGTGCATTCTGTGAAGCATAGATGTTGTCCTTTAAGTGGGGTGTGCCAGTACAAACCCTGCGCTTTAAGACTGTTTGCAACTTTGAATTCGGACTATACAGTGCAGCACACATACAAAGTTGGAAAAACTAGGAGAAAGGAAAACATTTCTGGTCGCTATGCTTGCCTCGAGGAGGTGTCATATTTTGGCACAAATTCCTGTCTACCAATGTGTGCAGATAGGGATTTGCATTAAAATGTTAACTCACAGGTGGTTGCATGGCAATACCCATCCACCAACCATGGGACTCACCCTTGATGCAAAATAATGCAAAGTAATGCAAAGCACTGCATAGCACACCTTTGCATTACTTTGAGATTCTGATTTGCGTTGTATAGTGAATCCCAATGTAATACTTTGTGCTGGGTTTGCATCACAGACGTGAAGCAAACCAGGAGCAAATCATTAGTCTACCTAGGCCTGAGTATCAGTATGAATGAGTTAGAGTACGTGAAATTAAGAGTGAATGCAAGTGAGTGATTGAGAATGAATAAGAATGAGTTTAAGGGGTGTAAGAAAGTGTGAGTGAGAATGAAAGAGTGAGAGTGAGTGAGAGTTTGAGTGTGAGAGAGTGAATATGAGCTGGAGTGCGAAGGGGAAAATGATGCCCAGAGCAACATACTGACAGCTATTCGTAGCATGGCAACACCTGCAGAAAAATACTGGCACGGGCACACCGATGGGTAATTCTTGGTATAAAAAGCACCAATGGTACATGATGGGCACTGGCATACTAGAGGTAATCCATGGCATATACGGCACCCGTGGAAAAATACTGGTATACTTGAGGAAATTATTGGGATGTGGACCCCAGTAGCAGAATTCTGTTAGCACAATAGAGTTAATTATTGGCATAAAGGTGTACAGCATGGCAGATGGGATGGTGGCAACCATAACAAAATGCTGGGACTGACATACTGAGGTAATTTTTTACATAAGGGTCACCTATGCTAAATAGATGACATAAATTGAAAAATTATGGTAGTGGCCTATTTTACACCATTTTTGACATAAGAGGGAACCCATTTAAGATTGGGGGTAATCATGATAAAACACTGGCCCCTGCACAATGGAGGCAATTTTGACATATGGGGGCACCCAAACCACATTTTGAAAAAATGGGGTAAACTCCCGGGATATGTCAGGTTTCATTGGTTTAGCACACCATGGAAGGATATGAATATATGTAATGAGTGCCTTTCAACATCTATGGCATTTTAGAAACCTTATGGAAACATTGTTATTTAAAATGCATGGATTCACCCCATTCTTTTCGAAATTTTCTTGGGTTAGAAACCCCTAAACTATGTCCCATTTATTTGCTTCGCTCAGTCCCTACATTCAGGGCAAGTAATATGCCCCCAAACATTCAAAGAACAAGTCAGCACCATAATGTTGGTGTTATGCTATTTTACTAATCACACAGTTATTATGAAACTTAAGAAATGTGAATTGTTGGGATTTCAGGGCCATGCCACATGCTTTTTCTAAAAATATTCAGGGGCAGTGGCCATATGATGTCACTTCCAGTGATGTCATTAAGGTCGAAGGGGATGGGATGTCACTTCCGCTATTCCTGGCATTTTGGTGAATCAACGCCCATGCTGACTTCAAGGCTATTTAGACCCTGGTGATAGCAAGAGTCTAACAGCTAGATTCATGAAAGGGCCGTTTTGCGAGTCTTTAATAGCGATTCATAAGGAATCGCTATTAAGGACTTGCAAAACGGGATTCATGAAGGAATTGCTAAATAAATTGCGATTCCTACACATTCCTTATTTGCGATTAGAAAATTGCTAATCGCAAATAAGGAATAACTCCCCATTCATTCCTATGGGCCTTTGCTAATCGCAAACAAGGATGCGATTTCAAGGGTGCAGGGGTGTCCAAAGGATACCCTGTAGCACCCCTGAAATGTGAATTTACACTGATGTTGTGCACACACATGTCCAAAGGACATGTGTGTGTGTAACATGCAACTTACAAAAATGCATTTAAATGCATTTTTCTAAGTTTTAGCTATTTACCACAAGGTTTGACTTCGTGGTAAATAGCGGTCCTAAATTGCGAGTTCGCAATTTCAAAATGGTTCATGAATTGCATTTAAGGAATCTCAAATAGAGATTCCTTAAATGCAATTCCTCGCAAATGTGCGAATTCTTTATTAGCGAATTTTGCATTTGGGATGATGAATCCCAAATGCAAAAATTGCACTCGCAAAGGCCACTAACATTAACAGTTCATAACTAATGTTCTGTGTAGACAATTGTAGACTCAATTCTTTGACAAATACTGATGCTCATGCCTAACGGCTAGGGCGGTCGACCTCGAATGTGGGGAACTGGGTTCGAATCTCAGCAATGACGCTGAACATCCTGTGATTCTGGGCAAATCACTTATTCTCCTCGCGCCTAACAAAAACGAATGTGTGTCCTCATGTAACATAACTGGTGCTATGTAAAGCGCTCTTATACCCGGTTACGCGATATATGAAACTCTGTAAAAAAAAAAAACCTTAATGCTGATTGACAAGTAAGTGGCTACCATTTACAAGAGTAGTTTCCAGTTATCAGTGTGTACTGCATGAATTATCTAATGTGTGGGGCAGGAAGTCAGAATTATACCACAAAGGGTCACTTAATGATTAATTAGTACCAATGAATTCAAGACTGCACCTGTCACTGTCAGAGTTTGGTTAAAAAGGCCTTGTCTGGCTAATATGGAAGTATTTGCTGTTGTATAACTAGATGAAATTGTTGTCTCATCATCAGTGCTACCTAAATAGACCAGTTGCACTGGCACGTAAGACCATTACTTTTGTTCCTGGAACCTCATTTATTGTGACTGGGGAAAAAGACCTGAGGTTGGAGACCCTGTGGCTGATAATCACATCACCAGCGAACATGCCCAGCCTGTTTGCATAATTTTTCCATCTAGAGATCAGTCCAAAAGAATCTAATGGTTGTTTGACAGAATATTGTGAATATAATTCCAATTAAAAAATACATTTTCCTAAACAACAGTACTGAAAGTGTTGGACTACGGAGGTGTTTATTATTTCTACTCCATTCTAAGCAACAGTAGGGAAAGTGTTGGGCTGAGGAGGGAGTAGATTTACAATTCCCACCCTAATCTAAGCAACAGTAGAAATAGGTTGGGAATTGAAAGGTTTACATTTACTCACTCCACCCCAAGCAGCAGGTGAGAAAGTTATTTCCACGTACACAACAAACAATGAAATTGGGGTCTGAGGGCGAGTTTACCGACCAGCCAGGTGCATGCCCCGAATTACAGTATCAACACAACAAAGTACACCTGGGGGTCACAAAAATATGGTCAAACCAGAGTGGATCAAAACACCAATGCTACACAAAAGACACCATTGAAGACTTTATCCGTGTGAGTGAGACGCGGGCCACGTTGAGGCTCAAGAGCATCTGGAGAAATGATTTCCATCAGAAGCCACACTGTACCGCCCTTTTTCTCATCATTTGGATTCTCCTCACCCAGGAGACAGAACGGCCGGTCAGATGTTACCGTGACCGAAGTGTGTGAGGTAAGGGATGTTTAAATGGTACACAAGAATACATTAAACGTGGCAACTGTAAAGGCAGTGTTGTAGTGATAAAGCGGTGATAAGTGAAGGAAAATATAAAATTAGGTGATTAGGTGGACAAACAACATTTATTAGTGTCCCCCAATCCCTAAGAATTAAAAAGCAAGTGTGAGTGCGGGTTTCAAAAAATCACCGCGCTCAGTATTGGTCAACATGTTTCTGCATTATACTGAACCTAGTTTCAAAATGCATTCTTCAGGACCGAATGGTAAAAACACTGCTAATAGGATTAAAGAAAATAAAACCTGACCTTCAGGTATATACTCAACCGTATACTGTTGCGTCACACGGTATTCAATCCACACGATAAGACAAACAAAATAAAGAAAAAGAACATGAAAAAGTCACATTCCTATGAATAAATACTGTGATGAATGCACATTTCACATGTATAAAACACATATTGCCAGCTGGCAAAACTCACCCAAATTTGATGGTTGAGAGGCTTCACCCCACCTGGCTACAGCGCAGGTATGAGGAGCACCGCTCTATAAAGAATTCATAAGTAATTTCCTTAGAGCGCGAAAATGAACAGATACACGAGTTCACAATATGGCCATAAGCGTCCCACACGGTCCACACAGTCAAAATGCGGACCAGCCCACTCGCACTCAACCCCACTCGTCAGATATTGGCAGACCAGGTATAAATAGAATTAACTGAGGTATCAATGGCTCAGAAATTCGAGCGTGTCAGCTTGTAAATACACTGCCCAAAATTAAAAAACCACGCTGGTGGTATAGATATTCAGCGCGATCTCAAACAGGCAGCCAGAGTTGCAATGCGCCAAACCTGACGATCGCTTGATCAGTATCTTTCTGCGCGTTCACAAGTAGACGCCCAACGCGCACAAGACAGGCTAGCGCTCCCTTACCTGTCCGTCGGTGTCTCCTGGCAGTCTACTGTACTGCTTGGGGGGGCACCGATGTGTCTTCCAAATGGATAGATATGCACTTCCTCGTTGTGCAAGCGAGGGGGCGATCACGTGATGGGATCACGTGATCACAGGCATGCTGGGATATGTAGTCCCACGCACAAAGAATGCAAAAAGTGCGTTAATTAGGCTACAAGACAGGTCGGGCTATGCGCCAGTCATGAATACGGACCAAAGCCAATTAGTTAGTCATGACCCCCACCAAGAATGATTGTTTGGCAAATGGGGTTAGGTTTATAGAGGTACAGAAAAAATGGCGAAAACCCATACGATCACTATTCCAGAATACAAGTTCAGGCCTCACAAGGACATCCAGGGAATGGGTTCGTTGAGTCCCTCCTTGTCACTGTTAAGGCGATACACCCACTTCTGTTCGATTTTGAAGAGAAACCTGCTGATGTCAGTACAGGATAGGGGTATTTGAGGTTGTTCTAGGACCGTCCAACAGAAGTCTTCAGGACCGTGTCCCTTCTCCAGGAAGTGTGCGGTGAGACGGGTGGCTTGTTTCTTACACCGCACTGTGCTTTTATGTTCTTGTAACCTTGTCCTGATCTTCCGGGTGGTCATACCGACGTATCGCAATTGGCAAGGGCAAGTAATTTGATATATCAAATTGCTGCTGTTGCAGTTAGTGAACCTTTTCTGTGTCCACGGGCGATTAGTCCCGATATCGACCTCGGTCGATTTCTTGGTTTGGGGACAAACACTGCACGCCCCGCATGGATGGTGTCCAGAAACTGGAGGTAGGTCCCACAGCGTCCCCACTTGCCTGGGTTCTTTATTACGCGGGCGCGTGTGGACCAATTGATCTTTTAGGTTCTGTCCTCTTTTGAAGGCGAAAATGGGTAAAGCGATATCATCGTTCCCAGTCTTCAAGATAGACCAATGTTTTTTTATGATTTTCTGCACCTGATTCGAGCGGGTATTAAATGTATTAACAAAGGCAATGCGATTTGTCTTGTCTTTTGGTGGCTGTATTTCTAGTAGAGACTCTCTATTATTGTTGGACGCCCTCTTCCTTGATTGCCTGATGATCTTTCTCGGGTAGTTCTTTTCACTCAGTTGGATTTCTAAGTTTTTTGAGTGAATATCAAAGGTTTCCTTGCTAGAACAGTTCCTTTGTACCCTCAGAAATTGCCCGAAGGGCAAATTGTCCCTTAGAGCCCGGGGATGACAGCTGTCATACCTTAGTAGGGCATTTCTGGCCATCGGCTTACGGTAGAGTTCCGATTGAATGCCATTAGTAGTGGCATGTAACCTCAGATCCAAAAAGGCCAGAGATGTTCTACTATGTTCAATAGTGAACTTCAGGTAGGCATTCTTTCTATTCAACCAGTCATGGAACAGTAGTAGATCTGCTTCAGTGCCCCGCCACACCACCAAAATGTCGCCAATGTATCTTTTCCATATATACAATGACGAAAGGTATGGATTGGTTGCCTTCAAAACCTCTTGCTGCTCGAAGTGATGGACATAGAGGTTCGCCAGGCTCGGCGCAAAAACGCTGCCCATGCTGGTCCCTGACGTTTGCAGGTAGATGGTGTCCTCAAAGCGGAAATAATTTTCTTTCATGGCAATTTCAGCCAGATGCATGATGAAGCTCGTGGGCGTAATGGATTGAAGATCACTCTGTTCTAATAGTGCGCCTACCACTTCTAGGGTCTCAGTTTGGGGAATGGACGTATAGAGGGACTCTACGTCAAATGATACTAGGATGTCAGTTTCAGTGTTGTATTGTATTGTGGGTAATAGTCTAAGGACATCCTTTGTATCCTGCAGGAAAGTAGGCATCGCTCTGACCATAGGGTTCAAAAAATGATCAACAAAAGTTGAAAGCGGTTCCAAGACAGACCCAATTCCAGAAATTATCGGCCTGCCCGGTGGCGGCCGCTGAGGTTTGTGCACCTTTGGAAGGCAGTAGAAATAAGGAATTACAGGGTATTTAGTGATCAGGTATTGTCCTTCTTGGGGCGTTATCCACCCCTCACCTGTTGCTTCCTCTACCAAGTTGTTAATTTTGGTTTGTAATTTCTCTGTCGGATCCTCTCTCAATGGGAGATATGACCTCTGATCACTTAGTTGCCGGATGCACTCATTCCGGTATGTCTCAGTATCTAAGATTACTATCGCTCCACCCTTATCGGCAGGCTTAATAGTAATCTTGTCATTAGATGTTAACAGACGTAGAGCAAGCTGTTCGTCTTTGGGGAGGTTCATAAAAGGTCTGGTCTCTGTTTTATAGATGCGATTGATATCACTCTCCACTGCAGCTTCAAATGTCATCACCTTCGGCGGTAGGGCGGCGGTAGGTGGATTGAAATTGGAGGGTTTCCTTAGTCCAGTGTTATTATCCTCGGGGGCAGTACTTATTTGTTTCGAGTTAGAAAAGAAATAATGTAATCTTATTTTGCGAAAGAACTTTGCAAGTTCGATTTGTGCCACGAAAGGATCCCCCTTCTGGGTAGCCACAAAACCCAAGCCTTTGTTAAGGAGACGCTCCTCAGTAGTGGAGAGTGTATGTGAACTTAGGTTCATTACGAGGCTTGTTGGTTGCTGGTCCCTGCAGTTTCCTGCGGGACTTTCTTTCCGCTGCGGAGAGTTTTCGGTTGTTGAGGATCCTCCGTGTTCCAATGCACTTGTGGTGTCGTGGTTCCTTGTCTCCTCCTGCCCCTGCCTCGTCTCGGGCCGGGTGAGGGGTGGATAACGCCCCAAGAAGGACAATACCTGATCACTAAATACCCTGTAATTCCTTATTTCTACTGCCTTCCAAAGGTGCACAAACCTCAGCGGCCGCCACCGGGCAGGCCGATAATTTCTGGAATTGGGTCTGTCTTGGAACCGCTTTCAACTTTTGTTGATCATTTTTTGAACCCTATGGTCAGAGCGATGCCTACTTTCCTGCAGGATACAAAGGATGTCCTTAGACTATTACCCACAATACAATACAACACTGAAACTGACATCCTAGTATCATTTGACGTAGAGTCCCTCTATACGTCCATTCCCCAAACTGAGACCCTAGAAGTGGTAGGCGCACTATTAGAACAGAGTGATCTTCAATCCATTACGCCCACGAGCTTCATCATGCATCTGGCTGAAATTGCCATGAAAGAAAATTATTTCCGCTTTGAGGACACCATCTACCTGCAAACGTCAGGGACCAGCATGGGCAGCGTTTTTGCGCCGAGCCTGGCGAACCTCTATGTCCATCACTTCGAGCAGCAAGAGGTTTTGAAGGCAACCAATCCATACCTTTCGTCATTGTATATATGGAAAAGATACATTGACGACATTTTGGTGGTGTGGCGGGGCACTGAAGCAGATCTACTACTGTTCCATGACTGGTTGAATAGAAAGAATGCCTACCTGAAGTTCACTATTGAACATAGTAGAACATCTCTGGCCTTTTTGGATCTGAGGTTACATGCCACTACTAATGGCATTCAATCGGAACTCTACCGTAAGCCGATGGCCAGAAATGCCCTACTAAGGTATGACAGCTGTCATCCCCGGGCTCTAAGGGACAATTTGCCCTTCGGGCAATTTCTGAGGGTACAAAGGAACTGTTCTAGCAAGGAAACCTTTGATATTCACTCAAAAAACTTAGAAATCCAACTGAGTGAAAAGAACTACCCGAGAAAGATCATCAGGCAATCAAGGAAGAGGGCGTCCAACAATAATAGAGAGTCTCTACTAGAAATACAGCCACCAAAAGACAAGACAAATCGCATTGCCTTTGTTAATACATTTAATACCCGCTCGAATCAGGTGCAGAAAATCATAAAAAAACATTGGTCTATCTTGAAGACTGGGAACGATGATATCGCTTTACCCATTTTCGCCTTCAAAAGAGGACAGAACCTAAAAGATCAATTGGTCCACACGCGCCCGCGTAATAAAGAACCCAGGCAAGTGGGGACGCTGTGGGACCTACCTCCAGTTTCTGGACACCATCCATGCGGGGCGTGCAGTGTTTGTCCCCAAACCAAGAAATCGACCGAGGTCGATATCGGGACTAATCGCCCGTGGACACAGAAAAGGTTCACTAACTGCAACAGCAGCAATTTGATATATCAAATTACTTGCCCTTGCCAATTGCGATACGTCGGTATGACCACCCGGAAGATCAGGACAAGGTTACAAGAACATAAAAGCACAGTGCGGTGTAAGAAACAAGCCACCCGTCTCACCGCACACTTCCTGGAGAAGGGACACGGTCCTGAAGACTTCTGTTGGACGGTCCTAGAACAACCTCAAATACCCCTATCCTGTACTGACATCAGCAGGTTTCTCTTCAAAATCGAACAGAAGTGGGTGTATCGCCTTAACAGTGACAAGGAGGGACTCAACGAACCCATTCCCTGGATGTCCTTGTGAGGCCTGAACTTGTATTCTGGAATAGTGATCGTATGGGTTTTCGCCATTTTTTCTGTACCTCTATAAACCTAACCCCATTTGCCAAACAATCATTCTTGGTGGGGGTCATGACTAACTAATTGGCTTTGGTCCGTATTCATGACTGGCGCATAGCCCGACCTGTCTTGTAGCCTAATTAACGCACTTTTTGCATTCTTTGTGCGTGGGACTACATATCCCAGCATGCCTGTGATCACGTGATCCCATCACGTGATCGCCCCCTCGCTTGCACAACGAGGAAGTGCATATCTATCCATTTGGAAGACACATCGGTGCCCCCCCAAGCAGTACAGTAGACTGCCAGGAGACACCGACGGACAGGTAAGGGAGCGCTAGCCTGTCTTGTGCGCGTTGGGTGTCTACTTGTGAACGCGCAGAAAGATACTGATCAAGCGATCGTCAGGTTTGGCGCATTGCAACTCTGGCTGCCTGTTTGAGATCGCGCTGAATATCTATACCACCAGCGTGGTTTTTTAATTTTGGGCAGTGTATTTACAAGCTGACACGCTCGAATTTCTGAGCCATTGATACCTCAGTTAATTCTATTTATACCTGGTCTGCCAATATCTGACGAGTGGGGTTGAGTGCGAGTGGGCTGGTCCGCATTTTGACAGTGTGGACCGTGTGGGACGCTTATGGCCATATTGTGAACTCGTGTATCTGTTCATTTTCGCGCTCTAAGGAAATTACTTATGAATTCTTTATAGAGCGGTGCTCCTCATACCTGCGCTGTAGCCAGGTGGGGTGAAGCCTCTCAACCATCAAATTTGGGTGAGTTTTGCCAGCTGGCAATATGTGTTTTATACATGTGAAATGTGCATTCATCACAGTATTTATTCATAGGAATGTGACTTTTTCATGTTCTTTTTCTTTATTTTGTTTGTCTTATCGTGTGGATTGAATACCGTGTGACGCAACAGTATACGGTTGAGTATATACCTGAAGGTCAGGTTTTATTTTCTTTAATCCTATTAGCAGTGTTTTTACCATTCGGTCCTGAAGAATGCATTTTGAAACTAGGTTCAGTATAATGCAGAAACATGTTGACCAATACTGAGCGCGGTGATTTTTTGAAACCCGCACTCACACTTGCTTTTTAATTCTTAGGGATTGGGGGACACTAATAAATGTTGTTTGTCCACCTAATCACCTAATTTTATATTTTCCTTCACTTATCACCGCTTTATCACTACAACACTGCCTTTACAGTTGCCACGTTTAATGTATTCTTGTGTACCATTTAAACATCCCTTACCTCACACACTTCGGTCACGGTAACATCTGACCGGCCGTTCTGTCTCCTGGGTGAGGAGAATCCAAATGATGAGAAAAAGGGCGGTACAGTGTGGCTTCTGATGGAAATCATTTCTCCAGATGCTCTTGAGCCTCAACGTGGCCCGCGTCTCACTCACACGGATAAAGTCTTCAATGGTGTCTTTTGTGTAGCATTGGTGTTTTGATCCACTCTGGTTTGACCATATTTTTGTGACCCCCAGGTGTACTTTGTTGTGTTGATAAAGTTATTTCCACTCCAGTCTGAGCAAAGGTAGGGAAAGTGCTAGACTTCGGAGGGTTTAGATTTTCTATTCCCACTTCAGTTTAAGCAACATTAGGGAATATTAAGGAGTTTGGAAGGATTACATATAACATTCCAATAATATTTGTACACAAACTTTAAATACATAATGTTAGACCTGTCAGCCCTCTGGGTGTTCCCTACCATTTATTTATTTATTTTGTCCCCTTTGGCCTCTGAACGCTTTCCATTTTTATGTTCACTAGAATTTTTAGTGTTGTCCTAGGGGGTTAGGTGTTACCTTGTCCTTGTCATATTTATTTCTTTTTCCTTGAGGCCTAGTCACCCTCATAAAATGGGGGCAATAGAGACACAAAATGGTGGCTTGTAACTGCCACATTTTTACCTCAGGATCTAGAGCCATAGGGTTGAATGAGAAGACTCTAGAACCTTCTGGCTGATTCTGGTAGCCAGGGTCCAGCCTATAAAAGGCCAGAACCAAGGCGGCTATTTTGAGAAGAGTGAGAAGTGACCAGAGAGAGGGAGGGGTGGAACTGGTGAGGAGAGAGGTGACTTAGTGAGGAGGTCAGCGCGCTATAAGGGGTTAGATCGAGCTGTGGGCCGGCTGTGCTCCTATTCTGATGTGACCCCTCTTGGGCTGACCAAGCCCTACCAACGCAGAATTATATCTAAAATCCAGAAGACCCCCATTATACCCTCAATGCCTCTTGGATCGCTAACTGTGTGACAACTGAGGAGCTGACGAGAACTTACTCTGAAGGGACGTCCACGGCAGCAGTGAACCTAGATTCTCCCTTTGAACTGTTAGGAGACAATTTATTAGAAGTGCTGTGAGCCAAGCTATCGTGATCGCAAAGCGTGAGGAAAAGAGGACTCACTGTGTAAGGAAGTGGCGGAGTCAGCTGGTAACCCTTCTGTGAGGAGTTGCCCTCTGCGGCGTGAATTCCTGTTGCGGTAGCAGCGGGGCACAGCGGAGTCTCGTTGGATGCCAGAGGGATCCCGAGGTGACGTCGGAGAAGGCGTGGAGAACGCGGAAGAAGGACAGAGGAAGGCGGAGCCTTGGAGCAGGAAGCCAGCGGTGGCGCCGGGGGAGGCGGACCAGCGCTGGAGGAGGCCGAGCGGAGGTGGAGCTATCGCGGGTGGAGCCATCGACGTGAGGCCTGCTTAACTTCAATCACACGCCGCTACAGGACCACGGAGAGAGGAATGCCTGAACCCTGCTCCGTGGAAGGCAAGTTGAACCACTCCTCAGCGGAGCGGAGCCAGATTCCGAACTGCCCAGAACTCGAGTGTTACCTCACCAGAACTGAAGTAAGCTGGGAAATACTTGGGGAGAGGGCGGAGGCACGAATGATCTGACCCGTGCTTTGAGGTGTGATGAGCTGGGGTTTTAGGCTGTGACAACCGGGCCTGAGTGCCGTAAAGCCGTGCAGCAGCAACGCGAACAGTATTCCCTAGGAATTCGAACTATTCACTCCTTGAACTGCGGTGCTTAAAGGGGAATGAACTTGAAGTGGGAAAGAGCTTTGGTTAAGTTGTGCAGACACTGAAGTTCGAGATCAAGGGGCTGAACTAAAGTTCAGGGAATAACCTTATGTTGTATATTCCGGGCATTGAAATGTTCGTATGGTTGCCAGATCATAACCTGTAGGAGTAAGATAATTCAAGTAGAAAAAGGGAAGTGTTTGTATAACCTGCCTGTTCTTTTCTAGAAGCGCAGCTGTTTTAGTTGGTGGCAAATGTGAAGAAGGGGGACAGGTACTGGGCAACTGTGATCTCTGGCTCTTATTGACCCTGAATGCCCAAGGGTAATGTATAAGCTAGTTCCTCTTAGGAAAGCATTATTCTGATTATCCTCTGCAATTGTACTGTAATCCTAGTTCTTGAAGAAGGAAGATAAAGGTTACATTCTAGGACCCCTTCCTATTGAGAAAAAAGAGTAACAAGAAATGTAATGTGAAATTTGGTAAATGTCAATACTTGACTGAGGAGATAACTGTTGTACTGAAGTGAAAAACCTGCAGAGAAACAAAGAGATACTAAAGATAATTTTTATAAAAACAGCTCGTATTTTTCCAAACTGGTGTAGAGTCATTCTTTTGGGTGGATGGGCGCTGAGTTACTGTATGTGGTGTGATGCAAGCGTACACAATGTGCCTTGGAGTTTAGTCTTACCCACTCTGTGCCAGGCTACCCTATGTGGACTGTTAACCCCAGGTCTAACACATAATGACAGAAAACTAATAAATCATGCTATATATAAAAACTAAACACTATATAATTGAGAAAAAAGTAATATAAACAAATAAAAATAAACCTTCACATTAATAAAAATAAAAGTCATTTTCAAACCTACAAAAACCATACAAAAAATTAAATTAAACAATATTTATTTTACAATATTACTTAGATACAATGAATGCAATTTAAAAAATAATACATGTAGCAAACTTTAATATGAAAAAACCTACAAATATATTAATAAATAGCTAATGTAAAACCAATAATAATTAAACTAATAGTAAACCATTAAAATATACCTAATTAAGTATCAATTACCCAATTAAATATTAGGAATAATTATTTTAAAATATTATAACTTCAACAACTTCCCACCCCACACACATATAAACCCAATAACCTGCTAATAAAATATTTATAATTTACTAAAAATACAAAATATTGTATACAGAAAAATAAAAAAATTAGAAGGAAAATGTAAAATAATTAAGCAATTAGACAATTTGCATATTGAACAGCCAATTAAAATGTAAATGTACAATTAAAAATTAATTAAAATTAAAATGAAATAAATACAAATTTAATTAACTTTATACCCTATTCCCCTACAAACTCACCAACATACACCTCCTACTGCCTCCAGCAATGCCACCCCCTTGCAATGCATTTACAACGAGCTTCAGAAATGCTCTGTAACAAAATCAGCTCCATATACAGTAACTTCTACCCTAAACTGAACCCTGTCACCTTCTCAGCTCAACTTCCTATCACTGCTGAAGAACAAACTGTGACCTCAGGGCTCACCATCTCCACCATCGAAACTGCTGCTACCATGAAAACCATCTACTCGAGGCCCCATTTGATCCTTGCCCTACCATGCCTTCTCAAAAACCCCTGCTGATCAGCACAGCACTAAGACCATCCTCAACACCTCTCTTGTCTCAGCTTCATTACCAGACACAACCGGAAACATGGCACTGTCACATCTCTGCTCAAGAAACCATCTACTGACCCTACCATGCTTTCCAAATACAGACCCATCTCTCTGCTTTCGTACCTCACAAAGGTCTTAGAGAAATAAATTAACCAACACTTCACCAATCAACTCAGGAACCACTGGTTTGTTGAGGCCACACAATCTGGACTCAGGCCCAACTTTAGTACACAAACAGAACTCATCCCTGCCACATATGAAATACGCATGATACTTGACAGAGGAGTCATGGCAGCTCTCATTCTCCTTGATCTCTAAGCAGCATTCAACACAGTCTCACACCCCATCCTCATCAGGTGCCTGCATGTGATTGACATCCAAGGATCCACTTTCTAATGGATCTGCTCAGTAATGGATAGAACACAAACTGTCAGCCTGGCACTATACCACTCGGAAGCTGCAGACTCATCTGTGGAGTGCCTCAGGGATTCATTGCTCAGCCCCACCCTCTTCTATGCACAGATGATCCCTCTGGCCAACATCATCTGTGTAAATGGCATCAACTTTCCTCTCCAAAGGAAATGCCATGCAACTGATACTCTCTCCCTTAGACAATACCCCCAAAACAAGAATCAAGTTCACCGCCTGCACATCTGAAGTCGCTGTACTGGAACATCTTTTGGTTCCAAATTGTGAATGCAGGGTGAATATTTCTGCTTTGTGTGCACCACCCTTATTTCTCTTGATACAATGTGTTAAATTACCAGTTGAGCACTGAGTTAATTCCCACCTTTCACCCTTCCTTTTAGCTATGTCCAAAGTAGCTAACTGGATGAAAGCCATCTGTCTCAAGCTTAGCACTGACAGATAGAAGTATTGATCTTCATCAAGTACACCTCACCATGTAACATCAACTGGTGGCCGGCTGAACTTGAACTCACACCCTGCAATCAAGCCTGGACCCACAAAATCATCAACGAGAGAAAAGTTGACATGAACAATTAAATCAACACATTCCCTGTGCCCTGATTTCATACAGTGACGATGCTGAACATCTTCAGATGACTCCCATGCAACACTAGAAAAAAACTTCACTCATGCCCTAGTCACCTGCAAGTTGGACTTCAAGAACACCCTCTATGCCAGGATCACAAAGTAACTCACCAGAAGACTACAAACCATCCTGATACACAAACAAGCTCATTTCAAGCTCATCACACACACATTCAAGGCAATACACAACTTTGACCACACCTGCCTTGAAATGTCTCATCTCCTTACACAAACCACCCAGACATCACTATACCACAGGACCCCTACTTACACACATCCTGTGCATACACAGAATTAGGTCAGGGGGAAATGTTGCTTTCTTACATCGCTTTTAAATCATAGGCTGAGCTCCTACATCACAACAGAGCCTCCACCTTTTGTCTTGAAATCTGCAAGAATCTGAAGACCTGTCCTTTGAAGAGTGATAGTGTGCTTCACAAATATACAGAACATAACCTAACATGCACCTAATATATAAAAAAATGTAATGTTTTATTTTCAATTTTGTTACATGTGGGTCCAAGTGCAAACATCCACCTGATAGCAACCCTAAGCTTGGCCAGAAAAAGCACCAACTGAGCAAATCTATATCACACCCTACCATCCTTGGGGCATGGGAAGAGGCCCAACAGACAATGTTAAGTCTTGATGTCTAGGTCATTACTGGTAGTCCATTGTAGGTGGCTGATCACCTTTTGCCAATACTCGGTTAAAATGCCACAACTCCAAATCATGTACGGGTGGCGTAGATTTTATTAAGTCTCATAGGTGCTAGGTACACGAAATGCAGGACATAAAAGTGAGCCAATTTGAAATGAGTATCGCAGGACACTTTGTTCACCAGGGCACAAGTCATATTCCATTCTGTGTCAGTGATGTGCTCTAGTAGATGAGTTGCCCAACCACCCCACGAGCGAAAGTCAACTTGTGGTTGGTCCTCCTTTAGGGCCCAGTATATATGGGACACCAATTGCCCAGAAGATCCAACTTCCAGGATTACTCCCAGCATACAGGCCTCTCACGGTGTAGACAGGAAGCCAAGCCAAAGTCCCCTTACCGCCCTAGTCAGGGCTGCAAACTGCAAGAACTGTCTCTGCCCCACTACAAACATCTCCTGCGCTTCTTGAAAGGTACGACAATTATCAGCCAGGTAGAGATCTCCAAGCAACTCACAAGCCCCTTCCCTCCACATGGCAAAGGATAACATGTGGCTTAGGTACGCAAATTGGAGTACCAGCACTATTGAGAGTTTCCTGGAAACAGTGGCGTAGGGAACACCCTTCTGATGGCTCCCCCACATGCCTGAGTGACTTGTTGAGCAACAAATGGGTGAGATTTATACACAGTGAATCAGCCATCAACATGGATGACAGGTGTGCCTCACCCAAGGCTACTGCTATGAGATGCTTCTCCCCGTTATCTCATTTCATACACTATCTTGCCTGTGTTGTGACTGTGATGCCTGGTAATACAGCTCGAGGTACAATAGTCCCAGACCCCCTTGTGCAGAGTCTAGCATAAGAATATGTATGCCACCCTGCTGTGCTTACTGGCCCAGATTAGGTCCACCAGTAGGCTATCAAGTTCCTTGAAGGTGCAGTGTAGAATTAAACATTGCAAGTTCTGGAATATATACAAACATCCCAGGAGTGACACCATTTTTGCCAGGGAGATTCTACCCGCTATCCACAGCAGCAATGTATGCCAAAATGCCTCCAAAGCTCGCAGCTCAGCTTGTACCCTACCCATGTTGAGGGAGCGCTGCAAATGTCACTTGGATCCCCAAATATCTAAACACCTGCAGCTCCCATCGCAGCCCGATCGGTAGCAAGTCTTACAGAGGCCTACCCTCCAGTCTTGCCAGAGGGAATATTAATGATTTACTTTGATTTAAATGGAGGCCAAATATCCCACCAAATCCTCACAGTTCCTTCAGAAGGAGCTGCACCAAGATCTCAGGCTGTTGCAGGTAGGCAAGGGTGTCTTCAGCGTATAAAGAAACCAGATGATCTGTCACTCCCACACATATGGCCTTCTCCACAAGTCAGCCTGCAAGCAGATTGCTAGTGACTCCACTGTCCATGCAAACAGTAATGAGAAGAGTGGGCAACCTTGCCTTATACCTCGCTCTATAGCCCAGGTGACAGAGACCCTTGCTGAGTGGCTCACATAAATCAGGGAGACCCGTTTGACAAATACAGGGCTGAATGCCATCCACTTCACTACCTCCCAGAGGTATCAATAACCCTCTCAATATCCAAAGCAATCAATGCTCCCTCTCGTATCGAACCCCATACGGAGTACATAGCATAGTTTACTCTAAGCATTTTCATATAGGTGCTATGTTGCAGGATGAAACCACATTGATCGTCATGGACCAAGTGGGGCATCACTGTCTTCAATTGATTAGCTAGGGCCTTCACTAGTACTTTAACATCAGAGTTGATCATAGACAACGGACAATGTGAGCCCATTTTCACCGGGTTTTGCTCTGCTTTAGCAACCTAATAATAATAGCCTCCTGCATAGACCTCAGCAGTCTGCCCAACTGTTGGACCTCCTGAAAAACCTCCAAGAGCCAGCCAACCAGCAAACCCGTATAGCTCTGATAAAATTTGAAAGGGTGGCCACCCATGCCTGGTGTCTAATATATAAATTATTAATACAGATATAAAAAATTAAATATGCATTAAAAGTAATAAATGACACTTGTATTTTTTTCACGTACTGATTCAAATAAACATTTAATTTACAATAAAAAATTATCAACATTGAATGCAAATTATTTTTAATTTAACTTTCTTTCCACCCACGCCCCTAATTCCCCAACAACACACAGCTACATAATAAATTACCGATCAAATATAAAATTAATACTTAAAATTCTAATATATAATTCAAAAAACTAAACAGCAATTATACTAACACCTAAAATGTATATATTCACTAAAACACAAAAAATAAATAAAAAATATTTATTGCAACTATGTTACTGTAAGGGATGGTACACCAAAATAAAATGATGTTCCTACCTTCGACATTCGGTTACTCAACATTTTTACACTGACAATATTTTTTACATGATATTTATGTCACATTATATTAAAAATCCAATATTTTTGTCATTCATTGAACTCAACACTTATCAGCTCAAATACTGGATCACATACAAAATGTATCTAATGCTGTGGTTCCACCACACCAAATGAACAAGTTAGACCCAATTGTGATGCTCTTGCAAATTGTTCTGAATTGTCTACATCCTCTAAGAAAGATAGCATTTAGCTCTCTGATATATGAACATATAGTGGTACCTAATTCTACTGATAGAACATACGCATTCAGGATTGAGTTGTTTGCTAAAGATACTCAGAGAGTGCCGTTAAGGCTGAAATATTTTAGTTGAGATGTATCACATTTTTACTCAACTGCTAACTCAGCAACTAAAAGTCTAGTGCCTTTCTGGAAGCAGTAACAAGGGCTAGACATTGAAGCTGCTACTCTTCATTTCAGTATTTACTATATATGAGTAAACCTTCATTACCTTCAAAGAGTAAACCTTGGCAGCTTGTTCTTGTTACACCCTGCGAGTTAAATCTTATAAACAAGGGGGCATATTATCAAGGAGAGGCGATACATTATCGCCGCTTTTATCGGCAGGAAACTGCTGATAAAGCGTCGATAATGGCCTTGATAATATGCTCTATGAATTCCAATCGAAGCCCATGTTAGATGTGTTCACAGAGCATATTATCAAGGCCATTATCGCCGCTTTATCGGCAGTTTCCTGCCGATAAAAGAGGCGACAATGTATCGCCTGTCCTTGATAATATGCCCCAAGGTTCTTGGCATCCCAGTGAAATGCACGGCAGTATCCCGCACGTGGGGATCTCAATAAAACTGTCAATACTTCTCACAAGGGATGCTGAGCACCACTGAGTACTCTGGGTCTCGGAGTTCATGCCTAATAATGTATTTATACTTTTGCTTTTTGAATTAAAAATGGACTTGCTGCAGTTCCCACAAGAACACTATGGGTTTTACTAAGGGGCTTATTACGACTTTGGCGGTCTTCCAACGGGAATACGAGTGGGAGCCAAGGCTGTGGTGAGCCCATCTGCCAGATTATGAGTTTAATCTAGGGTTGGCGGGCAGTGCGGAGGCAATATGACAGCAGTGGCTGCGTTAGGCTCATAGGAGAAATTTAACAGCATACGGCTGCCATGAGAGGGCCTCCAGCAAGCTTCTACATGGTGTGGCATGCACAATGTCGTGCATGCCACACAGCAGGAACTAGGGTGCAATACCAGGGGGGCACAACATGTTACCCCCGCATGCACCCCCTGGCTCCGATTCAGCCCCTAACCTGCATGTCTGACACCCTTTTCATGACTGGGTACCTGCCATGAAAAGAATATGCAGGTTGTAATATACTTGCTGGTGATGGCATTGGCACTGCCAGCATATTCAGGCCCCTTTATGCACTGCCAACACTGTGGGATCCTGGATCCCGGCAGAGGCAGCAGTTCGGTGGCAGACCCACTGCCACCATCCTAATACAGTGGGCAGACCCACAGTGGTGGTGGTGGTTGGACCGCCACAGCAAGTAAGGGTGTCCCAGAACCGCCAAACTAGTAAGTAGGCCCTCAGAGTCAGGCTACTCTGTCAAAATGTTTCAGATGACCCATCCTTCATATTACAAGTGTCATAGGTTATAATGTACTTAATACAGCTGACGGGACATGCGTGAGAGCACTTAATTGAGTTTTCTTTCCTGCCACCTGTCTTTGTACTATTCTGGCTCCCATGACCCTGCCCCAAAACAACTAATACTCCACGGACATGGACCACAAGCAACTGCTGACCGGTTCCAGCCTAGTTGAAGCTTGAGTCCTATTTAATCATTATGAACCGTTTGTTCCTCTTACTAGGTGTTTGTTCTGAGGTGATTATATGTTTGCTGGGCCTGTGGAATTATCTTTCATTGAGTATTTGCCAGCTGCCTACATTACTGGTTTTTAGGAATGATGGAAAAGCACTATTCAAATAAACCTTCTTCTCAGGGTGCTAATTATGCTTTTAAGTTCACTTGCGCCTAGATGTCTTTTAGTTCATGGCACTATACAATGTAAGTATATCAAAATAGCAAGATAAAAAATGTAAACAGCGAGGACAAATATTACAAGGTGCAAAATTGCTCGCAAATTCGTTGGCCGGTTGGTGTTTTGCTTTTAGTGACCTTCAGTGGGCTTTTATTCCCTCCTTCTAGGTTCTATTTTTGATTTCCTGTTCATGTTTACCACGACGAACTGGTTAACATGTTTTGCATGACTCGATTCTAATCTGGCTAGCCTTTATTTCTGACTCTACATATTAATTAGCTCACCTTGCACCATCACACCTTGCTCCAGTTGTTTCTTATTTTTTCTAAGGGAATACATCTTTCATTAATTAGTGCTGGTGTACTAATCTTCTCTCCGGTCTCTCCTATTTATTCATTTACAGAGTTTATTAAATGCATGCCAGCTGCCATTGCTGTAATTTAGCAACAGGATACAAGCCCTGTGTGAACTGGATGTTTATTCACCTGTTGCACTTTCATTTTGAGCATCAGTACACCCTGCAAGGAGTGAACAATTTTCCTGTGCTTTTTTCAGAAAAAGGCTTGGTATTCGGTGTCCCAGTCCAAACACGTTTTCTGAGATATGTTGAGATATGTTAGGTTGCACGTTACCGGAGGAGGTATGAGGAGTGAAGATATAAATGTATGTAATAATTAAATCATGTGCACCAAAGAACCCGCCAGTATTCCAGCCGACTGCGTAACCCACCTCAGGAGAAGTACACCTTCTAAAGTACAGAAAATAGCTTTAACACACCTAGAAGGTATCAGCCCTGATTATATTTCAGCTTTAACACTCCAGTTGTGCGCCAAACCAGGTCAGTAGTCAGGTGCCGAATATGGTCAATTATATATCTGCCTTCTTAATTTTTGGCAAATGGTTTTTATTCAAATTGAGAGGTCAACTTTTTATAAAGACAGGTGTAAACATATGCAATTTTCATGTTTATATATATTATATTATTTTACGGAATCAGCTACTTCGAATCACGTACACATTGCACTCCCACTAATTACTGCATACTATGCAAATTGTAATTTGGGATCCTGAGTGTTGACAATAGATGTGATGCAAGCACTTTTATACATTCAAGCTTTGATTGGCAGTCACTTTAGAAAAGGAAGTTTTGGGGTGATGCGGTCTAATTTATTCTTTTTTTTTTTTTTAAAACACTTTATTGGTGACCGTGGCTATACATGATCAAATACAGTACAGATAAAGATTCCGACAATCTTTTTGTCACTGTTTTCTCCAATCCCCTATCAGATCAATGCAAGGATATTTCAAAAAAGGCATAGATGAATACCATCACGTACTCATTATCAAAATGAATAGCCCGTTACAATCATCCCACTCCCGCACCGTACAGAATCATGCCATGTAATCTCCAAATGTCATCACATAGTCTTATATCGCTTATTTAAATAAGAAACCTACCAAACTTAACGTAACCTGTACTTCCCACTCCCGCCCTCCCACCCAATTCCTGGTTAGTCCCCCCGAACCCAGTTTATCCATACCATCCTTGAGCGCCACCAGATTAACAGCGCCTGTAGCACTAAAATATCGCAATTATATTCGTACGAAAAGGGCCATATAGCACAAAGTGTCAAGGATCTAGAACGTCTTATTGGGACCTAGTCAATACAGTTGGGGAAAATCCAGCGCTTCTAGAGCAATCAACAGAGCTTCCCACTCCAAGGCTATCGGGTGCTTGCGTAGCCCTCTTCCTTCCTCCCTACGGAGGGCCGCCCCCCTCTGCTCTGCCCCACAATGTCATGTCCGTCTGCCACGTCGCCACTGTATGAGATCTAGGGGACTTCCACTTCATAGTAATGACCCTGATAGCCAAGACATATGCCAGATCTAAGAATTTGAGACCAACTTTGTGTGACCGAGATCGGCGACGTAAACCCATTAGGCAGGGTAATACCTCTGCTGGCGCAGGTAGCTGCGTCAGTGTGTTGAGGGTACTGCATACCTCATTCCAAAATTCACGCAGCCGGGGGCAGGACCACAACATATGTAAAAATCCAGCTTCGTCCTCCCCACAGCGAGGGCAGTGGGGAGAAGAATCCGGAAACATAAGATGTAGTCTCCGGGGGGTGAGATATGCCCTGTGGAGCACCACTGTTTGTATGAATTTATACCGGACATTTCGTGACACTCTCTTAGGGTGTTCCAGTATCAACCTTCACTCCCTGTCTGTTATATCCCAAGCAGTATCCTCAGCCCAGCAAGTCTTAAGGGTCGTAAGCGATAACGTTGCATGCACCCTAATCCCTGTGCACAACCAGCGGACCAGGTGTCCGCCCGGTCCCATGTATACATTAAGTGTACTAGCTCATTTTGCGCAGGTGCAGTTCGTAGTGGCACCCAAGTAGTCCAAATGTAGTGAGCTACTGTAGCGTGTAACAGGTATAGACATGGTGTGGACCCCGTGATTTGCATAAACGATTCAAAATCTAAAAGTACATCATCTCCGAAAAAGGAACCCAACACTTCCACTCCGCTATCCCTCCAATCTCGGAGCCTATGACTAATGAGTCTGCCTTGTGGTGTGGGGATCCCCAATAGAGGAATATTTGCCGCATAGGGTAGGGTATTGGAAATGTAAGAGAGGGCCTTCCTCCAACAAATTAAAGCGCATTTTAACAATGGCGGACAGGCTAGGGGGAGCTTGGCCCTAGGTAGTAGCAGAGCGTGAAGTTCGCCACGGCTAATACGTTCAGGCTTAAAGCCAATCTCATGTAGGTTTCTGCCTGCCGTCCAGTATGACAGCCATTGGAGTTGGCTAGCGTAATAATATCCCCGGAAGTCCGGCGCCCCCAAGCCACCCGCGCTTGTGCCTAATTGCAATTTTTTTAGGCTTATTCTTCTCCGGCCCATCCCCCAAATGAGGGTAGTCAGAATGGAATCCAATACCGTAAAGAGAGACTGAGGAAGCAGCACAGGTATGTTGACAAAATAATAAAGTAGACGAGGCAGCACAACCATCTTTGAGATGGCAATGCGTCCCATCAGTGACAGGGGTAAAGAGGTCCAGAAGCCCACGCTGCCCCAAAGTCTGGTTAGTGTTCTCTGAATATTCCCATCAATTTGGTCTGCAGGTGATCTATATACTTATATTCCTAAATAGTTAAAGGTGTCTGGGCAACCGGCATATTGTGGATGCCGAATTGTATGTGAGTAAATTGTGGCGTCTCTTTGAAGAAAAACCCCACCGATTTTACCGGATTAATCGCCAGGCCCGAAAGTTGCTCAAAGGAGTCTAAGATAGCTGGTATAGGGTCATGTGCGGCGGTGAGGTCTCTGAAATACAACAAAATATCATCTGCGTAGATAGAGATAAGATGGGAGGAACCGTGGACAGGTATGCCCATTCGGTCGGCAAATCCACGCAGAGCTATCGCCAGGGGCTCAAGGGCCAATACAAATAATAACGGGGACATGGGGCATCCTTGTCTCGTGCCTCTATAAACATTATTCCTGTCCGATATATAGCGACCGGTGCGGGCTCGGGCAGTAGGGCGCCTGTATAAGAAGCGTATCCACCGCAGGAACGTAATGCAGTCTAATTTATTCTTACAAGAGATCAGTCTCTCCACCTCATGAAATCACCTTAACTGCCACAATTCAGGAAGGACCTCAAGACCTGGCCCTTCCACAGACCCGCAGGGCCCTCGACTGATCTGCTACCCCCCTGCGCCTTGAGATCCTAATGGGTGAATAGTCATGCGCTGCAAGAATCTGATTGATTGGTTGATTGATTGATCAGCTCAGTAGCAAAAAGGAGGGCAGATTTAGAGTTGCAAGTTAAGACTTTGGTGGACTATTCAAGTTTGGGTATGGTAATAGCTTTAAATATATGTTTAGGTCAAATGTGGGGAGAAGGTGTCTGATCTTAAAGTACTACTTCTGATGGTGACTGGCAAACTTACATGCAGCTTTTGTGTAGGAGTCCAAGTTGCATTTTGAGCACCTTACAATATATAGGGATTTAGCTGTTGAGATGTTTTTGATGAAATTCCCATATTGTTCAGATGTTTATGCAGTTGCATGGTATTTCACTGTTTGGCTTTATTGAAAGAAAGGTGAACTCTATTTTTTAATTGTTAAATTCAGTTTTATGTTTGTCTTCCATCTTTGGAGTTCTGATGGGCATGTGGTCATGGCCTGAAGGCTCTGAGCACAAATTATGGCTTACACAATTTACTCCTCTGCATGGGCACATATTGCCATTCTGCATGCCTACCAGTTTATGAGTGCATGACTGATTCACAAGTATTTCCTTTCGAAATATGCCATGCTATACATGGATTAGTTAATCTTGGCACACAACTTCTGGAATTTCTTGCCCCTATCGCAATGCCAAATCTAACCTTACCAGATCATATGGAAAATGTAAAACATTCAGCTGTCTCCTGTTAAGTCTTCCTCTGTGCTGACACTAGTTCTGTGTAATTATTTAAATATTGGCTGTTAAAACTGACACCCTTGGGTGGCAGGTTCTCAATCTTGTTGGCTTTACCCGATCTATCTTGCTGAATTCTTCGTTGTTGGCTTTAGGACTCTGTGCACTCTGTGCACTTTACCATTGCTAACCAGTGCTGAAGTGCTTGTGCCCTTTCCTTAAAGCCTGGTAAAATATGCCTACATCTAATTGGTACATTTAATTTACTTGTAACCCCTATTAAATGGTACTACATGTCCGCAGGGCCTGTAAATTAAATGCTACCAGTGACCCTGCAGCACTCATTGTGCCACCTACTAAAGCAGCACTTTAAATCATGCGTCAGGCCTGCCACCACAGCCTGTATTGCACTTTTAAACTGACATTGGGACCTGGCAACATAAACCTTTTGTCAGGCCTAATAATCAATTTGTAATATTTATATGTCACCCCTAAGGTAGGCCCTAAAAAACCCATAGGACAGCATGTATTGTATTTAAAAGGTAGGACATGTGTACTTAAGCTTTGCATGTCCCGGCAGTGAAAAGTCATTCTTCACTGTGGTAGGGACAATTTGCTATTACTGAGACTCCTTTTTACATTTGATCAGTGTAAACTTTGGATTGTGAGAATATAGAGATATGTTGTTTACACTCAAATGAAATGCAATTTAGAATAGTTTTAAAAGGTAAAGTTAGATTGTAAGTCCCAAGTCTAAAAATGCCACTTTTAGGATGTTGGCATTGTCCTGCCCCAACCGTTAGAGTCTTCCTCTAGTGTCCTAGGTCACATGAATATTAATGGCTCTACTGTTGGGGTTTGATTTTTCCTCCCAGACAGTGACACAAAGGAGACTAGTTGTGGACAGGATGGGACATCCAGCCAAGGTGGCTGGAAGCGGAGCTGAACCCTGCCCCACTTACACACACACACACACACACACACACACACACAAAGGCTGGCACCAGTTATAAATATTTGAACACCAGAACCACTCTTTAGATCACTTCTGTACCTGTAGAAGACTCAGAAGAAGGACTGCCCTGCTGCTGGAAGGACTGCCTTGCTGCCTTGTTGCTGAACGGACTCTCCTGCTGCTGAAATGACTGTCCTGCTGTACTGCTGACTGAGGACCTGCTCCTTGAAACCAGGACCCCCAGAGTTACCCTACAATTGACCTGCCTGCTTCTGCTGGTCCCTGCTAGAGTGAGTCATAGCAGGGTCCTGGGCCCTAGGGATCACTGAAACTATATGACAGAAATATAGAACTACCATAATATTGAGTAAAAAAATATAGAATGCCAGAATATCGAATTCCTATCGCCAAACAGGTAAGTACAAAAATATCAAATCAAAAATATAGTTGTAAAAAATATAGTTAGTCAAAATATTTTTTTTAATGCTTTAAAGTAATTAAAAATTAATTAAATAATAAATATAATTGATTTAAACATACTTAAAATACTTAAATAATCTTAAAATTAATAAATAATTAATGTAAGTTTAAAAAAAACGTACAAATTGATTTGATAATACATATATATATATGAATGTAATATTAATAAAAATTATACAACATATTTACCATAGGATAGCGGAAAGGGTAACATTTACTATTACCACTCCAGTGAGTGCAACAGTAGGGAAAGCGTTGGATAGCATAGGGGTAAAAATTACTATTCCCACTCCAGTGAGTGCAACAGTAGGGAAAGTGTTGGATAGCGTAGGGATAAAAATTACTATTCCCACTCCAGAGAGTGCAACAGTAGGGAAAGTGTTGGATAGCGTAGGGGTAAAAATTACTATTCCCACTCCAGAGAGTGCAACACTAGGGAAAGTGTTGGATAGCGTACGGGTAAAAATTACTATTCCCACTCCAGAGAGTGCAACAGTAGGGAAAGCGTTGGATCGCGGGAGGCTAAAAATTACTATTCCCACTCCATAGAGTGCAACAGTAGGGAAAGCATTGGATAGCGTAGGGGTAAACATTACTATTCCCACTCCAGAGAGTGCAACAGTAGGGTAAGAGTTGAATAGCGTAGGGCTAAAAATTACTATTCCCACTCCAGAGAATGCAACAGTAGGAAAAGTCTTGCATAGCGTGGGGGTAAAAATTACTATTCCCACTCCAGAGAGTGCAACAGAAGGGAAAGCGTTGGATAGCGTAGGGGTAAAAATTACTATTCCCACTGCAGATAGTGCAACAGTAGGGAAGGTATTGGATATCGGGAGGGTAAAAATTACTATTCCCACTCCAGTGAGTGCAACAGTAAGGAAAGCGTTGGATAGCGTAGGGGTAAAAATTACTATTCCAACTCCAGAGCGTGCAACAGTAGGGAAAGCGTTGGATAGCGTAGGGGTAAAAATTACTATTCCCACTCCAGAGAGTGCAACAGTAGGGAAAGCGTTGGATAGCGTAGGGGTAAAAATTACTATTCCAACTCCAGAGAGTGCAACAGTAGGGAAAGCGTTGGATAGCGTAGGGGTAAAAATTACTATTCCCACTCCAGAGAGTGCAACAGTAGAGAAAGCGTTGGATAACGTAGGGGTAAAAATTACTATTCCCACCCCAGTGAGTGCAACAGTAGGGAAAGTGTTGGATAGCGTAGGGGTAAAAATTACTATTCCCACTCCAGTGAGTGCAACAGTAGGGAAAATAAATACTTCATATATTAATTTAAAAAATATATATATATTCATACCAATTACAAATTAATTAAAAATAATTACCAATTTAATATATATAATAAGTAATCAATTAAAAATACAAATAAAAAATATTTATTAAAAATCATTACCTATAAATACAAATTAATTACCAATTTACAATTAATTATTTAGCAAATTAAAAATAATTAACAATTAATAAATACCAATAAATAAATGTATAAATGTATTTAATTACAATTAAATTACTTCCCACCCTATTCCCCTATAAACCCACAACCCGCTACAGTAAATAAATTAACAAAATTAACATAATTATCCATTAATCAATTAATAAAAATTCATTACCAATTATGATGTAATTAATTACCAATTCAAAATTAATTAACAATTAATTCAAGATAAATACCAATAAATAAATTAAAACATTTTGTTAAATATAATTAAATTACTTCTCACCCTATTCCCCTATAAACCCACAACCCGCTACCAAATTAAATTACGCAAAAATGAAATACCATAAAATTCATTACTTAAAATAAATTATAAAATAAATATACACTTTTCACACACATGCTAACATAAAAAAACTTTACAAAATTCGATATTATTAAAAAATCGATATATTTAACATCTATATTATATACTTAGATATTTTGACTTTCTATATTTATGTAAATCGATACTAACTTACTTACTTCAAAATTGATATTTTTGTTGTCTATATTCTGTCCATTCGATATTTTGTCCATTACATTCGATATTTTTGTTATCTATATTCTGTTGATATTGAATGAATGAATGAATGAAACCCGATTTATATAGCGCTACTTAGCCCAATGGGCATCAAGGCGCCTAAACCAAATGCTTGTAGTATCCCCAAAGCGAGCTTACTGGTAGGCCTTGATAAAACACCACGTTTTTAGCGCCTTTCTAAAAAGGGCCAACGAGTGTTGAGTCTTGATCTCAGCGGGGAGGGAATTCCATAGTCGGGGGGCCACAGTAGAGAAGGCCCTTCCTCCCCATCTGACCTTATTAATGCGGGGAATGCAAAGAAGATTCATATTGGAGGAACGGAGGCTCCTGCTTGGAATATAGCAAGTTAAGAGGGAGCCTATGGCATCAGAGCATCTTGCCGATAGGGCTCAAAGACCAGGCAGAGTATTTTAAAAGAGATCCTAAACTGGATCGGAAGCCAATGGAGGCTCTTCCTGGCTAGTGTGGCAGAAAAAGAATTAGGGGCATCCAGAACAAATCTTGCGGCCGCATTCTGCACAGTCTGAAGGCGTTGAATAAGGCCTTTATTGATATCTGCATACAATGCGTTGCAGTAATCCAGCCGGGAGGACACCAGCGCGACCACGGTCTGCTTACGGGCCTGAGGGGAGAGATAGTGAACGATTCTCCTCAGAATCCTAATAATTCCCCAGCAGGTGGCCACGGTTCTATTTACCTGGAGGTTCATGGTCAACGAGGTGTTAAAGATGACGCCAAGATTCCTGGCAGAGTGAGATGGAATATTTAGTCCATTCTTTATTTTTAACTCGATATTAATGCAATTCTATATTTTTAACACAATATTTTGACTGTATACCGGGCCCTAGGTGTGGTGTTAAATTCCCCAAAATCCAAAACCTGGGACTTAGAATATTTTCCAGCAAAATCTTCTCTGAGTGCGAACAGGAGACCGGAAACTACCTGCAAACTGATCCAAAAAAGGTGTATCACTAGTGTAATTGACTTCCACACAGCCCTTGCTACATTCTTCTCCACAGCTGCAAATCCTCTTCAGTGGGACCTCCTGTCAATTGTGTCCAGCCTCATGGAGACCTCTTGGCTACAGCCTGAAGCCTTGTGCCGCTTGGTGAATCAGAGCTCTAGAAAATCATCTATGTCCAAAGGCAGAACTCTTCACTGGACTCAAGGACGACGAGCACCTCATTGACAGAGACAACCTCCTCAGCCCAGAAATCCAGCTTCTCCCACTTTGACCTTTCCCCGTCTTTGTCGACAACTTTACTGAGACCTCATCCACTGGCTCTCTGTCATCATTGACTCATCTTCAGATACAGCCTGGTGCCTTGCCCTATTGAGATTCTACCTTCTAAAACACTTTTTCAAGAAGGCTAGCTGACAGCGTGTCCAATCCACCTCTTGCGTTCGTCCTGCTCTCCATTGCAGTTGGCCTTAACTTTAGACTTTGACCCGGTCTTGCATGTCCAGATACCCTCGGTTGGCGCTTTGATCTTTTAAGGTGCAAGATTTCACACAAAAATGTAACATTCAAAACTCTAACTCTCCTGATTAGATTTAATTTGTTTTGTTGTCATTTTAATTATTAGAAATTATTCTAGTTTTTCTAATTTGGTTTGGGATTTTTCTTGTGTTGTGTTTTCACTTTATTACTGTGTGCTGCGCATTGCTTCTAAGTTAAGCCTGAACTGCATTTGTGCCAAGCTGCCAGAGGCTTAAGCACACGTAAACTTAGTGATTTTCTGTGGTTCACCCAGACAAAGATGGTGTTTATTCTACGTTTGGGGCTTCCATCCCTCTCAACTAATAACCAATGGCCAGATGTTCAGGGTTGTAGCTTGTACCAAACCAATTTTGTAAGTCTGTAACCTGTTATCAACTCACAACATAGGTTTTTCAAGTCATGTGCCAAGGGCAACACTTCCTAATAGCGAGTTGCAGGGGAATAGATTGTTTTACGACCGTAAATGCAGTCACAAAAAAATCGCATTTACCAGCAGTTTCAAATTGGTGGTAAGCCAGTTGTAAACGGGAAGGGGTCCCCATGGGACCCCTTCCCCTCTGTGATTGGCATCAACTATGTTTTTTAAGAGCAGGCAGTGGGGACTACTGCCTCCTCTTTCAAAATGAAACTGAAACTTTTTTTTTTAATGCATCCTGTTTTCCTTTAAGGAAAATGGGCTGCATTTCAAAAAGATAACTGATTTATTGAAAAAGCTGTCACAGACATGAAGGTCTGCTGACCCCGGCAGACCACCATCCCTGTAAGTATCGGCCATTCACAATGGGCCGCAAAATGTGAACTGCCTCATGAATATTAATGAAGGAGGTCCTTTGCGACCCATTTGGGAATCACAAACAGTGTCTTATACACAGTTGTACATCAGTGTTTGTGACTCATACATCTGACCCCTAATTATTTGTAAATAGTAAAAACACATTTTCTCCTAGATGTGTCTTCTTTAAAAAGAAACATAGTGGCAACTAGAAATCATGATAAACTTTCTAACTCTTTCCACATCATTGAATTATGGTCCGTTCATTTCTAAGTTAGATGTACAGACACTCATGCAAAGGCAAAATAACATGTTTGCAAAACCCACCATTTTACGACTGTCTAGATTTTCATTTAATTTACATTGCTTTTTCCACCTATGCCACTCTCCCAGCAATATGCTTTTTTCTACTCTAAACAGAAAACTATGTGTGTGTGTGTACCATATCCCTTATTGTCATGTACTATGCCCAAATTGTATGTAAATATTGTGGGCCTCATTTATGAAAATTGACGCATCGCTGCATGAAAACAGCGATGCGTCACTTTTCACTGCACCCTCCTTGCGACACCAATGATGCGTCATATTTACAGTATGATGCATCATGTCGCAAGGAGTTACAGATACGTCAGTATTTCTGACGTATCTGTAGGCGCAAAAATGACACATTACTGGAGTGTGTCACAAAAGTGATGCAACTCCAGTAATGGGTCATTACACATGGGCAAGGCCCATGTGAAATGTGCCTGCGTCAGTCTTACGCCTGCCATGAGGCAGGTGTAAGATATTGACGCATTTGTGTCCTAGAAGCGGTGCAATGAAATCCTATAGATTTCACTGCGTCACTTCTACGACCCTTTCTTGTGTTGGAACGCCTTCATGCATACATTATACCTGGCGCAGGTAAAATGTGGCACAGCGGTTTGCAAAGTGACGCATCTACCTAGATGCGTCACTTTGTAAATATGGTGCAACAAGGTTCATTTTTACGCTGCTGGTGCGTCACAAAAAGTGACGCACCGGCGGCACAAAAGTGATGCAAAGGCTCATAAATAAGCCCCTGTATAC
This sequence comes from Lissotriton helveticus, assembly GCF_964261635.1. Classification (NCBI taxonomy): domain Eukaryota; kingdom Metazoa; phylum Chordata; class Amphibia; order Caudata; family Salamandridae; genus Lissotriton; species Lissotriton helveticus. The sequence goes on from NC_136069.1 coordinate 361,165,643, forward strand.
TTTACAAATGCGTCAATTATTACTTTTTCCAGAGTTGAGTCACACTTACTCAAGAAAAAGATTTTTGAATAGTCCCGCCTTTCTTTAATAATCATTTCTTATCCACTTCACTACCTTGTTCAAAGTATTTTAGTGTGCGGTGCGCCATGTGAGTAAATGACCACTCCATGCAATCACTCTGAACGTTTTGGATTTTCTCATTCCATTTCCACCATCAACTGAGAAAATGTAATCAACGGAAACTCCCGAATATGTGTTTCATAAAACTTCAACTCGTAGTACAAACTGTGAGTACTTATGTTATCTCCTAAGTCTAAATGCATGACCGATGTTCAATATAGGTGCATCATGCCACTGGTTAAAGAAATATTTCAAGTACATTAAGTCATAAAAAGAGGTGCTAGGCACCAGATGTACACTGAGAATTTCAGTAGATATTTATTTTCTTTATAGTAAACAGTATTTATTTGTAACAACCTTTTTCATTCGTGGTGTATTAATGTTGCCCATGCAAATTGTATGAGCATATTTGTCACCTAAAATTGCCTTTGTATAAGGGGTGGGTGGAATGTTTCATTCCCCCAGACGACATTGGTGGAATTTAGCAACTCCACGTTACTCTTGTAACACGGAGTTGTGACCAAATTCAGATAATGGCGCGTAGCAGGATTTTTTTCCCCACGAGGCTCCTAAAAATGCCAACTGGGGAGATCAAGCGAGATTTTGGTGTCCCCCAGTGTGATTTTTGAACGCTGGCAGTCCCTGGGGGTCACGAGCGGTCGCAGACAGATGGCTGCTTTTCGAGTAGATTTTCTGCTGCTTGAGTAGATTTTCTACTTGAGGGTCAGCAAAATCAACTTGAATGGCTGTGTATGCTGCAGTTCTCGCTGAGTTTTCAATGCTGCTCACGCTACCAGCGCTAAATTGCAGTGAGAGCAGCACAATGTGTATATTTTCCCCTGTTGGCGGAACTGCGCAGAATCTTGCATAGTTTTCTTGTAGTCAGCTTCCGCGAGTTCTTCCCATCCCTACTTTGTATGTAATGGGGCTCCAAGGTCTAAATGGCTATTAGGTGTAGCTTCTTTGCCTGGGGAGGGTAAATGAGGGATGAGGTCTCTGACTCAAGTTTTCCTCATGTATATTTCCCAAGCTGTAGTATTGGAAAGTCTTGGCCCGGGGCCTTACACCACCCTGTTCCGCATTTTTAACATTTCTTACTGAATGTGCATATCGTCCACAAGAGTCTTGTGCCACAAGTTCCATATTTCATTACAAGTCGCTTCAAAAAAGAGTACTGGGCTCTCCTGTAGATGGGAGTGTCATTCAAAGTGGAGAATCTCTTAACATGTGTGACTTTTGTACCCATAACTATGATTTGGCAATAAACATCCCAATGGCCTAGATATAGGAACAGATTTATTATTTATTTTATTTTTATTTTAGCTGTTTTATAGCGCGCTCAGTTACTACCAGAGTGTCCTGGCGCGTAAAGAGAAAAAACAGGCAAGTGGCCAAAGGAAAAGGTAGAGATCTAAATTTTCTTTTTACTATTAGCAGTTTAATAAGCCGTTCTGAAAAGATAAGTTTTTAGTGCCTTCTTAAATAGTACAAAATTTTCAGTTAATCTCAGGGAGAGAGGGAGGGTATTCCAAGTCCTAGCCGCGGTGACAGCAAGTGATTGGCCTCCCAAACGAACTCGCTGAAATCGGGGTACTCTTAAAAAGTTACAGTCAGCTGAGCGCAATGCCCGAGTAGGGACATAGCGAGTAAATCTTTCCCTCAGATAGGAAGGGCCAATGTCATGAACTGCTTTAAAAGCTATGGTAAGAATTTTAAAAGTTATCCTCTGCGCTACTGGCAGCCAGTGTAGTTCCTTCATGTGAGTCCGAATGCTTTCTCTACACGGCACATTACACAGTAGGCGTGCAGTCGCATTACCCCTTCATATAAAAAAGTGGAGTCTGTCATGATTGGGACCGCTCAGTTCCATTAGTGTCAAAAGAATGCCCAGCGTGCCTGTGTGTAGATGGATTCCTGTGGCTCCCCATGGATATTTGTAGCAGCGTGCGTCTTAGTAGCACTGTTAGACAAAATATGCCTATTAGGTAGCTGTTGCCCTTTGTCCACTGCAAATCAATGGACTGACACTTCCCCTCCTCCTCCACCTTTTGATGACGCTTTCTTATCAGATAATCTAAGAATAAGGGGGTGTTGTTCTCATGAATATATGAGGAAACGAGCCCCTAAATTGATTAGGATTGTCAATAAATCAAATAGCATAGTCAGTTAAATAAGTCCCCTTGAGGCAAGGTATAAATTGGAAATCATTAAGGTTTATTAAAGATTTCCATTATAAAGAAGGCAAAAATGTAGTAAAAAATCATAATATTCTCATATATAGGGAATTAGCTTAAAGTTTAAATAAATGCAACAAGAGGTCTGACATAAGATCATGCCTCAAAGCAAATATCAAAATGATGATAAGTCGTAAGCTCGAGACAGACAAGCATGAGTCTGCTCGAAAATAATATCAAGCATGACTCACTTCAAAATGAGCCTTCTTTTATAGAAAATCTGACAACAAAAATCACACAGTCAGCATGATGTGACCAAAATGATGCACATGATTAGCACATCATAATACAGAACAAAATGCAACAATACCTAAGAACACACCCTAAATGAATAATAATTAGAACCCTTCCACCCTAATGAGTTTGGATGTGACAGTGCACATCTTTTTACATATAAAACAATGACAGACATGAAATGAATAGGCCCAGGCAGGAAGAACAGGAAGAACATTGAACAGTAACTTTGGAAGGACAACTTCCTCTAGAGCATACAAAGTACAACATCTTATTATGAAAGGAAATGAACGAGTCTCAGTATATATTGTATTCAATAATATTACAGGACACATTTTGTTGTGGGTGGAGGTTGTAGGAATGAAAACATAGTCATATTTTGAATTTCAAGATGTGGCTGAGCATTACTTTGTCCAACTTCCGGAAACAGTTCTGTTAATTCTAAATGCAAATTATTCATGTCGCCATATAGTCATTATTTATTAATTAGAAATTTGCTCTAACACTTTTGCTTTCTCTGTACAGCCAACTGCAGCCAGGCTGTTCTGTAACTGGTAATCACAAAAAACCCTTGATCCAACAGAGTACAGCTATTTGTGTTAATTTCATTGAATCAAACCAGTTCCTGCATCTGATAGTCAGTGAAGTTCAAACAAGACCATGGTAATGCCTTCAACTTCCTAAGGCCCAAAACATCCGTGAGATGCATTTCAAGGTACTGAAGTCTGTGTAGCAGATATTCTGGGATACCAACACAGGCTGAATTTGAGTAGTCCTTTCTTATTAAAACGAGCTCCAGCACTGTTTATACTCTTTGGAAGTAATTAAGCTATGGAAGAATCTGGGGTGGAAGAAACCTATCCTCAGTTAATATTTTAAGTTGTTTTTCAAAAGAATGGCTAGTACTCATTTAAAACAATTAAGGTCTTTGCAGCAGGAGCAGGTGCTAGGCAAACTCCCAAAACAGCCAACCAGATTTGCTGAGGCAAGTTTGTCTTCAGGGCACATACCATTATAATTTCAGTATTCAATTGGTTCAAGGGGATTGTGGCAACTTTCACAGCAACCCCAGATGAATTTCATTTTTTGTCTCTACTGATGAAAGATAATATCCAGAAACACATGTCTGGAGATTCACAGCACTAACCTGCATCAACTTTGGTGAAACACTACAGCAAAAATTCAAGTAAGCATTTAAAGTGAACTGCATTTACCATAATGCTAAGGGGTGAACTTTGCTGGGTGGGAGAGCAGTGTGCTCCCATGCCCCTTCTATTCCTCCTAAAGCCTAAAATATGTATGTGTGAAACTTTTATTAGCTTACTGGCTAAGTGCTATGTTTGAGGTAGCCCAAGAGCGGTGACCTGCCATGCATTATCTACCTAATGCTTGTTAGATTTAAATGCCCATCCTAGGAAAGCATTTCTCATGAAAGATTACCTCTGTGTGACCCAGGTGGCTTAAATAGTGAAAGCCTCAACCTGGAAGACCTGCCCTGCTCAGTGACTCGATATTGGTTCAGTCACAACCTGCCCTATCACTTTAATTAGGCGGCTGCCGCCTTAATAAAGTGATAGGGCAGCCGCGGGTGGAGAGGAAGGAGGATTGGGGATGTGGGAGAATAAAATGTAAGTATAAAAAAAACCACTTACGTGCTGCTCCGCTCCTGCTGACTCCTGCCTCGCTGTTCCTCTTGTCGGACGACTGCCAGAAGGGGTTGGGCCCGCAGGGCACAGGCTCCACACATACTCCAGGTGCTGCTCTTGCCAGAGAGCAGCACCAGGATTGGTAGGAGCAGCCTTGTTTGCCACTCAGATGATGCCTTGGAGTCTGTGCTCTTTCTCCAGCCCGGCTGTGTAACACAGCCAGGTTGGAGAAACATATGTGCACATGTGTGTTTGGCCACTTGGGACAGCCGTCCAAACACACATGCGCACTTATGAGTGCACTCCACTCCTCCCTCCCATGCCCGGCCCCGCCCTATACTTTTGTATTGCGGGGCTCAGACAACATAAATAAAATGATAATAACATTGCGTTATTATCATTTTATTTATTGTCTTCTGGCTCGGGCTGTTGGCTGATGCTACTCCGGAGTCACGTCGATTCACATGCATATTTGCCCCTCATGGTGCACAAACAATCAGCTATAAGACACTGCGGTATATTGCACCTAATCCAGTTCAGACACATGCAATAAAGACACCTCAATATCACCCAGGAGACAATAATGAGCTTCCCCTTCTATGGCACACTAACTGTGGCAGCCCCTTGCAAGTGAGCAGGAACATTGTGCACTCCCAGCAGCACAGGAACTGGTCTCTACCATAATATGTCATAGGTTCTTCATAACATAATGTAGCATCACATAACAACCGAACATAACAACATACCATCAAGTCAAGTCATCAATCTTTATCTATACTACTATTATAAAGGAAGAACTTTGAACCTTTGACGCGGGTAAACTCGGGAACCACAGCGCCAATCCACACACCCGATACATTGTTGTATTTGTCAGGGTGTGCAGATGGACATAGGCTATATAAATGTAAAAAAAATACGTTATTTAAAAAATTTACGAGAAAAAAAGTGGAAGTAGCGCCGGCCGCGACGTGCGTGCTGACATCAGGAGCGCGGGGAGGAGCGGCATCCAGGAGCGCGAGGAGGAGCGGCAGACATGAGCGCGGTAAGGAGCTGCGGACAGGCGGGGAGGAGCGGCGAGGAGCGGCGGACCGGTGAACTCAGGAGTGCGGGGAGGTGCGGCGGATGAGGTAAGGCTCTGGGGGACCCACGGACAATGTCGGGCGGGCGGGGGCCCTGAAGCCAAGGTCGGGATGGGCTGCTACTCCGGGGGACCCACGGAGAATGTTGGGGTGGGCGGGGGCCGGGGCGGGCGGGGGCCCTGAAGCCTGATTGCTCCCGGACAAGGTCGGGACGGGCTGCTAGTTTCAGTTATAAAATAACCCATACAAAATTTTAAAAAACAATAAATAATTCATCTAAAAACCAAGATGAAACATGTTTAAGGCAATAAGAAAGTCGAAATATGAAATCCATAATATATAACATTTTCCTAATTAGCGCTTGAGACATAAAAGATACCACAGCACAACAAACAACTAAAGGGTGCAGAGTCTTTAAAAACATGAAGCCGGTCTACAATGTCTCAAAGAGGCGTTGGTACACAGAGGTTTTACACAGTTTTCTTGGAACTGGATTAAACTTGCTCAACAAAAAAGTGCAAAGTCGATTTAACAGAATAGACAACATGGTCCCTCTTGCTAGCAACTCCCATGTAATCTAAAGCTACTAGTAATGTGCTATATCCAGGCGAAAACATGTCAACAGAACCTATTACGGCCATTGGTCACTGAAAGTAGATACAATTAGAAACCTTCATTGTCTAGCAAACATGAGTGGATGATCACACTAGTTTTGAATATCTCCGCCATGGCCCTTCTCTCTTCACAGGTTGCTAAAAACCAGTGTTTATCATCCCTTGCGGTTTAACTAAACAAGAAGTCTAATCTTCCCAGATTTGTACATACATTGCTAACGTACTTTTACCAAGGAATACTGTTTGTATTACCTAAAGTTAACACATCTCGAAAGGTCAGCCTATTTAAGGATATCTCAGGTTTAATCCACACTGCATGCCATGAGAGGAAGGAGGAGTCTTAGTAAATCCTTAAAAAAAAACAATCGCAGCTCCTTATGACATATATATCTTAAGGTTTTTCATGGCACCACCAGTAACCCCTTCAAGGAATAATGTTCGATAATCGGTAGTGATTTTCAACTATGTGACCCCACAGATCTGCGCCATAACTTTCAACTAAGACCAATTTGTTTTATAGACTGTGCACATTTCCTTAATGGGTTTCTGTCCTAAAAGAGGTAAACCTCAAAATGTCACCAATAGTTCTCTCAAACTGCTGTCTACGAATATTCCTCAGGGGCAACCAAATTACGGCCACATCCAGGTTTATCAGAAGGTGGCATCTTTGCCTGTGCCCAAATGAATATGTGTCCTCATGGTTGCAGAGCCACTGCCTTCCAGCTTCTCAGGGATAGTTCCTGCCAAAGCAGATATTTTGTTTCTTTGAGGGGCGAGGATGTGGCCTACAGGCTAGGGTGGTCGATCACAAATCTTGGAAACCGGTTTCGAGTCTCGGCAATGACGCTCAACATCCTGTGATTCTGAGCAAATCACTTAATCTCCCTGTGCCTAACAAAAATGAATGTTTCCTTGAGTAACGTAACTGGTGTTAATGTAAAGCGTTCTGATACCTTCAGGTCATGTCCGTGCTATATAAAACTCTGAAGAAAACAGAAAACCTTTTTGGATGGGCTGGAATCTCTGTGGTGTTGCACACTACATGGCGTGACTTCATATACTGTCTTTTCAGGGGGTTCACATTACATTTAGTAGCTGGTATAATATCACTTGATTTGAAAAAAAAAGTAAAACTAAATACTGCGCCACTTTGTAGTTGTGACGCAATTGGAGAGGTTGTAGCGGCTGATGTAGGTCTAGAATTAAATGCACATTCTGTAGTTTCTGTAGATGTAGGTGTGAGCAGTTATTTTAGGATAGACTTTCTCCATTTGTAGCTATCCAAGACTGCCATGTGCGTGATCAGTGAGGGATGTCAAGTCTCTATACAAAGCAACCCTAGAAATACTATATAGAAAACAAATATAAGTCTGTATGACCATAAATTAATGAATGATAGTTCTATTATATCTACGGGCTCTGTCCATTAATAGAGAGTCGAATGATGCTACTCTAGTGATTCGACATGTGCTAGTTAAACATTTAGAAGTAGCTGGGCTTTCAATTTGCAATAAGCAGCAGTCATACTAACAGTAACGGCGACCCTTCTTCCTAGTTTATTTATTGTATCTGAGGGGTCATGAGGAATTCGCCATGCATAAGGTGCATGCCGGCAGAGCTGAATAGCCAATCAATCGATTTACATTATTCGATCTAATTAGAACATAGATCATAAATGTACAAAACAGGTTACAAAATAGCAATACAAGATCCCTTTGCAGGTAAAAAGACAAAAAATATAAATGATACAGATTAATGAGCCTCTTGGAGCATCTAAGGATCTCCCTAACACAAACTCCTCTGTTCCATACAGACCCACAGAAATATGCCTCACAGTGAGCAAGGTTAAATAAATCAGTTACGTGGCAATTCACAACCAAGGTATCTTAAAAATGGGATATAATCAGCAGGGCTATCAGATTTAAAAACCCTGAGAGTACATACTGATTATCTCATTAAAACATTTGTTTAGTTAAAAGATATACCCCAGCGTGATTCCTTCCAGATAAATCCATGATGTGTAACACAATTAATTCTTAAGACAACTAATAAATCTGTAAGTCAACAAAGTTACTTGCACATGCCAAGAGGAAAGAGGCTATCGAAAAACATATAAATGGATAGTTTAGTTTTTTAAGAAAGTAGATGTAGTTCCACATTGACTAAAATTGGTAAAATAAATCTTGCTCTTTCTTCATTTTAAAGACCACAAAATAGAAATAAATGAAGATCTGACTGCTCTGAACTGTTGTCACATGGACAGGTTGTCAGTTCAGTAAAACTTAATCTCCTTGCGGGAAAACCGAACATCAGCGAGATTAGGTTCAAACGAAACCTCAGCAGTGGCGTAGCAAGGCCAGGTGGTACCATGTGCGGAAAATCACCCCGGCTTGACAAAATGGCAAAAATATGTGTTTAAAGCACATATTTTTGCCATGTTGTCACCCTCTAGCCGCACACCATCAAGTGCTAACCCGCATTCAACAAACTTCCTCCCTCCCTTCAGATTTTGGTCTGGTCCTAGTTACCCACGGACTGTCCCAGCCTTCCCTGCCGCCGCAAGTAACACGAGTAACACAAGGACACCTCACATTTGCCTGCAACTTTGTTCCAGGTGTTTGTGGTGCATGCCGCTCACTTTACTAAGCCAGCATCTTCCAGTGCAAGCAGGCAGGAGCCTCGTTCAGTTTTTTACAGTGTCCTCACTAAGGGGCACATTAGGATGGTGGGCGGGCACCCTAGCGGAAATCGGGACCGCCTGCCCAAAGGGCGGGGGTCCTGACAGTGCCATTAGGATGCGCCTGCTACAGTGGCGGGCGCATTCCTCAATTTAACATTGTGGCGGGCGGTGCTCACTGCACCGCCCGCCACAATGTCACAAAACAAAAGCAGCCTCTGCACAATCGAAGCGGCAGGCACCGCGCGGTGCCTGCCTCTTCGATTATGCAAAGGCAGGGGGGTACCACAGGTAACCCCCCGTGTGCCACCCCCCTTTGGCCTTCACTCTGGGGGCCCGCAGGGGGCCCTTTGTCTGGAAGGACTGGAAAGAGGTTTGGGAAGAGCACCCTAAGGGGAGAAGAAAGGTAGAAAAGTAGAGCCGCCTGCGTACCTAGAGTACCTAAATCCACTGTAAACATGAGGTCGAGCAGAGACAGGGGGCAGCCTGAGGCTGTTGTCCAAAAGACAAAGCAGAAGGTAAAAGTAAAAGTAAAACCATTTTTGGTAACAGCTGAGGAGGAGGGCCACGGAGCAGAGGCAGCCAACAATCCAGCTAACAACCCAGCACTAAATATAGGAGGCTGCCGCCCCGCCTATACCAACAAAAAATATCATCAAAATTCCAATTTTTAAAAGATCCAGCCTCATCTATATTTTCCATCATTGGCAAAATCCAGGGCCTTCAAGATCCGCTCCTCCACCCTTTTGCCACAACAATCGTCATCAGTCACAGTTGGAACTTTAGCGCCCAACCCATGGTCATCACGCCATCACCAGAAAATATTTGTGAACACAAATCCAAAAATAGCAAAAGCCCGCCTGCCATCCAAGAAGGAGAGGTGGAATGGCGAGCCAAGGACCCTACAATTTGTCGTCTACAGACAATTCCCTCCCCAACTAGAAATGTCATAATTGTCTTAACCAATCCCAAAATGTGGAAGGAGGCACAAAACGCACAAGAGTCTACATCAAAGACAGGCAAAGACTTAAACTCATGGCAGGAGGTCCCAAGTGGACACACACCGAACAAATCACCAAAAACTGACCACCACTTTAAAGTCTTGTCTCAAACAGACCCCCACAAATCTACCCATGACCCCATTTTACATCAAGAGGCTACAAAATCGGCCCAATTGTCATCAGTTGCGGAAACATGGGGTGTCCAGTATATTCCCAAAGAATCCTCTGAAACCGCATTGGATTCCCCGTCTTCCAGGGGGGGTGGGCAGGACCCCCTCTCCTATCTGGGATCTCAGGAGTGGGCGGACCTACTAGCATCCTATTCACAGGAGACTCCTGAAAAACAGTCACCGCCCACAGCCAGTATGAGCGCAAACCATGAAGCGACACAAGGAAACATCAATGAAAATATGCCAAGCAGCTCAATTCCTCGCAAAAATTCCTCAATACCTACTCTGATCTCAGGTTCGCCAATTCAACCAGGGAAACAGGCATCAAACACATGGGACATTCTATTAAATACAATGCAACGGACCGTTGATGTAATACATTACCAGTCAGACAAAATGGACCAGCAGTTGTCATTACTAGATACTTTGGCCCTTTTCGAGGGGGGAATAGATGAAAAACTAGGCCAACTAAACCTCTTAATCAGCAGAGCCCAGCAGCTGCAGACCCATTATCGACAAACTTTCAATACTCCCATCAATTGTCACTACTCTCATAGATGGCCTGCAAAGGGCCCAACCTTCCAGAAAACAAAGACAACCTCAAAAGAATCAGTGCCCAATGAACCGTTAAAAAGGGACCCCACTGTTGGAAATAAAACTGACACTAGCCTCTCGATTTGTCATGAAAGCAGTCCGCACTATAGGATCATTCCGTTAACTAAGGAGCAAACACCAAAGCTGAACGTCAAGCGACAACCTCAACTTAGGAAGAAAGGCCGAAACAAAATACCATTGCCTAGCATCACAAAAGTGTATCCGTTATTTACCACAAAATGACCACTGCAGCAAATGCAAGAACAATCAACAATAGTTCACATTCCTGAAGCTGAGGAAATGCCAAACCAGCAACGGGAAACCCACCCTACGGGAAACAAGGAAAACGCAAATAGGGCAAAAGCGGAAACACCGTTGTTGGGGGCAGCACAGTCTCCAATCAGCAACCAAACTGATTCAAAAGGAAAGAGAACAACTAAAGTCAAATTGAAACAGAATGACAGCATTGATAACAGAACATCGCAATCAATTGGGCCAAGGGAGACTACTCCGCATCATTGTCCAAGCCAAGAGATGAACTCAATTGCCACTTTGCATTTACCACTTCAACTCGGCACTGATCCTCGTACCCTAACCATGCAAATCGAACAGTCAGTACACACGCCCAGTCACGGCCTAGTTAAGACGCCAGGAGAGGGAAACCAATCATACGATAATACATTCAGATCATGCAACGAAGTACAGAGAACCCCCAATGTGTCAAGGACTATCACAACTGGGCACCTGGGTCTCTCCTTAAACTCAGATGGAGGCCCAGGAGGCTCAACAGGCCCTAGGCATCAAGAATCAATAAATTCTGATATTCCCATTGTGTCGACTCGGTATTCCACAATCGACTCTAAGGAAAAAACTTGGGGCCGGAGCTAGCAGACCAAGCATTATCTTCACCCCAGAAAACAAAACAAAAGGACCCTTAGATATCCTGAACAGAGGGAATATTCTCCAACTTCTAAGCTCAATACCAGCATTGAAAGGCATAAGCTCTGCGAATCTGCTCTCAATAGAATTTGCAAGGCTGAACAAAACGCAAAAAACGGAATCCACTAAAGCCACCTGGAGGACCATCCAAATAGCAAACAAAATTTTGGAGGAACAGGAAACCTTTAGAAACTGGGGAATCCAAGCTACAATGTTCAATAATATTGGATACCCATTCCCTCTACTCAATATAACAAGAGAAGGGATAACCCATAAAAAATATATAACCCTGTCCATACTTAAGGGTGCCTGAGGAAGGTCACCACAAAATGAGCATGCATCAAATACACAAATGAGCATAACAGACAACAACGTAGCGGCTTCATCTCTCCTCTGGATCACCAGAACCATTAACATACTCAGTCACGCATACTGACACAGAAAAGTAACGAGGCATGGTGGAAATTCAAGTATACCACCTCTGAGGATATGTTCATGGAACATCAACGGGCAAAACAACAAGGCGGTTGACGCTGAATTCCTTGGTTACATAAAGACATTCGACATTATCTTATTGCAGGAAACATGGCAAGAGGAGCCTATACAAATAGAGGGATACACCTGTTTCCACACACCTGCCCTAAGGAAAAGCAGCTACGGACGTCCATCAGGGGGCCTCGCCACTTACATCAAAATTACAAAAATTCATAGTGCGAAGGAACTACCTCCTCTACTCCCATCTGTAATTACCACAATGATTCAATTAGACCTCTGTGGGAAAAAGGAGGAGGTACTGCTGATTAAAACATACATCAATCCGAAAAAGAAAAAACTGGATTAAAACACAGTGATTGAACACCTGTACCATCTTATGAGCACATATTCTACTCCAAATCTCATTCTGTCTGGTGATTTCAATCAACACTTACTAGGTACCTCCCCAAATGAAGACATTCAATTACAATCTTTTTATTGGAATATTCCAACCCAATTATCAAGCCATCAAGGGAGAAAAGCCAAGGGTGTCCCGGAGCTGCTAAAAGATCTAGAGAACATTGGCCTACGGGTGTTAAATGGCAGATTTGTGGACGATTCTCCACCGTGCACCTCCTTCCACTCTGGCCATGCAACCTTTACAATTGACTACACCCTAGTGTCTCTTTCCTTTTTCCAAAACATAAAAGGCTATTGTCTAGGTGAATTAGGGGACAGTGACCATCAGCCTCAGGAAATCTCACTTTACATAACACCGGACAAATCAATTCCAAACCCAGTTGGAATGTACGAATGCCACTCAATAAACCTCAAAAGAATCAAGTCATCATTAGCAAATTCCAGAGAAGTACTTATAGCAGCAAACAACAATTAAATGAGCTTAACCAAATTACGGGAAACCACATTTATATCTGGGAAACCTTTACGGCCACGTTTTCAAATTCCTATTCATCTGTAGTTCGGCACTCCATGCCCAACGATCCAACACTCGCAGGGAGGGCCACAAGCGTGCAAAAATGACCCTGAAAAGCCTCAAAAAAGCCATAAATAAAATACTAAGGTCGCTGAGGGAACGGCCAGGGGATAAGGCTCCACACCAACAGCTCCGCAAGAAAAAGGCAGAACTCAGGAAACTGAAATGGGATATAAGAAAAACACAAGAAAACAAATTATGGTCTAAACTCTATCACGACTCCAAAGGGAACAACGGTGCATGTTTTTGGGCAACGATAAATACAATTTTACAACCTACACATGGTGGCCTAACATCAAACATAACAGAAAACAACTGGACATCATTTTCAGAACATCACTTTGATCAGCAGGTTCCTGGACCAAATACCAGCATGGACAAACAACCTGTATTTCAACTTCATACCATGACGACCGATGAGGTAATAGCAACTGAGATCGATGCCGACCGGATCAGAGAGGAAATACGCAAAGGTAGGAAGGACGGTGCACCCGGGCCGAACGGGATCCCAACAGCTCTTTTGAAGCAAGACCCAGAATATATGACAGAATCCCAAGTTCCCATCTTCAGCTTAGTTAGGCAAACTGGCTGTATGCCCGCATCATGGAAGGGCTCCATTATATCGCCAATCTATAAAGCAGGGGACAGAACACTACCAAAAAACTACCGCTTAATCGCATTACTGGATGTGGAGACAAAGTATTTTGCAGGGAACTTACTAATTGAATTGCAGGAATGGGCAACAGAGCAAAATATAATCCCCCCCAGCCAAACAGGGTTCTATAGAGACACTGGAACAACAACAAATCTCTTAGCCATGTCTCTACTCATTGACAAAGCGATTCTAACCAAACAACCTCTCCACTTCTGCTTGGTTGACTTTAAGGCGGCATTCGACAACGTTAACCGAGCCAACCTTTGGACAAAGCTGTCTCACTAGGGGATTCCTTCGTCCCTCTTGAACCTTCTAATAGAATTACATTCCAATACATGGATACAGGTCAAGCTTGGCAATGGCTCTCATCTGTTGAGGCGTATTCAAACAAGTAAAGGCCTTAAACAGGGGTGCGTTCTCGCACCCTTTCTCTTTAACCTTTTCGCAGCAGATCAATGCGAATGCCCCCCGAATAGGAGGAAAAACCATTTCCAGTATGTCTTTCGCGGACGACGTAGTTCTATCCCGCCATACTCAAGTTGGTCCACAACGGCTACTCAACACACTATTTAGGTACGCCGACGAGAATTATCTGGAAGTCAATATCGATAAAACAAAAACACTGACAATAAACGGAAAACGGTCCCACTCTTGGCTACTAGGTAAAACGGCAATCACCAATTGTGATGTGTATAAATACCTAGGCGTTATGATTGACAAGGGCGGCCACTTCATGAATCAGCTCAAAGCCATTAAGAGGAAGGGAATGGTGATTGCGACCACGCTAAGACAACTCAAAACAAAACTGAGAGGACCAACATTTGCACCTCTCCGCCGTGTTGCGGAAGCAAAAATTCCATCATCAGTTACATATGGCAGCGAGGTTCTGAGAGGCAGGGATGCTCTACTACTGGACACCCCTATGACAAAAGCATACAGAGTAATGTTAAACTTACCGCCCTATACCTCGCCGGCACAGATTCGGCTCGAGCTCGGTCTAACGAAGCAACTCCTCGCAAGGCGAGGCTCATACATCAAGTGCTGGCATAAAATTAAGAACTCCGCCATAAACACGTTGAATCACCAGCTTTGGCAGTAACTGTGCAGCACAACTACCTCGCCGGCCAAAGCCTACCTGGAGGAATCGCTTGCCATAACGAGACTAGTCGACCTATGGGAAATCCCAACAACGCACCTGCACTTTCAACGCATCACCAATAAGGTTGTTAAGGAACTCTCCCTTAAAAAAGACAAAGCTGCATTTTCACACAGGAGCCACGCATGGATGACTCTATCCAATTATAAATCATTTGGATCACTGGCATACTTTGAATTAGGGTATTCAAGGAAGTCTAAAAAAGCCTTTCTAAAAGCACAGGCTAGGAATCCTACCAGCCACACCTCATCTTCCACCATGGCTGAGAAAGAACTTCGGGAACTCATGCCAGCTATGTGGAGTTGGAAAGGAGGACATCGAACACATAATAGGAAAGGGTTGGCCTGCTAAAATTTCATTTTAATGAACGAGGCATACGCACTCGGAAACAAGCAGTTCTCGCATGCTTCAAACCACTAGATCCGCAACTGAATAGAAAGCTTGTCAAGTTTCTATCTTTAGTAATATCCAAGCAAAAGACGCTCGATACTACAACTAGTTTATCATTTTTTCACAGGCTCCCTGCAGAAAGACCCTGGACACTTTATACTTTTAACTCACGCTCGAGTGCACCAACCCTTTTAACAGAGCATTGATCGAAAAGTTATTTTATCAAAACATTTTAATTGAATGTATTTTGTCTTTTTTCTTTTTCTGTTGTAATGGTTTTAATTAATCAAATACAATAATTTTTTTTACTTACTGGCTTACTTACCCTCAGTGATGCCACCTGGGGCGGCCCGCACCCACCGCATCCCCCTTCCTGCGCCACTGAACCTCAGTAAAATAAATCTATGCTGTAGGTTCCCAATTCTCTTTCGATATGAGTACTCTCCCTGTAATATGGGTGGGATCAATTGATATAACAGTACTAACGATTTTGCCTGATTTTATTCCTGACTATCATTTTCTGCCTTGGATAAAAATATATCCTTTACTTCTTTTTTCATGATCTTCAGGCATGTACTGTGGTTAATATATAAATCAGCTAATCCCAATGCAGTCAAAGCTGACCTTACCTACTGCAACCATGTCATTTTATGAGCGTTATCCAGTTTCAAACAGTTTTTAGGTCTCGCCTAGGCAGCGCTTGCGTGTCTCGTTGAGACGTGCAATATACAGTATAGCATGGAAGCTCCGCCCACTCTCCACCCATCATTTTCATTGGCTTGTGTCTTAAATGCTGCCTTCCGATTGGTTGTAGGCTTGTTAGTCCTGCCTTATGATGGACATGTCTTCATTTGTGTCCTTCCACGGCCAGAATTCGGATGAGCAATTACTCTTTCACGCCTCAAGGCATTTCTGTTTGCTTAGTGCACTTGGCAGGGGCAAGCTTGGACACCACTTTTTTTCCGCGGTTTATAAAGCGCGAACCCTACGCGATGGTATTGGAGCGCTTTATATGAACACAAGTTACAAAGGACACGTTCATGTTTTAGGCATAAAGAGATTAAGTGATTTGCCGAGAATCACAGGATGCTGAGCCGACGCCGAGACTCGTTTCCATCTGAGATAGACTCAAGTGTTGACATCTTGAGCTGTCGGCCTATAGTGTCATACTCATGGCTCTGCTGTTTAACGTCACAGATATAAAGTGTTGCCTGGGATTGTTGGCCTCTAAAGTTAGTGCTTTATTTTAATTCCTAGACATCCGTGTAATTGCGGCTGTCTAATGGCTGGGGGATTGTGTGATTTATTTTCCTAGTCAGTTTAATCTGCGGTAAACCCTGCTATTCAATCGGCATTCTAAGCCTCTTGGTAACCGCAGACCGCAATAAAAATACTTTCCGGTGCAGAAGTGGAATTTAAACAAAGTGTTTTCTGTTTTCTGCAATACACGTCATCATATAAAAGGCAATTGTATACAGATACTGTCGCTAGTTTAGGGATTTAAAATGTTAGAAAACAAGTCAAGAATATTGATGAAGTTGTTACATTGGGGTGCAAATATACACTCAGAGCTCCCTAACTGCTTGTATGGGCAAAACATTCTGAAAACCAATGTGATTTTAATCATTCCTACCAAATCCGCATTCGCTCATGATCCTGAGAGGCCAGAAGTGCATCTGAACTGGAAGTGAATTGCAGTGTTTGATTGTTCCATTTGTGTTCCTTATAATATCCGTGACTCACAATGCAGGTCCCCACCAGGCATCGAGCTGCAATGAGAGCAGAGGTGCTATCTTGTGTCAATCCCCGTTACCTGCTGTGCATGGGATTACATTAACTATTAACCCCTGGCCTGTTCTCCTAAACCCGGGTGCTGCGACCTGCCATTCTCCTAGGGAATCAAGCTCCATTGAACAGGCGCCCCCCTCGACTAGGGGAGGGGCGCCCTTAGTTGCGCCGTGGGGCCGAGCCTCCTCCTTGGACCAGAGAAGGAGGTGGGCCTGGCTGGATACGAAACTTAACAGAAACGAAAGTTACCAGAGGTATTTAAGGCTCGGCTCTGAGGGTTTCATTCTCTTTGTCCTCTCGGGCCACAGCCTGGCTACTGGAGCGTCGTCGACGTCGAGAGCGTTGTCTGGTCGGTGACGGGTGGACTGTGGTGGGCTGGGTTGGGGGGCCGTGGCTTAGTGTTGATTCGGTGTATTATTCAATTCAAATAAATGGTATTATATTTTGCGGTATTATCGTATTGTTAATGTTTTTGTTGATTGATGACTGTTTCCTCAGGTCCGTTATTAAGGGGCGCCCGCTGGGTGGTTAACTCTCAGTACATGTAAATGAAGCAGTTGCCCCTGTTGCTTGAGTGTGGAGACAGGCGGGGGAAGCCTGATGGTGGCAGGCCAAGAACAGCGGTCGGGGGCTGGTTTGCGAGAGGGGCCTGTGCATTTAGCTTTGGTCTGTATTTATTGCTGCACGCGGCAAATACCATAATGATGTTGTGCATATAATCCACTTGCCTTGCGAAGCATGTGCTTCTTTTTCCGGAACGTTGGAAGGGGTTTGGCATTTAATATTGTTTGGGGCCCACCAGAGAGGTGGGGGGGGGGAGGAACCGACCACAGACACAGTAATAAGGTGTGACAAAGGTCGCTTTATTGGAAGCAGGTGCACCCTAAAGAGCAAAACCCTGTGCCGAACAAAACTAACCCTCACTAAATATGAAGACACTAACAGCCCCCAACCCCCTCCCCTAAATGGTCACCCACATTATAAACATAAGCACAACATAAGCACGACATAACCACAACATCCCCCTTACAACCTGCATCAGTACCCAACTAAACATACCTTGACATCTGTATTCCCCATCCTGTGGCAAAACAGCCCAGACCTCCTACACGTAACCCCATTTTGTACTAGGAAAAGCACCAACCTCCTGAATTGCACACCTGCACCTGTTCCAGCGACACGAAAAAAAACCCGACCTCAATTTCCTGATGCACCGGCTCCCAAGAAAACCCTTCTGTGGAGAAACCACCCCCGCACACCGGACCAAGGCAACCCCCCCAGCACTCCCCAGGACTATAAAAAGACAACCCAGGATCCCAGGAAAACATACCCTATTGAAAACCACAAAAACAGGGAGGGAGGGCTGGAAAAAACTTGCGACCAACACCCCCGCCGGCTGCTATGTCACTGCCACCGAAATGGTGGTCAGTGACACAAAATGTCCAGTCTTATAGCTTCCCAGCTCAAGCAGCCCAAGCCCCAGCCCAAAGCAAGCCCAACAACCCGCCGCCAGCCCAAGAAGCCCAAAACTTCCTGGAGCTCCTGGCGCCCACCCCCTCCCTCCAGGGCCCCAAAAAACCCCGGGGGTGGCAGGCCTCCCGGTGGTCGGCCGCCCCCCCAAAACCCCATTCTGCCCTTGCTGACAATCGGGTGAGGAACGGATTGTTTGGAAAGATGATGTCTGGTGTGTCCGAAGGAAGTCGGGCGGCTTCTTGGAGATGGAAACTGAACCTGGGAGTAATTTGTGCCTGGGGGCAAGCTTTAAGTTTGGGTCGAGTTTGCGCTATATAAAATATGCCAAAAAAAATAATAATAAAAAAAATGTTTGTTTGAAGTATTGGTGGTGACCGAGCATTATTCAGAAGGGTGACTGCTAACGTTCAGATATATGCGCTGGGGTGTGGCGTGTCGTTCTGGGGGTGCATTCTCGGGTACCTGCTTTGTGCTAAAGATGAATTTTAAAGTGCTCTGACATTTTCCACAGCTATGTTTGCTGCTCGTTTTTACAAATGGCTCTCCAGCATGCACGTAACACTAACAAGGAGCAGTAATTGTGCCCTGAAAAGAAATGTTAACTGTCCGCTCTGTGAAGTCTGCTAGGAGGAGATTAGAGGCGGCATTTTACAGTGGAGTAAACAGGATTTTGCGTGATAAACACGTTTTACAAGTCTCCGATCCATCTTGGAGGAGCGTTTTTTATTTCCCAGTGCATCTCATGTGGTCGCGATTGCAGTGTGCATTTTCTAAATGTTCGGCCATCTGTTCTTGTGTGTGTCACCCGGAGCATGGTGCTGATGTAATCTATTCACAAGATTACCCCTGCGATGTAACTAACCATCTGCAGCGGCCGAGCCCAGTCAATGCATCCGGTTGGAGTTGCGGGACCTACAGAGTCAATGAACACGTTTATATGGTCTGGGACTACCGGCCACCCCCTCCCTGTCCTGTGCACCACCACATCAACCTTTACAGTAATTACACATGTGAAGAGTTTTCTTTGGTAGGCAGGGGGTCTCACGACCCCCCGGCCATATTTATTAAAATATGAAAACAAATACATTTTTTGAAATAAAACATTATTTACACAAGCATTAATATGCAAAAATCTGACATTAGACTTACAGTAAGGTAGACAGGTATGAAAGGGCTAACCTTAACAGATGTCTAATACAGCGTGTTTCCTAACCGAATCTAAGATACTACATATGAATTTTGCATCCTAACATTTTGGGCCTACACCAAGGTCACTAACCGGTGTCAGATCCTTATTATACAGCTACGCTCTCACGCCTGAGTGCGCATGCGTGACAGGGCCCGGTTACCGGGAGAGTACGTCCCTCTCCTGGTTACCCCGTACGCTCCGTGAACTCCATTAAACCAAAAGGAGGGCCCTTTGACTCTGCGCCATTTGATGACGTCATAGTGTATGTGCGCGGTGGCTAACAGCCCAAGGAAAGCGTGACTCCCTCCCCCACACACTTCCGACCAAGCGGATATCCTGCCCCTGAAGTTTAGGAGAGATCATTGGCCCCTCCCCCTGGGCGACCCCATTCGAGAATGGTGAGGCCCCCTAAGGACCTTAAACTGCTGCTCACCGATCATGACCTTACCGCCTGACCAAGCAATACAATAAATACGACAAATATGTGACCTGTGAAAGAGAAAAATTGCCTAAGGAAAAACAAAACTAAGCACTTCAATGCACACAATTGTTCACATTCCAATCTTACCGCCTGTAAAAAGGGGAAAAAGTCCTAAGGAAAATGACACCACACAATGTTCACGATGTCCTAGCATTATCGAACGGTAATATGACCAATGTACAATTGAAACTCTGCTTCGAGGGCTGATGGTTGGGCAAATTAATCAGCCCCTCGCTGAGGGGCATGTAGCGGGCGTGAAGAGAGCGCAGGGGCAAGAGGGCGCCTCCCGTGCTCTCCAGGCCTGTTATCCCCTAAACAACGTTGGGGGGCTGACCAGCTCACGCTGACCCGCCCCCCGGCCCCTCCCCTTTACCCGGAAGCATTTTTCCGCTTCCGGGTCAACGGTGAGCCTGCACCTATCGGTGGTGAGGCGCCCCCGGCCGCGTCATCAGGACGCGACACCAAAAGGGGGGTACCACGCCTCACCACCGAGGATACGGGGGAGGGAGGAAGCCGGGCCCAGCCATACATGTGGGGTGGCGAGCGGCCCCCCTTTCCTTTAGCGCAACGCGCTATGTGCAGTGGCAGCGCTGTAATTAAAGCAGTATATTTTCCCAGCTCTATGCTGGCAGTGGAGGTGTTTCGTCCCAGGAGCCGGGGGAGAGTAGGCTAGGGATTCTGGCCAATTTAAGGTCAAATTATTGCTGATTGCCGCTGCTTTTGGCTGTCTTTACTCCACACCGTGCCTTTACAGGGTGCAGGGGCTATTTACAAGATTGCACCCAGAAAGGAGCCGAGGGCCTGAGATTGAGCCATTTTGAATAGGGAAGTGTCTCGGATGCGCTGTGCCATGAATGCTGGCACAAGGCTGATACCATTCCCAAAGAGATGAACCCGAATAATAAGGGGGGGGGGCGGCAGTGTCACTAACTATGTCATTAAATGTGGATTGTTCTGCAGTGCATGGTTTGGGCATCATGCCTTGAGTAATATGACGTTTTATTAGAAGTGCCTACAGTGGTGGCTATCAAAAAGGCCCAAACCTGTCGTGCCTGCCAGCACATTTATAAGCAGAGAGGTGAAGAAAACAATGAGGCGATTGATGGTTTCTCACCGGTTGCGTGCAGTGCCTACATTGCCAGCTATCATAGCAAAAATTGCATTTACGCGTTTGGTTTTTGTATTGCAAGAGCTGCTTGGCATAATGCAGACAGTTTTTAAAATATGCTTTACCATGTATGATTGCAAAAGAAGGGTGCTGTGATATTTAACAGATGAAAAGATCGCGAAAGCAGGAGTACCTTTTCTGGATTAAGCAATAAGCATCACCTGTGCCGAGTATTTAATTGTGGAAAAGGGTGCTCTGGAGAACGAGTGCTGCCAGTAAATAACAGGGTAATTCCCATAGTTTTTAAGTGCAGAGTGCTAAAAAAAAAAAAAAAACCTGGTACGAACTGCTGAGGAAAACATGCGATATTGGACCAAACGGTAGCAAATACACGTTTTGATATGTTGGTTGCAATTGGCAAAGTCAATAGGCTGGGTTTAATGTACTAATGTGGCATTAGCAAATTAGAGTGCAACAAGTATTAAGGAGGGCTTTACTTTGGCCGCCCCCCCCCTTTTTAAAACTAAGCAACAGCAACATGGTGTCACCAGGGTTTTAAGTGGAAGCTTTTTCAATATTAGATTTAAGCCGTAGTTGACGCTAAATTTATTTTATGCAACTAACAACCATTGACAAAGCCAATAGTCCTAACTTATCGTAGGTATGATGTTACTTGCTGTATCATATCTTTGGATATAGTGACATAAACAGCAAAATACCAATAGGGGGCGCACTATATTAAGCACAGATTTTAGCTTAGGTTATTAAGCCAAGATTCGGCTACATAACATCTGAGAGGGGTCGGCTGCCGGGTAAGGTATGAGTGGTCTGTGAGGAGTGGACAGTAAGAAACTCTTTACAGTAAGAACTCTGGCAGTTTCAAGGGAACATTTTCAACTTTCTGTTTTCAGCTGTGTCGGTCCAATCCATAGTACACCAGTAATAGGCATAACAAAATGTTTTACATAATTAAGTTCTCGGGCTTGGGTGAGCTATTTGTTTATTTCTATTTTTATAAAGTGCCAGGTACAGGCCTGTAAATGCTTCTAATACAACGGTTAAAAATAAATAACTAACTAAATAAATAAATAAATAATAAATAAATAAATAAAATTATATATATATTTATCGAGGTGCTTGGACTCAAATGTCGGCACAGTAGAGGACGGGTGCGCAAGGGAAATGGTAATTGGGGCAGGAGTCTGATGGCTAGGAATACGCACTGTACTTGGGTGTTACCATAGTGCAGGAATGTCCCCATTTCCCCCACTTAACGATGCTGTTTATTTTTCTCTTGCCGGTATCTGGTCTTCGCTGAGATGGCGGCAGCAAGGTTCACGCAGCGTTCAGGACATTCTTCAGCAGCAGCACGCCTGGTATCAGGCGCACATTGGCATTTGTTGGTATCAGGCCGGCATGATGCGCAGTTCTCCTTTATGCGCTGTACCATCCGTGGGCGGTGGTACCCAGTTGTTAAGTAGTGTCAGGGTGCTAGGGGTTTCTGGTGCTTCAGGTATTATGGCGCATAGGTATATACCATTTAAATAGAAATTAGTCGCCTCTCCACGTCCTGGGTGGTTGCCTTCGAAGCCATTGAGAACGAAGCACTAGGCTGGGGCTTCAACGTTCAGGGATTCGGGGAAAACACACTGGGGGCCCTTCACAGGTATTGCAAACGCTTTATGAGCTGTCTGCATTTGGTGGTGACCGCATTAACCTCGGTGGTTATTGGTATAGTTAGCAGGAGATAACTCACGGACTCGGACAGGACGCAGCAGGGTTGTACAGGAACCCGGATTGCAGCCATGGGAGTCCGGTATAGGTTCGCTCAGACTTTCATCCTTCCAGGGTTGATTTAATGCCTACTGCTGGGGTAGTAACTCCAGGAATTACTGGGGTGTTTTAAAGCCCTAGGACTAAGGAGTAGCTTGCTACTATGCTAGGGCTTCAGATTGCCCAAGTTTCTTATGGTGAGGCGCTAGAAACTGCTGTGTGGTGGGATACGCTCACCATGAAGTAGCCAACAATAAAAGATAGGGGAAGGGACCTTCTTAGTTCTTTGCAAACGTTTCCTGGGAGCAGTTATCCGGGGGGCGGTGCTTTCGTTGCAACAGTGAGGGCAGATGCTCTAACTTTGGCTGCTCCAAAGCACATGATTCAAACGTCAGTGCCTGTATAGGTAATAACTTAGTGCACAGTACTGTTTTCTCTAATCTGAAGCCCATTATTCAGACATAAAGGCCCCATGTACATAATTCTGTGCACAGTATGGGCTTGCTAAGGGGCCATATATCCGCTGCGCAGGGGCCCAATGCGGGACGCAGTGCTCCCCTCCTGCCTGATGGTGGAGAAGTTGGGGGTGAGGCAGACATTTTTCTCGGCAAAATTCCCTTTTGGTCGGGCCAGATTAATCTTGGGTGGAACCTGTGAAGAGGCTGTAGCAAGTATGTTTTCCATTAATGGTCTGTCCCTGCACTGGATGCCTAGTAGTGCAGCTGTTGGCTGTAGCGTGTGGGGGCCTGCCGACACAATGTACGCAGCAGGGTGGTACATTGGTGGTCAAGTTCAAATGTACGGCCAAGTTCTAGGGTACGGCCAAATTTAAAAGTTAAAGTATAACATTCAAATGTATGGCCAAACTCCTCAAACAAGGAGCACCTGGGAGGTAACAGTTACTTAGCATTACTATCAAAGTACATCACTTGTAGTGTGACAGCACTCTTCTTAAAGTGGTCAACAATATGGGGAAGATATCCTTATACGTTATTACTAGGAGTCTCCTCTAATTAGGTATCCCGGTGGCAAAGCTTACTTTGTTAAACAGTGAGGGCAGGGGCCCATGTTTCTTCTGCACTCTTCTTAAACTGGTCAACAATAACAATATGGGGAAGATATCCTCATACGTTATTACTAGGAGTCTCCTCTAATAAGGTATCCTGGTTGCAAAGCTTCCTTTGTGAAACAGTGAGGGCAGGTGCGCATGTTTCTTCTGCACTCTTCTTAAACTGGTCAACAATAACAATATGAGGAAGATATCCTTATACGTTATTACTAGGAGTCTCCTCTAATAAGGAGTCCCGGTGGCAAAGCGCACTTTGGGAGGTCTCGGTTGCTCCACACATTAGTTCTAAGCGGCATGGAAAGGGGATTAAACTTCGTTGTCTCGTTTTCTTAATACTAAACCATACGGTGCTGTAAGCTAAGGGTCAGCTTGGAGACTCTTTATGTAGAATACCAAGGAGAATACATCTTAACACTCTTGCATGCCCTGTCTTTCTACTTTGCTTACAAAGTCTCTGTATGGGCAGACTTTTGTCGACCTCCATTGGACCCTCTGGCATTCGAGCACGAAAGAGAGTGTTTTGATAACAAATGAAAGACAGCAGGGGTCCAGATAAAAATATACAGTGAGGTTATTTTATTAATGTACGTTTTCATTTGACTTTCCTGTCCTTTGTGGAATGTTTTTGGAAAAATTCTAAAAATGAGTATTAACTAATTTAAACTTTATAACAGACATTTGCTTTTGTTAGCCATATTTCGTATCAAAACAATTTCTGTAAATTTAAACTGAACCGTCTCCAAATTAGTCAGCAACATGAGTGTACCGAAATTGTAAATGCTACTCATCTGATCGGAAGGTAGCAGGGTAGAAGCTCAGATCGAAGCACAGTACAGAGTTTCAGTGACACCAAAAATCACTTCAGTACTTCCAACAATAAGCATTTCCTATGAGCTATTGGCATTGTAAATAACAATATCTTTGGATATAGTGACATAAACAGCAAAATACCAATAGGGGGCGCACTATATTAAGCATAGATTTTAGCTTAGGTTCTTAAGCCAAGATTCGGCTACATAACATCTGAGAGGGGTCGGCTGCCGGGTAAGGTATGAGTGGTCTGTGAGGAGTGGACAGTAAGAAACTCTTTACAGTAAGAACTCTGGCAGTTTCAAGGGAACATTTTCAACTTTCTGTTTTCAGCTGTGTCGGTCCAATCCATAGTACACTAGTAATAGGCATAACAAAATGTTTTACATAATTAAGTTCTCGGGCTTGGGTGAGCTATTTGTTTATTTCTATTTTTATAAAGTGCCAGGTACAGGCCTGTAAATGCTTCTAATACAACGGTTAAAAATAAATAACTAACTAAATAAATAAATAAATAATAAATAAATAAATAAAATTATATATATATTTATCGAGGTGCTTGGACTCAAATGTCGGCACAGTAGAGGACGGGTGCGCAAGGGAAATGGTAATTGGGGCAGGAGTCTGATGGCTAGGAATACGCACTGTACTAGGGTGTTACCATAGTGCAGGAATGTCCCCATTTCCCCCACTTAACGATGCTGTTTATTTTTCTCTTGCCGGTATCTGGTCTTCGCTGAGATGGCGGCAGCAAGGTTCACGCAGCGTTCAGGACATTCTTCAGCAGCAGCACGCCTGGTATCAGGCGCACATTGGCATTTGTTGGTATCAGGCCGGCATGATGCGCAGTTCTCCTTTATGCGCTGTACCATCCGTGGGCGGTGGTACCCAGTTGTTAAGTAGTGTCAGGGTGCTAGGGGTTTCTGGTGCTTCAGGTATTATGGCGCATAGGTATATACCATTTAAATAGAAATTAGTCGCCTCTCCACGTCCTGGGTGGTTGCCTTCGAAGCCATTGAGAACGAAGCACTAGGCTGGGGCTTCAACGTTCAGGGATTCGGGGAAAACACACTGGGGGCCCTTCACAGGTATTGCAAACGCTTTATGAGCTGTCTGCATTTGGTGGTGACCGCATTAACCTCGGTGGTTATTGGTATAGTTAGCAGGAGATAACTCACGGACTCGGACAGGACGCAGCAGGGTTGTACAGGAACCCGGATTGCAGCCATGGGAGTCCGGTATAGGTTCGCTCAGACTTTCATCCTTCCAGGGTTGATTTAATGCCTACTGCTGGGGTAGTAACTCCAGGAATTACTGGGGTGTTTTAAAGCCCTAGGACTAAGGAGTAGCTTGCTACTATGCTAGGGCTTCAGATTGCCCAAGTTTCTTATGGTGAGGCGCTAGAAACTGCTGTGTGGTGGGATACGCTCACCATGAAGTAGCCAACAATAAAAGATAGGGGAAGGGACCTTCTTAGTTCTTTGCAAACGTTTCCTGGGAGCAGTTATCCGTGGGGCGGTGCTTTCGTTGCAACAGTGAGGGCAGATGCTCTAACTTTGGCTGCTCCAAAGCACATGATTCAAACGTCAGTGCCTGTATAGGTAATAACTTAGTGCACAGTACTGTTTTCTCTAATCTGAAGCCCATTATTCAGACATAAAGGCCCCATGTACATAATTCTGTGCACAGTATGGGCTTGCTAAGGGGCCATATATCCGCTGCGCAGGGGCCCAATGCGGGACGCAGTGCTCCCCTCCTGCCTGATGGTGGAGAAGTTGGGGGTGAGGCAGACATTTTTCTCGGCAAAATTCCCTTTTGGTCGGGCCAGATTAATCTTGGGTGGAACCTGTGAAGAGGCTGTAGCAAGTATGTTTTCCATTAATGGTCTGTCCCTGCACTGGATGCCTAGTAGTGCAGCTGTTGGCTGTAGCGTGTGGGGGCCTGCCGACACAATGTACGCAGCAGGGTGGTACATTGGTGGTCAAGTTCAAATGTACGGCCAAGTTCTAGGGTACGGCCAAATTTAAAAGTTAAAGTATAACATTCAAATGTATGGCCAAACTCCTCAAACAAGGAGCACCTGGGAGGTAACAGTTACTTAGCATTACTATCAAAGTACATCACTTGTAGTGTGACAGCACTCTTCTTAAAGTGGTCAACAATATGGGGAAGATATCCTTATACGTTATTACTAGGAGTCTCCTCTAATTAGGTATCCCGGTGGCAAAGCTTACTTTGTTAAACAGTGAGGGCAGGGGCCCATGTTTCTTCTGCACTCTTCTTAAACTGGTCAACAATAACAATATGGGGAAGATATCCTCATACGTTATTACTAGGAGTCTCCTCTAATAAGGTATCCTGGTTGCAAAGCTTCCTTTGTGAAACAGTGAGGGCAGGTGCGCATGTTTCTTCTGCACTCTTCTTAAACTGGTCAACAATAACAATATGAGGAAGATATCCTTATACGTTATTACTAGGAGTCTCCTCTAATAAGGAGTCCCGGTGGCAAAGCTTCCTTTGTCAAACAGTGAGGGCAGATGCCCATGTTTCTTCTGCTCTCTTCATAAAGTAGTCAACAATAACAATATGGGGAGGATATATATAAGGAAGATATCCTCATATGTTATTACTAGGAGTTTCGGTGGCAAAGCTTCGTTTGTGAAACAGTGAGGGTAGGTGCCCATGTTCCTTCTGCTCCCATGCCCACTATTCGAACATAAGTGCCGGTTCGTGTGAATAACCGTGTGCACAATACGGGCTGCTACTGACATCAGTTAAAAACCGCCCAGTGGGCGATTGGTTCATCTCGTCTCTTTCCCACCAGGAATCCAGTGGGGTTCAGTAACAATAAGGTTCATTGGGAGGAAAAAGGACAGAGGTTAGGGAGCAGTGTCAGCGTCATGGGGGTGAGGATGAGTGCGCCGGGGAGCTTCTCACCCTGTGGCGGAGCGCTGACAGTTTACAACAAAGGGGGATGCACAACTATGGAGGTGCAGCCATTCGATGGACCGCTGGAAGGGGTAGATTCCACGAGTGCAGTGGGTAGGCGGGGAGGAGGGACTGACCTGATGGTAGTCCTGGACTCTACTGCCCTAACCCACCACGTTTGGACTGAGTATAATCTTTGGGAGGATCCCTATGTTCAGGTACCCCGGAGGGCCGGTGCGGTATGCGGTGCCCTGGATGTCAAGTAATGCAACCGTTGGCTGTAGCGCATTGGGGCCTGACGGCGCAAGGTGCGCAGCACAGTGGGAAATTGGCGGCCTAGACGGCCAAGTTCAAATGTATGGCGAGTTCTTGTGTACAGCCGAGTTAAAAGTTAAAGTGTAGGTTCGAAATATATGGCCATGTTGTTCTAGTGTACGGCCGAGTTAAATGTTAAAGTGTAAAGACAATGTCGTACCTAATTCCCTTACTGCTGTTGACATGTTGATGCAGATAAAGTGTGATGCTGGAAATAGTTCGTATATATCCAAGAAGGTTTCTTATCCTTGGTAATGGTTTATGATGATTCACTTGCATTGTTGTGAATAAAAGGCTACACCGCGAGAGTTCTTGGGCGTAGCGGGTGGTAAGGTGAAGGAATTTGGGGAGGAGGAAATGTCCCGATGTGCGCATACTATAAACCTGGAACCTGAGGTGCCACAGCAGAGTTTCACTGACACAACGGGTGTGCTTGCAAAATCCATAGCAAGTGGTTTGGCCCCATATTCAGAGAAAGCCAGCCACCCGCTCTCTTCACACAAGTGGTTTGGTGAATCATCACTCCTCACAGAGCCAAGGTGTGAGCAGAGCCCCCTTCAAAGTCGACTTAGGGAGAGAGGTGCAAAAAGACAAATTCTTGTGCGGTTTACACTTCATTCTCTTCCTTTTGGTGGACGCTTAACCAGGTGGATGCTCATTTTATTTACGGAGCCACGCACATGCTTTCAGGCAATCTGAAGCGGTCCACCTCAAAAAAGCTGCAGCAGCAGCGCTGCCGATCCACTTCCTGACACTGCAAGTCTTCAAGGATGTCTCTACTCCGTGCCTCTAGAGAAGCCAACAGCGGGCCGGTCAGTGGGAAAGTTAACCATTGTACTCGAGTAGGATTCCTAGGCGCACTTTGGGAGGTCTCGGTTGCTCCACACATTAGTTCTAAGCGGCATGGAAAGGGGATTAAACTTCGTTGTCTCGTTTTCTTAATACTAAACCATACGGTGCTGTAAGCTAAGGGTCAGCTTGGAGACTCTTTATGTAGAATACCAAGGAGAATACATCTTAACACTCTTGCATGCCCTGTCTTTCTACTTTGCTTACAAAGTCTCTGTATGGGCAGACTTTTGTCGACCTCCATTGGACCCTCTGGCATTCGAGCACGAAAGAGAGTGTTTTGATAACAAATGAAAGACAGCAGGGGTCCAGATAAAAATATACAGTGAGGTTATTTTATTAATGTACGTTTTCATTTGACTTTCCTGTCCTTTGTGGAATGTTTTTGGAAAAATTCTAAAAATGAGTATTAACTAATTTAAACTTTATAACAGACATTTGCTTTTGTTAGCCATATTTCGTATCAAAACAATTTCTGTAAATTTAAACTGAACCGTCTCCAAATTAGTCAGCAACATGAGTGTACCGAAATTGTAAATGCTACTCATCTGATCGGAAGGTAGCAGGGTAGAAGCTCAGATCGAAGCACAGTACAGAGTTTCAGTGACACCAAAAATCACTTCAGTACTTCCAACAATAAGCATTTCCTATGAGCTATTGGCATTGTAAATAACAATGCCTTTTATTTGCGTGTTTTAAAAACCTGCAAACGGTGCGCAAACACACACTTTATACTCAGTTGTTGCTTATAAAAAGAAAGGCTGCCAACAAATGCTCCTCTTTTACTGCCAGCTGTGCTTCTTGTAAACAAGGACTATAAGTACAAAGTGTCTGTTTATGCACCATTTGCAGATTTTCAAAAACATAAATAAAAAGCATTTTCATTTACAATATCAATAGCTCAAAGTCTTGTTGCAGCTTTACTATCAATCTCACCTCTCTCGTGCCCTCTCTCTCTCTCACACACACTTTCTCTTTCTCAGACATCACTTTTTTCCAAACAGACGTATATATGAACTGCTTCAAAAGTTGTTTATCAAACACATTCTCATGCATACATTCTCTCTCAAATGCACCCATCCAATTTATAGTCACACACACATTTCTCCTGCACATGCATTCAGACACTATCCCTTCTCTTACACTCAATTTCACCCTCACAGACACACACTCTTGCTAAAGCTCTCTCATGCACACTCTCAGATTGCCCTATCTGATACATTCCATCACCGGTGACCCTTGACATTTTGAACAGGTGAAAGAAAATAGTACCTTTTTCATTCTTCATTCTCCCCTTAAATATGTTGCTTAAGCAACCCTCAACTTTGAGAAGAATTCAATGTTAAAGAATAGTAGATGTTGCAATGCCCAGTATAATGTGCTGCATGGCTAAATACTTATAAGGTCCCAAATGCGAGTCCGATTGCATTGCAAATGCTTGTTTATTATAGTTTGGGTTAGATTCACTGTGTTCCTACACAATATTGAATGCCATAACTGTGTTGGTGCAAGCCTTATGGTGTCACTCACGTGTGTTAATCTCAGTTCCTGGTGGCAGATATAATTGGAGGAGGAACTTGTACTAGTCAGTACAGTGAGACTCTGATTAAAAACTAAGACCCATGGACATCGTTTCACCGAAATAACAGAGATAGGTTAAGTGACATCACACACATTTTTAACCCTGACCAAGGGAAGTGAAATCACATGTCCTTTTAACACTGATGATGATTTCACAGAAAGTGGTGACCTTTGAGTCAATGGCCCAACAGGACATCGCACCATTGTCATTCACGTCCTACATCAAGAGGTACAAGGTTAATAACTGCGGATAAATGTGCATTTTAGCTACCACTGATATATGAATTAGGATACTGCCCTCATATACCACGAGTACAGCCATAACATATGACGTGGATGCTGCCTTGA